>NC_140589.1:1364988144-1366197727 GCF_964204655.1 Triturus cristatus
CCATTGAAATTCCCCCGTTATAGTTAGTGCAGGCAACTATAACTCACGCGACCGCAATCCTCTGCTGATGACATATGTGTCTTTATGAAAAAAAAATATTTGTAATATATGTATAGCTAAAATTTAATGGAAGAAGACATGGGCAAATAAGTGTCTAAATACAGTATTAGCATCAGCAGAGGATTGCGGTCGCGTGAGTTATAGTTGCCTGCACTAACTATAACGGGGGAATTTCAATGGTTTTTTACGAGTAAAATGTCCAGCTAACTATAACGTGTGTGAAACCTATGGTTTTTTCACTGATATATATATATGTATGTATATATATATATATATATATATATATATATATATATATATATATATATATATATATATATATTACCTACTGGCGGTCGCCAGTAGGTAGTTATAGTTAGGACCCTGTTTCCATAGGAAAACCGCAACATTCTATTTGGAATAACTTTTGCGCCGGTCGATGAATCCTCGCGAAATTTTCAAAATAGGTGGGGCGCTACGCTCCGCTCCTACCCTGAAAGTCTCGGGGGGATTCGTCAAGCGGGGGCTGAGAAAAAAGGGGGGTCCCAAAACGCGTTTTTCCCATGCATTTTTCCATAGGACCTTTAGACACAGCTACAGCCCGAACGGCTGAACAGAGTTACTTGAAATTTGGCAGAGAGGTAGTCCTCAGGTCAAGGAAGTGCCTTTTGTAGGTCTGGTGTAAATCTGTTCAGTAGTTCCTGAGAAAATAGCATTTAAATCAATATATATATCTGGCAGCTTACGGTGCGCTTACGGTGCGCTTACGGTGCCGTGCGCGAGCGCGAATCTGATTGGCTGTTAGATCTTAGTAAACATTCGAATCGGTCGAAACCAGGAAGTGGCGGCCGCCATTTTCTCTCTCGCACTCTGAGAGGGGGTTGAAAAACAAAGGCCAAAAACATGTAAAGGGGCTGTTTAGACAGCTCCTAAGCACCTAGCCATTTAGAGGGAGTCCCCAAAGATCCCCCAAGGCCAAAAACGAAAATTTAATTTTTTCAAAAATTTCGCCGATTACGCTTACCGTACGCGTACGGTAAAAATTATTTAAAAAAAAAAAAAAATTATCCATACTCTCCCCACCCCATGTGCAAATGGTGCCCGAAGGGCACCATTTGTGCATAGCATATAACACCATTAAAAAATTCAAATATTACCTTTCACAACGAAGCGCATCATATGTCCTCCATGTGCGCACGGTGCGCGAAGCGTATCGTGCATACATGGCCCATCTAGCGTAACGTGGGCACGCGGTGCGCGTAGCGGACCGCGTGCCCACCGTGCGTGCACAGCACTAACTGCGTAAAGTGGGCTCAGTGCGCGAAGTGCACCGCGTGCTCACTGTGCGCGCACGGTGCGCGAAGCGCACCGTGCGCGCACGGAACGAACTGAGTTAAGTGGGCGCGCACGCCACGAATGGCGTAAAGTAACTTAGCATTTAAAAAAACGTACAAATTCACTGAAAAAACCATAGGTTTCACACACGTTATAGTTAGGAATTAGCATTTAAAAAACCTTGCAAATTCAGTGAAAAAACCATAGGTTTCACACATGTTATAGTTAGCTGGACATTTTACTGATAAAAAACCATTGAAATTCCCCCGTTATAGTTAGTGCAGGCAACTATAACTCACGCGACCGCAATCCTCTGCTGATGACATATGTGTCTTTATGAAAAAAAAATATTTGTAATATATGTATAGCTAAAATTTAATGGAAGAAGACATGGGCAAATAAGTGTCTAAATACAGTATTAGCATCAGCAGAGGATTGCGGTCGCGTGAGTTATAGTTACCTGCACTAACTATAACGGGGGAATTTCAATGGTTTTTTATCAGTAAAATGTCCAGCTATCTATAACATGTGTGAAACCTATGGTTTTTTCACTGAATTTGCAAGGTTTTTTAAATGCTAATTCCTAACCATAACGTGTGTGAAACCTATGGTTTTTTCAGTGAATATATATATATACATACTCACTGAAAAAACCACAGTTTTCAGGGACGTTATAGTTAGTTGGACATTTGGCTCATATAAAACCAGAGAAATTCGCCCGTTATAGTTAGTTGAGCTAACTATAACTTGCGCGCCCGCAATGCACTGGTGATGATGTCACATATTACATCACTCATGAAATGGTCAGTGTCATCACTGATGACATCACTGATGACACCATCCAGTGAATGTGTGTCTCTGTAAAGTTTAAATATTTTTCATATATATCTATGCCAAGGTGGATTGAAGAAAGAGTGAATTTACAAGTCCCTGAATGAATTATTTAGTAGGTGCGTGACTGACTGTATAGGTGAGTGATTGAACATGTGCAACTGAATGTATGGGTTAGTGACTAAACTCTGTGAAAGTCTGTATTAGTGTCTCAGTTGGTGTATAAGCGGCTGCATGGGTTGGTGAGTAGCTGCATGATTGTCTATATGGGTTATTGATTTTTTGGCCGAGTATCTGTGTGAGTGCCTGAGTGTCTGTGTGGGTGGGTGGTGGGGTGTATGACTCTGTGCATACATGTCTGAGTGGGTGATTCACTGGTTGTATGGATTCAAAAGTACATCTGGGAAGGGCTGTATGGGTAAGCTAGTGTGTGTATGGGTGTGTTGGTGAGTGAATGAATGTCTCACTGGTATATGTGTGAGTAACTGCATATGTTTTAAGGCAGTATATGTGAGTGTTGGAGTATGTGAATGACTGTACATGAGAGTACATTATTTGAAGGAGTGGGTGTATAAAAGAATGTCTACTTGTATCAGTGATTGTATAAGACAGTGTATCTGCATAAATAAGTGATGTGGTGTGTGTATAAATAATGCAGTTGGTGTGTATAACTGTAAACATGAGTAAATGGGTATATGATTGATTCTTTGCATGACTGACTAGGTGTGTGAGTAACTCTATAGATGAGTGGCGGACTGTGTATGTATAGGTGTATGAGTGCATATTATAGTACTGTATTGATGAGCAACTTTGGTGCCGATTACGATCCGTTAAAAACCGGGTACGAACCGTCGGTCGGAGCGTTTTCTCCGTCCGACTCGTACCCGGTCGTAAAACTTTACAAACATGGAATTACGATTCGCACGGAAACACCATTTCCGTACGAATCGTAAAAAAACACCGACCGACGAAAATATACATACGAATGTGATCCGGGAATGCTGCGACGTGACGTCGGGACGCTTTCAGGCAGCGTTTCACGACCCAGGAATTACGATTCGAACCGACAGCAGTCCGGACGGCAATATTTTCACGGCACCCAAAAAGTGCCGGAAAAGCGAAGTACGGCGCGAAACAACCAGAGTAGGTGGCCCGGTACGCGCCGTACCCCCCCCCCAGCCCCCGTACGTTCGAGTCGTACCCCCCATGTATGTACACCCGTGTACGTTTGAGTCGTACCCCCACCCGTGTATGTACGGTGCATACCCCAAGCGACGCTGGGGGTACGCACCGTACATACACGGGTGGGGGTACGACTCAAACATACACGGGTGTACATACACGGGGGGTTCGACACGTACACGGGTGTACATACATGGGGGGGTACGACACGTACACGGGGGGTACGACACGTACACGGGTGTACATACACGGGGGGTACGGGTGTACATACACGGGGGGTACGACACGTACACGGGTGTACATACACGGGGGGTACGACTCGAACGTACACGGGTGTACATACACGGGGTACGACTCGAACGTACACGGGTGTACATACACGGGGGGTTCGACGCGTACACAGGTGTACATACACGGGGGGTACGACACGTACACGGGTGTACATACACGGGGGGTATGACATGTACACGGGTGTACATACACGGGGGTACGACACGTACACAGGTGTACATACACAGGGGGGGTACGACTCGAACGTACACGGGTGTACATACACGGGGGGTACGACTTGAACGTACGGGGGCTGGGGGGGTTGGCACGTACATACGGGGGCTGGGGGGGTGTTCGGCGCGTATGCGGGCACATGTCTCCATGGTTGCTATGGGAGTTCGGTGCAGACGGTGTTTTTTCCATACGGTTGTAACATCGAACGCACGGGATGGATCGTAATTCCGCGGTCGGACTTCACTTTTCACATTTGTACGGTAAATTGTCCGTGGACGTGTCGGAAACATTTTCCGACCCAAGGACGTGTGGGGAATAATTCCCAATGCGATTCGTATGGACTTTTTCCCATGCGAATCGTAATTGGCAGTTTGTACGGCACTTGTACGATTCGTACGGTAAAAAGACCGGATACGGGTCGTACGGGGAATTTTTTTACCGGATCGTAATCGGCACCTTTATGTATAAGTGAGTGGTTGTGAGTGTAGACCTAGGAAATAGTGGGTGGTATGTAGTATATGGCATTGGTGTGTATATGGTTTCAAAAATAGTAGTCTGTATTTTAGAGTGTGTGTATCAAAGTTTTTATTAGGCCATCAGTATGTGCATCAGATTATCAGGTGGATGAGGTCATCAGTGATGTCATCAGTGATGTCATTTGACATGTCATCAGTGATGTCATCAGTGATGTCACTGACCATGTCATGAGTGATGTAATATGTGACATCATCACCAGTGCAAAGCGGGCGCGCGAATAATAGTTAGCCCAACTAACTATAACGGGCAAATTTTTCTGGTTTTATATGAGTCAAATGTCCAACTAACTATAACGTCCCTGAAACCTGTGTTTTTTCAGTGAATTTCTAAGGTTTTTTAAATGCTAATTCCTAACTATAACATCTGTAAAACCTATGGTTTTCAGTGAATTTCAAAAGTTTTTTAAATGTTAATTTCATATTTTAATATTTAAACCTATATTTTTTCTATTTTTTTGTAATATTTTGGAACACTATTATCCTTTTTTTTATTTGAAAAATATGTAATGTTTTATATCTTTAAAAAAAAGTATGTATATCTTTTCTTTTATTGGGAGAAAACTGAAGTCCCGTACCGGTAGTGTACCAAGCTCCATAAGCACACAAATCCCATCCGCCATATTTCTAAACTCGTAAAGGATGCGCATTTCGTATCCGACGGGTTTGTGGCACCCCGTCCCACATAACATCATATACGTATGTGGTCGCGCCAGCTGCTACTTTGGTATGCGACGGGTACACAGTACCAAGCCGCGCCTTACATCATGTACGTATAGGGTCACGCCCACTGCGCGTTGCGTATGCGACGAGTGCACGCTGCCAGGCCCTGTGTTACGTCATAGACATACGGTGTTGCGCCGGGAATTCCCTCAGTTTTTTTTTGTCTCAAAACTATATTTAAATAAGTTTAAAGTATATATGAGAACAAGCGATAATCTAAAATATTTTAAACATTTATATATATATTTTTTAACTGTAATAATGTAATATTTTCTCAAAATCACGTCAGGTGCGGCCTCCTTACGTGCTCGGTGCACGATTGCCATGTGACCTTAAAGAAAAGCATTTGATTGGTTCATAACATTTCCCATTGTAACAGTTGAAGGACCCCACCCATTTTACCCATTCTCTCTACAGCGTTTGATGAGAGACTCCTCTTCTGCTTACAGAGCTTTTTGAAAACTTTTTGCTATGTACACATATCGGACACAACACACAATATGCAACCATCATCTTCATCAATATTCATGCTCTGTAAAGTAGCCTTCCACCTGTGATAGCCATGCATCTAAAAGCTACATAACAGAACTTTTCCCCACTGCCGAAGGTAATATGGTTGCATACGCTGTCCACAGCACAATGTAATGTGGTACGGCCCAGGGGCAGTATCATGCATAGATAATGAACACACAAACATATATAGATACTGGAAGTGGGTACGGGCACGTGCGCTCGACTCCTTTTTATTACCAGGGTCACCTATCCAGTGACGTCTGTGTTGGATTTGTGTGGGGTGAGTGTAAACCAGCCCTCAGGGAATGGTTGCTGCTAGCATCGACTACAACAGTAATCATTGGATCACACACAGCTATTCAATAATAAAAGGGTCAATAGTTTGTGCTGCAGTAAGGTAAGGACACTAGATGTGAAATAATACAGGAAAGATTCTGTCGTATAACCATAACTTGTGGTATACTAAGATACAGACAGTAGATCTGAAAAAATACATAAAAAGATTGTATCATAAAAGGTCCATCAGGTCTAGTGCACTTAGATAGCCACATCAAAAGCCGTACTAGGAGCAATGTCTGTTGCCTACAACACTAAATCATCTGCAATAGCGACTCGATCAGAATTGTAAACACTGCTGTCTGCAATGTAGGCCAGAGAGCAGTCAGCAAGGGCCCACAGCCACGTGGCGTTGATTTGAGCTGCCCAGTTTGCCGTATGCGAAGCAACAAAAACCGTGTGCGGATCCTGTGATGATGCATATGCTTGGTGCGAACAGAGCACACTGGAGCAATGTCTTTTGCCTACAGGACTGCGTCATCTAAAATAGCGACTCGATCTGAATTGTGAACACTGCTGTCTGCAGTGTAAATTGAAGGCAGTAGTGAGCACAGTCTTCCATGAATACTTTTTCTAACTTCCTCTTCACAAAATACAATATAAATTACAAAACACTGCAATAAATCAATCAAAACTATTCGAATTGAGATCTCTGCTGTCCACTGTGTACACTGTAATTCGATGTTCTTTACCACTACCAAGAAGAATTTGGTCATTATACTAGACCCATAAGTCATCTTAAAAAACTTCTTCAAGCAAGTATACTAAAAGGCTATTGTGTATATTTCAATAGACATTGTAGTTAGTTACCTACTGGATTCTGTAATTAAACAATCACATCTCGATCTGCATTGTGAGCCCTGCTGACTGCAGTGTAGGCCTGAGGCAGTGGTCATTAACACCTCACAGCCACGTGCCGTTGGATTCGGAATCACGCAGTTGGTTGCAACTGATCGGAGGGGGTACACACAAATCATCACAAACTTTAACTTCTGACATCCTCAATCACAGAATCAAGACCCCGTTTCACTGTTCTGACCTACTGTACCATGTGTACTTCACCAACTGCAGTCAGCAAAGCCCAATAATCATGTGCAGCAGTTAGCTACGGAAGCAGTGAGTCTGATGCACCTCAACGGAGGGAGTACTGTCAAAACCAAGCAGCAAGTAATATCGGACATTGTCCATTCTGGGCTCAAGACACCGTTCCACTGTTGGGACCTAGAGTTGGTTACACCTGGTCGAAGGGAGTACCTTCATCTGCACTCTCAGATGCAGTTCTAACATCGTCCATTGTGGGATCAAGACACCGTTCCACTGTGGGTACCTGTTGGACTACTGTGTTAGTAGTATACAGAGCACTCCACAGTGCTGGGCCTCAGGCTGGGCGCTGTCTGCCTGTGTCGCAGTAGCCAACGTTGGTCTCAGGAGCCTTCCCAGCTTGCAGACCTCGGCCCAGGAGCTTCCGCCAGCAAGTGATGGGCCCTCTTTCACATACGACAGTGTCGAAAGGTGAACTGTGGGGCATATGTGCGTTGCAGCAGCCATGACGGTTTCTGGGTAGCAGCAGGCTGAGAGCATTATTCCCGCAGCCACCTTCGCTCACAGCGTCAGCCTCGTGGCGGTGTAAGCTGCGCAGACCTGACAGACATGTTGGCCATTCCGGAAGAGAACCACACCCAGAGAAACATGCCTTTTATTCATACCCCTACGCTAGCCTTGCGTACGCAGAGCCAGCCCACTATGCTAAAGATTTGTGGGGGGAGGGGGCACGTACGCGCTATGTTTTCATAATCTTCCCTACTGACTGTACTCTCATGGTTGCGTCCACTGTTGACTTCACTCAATAGACCATCAGTGTATGTTGACATGTACATGTCTGTGCTCTGCATACTCAAGTCTGTCTGGCACATCCCCTCAACACTTTGCATTGTATACTTTTATAATCGAGAATCACTTGCCACCTTCGCTCCCATCTCTCCCCGCATTCTGCATTGTGTGGCAGAGGTGCCATGCCATGTTTGGTTTGTGTACATGGCTAGCCACGGTTCCCACAGAACGTAGTGTCATTGTGTCTGCTAGGTGCACATGTTGTTTGTCATGTTGTATGTGATTATATAAGGTAGCGCGTTTATTCACAAGCAGTGGTTTCTCCCATTTGCATATCGCCGTCTTAAAGAGGATACCGAAGTTTTTCTCACAGGTGAAAAGTGGGACCACAATGGCAATCATTCATTACTATGCAAGAATGTCCAACTGCACGACACTTCTAAGCTAACAGCCCCCAATCTTGCGTGCTTTCTGAAAAGCACGCCAACTCCCACAATCAGACCAACATTCACACAGCTTTCTATCGGCAGTCATCTGGTTCTTAATAACATGGACTGATACGCAATGTGAGCTGGCATACCGTATGTACTTACTGTTTCAAACCGGATAACTTCCTTTGGCAATCTCTATTCCTACCCACACAAAGTAACTCCCAAAGTTCAAATTGGCCTTCAATACCTAATTTGAAAAGGTGAACACCCCAAATATCGATTCCAAAATATCGACTGCCCAGAATATCGAAGTTAAAATATAGAGTGGACAGAATATCGAATTATCAAAATATAGATAGGTCAGAATATCGACATTGGGGTACAAAATATCGATTTCCGTGATATAGAATTAAAAAATATAGAATTCCATAATATCGATTTTTAAAAAATAGATTACCATAATATCGATTTTAAAAATATAGATATCTATAATATCGAATTTTTTTAAGTGTTATGTATGGTAGTATATGTGTTAAATTTATGTATTATTTTTGTAATGTATGTTTAATTTATTTAAACTAATGAATGGTATGTAATTTAATTCTTGCGTAATCTAATTCTGTAGCGGGTTGTGGGTTTTTAGGGGACTAGGGTGGGAAGTAATTTAATTATGGTTAATTAAATATTAATTATATTTATATGTTTTGATAATTAATGGATTGATATTTAATTATTCATTGGTAATTAATTTATATTAATTGTTAATTAATTTATATTAATTGATTAATTGATAATTATGTTAATTGTATTTGTTATTATTAGGAGCGGGTTGTGGGTTTGTAGGGGAATTGGCTGGGAAGTAATTTAATTGTAATAAAGTAAATAAATATTTTTTTATATATGTGTATTGATAATTAATTGATAATTAATTATTAATTGGTAATTAATTTGTATTAATGGGTAAATAATTTCTATGAATTGCTAATTAATTTTTATTATTTGCAAAATAATTTTTATTAATTGATTAATTGATATAATGTTAATTCTATTTTTTATTATTGGGAGTGGGTTGTGGGTTTATAGGGGAATTGGGTGGGAAGTAAATTATTTGTAATAAAGTAAATATATATTTTTTTATTTATGTGTATTGATAATTGATAATTAATTATTAATTGGTAATTAATTTGTATTAATTGGTAATTATTTTTTATTAATTGCTAATTAATATTTTTCTATGGTAATTAATTGTTATTAATTGGTAATTATTTTTAATTAACTTTTTATTGGTATTGATAATTAATGTAATCTTATTTTAAATTTAAATCATTACTTTCCCTACTTTTGCACTCTCGGGAGTGGGAATAGTATTTTTTACCCTCCGCTATCCAACTCTTTCCCTACTGTTGCACTCACTGGAGTGGGAATAGTCATTTTTACCCTCCTGCTATCCAACGCTTTCCCTACTGTTACACTCTTTGGAGTGGGAATAGTAATTTTTACCCCTACACTATCCAGCGTTTTCCCTACTGTTGCATTCACTGGAGTTGGAATAGTAATTTGTACCCCTACGCTATCCAATGCTTTCCCTACTGTTGCACTCACTGGAGTGAGAATAGTAATTTTTCCCTTCCCGCTATCCAATGCTTTCCCTACTGTTGCACTCTCTGGAGTGGGAATAGTAAATTTTATCGTCCCGCTATCCAACGCTTTCCCTACTGTTGCACTTTTTGGAATGGGAATAGTAATTTTTACCCCTACGCTATCCAACGTTTTCCCTGCTGTTGCACTCACTGGAGTGGGAATAGTAATTTTTACACCTACGCTATCCAACGCTTTCCCTACTGTTGCACCCATTGGAGTGTGAATAGTAATTTTTCTCTTCCTGCTATCCAATGCTTTCTGTACTGTTGCACTCTCTGGAGTGGGAATCGTAATTTTTACCCCTATGCTATCCAATGCTTTCCCTACTGTTGGAGTCACTGGAGTGGGAATAGTACATTTTCCCTTCCCGCTATCCAACGTCCCTACTGTTGCACTCTCTGGAGTGGAAATAGTAATCTTAACTCTCCCGCTATCCAATGCTTTCCCTACGGTTGCACTCTTTGGAGTGGGAATAGCAATTTTTACCCCTACACTATCCAACGCTTTCCCTACTGTTGCACTCACTGGAGTGGGAATAATAATTTTTACCCCTACGCTATCCAACGTTTTCCCTACTGTTGCACTCACTGGAGTGGGATAGTAATTTTTACCCCTACGCTATCCAACGCTTTCCCTACTGTTGCACTCACTGGAGTTGGAATAGTAATTTGTACCCCTACGCTATCCAACGCTTTCCCTACTGTTGCACTCACTGGAGTGAGAATAGTAATTTTTCCCTTCCCGCTATCCAATGCTTTCCCTACTGTTGCACTCTCTGGAGTGGGAATAGTAATTTTAACTCTCCCGCTATCCAATGCTTTCCCTACGGTTGCACTCTTTGGAGTGGGAATAGAAATTTTTACCCCTACACTATCCAACGCTTTCCCTACTGTTGCACTCACTGGAGTGGGAATAATAATTTTTACCCCTACGCTATCCAACGCTTTACCTACTGTTGTACTCACTGGAGTGGGAATAGTAATTTTTACCCCTATGCTATCCAGCGTTTTCCCTACTGTTGCACTCACTGGAGTGGGAATAGTAATTTTTACGCTCTCACTATCCAACAAAAGCTCTACTTTTTTTACATTACTTTTATTATGTTTACATTTGAAGCTTTTTTATATTATATTATGTATGTTTTATTTAATTGTTTTTAATATTTAATTACTTTTATATTATTTTTAATACATTTAAAACATTCGATATTTTAGCTAACTATATTTTAACATTCTATATTTTGGAATCAATATTATAGTACTTACCTGTTTGTAGATAGGGAGTCAATATTCTGTCCTTCTATATTTTGGCAGCGATATTTTGGGCAGTCTATATTATGTCCCTTGATATTCAGTCACTGAACTATTTGAAAACAGATTTTATTAAACGGAGCAAACTGAAAGCGCTTTTGTTTAAATCAGAAGTGTTCCTCAGTTCTCCAAATGTAATTTATCAACTGCAGATAGCACGAACTTCAAGTAAAATACACTCCCTTTTAAATACGAACCTCCCATTACACTTTGTGAGTTGTTACACAGTTTTCAACACATTTGACATTTAAGATCTGGCACACTTTTTTAACATTGTCTCCTCCGGCCTTCTCACAGCCTTTCAAACTGTTTTTAGTCTAATACCAGACTTCATTCATTCGATCATCTCTGGAATAACAGCAACAGTAGCCATAATTCTTGCTCTGTTTGCAGCCATTCTACTACTATTTTAGCTTGTTAAAAATGGCTTCGCTCCCTGTGGTAACAAACATGTCCGACAAAATACGACTCTATGCGAAGCTACATCAATACAGTTAAAAAATGGAACAACTTTTCGACTGCCTGCCTCTATCTATTATCAGAGCCAGCTACAACATAATATTTATTTACACATATACAATCTGCGTGCAACCATCTTTTTATTGCAAAACTTGCCCAATCGACTGGTGAATGGATCTATGCCTTGCCAACATCCCAGCAAACGCTCCCGATATCCAGCAGGTAATGGAGTATCTTGAAAACCATGAACTTGATTGTTCAGGCAGTGGAGCAATGGCAGGTGCAACGTAAAAATGTATCCTGGCGAAATGGGATTCCTGCGCAGCCGCGAAATATCTCCTGCAACGTGCGACCTTTGACAACATCGCAGATTGCCTGCCAATTCAAGTTGCCGCTCCAACATACGAGGAACATTACTGTCCTTTCGAGGATATGAATTGGATCACTTTGCTTTTCTCACACGATGGCAACAATCGCCTCTTGGAACATTATGCATCTCAAGCCGCTGATGAACTTCCGGACTGCAATCTCCAAGGCTTGTAAGAAATTCACTTTATTCTTGGATTAATTTCTTACAACTTTTTTGACATTTTCCGATTAAATTTTTTAATACACTTCAATTGAACTATTTTCATATAATAACTTTTTAAGTATGCTTAGGTATTTGAACTCTGTTTTCATTATTGGCCCTTACCTCTCCACACTAACCAGGGATGGATGATATATGGCCTATGCAAATACGCTATTTACTTGTTAAATTAGCCTAAACCGACATCCATTTTGAAACCATATCTATTCTTTGTACACACGTCTCTCTGCCTGCCTCTTATCCACGAAGCCCTTTCACACAAATTAGCTCATCCTCAGCCTCTGCTCACGAATTGGTGATCAAGATCAAAAAACACGGCATTGTTTAGGAACTGGTTGGCACAGTGTGGTAATCGTATCCTACCTTTATTTTCATTCTACAATGTACAGTCATTCATGTCTAATAGGTATTGTTTATGTCACATGGAACTGTAACATGGAATGTGGAGTTGACTGATGCAGAATCTTAGCTTTGAATACAGCAGAAGCGGTTGGAGTTTGCCTAGCGGGATGCCTTAGCTCTTGCACCAGTGGTTCCATTTATGGCACTTACATAAAGACACTTTTTATATAACTTGCAGACTCCATCGCTTTATCCCAAAAGCCACTTTCTTAAACACACCTGATTTCACCATTTGTCTTCTGTGGCATTGCAACATTCTGCATTATATTCTTCACAATTATTTCTTTATTCCTGCTTGCTAAAACACTCCATTCGAGTCTTCAGACCGGTAGGGGTGAGTAGTTTGCTTCCCACTCACAATATAGTCTAAACCCATACTAACACCACTTGCACAGCTATGCTGCAGTGACCAGTATTCTGCAGCACGCAGAGCACATCAGTTTACAGCAATCAGCTCACGGTTTCATCCCCGAGTATATTGGCACCTCACCTCAGCACCATCTCACTCTGGTCAAAACAGCACTTTCACACCGCTAGGGGTGAATACTTCACTTCACACTCCCTGTATAGCATACCCTAACAACCCCACAGAGCTCACACCGCTATACTCTAACCCTATACTAACACCACTTGTACAGCTATGCTACAGCGGCCAGTATCCTACAGCGCCCAGAGCACATCAGTTTACAGCAATCAGCTCACGGTTTCATCCCCGAGTCTACCTCACCTCAGCACCATCTCACTCTGGGCAAAACAGCACTTTCACACCGGTAGGGGTGAATACATCGCTTCATACTCCCTGTGTAGCACACCCTAACCACCGCACAGACCTCACAGAGCTCCAACCCTCATCTTTCCTACTCTTCAGAATTTCAAAATGGCTGCCAACACTTCCTAGTTGCAACCACTCGCATCGCTCGCAGCCAATAAGCAGCAAGCTCGTGCTCGTAACGCCTCAGCCAATCAGAAGGCAGAATTCCCAAATATCGATATCTGTAAATTTCAATACTTCTCCAAAACTACTGAACGGATTTACACCAAATAAACAAAAGCGTGCTTTCTAGACCAAGACCCTTCTTCCTGCCAAATTTGGGGTAATTCCGTTCACCCGTTTGACCTGTAGCCTTGTCTATGAAAATTAACATGGAGAAAACACATTTGGGACCCCCCTTGACGAATCACCCCCAAACTTTCAACATAGGAGCTGATATGAAAAAATAATTAGTTTGGAAAATTTCATGAAGATTCATCAAACAACGCCAAAGTTACAAGCAAAACCAAAAAATGCTCTTCCTATGGAAACTTGGTCCTAACTATAACTACCTACTGGTACATATTCACTGAAAAAAACATAGGTTTCAGGAACCTTATAGTTAGAAATTAGCATTTAAAAATCCCTTTGAAATTCATTGAAAAAAAACCCACAGGTTTCAGGGACGTGATAGTTAGAAATTAGCATTTAAAAAAACCTTAGTAAAATTTGGAAGTTATAGTTAGTTCAGCGAACTATAACTCGCGCCCCCACAATGCACTGCTGATAACATCACATATTACATCACTCATGACATGGTCTGTGACATCACTCATGACATCACTCATGACATCTCAAATGATATCACTGATGACATCATCCAGTGACTGTGTGTTTCTGTAAAGTTTAAATATGTTTAATATATATAGGCCAAGGTGTATTGAAGAATGAGTGGGTGTATGAGTGTCTGAATGGATGATTTAGTAGGTGCGTGACTGACTCTTTAAGTGAGTAATTAAACGTATCTTACTGTATGCTTGGGTTGGTGACCAAACTGTGTGAATGTCTGTATCAGTCTGTTTGTTGGTGTGTAAGTGGCTGCATGGGTTTGGGAATAGCTACATGAGTGTCTTTATGGGATATTGATTGGTTATCTGTATGGGTGCCTGAGTGTTTGTGTGGGTGGGGTGTGGGTGTGACTCTGTGCATAGATGTGTGAGTGGGTGGTTCAATGGGTGTATGGATTCAAGAGTGCATCTGTGATGGACTGCATGGGTGGGTGAGTGTGTGTATGGGTGTGTTGTTTAGTGAATGGATGTCTCAGTGGTACATGTGTGAGTAATTACATATGTAAAAGGCAGTATATGTGAGTGTTGGAGTATGAAAATGACTATAAGAGAGTGAGTGATTGTGAAAGTGGCTGTATGGTTGAGTGGGTGCTTGTATCAGTGATTGTATAAGAGCGTACGTATGTGTTAGTATCTGTTTAAGTAAGTGAGGTGGTGTGTGTATAACTGTATAGGTGAGTAGATGGGAGTGTGATTAATTATTTGCATGACTGACTAGGTGTGTGAGTAACTCTATGGATGAGTGGCAGTGTGTGAGTGTCTATATAGGTGTACGAGTACATATGATAGTCCTGTACTGATGATTTTCCAAAATTATGAGTGACTGTCTGGGTGAGTGAGTGGGTGGGTGTGTAGACCTAAGAATCAGTGAGTGGGTATGTAGTTATTGGTGTTGGAGTGTCTATGGTTTTGAGAATGGCAGTCTGTAATTGAGAGTGGGTGTATGAAAGGTTATATTAGGTTGTGAGAAGATGCATCAAATTATCACGTGGATGATGTCATCAGTGATGTCATCAGTGATGTCATTTGAGATGTCATCAGAGATGTCATCAGTGATGTCATCAGTGATGTCACTGACCATGTCATGTGTGATGTAATATGTAACATCATCAGCAGTGCATTGCGGTGACTTGAGTTATAGTTAGCTGAACTAACTATAATGTCCGAATTTCACTGATTTTATATGAGTGAAATGTCCAACTAACTATAACGTCCCTGAACCCTGTGTTTTTTCAGTGAATGTCTAAGGTTTTTTAAATGCTAATTTCTAACTATAACATCCCTGAAACCTATGGTTTTTTCAGTGAATATATATATATATATATCCTGATTTCCGCCTTTTGCCAGCCTCAGTAATCCTCCGGACGTTTTCAAAAAAGCAGGTACACGAACCAAGTAAAGTGCAAAGTTAGATTTATTTGCCAAAAGCGACGGCCATAACGTTTCGGCTCCTCAGAGCCTTGCTCACATGACAACATATATATATATGTTCACTGAAAAAAACATAGGTTTCAGGCCTGATATAGTTAGGAATTAGCATTTAAAAAACCTTAGAAATTCACTGAAAAAAACATAGGTTTTAGGGGTGTTATAGTTAGCTGGACATTTCACTCGTACAAAACCATTGAAATTCCTCCAATATAGTTAGTTGTACTAACTACATCTCGCGCGCCCGCAATCCACTGCTGATGATGTCAAATATGACTTCATTCATGACATGGTCAGTGACATCACTGATGACATCTCAAATGACATCACTGATGACATCACTGATGACATCATCCATGTGACAATCAGATACACCTCATCATACACTAGTATAACCTTTCATCACTCACTGTAAAATAGAGTGCCATATTTGAAACCATTGACACACCAATAGAAGTTTCTAAACACCCACTCAGAGATTACTAGATCTATACACACATCTAATCACTTACCTATAGATTCACTCATACATGCTGTCAGTGATCAATAGAACACTATCAAATATACTTATACACCTATATCGACATTACACACCAGCACACATCCTAATCACTTATGAAGTCATCCTACTCACTTCTGCAAACAATGGATCATACTTACTTTTACTTAGCTACACACTTATACAAACACCACCTTATCTATTTAAATAGATAGTAACTCATACTTAGTGTGTTATAAAATCACTATTACAAGTATACAGTTATCCATACAGTCACTCAAACAATCACTGAGTCTTATGTATACTTATTTATATACAACAACTGACACATACACTGGCTTTTATTTTTTTAGTTTGTTGGATATGTACCATTGAGACATATATTTGTTCATCACCACACCCATAAAGATATTCACTCACCCAAACAACTGTTATAACATGTAGTTTTAACTTCATATACCTACTGAATCAACTATTCACACATCTTTGGGCTGTCACCCCCCCCCCACCGAACCAAACACACATTCACTCTCCCATACAAATACTCAGTTAACTAATCAATAACTAATATAGACTTTCACATAGCTAGTAACCAACTGGTGCAGCAGTTTACACAACAACTGACAAAGTGATACAGATATTCACAGTTTAGTCACTATCCAATATATTTAGTGAGACACTATAAATTAGTCAAGTAAACAGTCAATCACACTGCTACTAAATCCTCCATCCAGATATTTATATTTATAAATCCACTCATTATTCAATGCAAATTGCTATATATATATAATACATATTTAAATAATGAACCAAACCACATTCACTGGATGATGTCATCAGTGATGTCATTTGAGATGTCATCAGTGATGTCACTGACCATGTCATGAATGATGTAATATGTGACATCATCAGCAGTGGATTGCGGGCGCGCGAGATGTAGTTAGTACAACTAACTATATCGGAGGAATTTCAATGGTTTTCTACGAGTGAAATGCCCAGCTAACTATAACACCCCTAAAACCTATGGTTTTTTCAGTGAATTTCTAAGGTTTTTTAAATGCTAATTCCTAACTATATCAGGCCTGAAACCTATGGCTTTTTCAGTGAATTTCAAAGGTTTTTTAAATGCTAATTTCTAACTATGCCTACATAGATAGGACATGTGAATAAAGAAGAAAAAACGCACAGAAAGAAAAAAAAGAAATGCAGAAAGAAGCAACAGAAGTCTCAAAGACGAAGAAAAGTGCAGGAAGAAGGATAACGTGCAGAAAGAGCAAACAGAAGAGCAGAAAGAAGCCTTGCTGCAAAATCATTCTGTACCCTCAACTTTTTCAGACGGATACTGGTGGTAACTGAGTTTGACTAACCAGTCCTAGAGCCAGTGCCATGTTAAAAGACACTCAGAATACAGTGAAAACACCTACATACACTAGGGAAAACTATGCGTTGGGGCCCCCCTGTGATTAGCATGACCTCCTCTGTATATAATAGGGAAGGGGATTAAAACTACCTCTTGAAACGCGCCACAGGGCATGTTTGCACACGTCACCTCAGGCCCCGTCCCCTCCATTCCCCACTGTGTAAACACGCCCTGTGGCCGTTTTAAATTGGGAGATTAAGTCCACTTGAATCCTGAGGGTCCCTAGGGTCCAACTAGACCACTAAGTACCTCCAGTAAGCGCCACAGAGCCGCGTTGCAGAGAGAGATGAAAAAAGGGGCACGGCCTAGACCACCTCTCTGCAACGCAGCGCAGTGGTGCTTACTGGAAGCACCTGGTAGGCTAGTTGGCCCCCAGGGTCCCTCAGGATTGAAGGGGAATTATTTCCCCACCTTAAAACGCGCCACAGGGCGTGTTTGCACATGTTAACTCAGGCCCAGTCCCCTCCCTTCACCACTGTGTAAACACGCCCTGTGGCGGTTTTTAGTTGGGAGATTAAGTCCCCTTGAATTCTGAGGGTCCCTAGGGGCAAAATAGCCCACTAGGTACGTCCAGTAAGCGCCATTGCAGAGAAGTGTAAAAAGGGGCACGGCCTGCACCACCTCTCTGCAACGCAGAGCAGTGGCGCTTACTGGAAGCACCTGGTGGGCTAGTTGGCCCCCAGGGTCCGTCAGGATTGAAAGGGAATTATTTCCCCATCTTAAAACGCGCCACAGGGCGTGTTTGCACACGTCACCTCAGGCCACATCCCCTCCCTTCACCACTGTGTTAACGCGCCCTGTGGCAGTTGAGAGATTAAGTCCCCTTGAATCCTAAGGGTCTCTAGGGTCAAACTAGCCCACTAGGTACCTCCAGTAAGCACCACAGAGCTGCGTTGCAGAGAGGTGTAAAAAGGGGCATGGCCTCAGAACACCTGTCTGCAACGCAGCTTCCTGGCGCATACTGGAGATACCTGTTGGGCTAGTTGGCCCTCAGGGACCCTCAGTATTGAAAGGGAATTAATTCCCCAACTTACAACTGGCCAGGGGGTGCGTTTGCAGAGTGCTGCAAGGAGGGGGCGTGGCCTCCGGCTCGATGCCAGTCTTTTATTTATTTTATTTTTGTAAGAAGGAGGGCTGTGTGGCCTCCCTTCTTTTTCTAATTTATTGGCCCTGGGGACCCCATTGGGGACCCCATCCCCCAGGGCCTGCACCCTAATTTGTTTTGTTGAAAAAAATTAATTTGGAAGGGAGCAGCGTGGCTTCTCTCCCAAGGCCTTAATCGGCCCCGGGGACCCCAACCCCCGGGTCATGGCCTTTTTTAAAAAAATTCTTTAGGAGAGGGGCTGCATTGCCCCCCTCCTCAGGCCACTTATGGCCCCGGGGACCCCATCCCCGGGGCCAGCCTTTGTTTTTTATTATTTTAAAAAAATATATATTTATAGAAACACCTAGGACATGCTGGACAAACAGTATGGACCTATCACCATGACGATTTGCGTGATATTCATTAAAAGGCGACTATGCATACAATGAATCCACGTGGAATGTATTTACACCGCTAGTGAAGCTCTGACGTGTCTGACGCCCTACCGTGCCTAATCCCGGCGCCCCCGCTGGTGGGTACTCTCCAAGTAGACACCCTTGTCGTTTATTTATACAAACATGGGTAGCTATTGACGGGCACATTTAATACACACGCACACCAAGCCATTCAAATGGGATTCGACAAAAATTAGACCAAACTATGCAAGAAACCCCCCTCACGGTTAATAAAACACACATCCACCGCCGGATGTGTAATACTTTTTATTTTACTCTCTGGAAAGGAGACAAACCTCACTTGAGAGTCACAGCGTGCTCCTGGCTGAGGCCAATGCTGTGTTACACCCACCAGTGCCCGCCGAGTGCCACACACCTCTGTGTTGTATTCCACCAGCTAGTGCGTATGCTATGACACTCTCTAGCCCATGTGCACTGTAACACCACCCCGTGAATATATCATGCCACACTTGCCTTCGCACGGGTTATATTACCCCATCTAACGTGCCTTCCTATGCAACGTTACACTCCCCAGCACATATTTTATATTACAACTTTAGAGACTAGTTAGGTTACACAACACTGCCCTGTGCATATTACACTCCAAGGCGCATATCGCATAGCACGCGTTAGTGCCTGTGCTATCTCGCGCTCTCCAATGAATCTGTCATTGCGCACAATATATTGCATATTATATTTCACGCCCCGGTTCATCTTATATCACACTTTTTGGTGCATAGTTTATACCATATACTATATCTAGTTTTCATTTTCAATCGTGCTCTCAGGACTCTGTTCTGTATAACACTGCGTCCACCTACCCTTTTCACGGGCATTACATTTTGCGATAGGGGGTGGAGGGTCAGGGGGTGTTTCTGCCAAGTGAGCCCGGAGTCACAGTCACAAACGTCCTCTTCTTCCTAAATAAAAGTGAGATTATGCTGCATACTTGTTCATATTTTAAGTAGTTCGCACAGACACCCATTTTAAAAACAATAAAGTTCCTAATACCCACCTTCTCTGAACAGTTAACTTGCTGCCCCATCCACCTCCTCCCTATCCTCTGTTGTCTGAATCCATGGACTAGCCTCCTCCCTCCTGCCATGCATGGTCTGATGTGCTGCCACTGCCCTCCATTTAGCATGATGTACCAGTCCACTCCTCCTGCCCTCCCTTGCCCAATTCTATGGTCCATCATTGACCTCCTGCTTAGCCTCTGTGCTTAGCTTGCTGGCCCTATTCTCTTTCCCCCTGCCCTCCGATGTCTTTGTGAATGCCCCTGCTCCATCCTTTTTGCCCACCATGTTCCATGGACCTGCCACTCCTATCTACTCTGAGTGTTCTGTTGAGCTGCCACTCCCCTCCCACCTGCATAGCATTGTCAGATGACTGTAACCTGTCCCTGCCACCTCCACCCTGCTTGTCCACATGCCATGCCCCTATCCCCTTCCTCCTGCCCTCCATGGTCCATTTTACTGCCACACCCTTCTGCCCTCCCTGGTCTGTTGTGCTGCAACTGCTCCTCCTGCCTGCCCCACGCAGTCTGTTGTGAGGCCCCTTCCCCTGAACTCTCTTGTCTGTGTCCAGATCCTGACCCTCCCTTCTATCCTCCATGGTCATTTGTGCATGCCCCTGCACCCTCCTTCTTGCCCATCATAGCCATTGTGCTGCCACTAACCCTCCCGCTTGCCATGCATGGTCTTCTGTGCTGCCATGGCCCCTCCCACCTTCCCTCCATGGTCTGTGTGTATGCCATCATAGTCTCACAGTTCCTCTCCATGGTGTGTCTTGGTTCTAGTGCCCATCCTGCCTGACCTCCATGGTCATCTTGCTGCTCCTGCCCTGCCCCCTTACCCCACAGCCCTTCCATGTGCCGACCCCTATTCCCTCCCTCCTGGCTTGTCTATTCCATTGTAATGCCCCTGATCCATCCCTCCTGCCCTTTATGGTCTGTTATGCTGCAGCTTTCTCTCCTGTCTGTCCCTTATGGTCAGCTAGCTACCATTGCCTGTTTCCCCTCTGTTCTCTGTTGTCCATGTGCATGGTCCTGTCCCCTCCCTATTGCTTTCTATGGATTGTTGTGCTGAACTCCCGTCCTGCATGCCCTGTGTGGTGTATTGTGCTGCTGCAAACCCTGATGCCTGCCCTGTAGGGTCAGTTTGGTGCACCTCTCCATGTCCCTCCTGTCTTCTGTTATCCGAGTCCAAGTCCCTACCCCAATTCCTCCTGCCTACCATAATCCAATGTACCCTACTTGTGAACATTTTAAACTTGGTAAGAGGGAGATTTTGAAAAAAAACTGGGGCATTGATTTTCCCCTTTGAGTTACATTGAAAAAGAGGAGATTGTAGACAGGAGACAGATCATATAAAGCCCATTTGAGCCTAAAAACATTGGACGTTTTCCTGGCTGAAACGGGTCTGTTGGCATGTATGGTTGTACTACCACTGCCTCTTCCTTCTGCCCACAATGGTCTAATATATTGCCACAGCCTCTCTTGCCAGTCCTGTATTGTTGGTTAGTTGCCCCTGCCCCCCTTTCCACTGCCCTCCATAGTCTGTTGTGCTGCCACTGCCCTTCCTGCCTGCCCAGTGTGGTCAAATTGTTGCCTCTGCACTCTCCTACCTACCTTCAATTTTCAGAGTCCGTGCTCCTGGCCTCTGCCTCTCAACAGTATCCCAATGAACAACTAGATTGCTAACATTCTATATTTATTACAAAAGCAACGCCTGACGTCATCTTGATGTAATTAAAACTGTAATACCTAGAGCATTTCCTTTAGAAATTACATATATAAGAGGGTCTTATTTGCATCAAAATTATGGTTAGTGCTCTAAAAAACTAAAATGAGGACATATTTTCTGAGTTTTCAAATAGCGACAAAGAACTTTTAAATTATTTGTAATCTTTATGTTTTTTTATCCAGTTGACCACTTGATTAAATGTTGCACTTAGGGGAGAGGATGTGGTGTTACTTCCAGAGCTGCAGACTTTGCAACTGGGGAACCAGGGTGGAGTTTCTGCTTCAGCTCAACATTCTGTGATTCTGGTCAAATCACTTAATCTCCCCATGTCTACAACTAAAATGAATTTGATCTTGTGTGATGTAACCAATGCTCATATAAAGCACTCCAATACCTGACAAGTCTGCACTATATAAAACTGCAAATACACAAAAAATAAGTGTTTTGCACACTTCTGTCATTGGGCTACACGTGGGCTACATCTGGGTGATATTTGTGCTGCATTTGGGCTCTTTTGTCTCTGGTGGCCATCTTGGGAGATTTATTTGTGATGAAGTTTCCTAATTTCCTCATTTACTGCAGTCTCCTCAGTAGGAAATGCTTTCAGTTTTTTACTTTGATTCCATCAAGAAGGTATTCAGGTATGTCACACATTTGCCATCAATTCTGAATGGTAGCACTCTAGTTGCTCATTAGATCACTTTAGTAAAGCTACTGCTCACTACGGAAGTCTGCTGCTGGTATTAAAAGTGCATGTTTCAGTCTGCATATCAGAATTTTTTAATGAAATAAAAGAGGATTTGAGAAGTCACTCAAAATGTGCCCTAATTTTTCTTTCTTCGGCACTAATCATAATTTCTATGGCAAAATGAACCCCCTCATTGTGTTCCTTTTTTTTTTTTTTGAAAACTGTTTTTATTATTTTCATGTTCAAGGCATAGATATTTCTGACATATTGAAGCATATACATATAATCATTACCTTTGCATTGATGAAAATTGTGACACTTGTTTTTTTAAAATCGTAAACATTTCCTTAGACTGGTAACTGTCTTCACATTACATTTCCAACTCTCCTCCGTTTTCATTATCTGAGTTCTCCACTGCTTCAAGGTCGGGGGGTTCACAAATGTATCTCCTGTATTTATTCCATGCCCCCCATATCTTGTTCCATTTCCCCGGACAGCCCCGATTTACAAACACTGCTTTCTCTGCCACCATGGTCAAATCAAGATCCCCACACCAGGCGGCAAGTGACGGTGTCTCTTTCGCTCCCCACTTTTGTGCGATGTTGCGCTTTGCCACCATTATCCCCATTGTTACCCATTCCTGTGCTGGGCGTGTGAGGTCATTTGGATCCCATACATTTAAAATGCATCTTCTAGGCTCGGGCGCCAGCGAGATTTCCACCACTTGCGATATGGTCCTCATCAATTTTACCCAGTATTCCACTATCTCGGGACATTCCCACAAGGTATGGAGGAAAGTGCCCTCCTCCCCACAGCGTCTCAGGCAGTACGGATGTGGTGCCGACCCTATTGTGTATAGGATACGTCTAGTGTAGTAAGTTCTATGTAAGATTTTTAGTTGCACAAGTTTAAGTCTGGACGGTATCCCCACCTCCCGTGGTGAGGCTAGCGCCTCTTGCCATTCATCGTCGTCGAAATCGCCCACATCTCGCGACCATTTTCCCCTGAGCGCCCCGTGAGGATCCGGGAGGTTGTTCACTAACTTTTTATATGTGAAAGAAATGGCTTGTTTATACATACAATTTGTCAAAAGTCAATCCTCCAAGGGGGTGGCCTCAGGGACCTCCGTGCCGGGTGGCATGGCCGCCCGCAGCGCATGTCTAATTTGCAGGTATCTAAAGCGCTCAGAGGGCGCCAGGTCGTATTGTGCTCTGAGATGCTCGAACGTGGCTATTCCTCCCTTATGCCACATATCACCCACTGTTGATATTCCAATTGCATCCCATTTGTCAAAGCTCTTGCAGTGCCCCAATCCGCCCAGTCGCTGTGTCACCCACAGAGGGGTGAGCTGTGTTAGTTTTCCTGCCCATCCCATTTTAGCGTGTGCTTCATGCCAGATGTCAATCGTCTGCCTAGTGGGTCCGAGTAGTAGCGGTGTACGCTTTCTGTTATAAAGTGCGGACATCATGCCTTCAGCCCCAAGCCCACATCTATCTGCTTTATAGGCGGGATTCGCCTGTGGAGCATGCACCCATTGATAAATGACTTTCAAATGTGCCGCCCAATAATATAGCTGGATGTCCGGTAGCGCAATGCCCCCATCAAACCACCCTTTGTTGAGCTTGCGTTGTGCGATGCATGCTGGTTTGTTCCCCCACATTAGCCCCGTGACTTGAGCCGCAATGTGCTTAAAGTAGGTGGGCGGCACTGAGTATGGCGTATTTTCGAGGGCATACAGGAATCGGGGCAGTGCCCTCATCTTAAAAAGTGCTGCCATCCCCAGCAGCGTTAGGGGGAGAGTCCCCCAGTGGGTGGCATCTCTTTTGAGACACTCCAGGGAGGGGGCATAAGATTTTGCTTAAAAAATTCATCGGGATCCGCTGTGATGTAGATTCCCAAATATCGGAATCCCGCCACCGAGATCTGCAGTGGGCAATCCTCTGGGAGCTGCGGCGGCGGGCCCCGGAGTATGAAAAGTATTGATTTGGACCAATTGATAGTGTAGCCTGATGCACAACCAAATTGGTCACATAAATTGAGAAGTATCAGGATGGAGCGTCTGGGTGAGGCCAGGTAAAGCAGAACGTCATCCGCGTAAAGCGATATGCGATCTTCCCAGTCTGCTGTCCATCTCAGTCAGCGTATCTGCGGCTCCCACCTGATCCATGCCGCCAGTGGTTCCAGCACCAGTGCAAACAATAACGGTGACAGCGGACAACCCTGACGCGTGCCTCGGGACAGTGGGAAGTCCTCGGATATGTGTCCATTAGCCGCTACGTGGGCCAGTGGCTTTGTGTAGAGTAGGCGCACAAAACCGTGGGCCAAACCCCAAGTGTGTCAAAACCGCAAATAGGAAGGGCCATTCCACCATATTGAACGCCATATGGGCGTCCAATGACAGGATAACTGCTGGCTCCTGAAGATAAGGTACACGGGCCATCACTCCATGCAGTCGCCTCAGATTTAATGCCGTATTCCTATTAGGCATAAACCCCGATTGATCCGGGTGAACCAGGGTCGTGAGATGCGGAGTAAGCCGCAACGCAAGGACCTTCGCTAATATTTTAGCCTCCGCATTAATTAAGGAAATGGGGCTGTAGGATGTACATTCTTCTGGGGGCTTCCCTGGCTTCGGGATCGCCACTATTGTGGCCACACGTTGATCCTGCGGGAGTTCTCCCTTCATCAAGCTATCCCGGTACATGTTAAGTAGGTGTGGGGCCATTGCCCCCGCCAGCTTTTTATGGAGCTCTACGGGAATTCCATTCGGTCCTAGAGCTTTTCCCGTCTGTAAGGAGCCAATTGCCACCTGGAGCTCCTCGGCCGTCAGATCCGCCTCCAATGTGAGGGCTGTCTCAGGGGCGAGCTTGGGCATCGCAATATCCCTGATATAGATTAGAGCCTCTTCCATTGTCATCGCTGATTGTGACGTGTATACCTGCTGAAAGTGTTGCGCTAGCCTGTGGACTATGGCTCGTGGGTCAGCGTTCATTGCATTATCTGTCATTCTAAGCTGTGCTATCCATTTCCTATCTCTCTCCCTTTTATCGAGCCATGCCAACAGCTTCCCTGCCTTATCACCGGCCTCGTATATTTTATGTCTTGTTGCTGACAGTCTAAGTACAGTCACCCCCCTCAGATGTTCCCTATGTAATTGTTGTTGGTGGCGTAGGGTGCGGGCCGTAACGGGAGTCGGGTCCTGTGAATGTTGTGTGTCTGCCTTTTGGAGCTCTGATTCCAAGGCAGTGAGTTCTCGCCGCTGTTCTTGCTTATAGCCTGATATAGCGGAGATAGCTTGCCCTCGGAGCACAGTATTATAGGCCTCCCAGGGGGTGGACGGGGAGTGGACCGACCCGGCATTTTCCCTGAAGTATTGTTGTGTGGATTTGCTTATGGATTTCATAATCTTGGGAACTTTCAAGTAGCCCGGAAATATGGGGAATATTCGCCGCCGTCCCCCTTGATGATACGTGTATGTTAAGACCACTGGCGAGTGATCTGATATACCTCTGGGCCAAATGTCCACTAAGTCTACGTGTCTGAGGCTTTCCGAGGAGGCCACAAAGTGGTCTATTCTTGATAAGCTATTATGCACCGCAGAGTGGAAAGTGAACTGATGCGCTGCGGGATGCCGATGTCACCAGGCATCCACCAGCCCCATTGCCTCTAGAAAACCCCCGAGTCGCGTCCCCCCCACCGCCCGCTCCCTCACAGGGTGCCTATCCATATCTCCGTCCACCACATAGTTAAAGTCCCCTCCAATCAGCAGTTCCCCCTCCTGGAGATCAAGGAGGAAGTCACCCAGGGCTGGAAGCGCAATTGCCTGTAGCGCCAGGGGGATGTACACCGACACTATGTTGATAGAGTGTCCCTCCCATTGTCCCACCAGCGCTGCAAAGCGGCCATTCGTGTCCGTCTTTGTTTTATGTATTATAAGTAGCGATTGTTTACGTATCAAGATACCCACCCCTCTGGATCCCGCTGTGAACTCTGAGTGTACCACCATCCTGAACCCCCATCTATCTAACGCCTGACATGCACTCCCTGTGAGATGCGTCTCTTGCAGCAGGACAACAGCTGGGGAGCTTCGAATAATACAATGCAGCACAAGACCCCTCTTGATTTTATCCCCCAGGCCACGTACATTCCACGTCATTAGTGTTAGGGATCTGTCCTTTGTGTCCGACCTTTGCCCTTGCTCAGTTGACTGCGAGTGTGACATTGTCATAATCATCACGACGTATAGTCAATGGGACGGATATTTGTGTAAGGAGTCTCTGCCATTCTCATGTGAGGACATATCATTTCCAAGTGCCTGCTTACAAAACGTGAATACATAAAACCAAACCAGAACACTAAAAACCAACCCTTCACCCCCCACCCTGCCTCCCTGCTAGACGGACTTACAACTATCCGCCACCCCAACTTTGCAGAGCACTTTTATACCCATTCCCAGTAACAGTACTTGCGTGTCGGGGTGAGAAATCCGGTGTTCACCACAGTCCACCCCCTTCCTTAGGGCCAGTGTTCTTCACGACCGTTCTGAGGCCACCATGTGTACCCTGCACCGGCTGGTCCTCGTCCACCCGTTTAACATGTATAGAAGATCGCATGAGACCCCCACCGACCAGCAACCCGGGCAGCACTACACTTCCATCATATTCTGTCTCTGCGTGTGCAGTTATGTTAGATCCATGGTGTCTCTTCTCATTTCTCCGTCTCCGCCTCCCGTGCCGCGCCTCCTTCTCGTGTCAGCTCGTGATCCTCGGGGCTCTCCTCCACTTGTCGCCGCTGCTGATGTTTGTCTGGTCGCTGACGTCCTTCCACTTGTCGCCACCCCTCAAGCCATTCTTGGGCCTCCTCCGGGCGATCAAAGAACCACGTTTTTCCATCAGCTACTACTCGCAATTTCGCCGGAAATAGCATTGAATAGGCAATGCCCTTACGCCGGAGATCCTTTTTTATCTCAAGGAAGCTTCTGCGGTGCTTAGTGACTGCATCTGTGAAGTCCGGGAAAAAGTAGATGAGCGAGTTGTGCACACAAATTGGCGGGGCCACTCCTGCAGTTTGTAAAATGGCATCCCGGTCACGGAAGTTAACGATGCGCGCCAACACCGGCCTGGGGGGTGCCCTTGGTTTAGGCCGACCACCCGGCACCCTATGCACCCGTTCAACTGAGAAGAAGGTGGATAATCCTCTCGGCTGGAGTCGTGTCTTGATGAGGTCTTCAACGTACAGATCCATGGCCTGACCCCCTTCACTCTCGGGAAGGCCCGTAATTCGGACGTTATTGCGGCGGGGGCGCCCCTCCTGATCATCGAGCTTCGCCGCCATAGTTTTGTTCTCAGCCTCAAGGTGTGTCACCCTCCGAAGAAGCGCTGTGGTATCACCAACCAGGGATTTCGTCGTTTGCTCCACCTCCGTGACTCGTGCCACCATCTTTTGAAAGTCGGCTCTCAAAAAAGACACATCGGTTGATATGGTGCCCACCATAGACTGGACCTGAGAAAGCGCGGCCATAATATCATCAAGCGTCACCTTACTCGCCTCCCCTTGGTTCGCTGCTTTTTCCTACATCTCTTTGCTGGACACGGAAGCCGGCGTTTCTTTTGCGTTGGCGTACTTCTCCAGTTTGCCCTGGGTGTTCGTGCGTGGGCCCCTGCCTCCCATTTTTCCGCGATAAGCTCTGTCGCAGACGGTAATCGCCGCTGCCTGCCACGGCGCTGTCGTCCCACGTGCGGCCTGTCGGTTTTCACGCTGCGCAAGCACCTGGAAGGCTCCGAGGCTGTGGGTCCCCAAACAGTCACAGTTTACCTCCCTCCTGCTGGGATCTAACCTGCAATGGTTGGAAGGGGTTTCAATGCTCAGTAGGCTGGGCTGGTCATTTTATTCTGCTTTCCAGTGACCCGTCCCTGTGGCCTCGCTGCCGATTCTTCTTCCAGTGGACCAACTTTCTCATTCTGTTAGTAAAGCTCCAGTTTAGCCACTCATTGCCGTGCTGGCCTTTGTACGGGGCCCCTAGGGTCTGTCAGCTGTGCCTGACGCTTTGTTTTGGGGGGGGGGTCTGGTGCTGCCGGGGCGCCCTCTCTGCACCCTTGCCCTTCAGCTTCTTTTATGGCCGCACCGCCGATTCAGCTATCAGGCACTGCAGCTGTGGGGCGCTTTGATGACTCCGCAGCCAATATTGGTCCTCGCGGGCCGCCTCTGCCAAACTGCTAGGGGCAGTACGTGTGAGCCGCCCACTACGGTGCCCTTCTTAATATGCGGCCCCAGCGCCCACCTTTTCACGGCTGCCGCTCTGTTTTGATGCAATCAGCCCCCCCGGGCGCTCATGCTGTTGCACTGCCCCACGGCGTCCGCTCCGATACTGCAGCTGCTTGGGATTTTAATCTCGCTCTACCTCAGTGCTGGTGGTGTCCCGGGCAGCTACAATTTCGTTTCTTTTGTTCCTGCTTCGTGCGTCCTCACTCCGTCCAGGGTCCTCGTGCGATCAGGAAATCTCGCCTCCCTCATGGGCGGGTACTCAGGTCACTTGAGGTACCGGCCCTAAGACAGACACAACATCAAACCTAAGGCGACTCCGATGTAATTCCAACAACATCACTACAATAAGTCTCGACGTAAAATCTTTATACATTCAAACAGTAAAGTGCCTGAACACACCATCAAAAGAATGGCAAAACTTCACCCAAAAAGTTGCAGTCAAATTATCTAAGGTTCCAGCAAAGAAGCTTCCAAACGGTAAGGGACACCTAAATAAAACATCTCTCTCTCCAGGCATGAAGATCCAAAAACGAATAATAAACCACACACTGAGAAAGATACGGCAAGATCCGGACAATAAAGATATGCAGGCAACCTTGAGGGAAGCTAAAAAATCACTAAAACAGAAGAAATGGGAGAAACAGAAAAACAAAAATGATCAACTGTGGGCAAAATTATTCCACGAAGCGAAACAAAAAAACAGCTCTAAATTCTGGAGAATGATTAAGGAAATAAAAAATCCAGACCATGGTGGCATAGATTCAAACATCACAGAAGAAGCATGGACAAACCATCTAGCCAGTCACTTCAATAGTGAGGATACAACTAAAAAGGAAGTGCCAAAGAGGTTGAGCACGGTTGACGTGGAGGTAGTATCAGGCTACCACCAAAGAGAAGCAAATAACAAACGCAGCACTTTCATCTTGAAAGCGAACGACTCAAAGAATGACGCTGACACCTCAACAGCCTCAGATCCACAGCCATCGACGATTGGGACTGATGACATCAGAAGACAAATAGCGAAAGGAAGACCAACAGGAGCCCCTGGACCCAATGGCTTACCATCAATGCTTTACAAAAACGACGTAGAGTTCTGGAGCGTCGCTTTAACACCTTTATTCAATTACGCAAAAATTACTCAGACACTACCAGAGTCATGGCATGGTTCAATAATCAGTCCAATCTATAAACATTCGAGCAAAAAAGACCCAAAAAACTACCGTCTGATAGCGTTAATTGACGTAGAAGCTAAATACTTCGCAGGGAACATACTAGAGGAATTAACCTCATGGGCCGCCGCAAACTCAGTAATCCCGAACACCCAAACCGGATTCCGTCAGGGCCAAGAAACAATTACAAACATCACGGCCCTGACTCTACTGATGGAATCAGCAAGAGACAACAATAAATCTCTATATCTCTCCTTCATCGACTATACTGCAGCGTTCGATCATGTAGACCGCAACATGTTATAGCAAAAACTGACCAAATGGGGCATACCTGTTCATCTCTTAAACGTACTGATAGCACTACACTCTAACACCTGGATTAAAGTTAAACTTGGTGCAGGTACACATCTTTCAAAACCAATAAAAACAACAAAGGGCCTCAAACAAGGCTGTGTCCTAGCTCCAATGCTATTCAACCTCTTCCTAGCCGACCTGCCCGGCGAACTAGACATAAAATTCTGCCACGCACCAAAGCTAGGGAAGACCACACTATCCAACCTGCTGTATGCAGACGACCTGGTGCTCATCAGCCAGACACCCATTGGTCTTCAGCACCTACTAAACACCACCTACGATTTTTCAAATAAAAATGCTCTGCAGATAAATTTTAATAAATCTAAGGTTATGGCAGTAAACTACAAAAAGAAAAGGGAATATAACTGGCACATAAATGGAGAACGATTGGAAAACGTAACAACCTACAAATACTTGGGCATAATACTTGACTCGAAGATCACCTTTAAACCTCAGCTGGACTCCCTACGAGGCAAGGGAATGGCAACCTCCCTTGCCCTATAATCCTTAAAAACTAAACTCCCAGATTTGACCTTCTATCCACTTCTCCAAGTACTTTGCGCAAAACTGCAACCAACACTCACCTACGGGAGCGAACCCCTTCAAGGAAAAGACGCCACCCTTCTGGACACAATCATATCAAACTCTTATAGGCTCATCTTTAACCTGCCAAAACAAGTCTCCTCAGCACAAATACGACTGGAATTTGGCATCGCGAAACAAACCTTAGAAAGACGGTGTGCATACGTCACTGCCTGGCACAAGATACGCAATGCCAACAATGATTCCCTAAATTCTAACATCTGGGATGAGACTCTTCAGCATCAAAAATCATCAGCGAGGAAGTATTTAATTGACTCTCTTGAAGTACTGGGCCTATCCAACTTATGGGACATTCCAACAGACCACGTGACGTTCAAAAAAACAGCCAAAAAAGTAGTTAGACTTATCTCTACAGTTGAAGACAAGGAGGCCCTGACAAAAAAAGCACACAGTTGGGTAATCCTTAATGATTATGGTCCAATGCAACCACAGGCTTACCTCAACGTGGGCATGAACTTAAGAATGAAAGAGAAATTTTTAAAAATGCGTCTGGGCGTAATCCCGGTATATCCTCACCTACCGCCCTGGATAAGGAAAAATCTTCAACCACAATGCCGTCTGTGTAAAGCAGGAAGGGAAGACCTTGTCCATGCAGTGTGCATCTGCCCCAAACTGAAAGAACTGAGATGCAAATTCCTGCGAGACTCCTTCAAATCTTATGGTATACGGACATGCAGACAGGCAGTCAAACTTTGCTTCGATCCCAGCAAAACAAAACTAAACTGTCAGGTCGTAAAATTCTTTGAACTGGCCGGAGTCAGATATATGAGTGCTTGAGGACTGTTGATTTTAACAATGCTACACTTTAAATCTGAATCAACTTGGCAAACTCACAGGACAGATAGAACTTTTAAATATCCTTTGGTTAATTGTCTTTGCAATTTTTTAATTCTCCTTTTAATGTTTTTTATTCGATTTGTAAAGATTTTAATTAATCATGTACAAATAAATACTTACTTACTTACTTACTCTGCTTCTGGGTCCAGGCCTCGGATTCTCCCCCAGGTCTCCGGCGGCTCCGGTTGCGTTTTTTTCGCCAAAACTTCGGTTGCGGCCGCTTAGGTCTCTACTGTGCACCCGTCGTCGTTTCTAAATGACGCAGATGCCGGATTAGTGCCAGGATTGTCGGGGAATGCTAGGTGGTCACCGGAGCTCTCTTAGGCTGCGGCCATCTTTGCCGGTCGCTAGCCACGCCCCCCTCATTGTGTTCCTTTTTAAATTAAATGTTTTAAGTGTTACCAGTTTATTCCAATCAAGATGGCTTCAGGTGTGCCATACTTTTGTCATAAGTGAGACAGTATGTTCTTATATATATATATATATATATATATATATATATATATATATATATATATATATATATATAATTATTTTTTTCTTTTATTATCTTTTATGGGAGATATTCATGGGTAATGTTTCACTTAAGGGTGTACACTTAGTGCATATTTCCAAATCCACTGTGAGGTGTTAGTATGATTTGGATTACATGCACAAGTGATGTAGGGAGTTTTACAATATTGTTATTGGTGAATATATTAAGGTGTTCTCTGTAAAGATTACTTTAATTTATCATGTTTGAAGGTAACTGTGTCATCTCCCAGGTGAGCCCTGTTGTTTTTTGGTGGGTGGTTGTTGGTTGAAGAAGGTGTACGGTGTCTGCTGGATTTCACTGAAATGTGAGTTGTCACAACTTTTGAACTACAAACGGAAAAACATTAATATTTGACACAACAGGCCCAACATTGGGTACTTAAAAAAAAGGAGAGAGGAATGAGAATTATGTAGACCAACATAAAATGATTTTTTTTTGATGGGACGACTTTGACTTGGAAACTGTAACAAAAGATTATAACCATAGGTGACGGAAGTCTGTATATGCCCTTTTTAGTTGGTGGTATGTATGAGGTGTGTGTAGAATGAATAGGTTGTGTCTTTTTAAGGGGGTAATTATATGAGATGTAGGAGGATTGTAGTAATTTGGGCTTTGAGATTTATACAATGGTGATAAATAAATGATATATGCTATTATCGAATTATGTATAATTCAAAGATACATTTTCTAAAGATGTTATATTTGTCCTAACAAATATGTTTTCATAGCATCAGTCGACTCAAAATGAATTATGTTTATAGTAAGAAGTATCTTTTATTTGCAGAATGACTTGATGGACTTGATGGCCACTTTTGATTACTTTTAGAGGAGGTGGAGTTCTTTTCTTGCTGTTCCGCTCCCTATATCCATGTTCAGGGATAATTAGATGTCCTGTCTGCCCTCTTCTTAGTTCCTTCACTACATTAAGGCAGTGTGATTTAAACAGAGTGAAAAATGGAGGAGGCGCTGCAGACTCAGCCATTGTTAGTTGCCTTTTAGTGGACCACATGCCTGTTGAAAAATAGTATCCTTTCAGTCCAGGCTTGCAAAATAAACCATGGACTTCTCTGTGAGACAACTCCCAGCAAGCAGGAGACATTCTTAATGTTATCACTGAAGGCAAATTCCTCCTTTAGGTGTGTGTGGCATAACATAAGTGGCGACCAGTCTTCAGCGTCCATACAGCACGATGAACATGCTTGCACATTTTAGTCACTCTGGAGCATGTACTCAATTTTCATAGGGACCACTAGTTATGGGAAATAGTATTTTAAATAGGTGGGATGGGTATTTCTTTCTCCATGATCCCATCGGTATGCAGACAAATGTAAAGTTTTCTGGAAACGCCTTAAATAAGCCCAAACTAAATGTTTAACGTTACATGTACTAAATCATTGGTGGGAGTAGAAATGTCTCTTTCACTAGCTGAGTGGTGTTGCTGTCTCTATGGTGTCAAATTGCATGTATTTGGGCATAAGCCCTTTTTCAAATGGACCTTTTCATATGTAAAAGGAGAGAGAGAGAGGCAGGAGATTGGAACCTGGGCCGGGAATGCGAAGCCTGACCCGATTGAGGCCCGGGACAAATGCCAGCCGGGGCGGGAAACATGCTCCCCTCCCCGGTTGCGAAGCCTGCGAAAAAGGGGTCAAGTTGGCTAGCGGCCCGGGGGGTTAAATAAGGGGCACAGGGCCCTAAAAAATCACTCACCCCCCCGGCAGGGAAGAACAGAGAGGAGGTTGGACGACGGAGCACGCATCGAAACAGCCGAGACTGATGCGGGACCTCGGCGGCATTCGGACAGACCTGATGGTGTGAGGCACTCTGTGTGGGACAGCTTGGCAGTACTGCGGAAGACAGTGCGGCATGGAGCTGAAGCCACAACCGGTGGGTACTATCGTAGCGGAAAGGCAGGAAGAAAAGCAGCACAACAAAGCATCTGGAGCGTCGGCAGGAGCGGAGGGCTCTGTGCAGGCGAGCACCTCCGCCCCTCTCCAGGCAGTATGAGAAGCCAGTGGAGCATCTGAGTACCTCCCCCCCTCTCCAGGTAGCCCGAGAACCCATCGGAGCGTCTGGAGGGAGCCGAAGGGGCTGTGACGGTGTGTGCCCCCCCCGCAAGGGCAGCGAAGGGAGCCTGTGAGGTGGGAAGGAGGGAGCACAGCGTGAGGCAGCTGGAGCATCTGCAAGGCCTCTTTGTGGCAGGCCGGCAGCCAGAAATTAAAGGGACATGAGCCCTGAGCATTAAAGAGGACTTGTGTTTTGCCTACCAACCTCGGAAGAATAGAAGGCTGAGTTGACCACACCAAATTCAGACACATGACTTGCGTATCACAGCAGACTTCAACGGTGATGGTTCATCTCACTGAACCATTTACAGAAGGGAGTAACTGAAACAAAAAAGGACTGCACACGGCAAGGAGAGCAGCAAGTGCACATTACAGGCAGCCTTGGCAGGACATCTTTAAAAGACCGTGCACAAGTTGGATTGTGAGGCTGTAAATTCACCAGTGGGGCAACAAACCTGCTGCAGTAGCTACACCACCCCCAGCAGCAGGATGGCGGGAAGACGTGGGGGGACCGGAAGAGAGGCAAGACTACCAGCACGATTCAAGGAGCCACAGGGGCAGCCAAAGTCCCCAAAATAGGCAGTAAGAGGCCAAGAGAAGATACTGGACCAGATCTGGACGCTGATCTGCAGGCCATGTTGGAGAAGGCCAGGGCCCTGGTGGCCCTGAAAGGAAAGACATGGATGGACCAGCAAATCAAGGAAGGGGCCCACGGGAAGGGGAAGAAGCCAAGACGGGCACCCTCCCCGGCACCGCCTCCTAAGAAACCAGGAAGCAAGGGCATGCAGCCAGAACGGCGGTCCCAAGAAGAGCGCTATCACCGGATCAAAAGATGGTAATGCAGGAAGACCAAAGGGCAACGGTAGCGAGAAGGCCCAGGCCAGGAGGCAAAGGTCTGCATCCCCCGAGATGGTGTCCAGCTCGGACACTGAGGACAGCAACAACAATGAGGGGTCTGTGGCCAGCACAGCGGCTCCTCTGGAGTCACACAGAGGAAAGAGCAGCACGGCGGACGATGGCCCTGGTAAGCATCACGCACAGAGCGCAAGGGGAAGGCGCAAAGTGGGGCAGTACGCTGTAGCAGTGGAGGGAAACCGGGGAAAATAGTGAACCTAGGAACACAGCTAGGGATTAATAATCCAGCTATGAGGAGACCCTGGCCGCTACAACCTCCACGGCAGGTGGGGCAAGAAAGTCACCAAGAGGTGAGAAGCTTGGGGACAGGGACAGTCCAACCCCCTCCGTGGCCTGGTTGCCCTGGTGTCAGAGGAGCTCTCACCTTGACTTGCACAGGAACATAATGTTGCCTTATCCCAATTCCCTCCAGAAAACCCCCAGACACCTATATTATATTATCAGGTTACCAGCAGACTCTAGGGGGAAAAAGTTTTGTTAAATAAAATAACAAACAGAGAAGAGACTGTCAAGGCCCTCAGGTTGTCTCTCGAGCTCTCTCTAGTGGTGCCCTCTATTCTGCATTGCGAGGGTGGTAATTGAGAGACCTAAAGGAGACTAAAAAATGAAAAAACACATTTATCGTAACATTCTACTCTACAATTAACTCTCAATTATTCTATACTCTATCTTTCCCAATCTACCCTTCTGTCCTTGACCTTTGCTTCTCTTCTATTGTGTTTTCTTGTTTTAGAATTTCTGTGATTTTCAAATGAAGAATTTATCATAATCAATAATGCAGTATATCTTTTCTCTTTTCAGGAGTCTCTCTGGAGTAGAACAACTGGTAAGTATTTATTCTCTGTCTTTATAATTAACACAACATGCTTATTGCCTTTTTCTTTCGTATTCTTCATCTAAATACTTCCTAACGGAATATCTGTGGTAACATAGCTTAGTTCTTTGCAGACTCAACAGCTGGCCAATACTGCTAATACGAGGTGAGACAGGAACTGCTGGAAAGGCACAATTGTATGGAGGCAGGAAATAGTTCTCGGGTTCACAGGAGAAAAATATTTATTCCTGTTAGTTTTGTTGTATATTTCCTTTTTCAGGCATGCGCGGAAAAGAATTTCGATGCGCAGACTTGTAGTAGGGAAAACTCGAGACACTGGTCTATGGAAGGGAAATCAGAATCCATACGGGCTTTGGACCGGAGTTTCTAGCTACGTGACACCAGCTAACACGATGGGAAAGACGCAACTCTACCTGACCAGAAGATTCTTCAGGAAAGGTGCCTTCCCAAGGATTTACTTCAGTGAAGTGCTCCGAGTTTCTCAGGCGCGCGCTTAAAGTAGAATATTGGGACAATGGTTTTTAGCGCGACCAACTAGACTGCATACCTAGAATTCTACTGGGCAGCCATTTTGGCATTCAACTCATGCCAAGCTTATCCCCAAGAAACACTTGTCACTCTTGAATTTCTCTTTCGGAGGTTCTGATTCAGCATTCCGCAGGCTAAGTAATCCTGAGTTTCTAGAATCCTGACACCTGGTGATAGTGGCACGGGAGTGGATCCCCTTTTGGGGGGGGACCCTAATGGAACACCAAGAAGAATGGGACAAACCGGGGGCCTGACCACAGAACAAATATGGGTGGTACCTGAAGAGGCTGACAGGCAAAGTTCAGGAGAACCCCCAAAAGGCGAGCCCGGCCAATGAAACAGGGGCTGAGAACTCTACTCAGGGAGGGGGGCTGTCCCTAGGGGCACCAGCACAGGAAAAGTGGGAACGGGCGAAGGCCCAGACCCACAGGATAAACCAGCCAAGGAATACTTATGCCTCTCCCCTAGGGGACCCCACAATAACCATGAAACTACTTGGACTAGCCAACCTCATCCCGCTGACAGTGAAGGAGAGGATCTGGAGAAAATAATTTATAGATATTTTCTCGTTGCTAGAAGTGCACCACCGGGCATAGACCTGACAGCACAGGACAAAAAGGACGATGACAGGAGAGACAGATGTAAACCCAGGGTCGAAAGGTCCCTGGAGTATTGGCTGAGGGCTTTTGGACCCTGGCATGTGTGTTCATTGAAAAATTCCCACAGTGTGGAGGCACTCATTTTGTATGAACAAAAAGTGCACGACGCTCAACAAAAATTTCAGGGGGATGCATTGTTGAAATACAACGAGGGTTTCAGGGAAAAGATGCAGACTTGGCTGGTGATCAAATGGGATTGCCAGGACATGGAGGGGTTCACCACCCACATGGTCGCTGCCAGAGAGGGGGTCAGCACGGGGAAGATCACGTCCCTACGGGAGTAAGGGAGAATATGAGGGGCAAGGACAGGCCTTCAATGGTAAGAACCAAAGAGGTGGTAAACACGGGAAGGCATGTTGGAAATTTGACAAAGACGACTGTAAGTGGGGGGCCGCCTGCAGGTTCAGACACGCCTGTGGGTCCTGCATTGGAGACTACCCTGCCATACGCTGAAAGCAGGCCCAAGGGGCAGGGGCTGCCAAAGATAAAGGGGGCACAGAAAAGTAGGGAGCAGGCAGCCCCAGCAAGGGGCGGCGGGAGTTCGGATGGGGGACACACACTACCCACCCCCATAAAAGTAAGCAAACCATTATATTTATTAGGACGTCAGACAAGCAAAGGTTAGCTGAGGCCTTCACAGCAGGATCCCCCATCCCTTACAAGGGACCCAGGGGTGCCAGGGAGAGCAAAAACTTGAAATCAATAGGAGACAACCCGGGGGCCACAAGGCAAAAAGTGGAAAAGGAAGTACAACTGGGGAGGGTGGCAGGCCCGTTCACCCCCCCCCACTGGAGGATTTGGTGGTATCCCCATTGGGCATGGTGCCCAAAAAGGAGCAGGCAAATTTCAGTTACTACACCATCTGTTGCACCCCCATGGGGACTCTATCAACCATCAACTGCTCTCCGTGGTGCAGGAAGCTATCGGGGAAAGTGGCAAACCAGACATGGTGGTGATCCACCTGGGGGGGAATGACCTGGCAGCCATAGGTAGGAGAGGGCTCTGGTAAAAAATGCAGGGCTGCCTGACAGCCCTAGCCAGGCTTGTGCGCCCAGCCAAAGTAACCTTCTCAGAGATAATAGTGCGTAAATCATGGAGGGGGGGCACTAGATCTGGGGGCAGTGGAGAAATCCAGGCGGAAACTAAACATCACCATGGCAAATAATATGTAGGGCCAACGGCTGGGGCTTTGTGAAACAAGGGTTCATCAACTTGAGGTCCCTGGGCTACCACCTGGACGATGGAGTACATCTGACAGGGTTAGGGATGGATATGTTACTGCTGAACATTGTTGGGGTACTCGAGCAGATGGGTTTCTCATAAAAAGGAAGGAGCGAGTGAGCGAGGGGGGAGCTCCCTCTGGTCAGAAAACAGTAGTTAGCGTGGCGGAAGAAACTTAGCAAAATTAGACAAAAGAGAGAAAAAGTACTAGAGGTAGATGGAAGGCTCACACAGTGCCCTTGGGATGCCTCACGGCAGGGGTACTGAGGGAGTGGAAGGTCAGGCCGGAGCCTCAGGCAGAATAGATGAAAGACTCACACGGGGTCCTTGGGATGCCACACAGCCGGGGCCCCGGAGGAGCAGGGAGGGGCCAGCAAAGGGTCCAAGGCAAGCGGAACAGCACTTGATGCCCGGGCAGATCCTAACGGACACCCTCCCATTTTGGTAGCAAGTTGATGCCTGGAACTACAAACACAGAGGCCCGGCAGCTTAGGCCCTCCCGTCAATAGGCTGTCTGGGAGCGCACATCGACAAGGAGTGGACATTTATAATTTGCAAAGACAATGAAAGCACACGTTATCATAGAATATTGTGAATAACCAATGAATTGCAAATGTATAACCATGTTATGTTTGAATAAACTGCGACCTTTGAAGGACCCATAGCACGTTGTCAAGTGGTATAATTTAAGGTAAATGGACACAGTTATAGTTTGGGGGAGGGGGAGGTGGACTCGCCCCTGGGAGTGGTTGGAACCCGAGCCTGGGAAGGCAAAGCTGGAGTTGATGGGGGCCCGGGACAACTGCCACCCAAGGCAGGAAACATGCCCCCCTTACCCGTCGCGAATCCCGCAAAAAAGGAGCGACCAGGATTGGTTACCCCAGGACAAGCCACCGCGCCCCCAATCCGGAGGCGATTTGGCTAGCGGCCGGGGGGATTAAATAAGGGGCGCTGGGCCCTGAGAAATCACTCAACCCCCCCGGCAGAGAAGAACAGAGAAACCCACACAACCACACCGAAAGGAAACGGGCGTCACAGCTGCAGGGAAGGAGGTGAGGCAAATGAAACTTAGCAAAATTAGACAAAAGAGAGAAAAAGTACAAGAGGTACTTGGAAGGCTCACACAGTGTCCTGGGAATGCCTCACGGCAGGGGCACTGAGGGAGCTAAGGACGGCACAAAGCCAGTGACAGAGTAGATGTGATGCTCCCACAGGGCCCTTGCGATGCCTCATGGGAGGGGTACTGAGGGAGTGGAATGTCAGGGCGCAGCCTCAGGAAGAATAGATGAAAGACTCACACAGGGTCATTGGGATGCCACATGGCAGGTACCCCAGAGGAGCAGGGAGGGGCCAGAAGAGGGTCCAAGGCAAGCAGAACAGCACTTGCAGCCCAGGCAGGTCCTAACGGACACCCACCCATTTCGGTAGCAAGTTGAAGTAAACACAGAGGCCTGGACGCTTAGGCCCTCCCATCAATAGGCTGTCTGGGAGCGCACATCGACAAGGAGTGGACATTCATAATTTGCAAAGACAATGAAAGTATGCGTTATCATAGGATATTGTGAATAACCAATGAATTGCAAATGTATAACCATGTTATGTTTGAATAAACTGTGACCTTTTAAGGCACCATAGCATGTTGTCAAGTAGTGTAATTTAAGGTAAATGGATGCAATTAAAGTTTAGGGAAGGCCTGAACTAGTTTGTTCAAAGTGGTGCTGCTTGTCCACAGATGGAAACATCAATTCCTTTTCAGTTCATTCACGTTTGTTCTGAATTTCCTGGGGTCACTCTCGCCATAGAGTAAATTCGGTTGCACAGTTAATAGTTGTCATTTGTCCATCTCAGTGCAACATTCCAAGGCTGATGGGAAGAAATAGGTGACAATTACCTTCTTATGTCTTGTGCGGGTAGCATTATCCTCCCAAACCCTTCATCCAGCCTATGAAATGTGTCACTGGTTTGGAAACTTTTTTTTCAGCATGCCCTGTAAATGTTCAACAATCTTTGTCTCATATCTTTGAAAATACTTTTGCCTGTCATAGCATAGATTTATCTTCCTGACAGAGTGTTCTTCTTAATTTCCCATCCAGTAAATGTGGAGCATCCCTATTTTCTTATCATCCAGCATTTCGTTTTGTCAACTGTTATAGGATAGGATGCCAGAATCTGTTCCCCCATAATGTTCCCTTCCCCCCAACTCCTCAGTTTGTTAGGAAGGCCACATAGACCCTTGTTTTTGTCTACTCTTCACCAGTGGCATTAGCTACAGACAATTTCTTGAAAACGTGTGCTTCATGTTTCTATACTATTGTCAATATATCTATAACAAATATAGTAGGTGCCTTCACTTTTTCCCATAAAAAGCAGATGTTCGTAGTTACTCAGGGTATAATTGTTTTATTTGGTTGAGCCTACTAAACAGGTCATTCTCTGTCTGTTACAAGGCATGTTGTGGCTTACCAAGAAAATAGAGGTGCTTGGAGCCCACCCATTGCTTACCATTGGCTTGCTATCCTGTCACTTTTATTTGCCTGCTTGCCAATTTTGAGTTTGTCCTTCCCATGGTGAATTGCTTGTATGCCATTTCTTTAATATGCTGTTATATCCGCTTTCAATACTTGCATTTCAAGCACTACTGCTTTCTTTTTTGTTAAGCACTCAGTAAGAGCTCCAGCTGTCTCCCTCATGTACGTTTCTCTCCCTGCACTCTCCATTGCTCTTTATCACCCAAGTGCTTTTCAGCACTCTCATCCTGTTGCCCTGTCCTGTGTGCTTCTCTCAGTTGCCTCCCTACGCTCTCTGAATTGCAGGCACCCTGGCCGTACCTTCCTCTTCTGACCCCTGTTGTGCCTTGCCCCAGTCTATATTGCTTTGGTGTCCCTTCCCCTCTGCCCTGTGTTGCCTTGGCGTCCCCCTGCCCTCCTCCCTGTTGCTCCAGTGTTCCCCCATCATCCCCCACGTTGCATCCCCTCAATGCTCATTTAAAAAAATAACATAAACGGCTTTTGCACATTATGGAGTATATTAGGAAATCATGCAGTGCAGCAAGTCACCTTCCTGCACTGTGCTGCATGATAGGGAAAGGGCAGCCATACGCCATATTTAACATTATACAGTGCATTCCTGTCTTTTCCCTGTGCTGATGCACCCAATGCAGCACATTGCACCATGAGGCAAGGGTGACTGTGTGAAGCAGGATTGTTTTTTGCCAGAAAGGACATCTTCCTGCACAAAAGCAATCCTGAGAGGCATTTTCCTCTTTCTATGTGTGTTACATTCTGCAGCACACATAGAAACTGAAAGTAACAAGGAGAAATAAAGATATTTTTCTTTGTTACGCCTCACCTGGGAAGGCGTAGCATTTTCATGCATTCTCAGGTCTACCTCTAATGGTAAATCTAGGAATGCAAAAATAACAACAAGTGTTCCTATAGTTCCTAACAAAAGAGAGAATGTGGTGTCAACAAGAAGGCTGACATAAGTTAGTAGCACCGTGTAGACTTAATTGGAAAATCCATATGTCGGATTTGAATGCCCTCACACACCCTTGCAGGTGTAATGCTTCATCATTTGGGCTGCTCCTCATCGGGCCGGCGGTGCAATGCCCGACGGGCTCCCTCGAAGGGGCACTTTAACGGAGATCTTTTAATCCGACTGCCGTATAGGTGAAGTGCGGGTGTGGGGCCTGATAGTTGTAGATATGAGGTAGTGTGATTAAAAGGAGGTAAGGTGTGCCAGGTGAAAACAAATTTAATTCTGGTGGCCTCCTACCTAGGATTAAAAACGTGTGTACATAGCACTCTTATACGGGTTTTATGTCCCTGATTAAAGTGGCATGTAGCTGACAGAACTTGGTCAACATGTTTCTCGCAATGAGTATCTCTACTCGCGATTCTTCAGGACCTTGTGAAAACTATTATATCTACAATGTCTGAACCTGTTCAGGTTGTGGTTGTAAATAGTCTACAAATTTAGACTCAATACCTGTTGGTGTCAGGAACTACCCTAATCGGTCGTTTGCCTGTCATCAACAGTACTCGGTGGACTGTACAAGGGATAGTATTCCTCAAAGTCATAGGACTGTTGATGTCAGGAACTACCCTAATCGGTCGTTTGCCTGTCATCAACAGTACTCGGTGGAGAGGGTAGGTGAATGCACGCTACATGGGAAGCAGTGATTCCTAGGACTTTGAGGAATACTATCCCTTGTACAGTCCACCGAGTACTGTTAATGACAGGCAAACGTTTGTTCGACTTTCTACATCCCGGTGCTTTAAAACATAATGTAATTCGAGGATATTCTCTGGATGAATGGATGCGATTCAGACATTTATTTGTCTGCTTCCATGAGTCAACTGAACAACAATTCACAAGAATAAGCATTGGTTGCTGCCTGCACTGATGGGTTACCTTAGCGGTGACTGTACGTGAAAGGTGGAAAGCAGTACACTCGTACATGTGTTTTCAGTAAATCCACACTTTGCCTCACAGTCTTTCCTGGAAAATGGACTCATTACCTTACACCATAGCTCTTGCACAGGTACAGAAAGGACTGAAGTTAAGACCTATCATTAAGGAGTGTCTTGGCCAATGCTTAGAATGGAAGCAAATGAAGTGGCCCTGGATTAATGGCCCTAAGATCAAAGTCTTTCTGCTTTGATTCCAGCTGCAAAAAACACCTTCGGATTGTACATCTGGACACTGTTGGTCCTGGACTAGTAATGGTGTTAAGAATAAGGAAGGCGTACATATAATCTCATAAAGACCTCTCATTAATACGGCAAATCAAGAAAGCAGTTGTGATTACTCTGGTAATACAGTGTCTTGAATTTGTCTGGACCTCAGGAGGCAACATGATGCCGCCTTAGACCTCATTTTGCCCCCAAGTGTTATCACGCCTGGTATTCTAAGACATCAATCATTTTATAAATGGTGCAAAATAAGTGCGGCATTTACTTTCCTGTGTTGCATGCGATCTAGTATGCGATAAGGTCTTTCAGATCAAAATCATATTGATTCTTCTAAAGTTATTTCATAGGGTTAAACTGTCGTTCTCTGGGGCCTTTTCAAGGGAAATGATGTCCTGTCTATGCTTTGCAAAGACTCTCCAGCAAATGTTCTATCTTCATAAGTAGTAGAACAGTAAAGAGCATATTATAGGAAAACGGTAAAAAATGTTCTGCTCAAAAAATTTATATTTTATAATTTGACAGTAATGTTGTGACAACCTTAGCTTATATATTTTACTTTCCATATTGTTTTCTTTCTTGTTTATTTTTATGAAATATTAAGTGGATTGTAATTCTGCGTTTCGAGCTCAACAGATACATAGGGGCATATTTACAACGAAGTGACGGAGTACAGCCTTAGACTTCCTGGCTTAACACCGCGCTCTGCCACTTCAGAAATGCAGGATTGCACCATGTTTACAACAACATGGTGCAGCTCTGCATTTTCTCCTGCGCTGGTGCTAAACTTAGCAGACTAGACCCAACGCAGTTACCCTTGCACCATAGTGCAAGGGTATCTGCGTTGACGGCAAGATTGTCAATGTGTAGGAAGGTCTCCCTTCCTGCCCATAAGCAATCTTTAAATGGCATCTTGTAACTTTTATGTGTGCTGTTTAATGCAGTACACATAGAAGTTGCAAAACTTATTTTTTGTTATTGTTTATGTGCAGGAAGTGTGACCTTCCTGCACATTAACAATCAATGGCAATGTGCTGTTGGCACAAGACAGCATACATGGAACCAACAAAAACAAGGAGAAATAAAGCATTTCTCCTAATTTCGCCAGTTTAAGACCAGGTTTTCTCTGGTCTTAATTTTGGCGTTGCCTCCTATTTACGTGACCCTTGTAAATGGGGGCAGCGTCAAAATCAATGGGTGTTGCAGTGGAACACCCACCACAACACCCATTGCCTTCCCCTTTCATGCTAAGTACAATGTGAAAGGATGCCTAATTTTCAAGGCAGCATTAAGCCACGTTAAGTGGCTTAACACCCCCTTGTAAATAAGGCAAAGCCACTATTGCCACCATAATGTCACTGAAAGTGACGTTGTGGTGGCGATAGGGGCTTATATATGCCCCATAGCTCAATACACAAAAAAGAGGACGTCACCATACACCTTTGCTCCATGACAACAGTGGCATAGCAAGGGCACCATGTACACTAATACAAGCCCATGTACGACAATGAATTATTGTTAGCGTGGACATGCCTCATTTTGATAATTGTATTCCCATCACGCTAGGATATGCATAACTAAATGTATTTCTGGCCACCATGTCACAATATGACTCACATTTAATTTTTCATTCCTTGTGTTCATAGATATGTTTTGCTCACTACCAAATGTATTGACTAGTCCACACTGGCTCTGATAAACTGTCTTGAGGTTTTGGACACCAGCGTTAATGTATATTTAATACACGGGATTCTGCAATTCCTGTATACAAATGTTTCTCTGATTTCTTCATACTCTGCGACTTGTGGCACACCCAGTTACCGATTATAAAGAAAGGACATCAATACTCAACTGCAATGACTTATTACAGTCCAGTTCTGACATCAGAATGCCTGCTGCAGCAGCCCATGGGAAAAGCAGGTCAGGACATAGTGAATAATTAAAGCTGCTGTTTAAAGCAACATAACAAAACCCTTGCTTTTCATTCTTCTGCTCTGCGTTTTTGAAAATTACAGTGTCAAGCAGAAAGTAGATATCTATGGCACTCTATGTGAAAATATAAAAAAGTTAGACTCTTTCTGAATGTTCCTACTGCACCTTTAATTTTTTTTTTAAATCCTGACTTCTATCCAACTGCTTCTAATGTCTTTTTTAAAAAAAACTATAGGGGATATATTTAATTTTGTACTAGTGATGAACAGCATATTGCAAGTCACCTTAGAGTTCCATAACCTTATAAAGGAATTCCGCCTTCGGCCGTGTTCCTCTATATGGCCATGGAACTCCTATGAGACTTGCAGTATTCTTATAGTGCATGTCTGGGAGTACTTCATCCCATATATAGTTAGCATAAATTATAACAGAAAAGCTCAACATGCAGTGCAATAATGTACAAGTTTCACATTCTGACCTTGGAGTGTTGTTTTAAGAGCTCTCTGGTTTTATTACTTAAACAGAATTCTGTTGGTGGTAATGAACTTTGGCATACGTGTTTGCCATTTTTCACAAAAGAAGATTCAATTAGCAGTACTTTACTCAGTCAACAGTAAGAGATGTTGGTCATATTTTAATTTGTTTTGCAAAATGGTAATTATAATTCCTCAGGCAACAATAAAATACGTTGTATAGTGGAATATGGTGCTAAAATATGGCACTGTGCAGATTAAATATAACACCTACAGAATTATCATCTGACAAAGTAAACAACAAATATAGCCCCTAGTCATTAAGGGTTTGGCAAACTATCTATTGTGATATTACTTCTGTTCCTTCACATCAACAACCTGCATGTTGGCTCTCGGGGTCCCTTCATATTCTTTAAGTTATTTAGGGTAGTTTGTACACAAGCAATTTATTTTGCCTTTACTACATACAGCCAAACATGTATAAATACACTACTGGTGTGAGTATGAGATGTATCCCCATACACTCGAGACATACATCACACCAACAACAAAATCACGCCCAATCATTACAAATGCATTGTTGGATGAGTTCATTTTGGAGCAGTAGAATACATTTGAAAGAGTTTGTATCTGAAGATGAGATTTAAAACGAGAAACAGTGTGGTCTGATAGTTACATTTTGTAACCAGGAGATATCGATGTGATTTTTTTTTTTTTTTTACTACCTGCAATTCTTAATTTCGATTTTGGTGCTAAAGCCATGGATAACACTCTGTAGTATCAATCATTATTGTATGATTAATAAAAAATCTTTACAATAGAAGTTTAACATTATGCATAAAATCCATTTAACCCCTAAAAGTCAATTAAAAGAGTAAAAACGGTCTCAGTGTGTTGTATACTGGGTGGGGAGCTAAGGTCAAAGTGTAATTATTAGCATCTGAGTTCAGGAGAAATAAATAAGTGGTAATTAGTGTCTCTGGGGAGAACAAGCAGGAAAACGTCTTGAGTCTGCCAGTTTTTGGCCACTTTTATGCAGTTCGTTATAATCAGAGCAGATATCGCAGCTGAAGCAACCAGGCTCATTCCTTAGGAGATATCATCCTCTAATCTATCTTTAGTGATATCCATGGATTCGCAGAAATGTGCTAAGTCCACCTGCTCCTTCATGCTGAACAACAAGTTTACTGCCTCGTTGCATGTTCTGACACTGTGAGCAATAAACGGGGATTTTTATAGTCCATGTTAAAAGTGCAGAACAACAACAAAGTAGGTGGATCAAAGATACATTTTTTTGTTTTTATTTTCTTAGCCAAGTTGTACTTGTGTAGCGCATTCAGAGCTCTCTGGAAACCAATTCTCGAGTGGTTGAGAAGGACAATATCGTCGGTATATTGCATTCTTGAAAGCTTTGTTCTCCCAATCTTTGGAGGGATACGTTTGCCGTGTTTTAGCACTACACCCCTGTCGGCCGTTGCCAGTCAAGATCTTCCTCGAGATGGTCGTAGGTGTTAACTTGACTCCGACCCAAGTGGAGGTATATAGAGATGTATTGCTAGGAATAAGGTGTTTGGGATGCCTCATTCTTGTAGCTTTTCCCATAGAATGTTCCTGTCTAACCAATCAAAGGCTAACCAATCAAATAGTAGTCCACAAAACAGACAAAGAGTGGGAGTTGCTTCTTACTCTTTACCATGTGAGACAGGTAAGAAAGGGTCATGATGTTGTCCTTCGTTGAGTTTGCCCTGAAACCTTATGGCGTGAATGGAATTAATTCGGGACCCTGACATCAGGGCCAGCACAAGTGGTGCAACCTACAGAGGAGCAGGTATAGCGCGGTCAGCTGTGCCGTAGAAGCCCGAATCGGGACTTCATAAGGTACTATCGACCTTTACCTCAGAGTATTCACTCTGATACCATTTTAAATTGGACAACACCCGATCCTCAGATTATATTTTTTTAGGTCCTGAAGAAAGCCCAACGACCCGCCAGGGGCATTTTAAGAGATGAAACATGTCGATCATCGATTTGGACAATAATAGTGAGGTGGACTCATAACTAGTCAATCCCTGCGCGAACTTCACTTTTTAAACAGTCTTCCCATACACCAAATGGAATAAAAAAATTATTTTTAGGTAGTATGAGAAACACCTTTTAAACACTGCACCTCACTTGAGCACCTTTCACTCACCATCGATTTCTGATCACTATTGTCAAAACCAGTGGTTCCTTCCAGGTGGAGGAAGCATACAAAAAGAGACCCGATGATGATGTTGTCACGTACCTAACAAAGGCGGAGAACCAAGATAGACCGCCACACGACCTGTCTACGTGAATGAGGGTTCTCTAAGTACCTTTTTGAGTACTGACGGGTAGAACACAGAGGACCTTGGTTGCAGGTACAAGTGATCCATTCCCTTTGATTTTGACTTACTGATAGGAAGCTGAATGGATCATAGCTCCTTCTAGCTCCCCCCTTCCCTGATTTAAATAGTGAATGGAATTAAGTCATAGCTTCAGCCCAGCATCCAAGTTCTTTAAGTAGGATAGACATGAAGGCCTTTGCTTTAATGTCCAGAAGGGTGATCAGGAGGTATTAGGATGGGTCCGCCGTGTCACCCTTCTTGTAAATGGGATTCAGGTTGGATCCCATCCAATTCTCTGGAACCTGGGCAGTCAGTTTAGAGGTTTGAAAAAGGGGAAGCAGTATGGCAATCTACAGATCAGGATCCCCTTTAAAGACTGCTGCAGGTATCCCATTTGAGTCTGGAGCACCTTTGGCTCTGATCTTTTGCAGAGTTCTGTAAATGTCTAGCCTCAATAGCGACGATTCTTGGAACCCTGTTTCAGGGCCTTCAACATGGGGCACCAAATCCACTTCTAGAACATTTGCGGCAGCATATAGGTTTTGGACATGAGCAATCCACTTGAATTTGGTAACAGCGTTCAATCATGTGAACTTATGTGTTTTTTTAAGGCTTGCAGTCTTGTTAACAAATCTCATTAACCGTGAGTCTACATGGCAGATTGTTTGGAGCCTATATAGCCTCCATTTGCATGCTGTAATGTGAGGGTTGGTTACTTCCCGTTGGGATGTGGGTGCGTTGAATTGGTGGCGAGAGTTGCCACTAAGCACACTGCTTAATTTACTGACCTTTAGGTCCCAGTTGGCTAAAACAGTTACCCTACTTAAGGTCTTGAGGTTCATGCTTCTTAAGGGTTCCCAGACTTTGAGCTTGCACAAGTTCACTGGGCTCATTGATCCTTCTGATTAGATGGTGTATTTATTTACCTGTAGATTCAGCAATTGTGTGGGTTTTTTGAGCCTGTTAGAGCTAACATTAAGGGTAGTGATAAGTGGAAGATGGTCACTATCAGTATGTGACAGGATGTCAAATCTAGCTACTGAATCCAATATCCTGGTTGTCATGGTCATGCAATCTAAGCTACTTAATCCCTTGAAGGATTTTTGGTACTTGAGTAGTGGAGCGTTATCTTCTATTGCATGATGAATAGAGCTCAGGCTATGTACTTGGAAAAGGGTGGCTAACGTGTTTTCTGTTTCATTTCCCAATACCAAGTTTATCAGGTCAGGAGCGTTGGTTAAAATTGCCACAAAAGATAACTTCATGCATTGGTTATAGTACAAGATGGATTCAAGTGAGTTGCAGAACTTGGTTAGTCTTGCCAGATGTCCAACACCAAAGCAGTTGAAGTATACATTAATGAGCAAGATCTTCACATTCTGAGCTTTTATTTTTAGACCTTTCATAAACGCCAATTGGAGCATTTCATCATGGGATTTGAAAGAACCTACTTTCAAATCTAAGGCAAGGCTCATGGAAATTGAAAGACCGCCAGAAAGTCTCAAAAATATGTTGGTTTTCCAGCTGGCTGGATGAGTTTGCATTAGCTCAGGATTATCCTAGAGATGGTGGCTCACGTTTCTTGGAAACAGAGCTAGTCTGCTAACTGAACAAAGGTCACTACAGCTGCAGACTCTAATGACTTTGCAAATCCTGCCATGTTCCATGATATAAGGTTTATACGGGTATTGCTTTTAGGTTCACACTGTGGAGAGTAACTTCCTGGGCTAGGAGTAATTCCTTACACTATTCGGGAGCGTTGTGCGTAGCCAACTGCAGCAGTTTCTTTTTTCAGAGTTGCGCTTTGCTCTAGAACAGATCTCCTTAATGGGCTGTCATCGGTGACTTTAGCACAGGATATCCTCAGATTATTGTAGGTCAGATTGGGCTGTGGGTTTCCAGACCCCTGAGGATACTGTGTGGGTGAATTAGGGGCCTTGAGTTTGCTCCTTGTTCCTTCAAAGGATGAGGGTATTTTGGGGCCTGGGGTTCCCTGATCTCTAAGCCCCATTCATGAAATGATGTTTTGCAATACAGGATGTCTGCAACTAGTACTGAGGATTTAAGCACTACAATAGTTGATTCAGGGCTATTTTGGCAGTTTGTTAATATTCTAAATTTAACAGCCAAAATGTCTTCTTTGGTTATTCTTGCAAGTCGCAGGATGGTGTGGAACAGTCTCAACAGGTTAGATCGATTTAAGATATTGTGTCGGCCCTCCGAGTGATAGAAGGGTGTAAGAATCAGTTTTGCAGGTGCTTGTTCAAATTTAATTTCATTAATGGAACTGTTGCCACTCATGGGGCTGGTCGCATTCTTATATCCTAGATTCCCTTCCCTGTACTGATTTACACAGATTTGTGAGGTAGTCATATTGTCGGGGCAGAGATTAATATCAATTCCGGGGTCTTTGTAAGGTTAGCATTGACTTTTTTCCATCATCTATTGTTTTTTCGTTGAGCCTTAGTTGATCAAAACCTGGGTTGGAATCTCCTGGGTGTGTATTTGAGTTTGCCCCTTTCCCGGGTTCTCTAATATCGGTCCGATAAGCAGACAGGGTTCGTCAAGTTGATTTGTGTCTCCTCCACTCGGTGTCTTCCTTGAGGGTGGTATTCTAAGGAAGATTGGGGAACACATTAGCTGGAGTTTCATTTGCAGGTTGTGCATGTGCTTGGGACGGCTTTTGTGTTGCTAGTTGTTGTTCTTTTTTGGCCTTATGTTGGGCTTTTAAAAATCCTTTTTCTGTATTTTTTTGATAGAGTTCTGCTCCATGAGTTGATCCCCTGTGTTGGTTCACTGAGGTTAACACTGGCGGAGGTTGATGCACTCCATGATCCTTTGGTGCTGTCTGGCACTGTAGTAGATGAAATAACTGGGAGAGCCATCTGAGTAGGTCCTATTGAATTTGCACTTGCATGGTCATCAATAACTGGGAGGGCAGCGACTGCTGGAGGGCCCAGGTTGCACTACTGGGAAGCTGTGTTTTGAGTTGCGCTTGGTTGGCCTTTAGAAGGCGTAGTATCTATGGTCCTGGGGTGGCCTGGTGCCCAGTGAATGGCTAAAGGTGGTTTCTGAATTGGCCACTAGTATTGTTGTGTTTGAGGAGTGCAGTGAACACCTGGGTTGGTCAGTCCTAGAAAAACCTGTTTTCAGTCTCCTATTATAGTTGATACGACTTCCGGGAAAGTGCTTAGTTTTACTGCTATTGGATTGAAGGAGCAGATGCTGACCCTTTCACCTTTTCTGCTTAATGCTCCAGCCTGGTTATGAACATGGCTAATGTGTTTATCAGGTTCAGCTGAAGTTCCAATTTATCTGACTGCCAGGTGAGGTTGGTTATTGTGGCGGCCAGTGTGAAATAGATGGAGGCCATTAAGTTCCCTTGATCAGTATCAGTATGAAGGAAAGAATAGCCTGGTTGAAATTCTGGGCAAGGGGAGTCCAGTCATAGTTCAATGTAGATATATGTGAGCATTTGCCAGAATTTATCTTTGGAGTAATTGCATTTTGTTAAGCACCAGTGCTAAAATGGTTATTGCTTTTGAGGGCATCCAGCCAGTCCTGTGTGGTCCTCTCCAGAAGCACGTCGTCCTCAGCCGGGTTCAGTGCTTGAGCCTGAAACCTTTTCGTCTCGGAGGATCCTGAGATACCTTGGGCAGATTCATTTGCTTGGGTCTCCAAAGAAGCGCTGGGATTGCAAAGGCATGGTTTGAGGGTTAGGGCAGAATGAACGTTACTAGAGTTGTTTGTGTCAACGTGCGATACGCATCCAGCCTTTGCCTTGTATGGAGAGCATGTCTCTATGGTTAGGCTTGTTATTAATCCTTAGTTGCATTCCAGTGATGCGCTTAGCATGCTGTCTCGACAGTTCAATAATGGAGATGTCCCTGCTTAAGGCAGGGCATAGCAAAGTCTGACGGTGCTGCCCTACTTGGCTAGTCTATGTGAGTGGAACCAGGATTGAGTACTCTGGGTAGGCAGGAGGCAGGAGGCAGCTGGACTGCTGAGGGAACACAAGTCTCAAGTTGAGAGCTTCTGCACCTCATAAAAAAATATTCAATTGCTTTTGGCTTACAAGGCAGGTGTTTGCTGCCAGTATCACTTAGAGTTGGTAGAGATGCTGTCATACTGGAACTCGAGGTGGGCTTGGACTTCTTCAGTCTGTCCCTTGTCCGTAACCCTTTTATGCTAAGCTGCTCCCTTGCAGCTGTTTTGGTGCTTGGGCGCAGTCTGGGTCAATTCAGCGGGCACTGAGGGTGAGGTTAGGACTAGGACTGGCCGATTTTGAAGTTTACTTAACATTGGGCCCTTCTTTTTTGCCATTGCACTTAAACATCTGTAAAAGAAGCGCTTATACGATACTTTCCAACCAGATAAAAGTGGATTCTAGGGTCTGACTCATTTCCTTTATGTGATGCGGGCCCTTTGTCTTCGTCTTAGGGATGCTGTAGACATACGATTTGGCCCTAGAGGGGTTTCCCCACAGCTTGTATGGGGATCTCGTTTCTTGAGCCTCCTGCTGGATGAGGAGGAGAGTCATTTGGACAAATGCCTGGCATATATATAAACTGTATATATCGACTGTATTGTGTGTGGCTGAAAAGCTCTATGAAGAGCTCAATCAATGCAAATAAATGCTGGGGGATGGGATTGGAGTGTTGGAGTGGAGGAGCTCACAAACTGATGCAAGCCACACTGGGAAACCTAGCCTGGCCCCTTCCACCCAATCCGATTCAACACTCGGGCCGCGGGACTAACACCGGTACCACACTCACTTTCACCTATTCCTACACCAACCGCTCAACCGGGCTATACGACTTAATATATGTTCAACCTATGTACTTCCAGTAGCTACCAGTTGCGTGCTTACCCCCGGCTTTGCTGCAGCTCCACTGCGGGGGAAAGTGGACTAGGTGGTGGTGCCTGAAGAAACCCTGATATCTCGGCAGGGGGTCATGCAGGGCCAGAAGAGGACTGTAGAGCTGTGAGGCTGTGACCTATGGTCCTCCAAGGCCCCGTCCAGGGGCCCAGGCTCTACACAGTTGTTTTGCAGCACAACAGCACTGGTGCAGTTCTACTTAGTTAAACAGTAATAAAAAACAATGGGTGGTAGCCTGAGCTGCTTGAAGCCCCCACTCACTGGCCTACCTGCCCAGCACCAGGTGGAGAGTCATTTGGACAAATGCCTGGCATATATATAAACTGTATATATCGACTGTATTGTGTGTGGCTGAAAAGCTCTATGAAGAGCTCAATCAATGCAAATAAATGCTGGAGGATGGGATTGGAGTGTTGGAGTGGAGAAGCTCACAAACTGATGCAAGCCACACTGGGAAACCTAGCCTGGCCGCTTCCACCCAATCCGATTCAACCCTCGGGCCGCGGGACTAACACCGGTACCACACTCACTTTCTCCTATTCCTACACCAACCGCTCAACCGTGCTATACGACTTAATATATCCAACCTATGTACTTCCAGTAGCTTCCAGTTGCGTGCTTACCCCCGGCTTAGCTGCAGCTCCACTTGAGGGGAAAGTGGACTAGGTGGTGGTGCCTGAAGAAACCCTGATATCTCGGCAGGGGGTCATGCAGGGCCAGAAGAGGACTGTAGAGCTGTGAGGCTGTGACCTATGGTCCTCCAAGGCCCCGTCCAGGGGCCCAGGCTCTACCCAGTTGTTTTACAGCACAACAGCACTGGTGCAGTTCTACTTAGTTAAACAGTAATAAAAAACAATGGGCGCTAGCCTGAGCTGCTTGAAGCCCCCACTCACTGGCCTACCTGCCCAGCACCAGGTGTGCTGTGACCCTCTCGGTTTCGTCTATTTGGCGTTTCAAATGCACTTAGAGCTCCTTAGCTCGGCGCCGTGTCTCCGCTACTCCATGTCCTGGACCCCCGCCGTTCCTCTGTTGTGTTTGGGGCAGTGCTTGAAATGGAAAAATATAAGTGCAGGCACTCTGTACCAGAGTACCTGCTCGTTTCTGAGAAGTGCCGGCACTCTCCAATAAAAAGTATTTCATTTCTCTTGAGAAGTGCAGGTACTCTCCCTCTCAAAATAAAGATGTGTCGGTACTCAGTACCGGACAGTACCGGCCCATATAAAGCACTGGTTTGGGTCACAGAGAGTGCGGCTGTGGTTGTGAAATGACAGTATTTTTATGGGATAGGGCTCGAGCCCGAGATCCCAGACCTCAATAGCCTGTGGCAACCTCGGCGGCTTCCCGCAGTGGCTCCGCTCTGCTTCGTTGATTCAACCTCAGCGGCCCCTCACTGCAGCTCTGCTCTGCTGTCTGATGTCCCACGTAAACCCACGGTAAACCCCCATTATATCACAATACATGGTATTACCCCGGATTTAGCATCTGCCATGCTGGAACCTGGAATGCCTAACAGTAACAGCATTTATCTTTTATCCTTAGCATTTTTATGCAGAAAAAGCAAAAAGATGCCTCTAGCTGTTGTTAACCTGCATGCTTTTTCAGTGTACAATTCGGTATGATCACATTTCCTTAATGCAATGATTCTGTAATTCTTAAATAAGTGCATTGTGTTAAATATGCAATAATATTATGGGCACATTCATCCCTTTTTCAGGGCACTATTAAGAAGTTATGTTTTTGGAATCGTAGTATGTTTTATCTTTAAATTTGTTTCTACCGTTATGTCCCTCGTTCACTTTTCGATTATATGAACTATTGAAGTCAGTCTTGAGTTTGAAATACAAATAGCACTCATTGAGTTTAAAGTATTATTAGCTGCCTGATCTCATCGCTCCTGACTCTTTTTACCATCATACATTTTCTGTAGCTTTTGCCACCATGAACTGTACAGTTAACTGGAGATCTCTAGGTCTGTTATTCAGACATTTATACATGAGGGTAGTTTGCGGACAGCCACTCGCTGCTCATGTGATGTAAACCCAGAGATTACAGTAAAGTTCATTCAGAGATTGCTCCAATTTCAGACACTCTATACCTCATGTAAGTCTTTCATCATTATTTCTGATGTGGATTACAGCTTTTGAGAACCCGGACCAACCTTCTATCTGTTCCCATGCAAATTCCTGTTCATTTTTTGTTTCATGGCATAGCCTCTGGGCCTATTGATGCTGTCATGTGTCTGCCTCTCCTGATTGGATGTTCGTTTTCCTTCTGTTTTATTTGTGGTAGTTCCATGCTGTTAGGTGGATCTGTAGCTGAACCGGCATGAAAGGGTTGGCAGTGTTATGTTATGTTATGTTAAATGGGACTTTTATAGCGCAACGGCTACTCCAAAGGAGTGTCCCGGCGCTTTTGTGCTCCAGACCAAAGAAAGTGGTCTTTTCTGGGTGATTTTTAATTTCATCGTCATTACTTCATCACTTTTGAAGATGAATTATGGCCAGCGTTAGTGGTCAACTGTGAGACCACACACTGTAACTTTACCAGTATGTGTAGTTAACCTACCTGCAGTTACACAAGGACTCAGTTAATGTCACAGCCAACTAGCTGTATCTCAGTTTCGGTCTGACCCCTTATTTTTTTTTTATCAAAGTCACATGGCAAAAAAGTTATAGACTGCATCTCGGTGCATGCCCAGTAATCATCAATACAAAACAAAAATATCCTTTTTCATACTCAAATCTGCCAATTCACCAATTACATATGTAAATCAAATAACTACATTTTATTCTGGTTCATTCAATATTTTCAGTTTTGGTCCAGTCATGCCAAATAGGTTAATTCTGTCTTTACACAGTTTCATGGGTTACGTTGATATGATTAAATAAAGGGAGCTATATTTGTAATCAGTGAACGCAGAGATGTGATGGACTGAACGTCGCAGAGGGATTGCAACAGTTATTTGAAAACCAGTCAGTTTCCGCATTATGTTACCAAAAGCAAGCTGTTATCGTGAGCTTGTTCCAAAGGAGCCATTTACTCCGCGTTCATCAATAAAATATATATTTTCAGGCCAAAGCACTTGAACAAAATGAAAACAACTTCAGTGGAATCTTTAAGGGAATAGAATGTTCTGATCACGTGGGGAGGAAACTGTGACCTAGTTATAAATAGCTGGTCCTGCGGTGATGTGGCCAAATGCTAGCTGCACATTAACAATGCAGTATTTCAGGTCAAATTTCAGATTTCACATTTATTTAAAGGTTGATTAGAACCATTATTACAATGAAAGAATATCATAATAGCATAGTTCGTCTTTTAGGTGAGTTATATGGTTTTTGATCAAAGCCATTTTGCAAACAGGCAAATATTGGACACTTATTAGCAATGTTGCTATATTCGCCTTTAGACATTTTAGATTAATATGATCCACGCTATCAGCTTATATATCCATGTTTGTGGACAGAGGCTCTTCCCTGCCGGTGTGGGCTGTGCAGCATACACTAGGCACTTAATAATTGATCACCATTGATTTCAGCCTTGTCCCAACCGGGCCAAGATGGCAAGTCCGCTCATCTTTGTCCAGGAGGGATATGGAAAAACATTCCCCAATACACATCTTTAAAAGCTTCAGACAAGAGCAGAAGATAAAATATTTAGTCTGAAAAAGCCTTGACCTCTCAATTCTAGCCAGTTCTCAACTTGAATTGATTTCCGACAAGGCAACAGGGAGATGATTACAACAAAATGCACTAAAGCAGGGCAGCCTTGCTTTTAACATCAGAACAGCTTAACCTGGGATCAACAGCTATTGTTTAGTTATTCTACCCTATGATGTAATGCGAACACTCGCAGTTTATATCAAAACAGGATTAGCATATATTGTGCACGCATGTCCTGTGCGTAACAACAATGTTATTGTTTCATAAATCTTCATATAGTTTAATTCTTAGCTGGGTTTTATTTGAAACCCCAAAAACGCATAGGAGTCAGAATGTACATATTTGTTTCTGTTAAAATGTGAGTTTGAATATTTTGTATTAAAAATAACATTAGTTTTTTAGGTACTGCCACTCAACACTCTCCCTTCAGTACTTCTATTGGGTCATCACTGAGCAGAGGGCAACCTGATTGACGAAGCTAGTTCACACATTTGTGGACTCAAAATACACACAGCACATGTGCTGGTACAGTTTCTGAAGTTTCAGGTCACAATTTCTGGTTGGGGTGTACAGGTAGGGATGGCCTTGGCGGAGAGAACAATTACTGACTTTACAATTTTGACCACACCTTCTTTGCTTAGCAAAGCAATTGGCACTTGCCTGTTACCTTGTTGTGCATTGACTCCAAGGAGGTATGTGATGCAGTGATGGGAGCCTGCCATTGTCTTGTTGCTTCAGCCCATCACCAAATTACCATATAGTGCATTGGTACATATGGGCTCAGTAATTCTGTACTCCACTTCTCACATTTCATGGTTGTTGGGTAAAGGCAAAGGACATCTGTGTGCTATGCCTGGATTGCATCTTTCCTTGAGGCACCCCTTTGCTAGATTTAATTTGTGCAGGGAAACAGGAGTTGCCCCAGGGGCAGTCAGATTCCAGTGCAACCATATGTAAATGAGTGAGTGAATATATAGTTTATTTCACAAATTAGGCCTTTGTGTGACATTGTTCGTTTGAAAATGGTTGCTTATATGCATTAAGAAACCCTGCTTCTGGGGGTTGTGGCTAGCACCCAAGGAAGATGGCGGCGCTCCCATGACTCGCTCGGCGACCGAGACAAAGGATTTTAAGATGCTTCTTCAATGAGGAGAACCGCGCAAATGATCGCGAAGCCATCGGAACGCCGGAGGCCGCCAATGGATGACTCTTCATAATGTGAGAGGCACTCTTTTTCAAATGCCTTACTTTTTCCCCTCAGGATGATATGTCTCCCGCCATTTTAGAAACACTCTTAAATTGTGACGAGTTTTTCTCTCTGTGCTAGTCTTTTTCTTCAGGCTTTTCATTCTTCAAAAGGCTCCTCTACTGTTTTAATAAGGAGCCTGAAGCAGTGTCATAGCTAATAAACATTCTTGTGAAGACTTAATATTATAAAGTTAATTTAGGGCTTTCAACCCTTTGAATTCAATTATAACAGCCATTTTGTGGCTTCCCACATTCTCTCAACTGTTTTTTTCTGTGAAGCTCTGCCAACTAAAAACGTCTGTCTGCCTAGATTATGTCTTTTGGTCTGCATACTTCTACTGACAATCAGTCACTTTGGACAGGCTTCAAACATAGCGGATTTGTTTGTCTTTGACTTTCTCCTCACATCTTGAGGGGATGTAGGTTATACCTCAGCAACAAATCCCACCTGGATAGTATTTTACTAACTAAAGCTGTGGCAACTGCTATTACCAGTGCTAACAAGACCACTCACACATCTGCTATGTTGAAGAGATATTGGTTCAGGTAACCCCTCTTATGGGCAGATTGAAAACAGCAGGGACATTGATAGTTCCCACGAATCGCTCTTTTGCCGCCCACTCTAATGTTTACGCTCACCTTGCCACAATGGATGATTCTTTAAACTCCTCTCCTAAAAGTGCCTCTGCTTCCAGCGTCACTGCCTCTTCTACACCCACCAAAGCACCATCTAAACAGTTGAAAAAGAACCCTCCATCTCCACCAAAACAACCCTCGTTATTCTCAATGGATCAACTCTTCTAAGAGATCTGTGCATTGCACCCATTTGTGGAGGAGACAAATTCCAAACTACAAGTTTTAACAGACGGTTGGGCAAAGATGGAAGAGAGAATCACTAAGGTTGAGCATAACGTAGAATCCCTGGGTTCAGCCTGCTCTCAAGTCAAAGTTCTTCAATCTCATGTTACATCTCTACAGCAGCAGATTGAAAACCTTGAAAACAGAAATAGGCGGAATAATCTCCGCATATATGGGTTGCTGGAAGGCTCAGAAGGCTCTTATCCTATTACCTACTGCAAAACTTTCTTGCCGACGGTGCTCAACTTACCAGAAAATACTACCCTCAACATTCAATGTGCTCACAGACTGGGTCCTCTTCATTCACATCTTCCAGCACACGCAAACCAAGAGGAGTCATATTCTACTTTCTTGAATACACTGATCTTCTAAAGGTACTGTCAGCAGTTAGATCCTTGAAGCGAATCTTATCATCGGGAAATCAGCTTTTTTTCTCACAATATTATGCAAAACCCACGGCAGACAGATGCAAAGAATTCCTAGCCATAATACCGGCTTTGCGCTCTAATGGCACAAGGTTTGGCTTATTTCATTCATGCCAATTTAAGGTGACCTTCAATAACAATACCATCACTTATGATGATCCGGTCAAGCTCAGAAGTTTCATTAATTTGCAGTGCTCGGAAAAGATTGACATTTCCAACACACACTTCAGATACACCCTTTTTAAGACTGTGTCTGGGTTACAACCTCATATGTTCATTATGTTACAACTCTTGTAAAGTTGATAGAATGATTAACAATTTAGATATTGGCCTGCTTATTTTATTTTACTGGAATTTTCCTATTCCTTATAATCTTAATTCCTAAAAGTTATGATAGAGTGCTTTTAACTTAAACATGTTTCAACGGTTCTAACCAAATTTTTTCTCTTCACAGACTCTCTCCTCGTATTGTCTGACCTTTTTGTCCTATTGTCGTATATCCTAAAATCTTTCCCGCCTCACCTTGTGGAGTCTGGCCGTGTCATCGTTCCATGTGGCCTCACCCCCCTCACCCTATGAATGTTTTGGATCCCCTCTAGGTACAGTTCTTTTTCTTCTACTACTTCTAACAACAATCTCTTCTTCATTTTTATCTCATCTTTCTTTTCTAATTTAATTCTTTATACTATTTCACTTTACCTATTTTCTTTCTTCTGTTTCTCCCTACTCTCTTCTTTATTTTTCCCCTATTTATTCTCATCTTACTAGTCCTCTTTCAGTCATAAGCACAATGTATTTTGTTCTCTTGTACCTCAAATGTCACATTTAACCTTACATCTTTATTCTTCTTTTTCTCCCTTTCTAACATGTTGGATCTATTCTGCATATAGCTGTTCTGTTTATTGGTATACTTCTTTCTATTTATATTTACATATTTACATATTGATTGGTGTTTTGTATTCACTCATTCAATTATTTTATGCCTTTAAATCTTGTCTCCTGGAATGTCACAGGTTTGCATTCACCTATTAGAAGACAAAGAGTGTAGACTTATCTAGCTAAACTGGGGACGGATATAGCCTGTTTACAGGAATCCCACATAATGGCAGAAGTGTCATTAAAATTAAAGAGAGGATGGGTTGGGGAGGTTTTCTACTCACCAGGAGATGGCAAATGTAATGAGGTTCTCACCCTATGTCACAAATCGCTTTCTGTTAAATTACTCTCACAAAGTTCCGATGAAGATGGTAGATGTCTATTGACTAAATTACTGATTGATAATGCTCCGCTTTTTGTACTGAATCTTTATGCCCCTACCGCTGGAGACTCCTCTTTTTGGATATCCTTAGCTCAACAATTAGCAAATTGTATGGATGACAATTTCATTCTTGCAGGAGACTGCAACCAAGTTTTTGATCCTTTTTTAGATCATAACTCAATGGTCTCCTTTGTCCCTCATAAAGCCCATAAGCTCTTCATACAAACTATTAAACAATATAAGCTTATAGATTCTTGGTTGGAGACTTTGCAATCCCACTACCAAGGAATATACTTATTACTCTCCGGTTCACCATACTCAATCACGAATAGATTATTTTTTCATTTTGCACAACGTATCCCAGTCATTAATGGCGGCAGATATTGGATCCATTCTAATATCTGATCATGCGCCTATCACCATTCGGCTAGATACTTTACAGAAACCACATACTGCCCGTAAATGGCATTTTAATAACGCTCTCCTTTTAGATCCAGTATTCACTTTTGTCTCCTTTTTTAATGAATATTTTTTGTTTAATCAGACTGATACTCTACCTTTTCATGTGGTGTGGGACGCTTTTACTATCTAAGAAGCTGATTTATCACAAAAGGAACTTACTACAGCACTACAGTCACTCAAAAAAGATAAAGCACCAGGCCTGTATGGTTTTACTATTGAGATTTTTACACATTTTGCATAATTATTACTTCCCAAATTGCATCATCTTTTACATTCTTTTCTAAATTCAGGTGAATCCTTGGGCTCTTTTTCAGATGTCCTCATCTGTCTTATTCCCAAGGAAGGGAAGGATTTAGGGTATTGTAAGAACTTTCGACCCATATCTTTAGTTAACGTTAACTACAAAATGGATTTGTCAGAGGTCGTCTTATTACAGATGACAGTTGTTTATTTTTTGATATTCTATCCAAATCCTCCCATGTCCCACATTCCTTGGCAGCAGTAGCACTGGATGCAGAAAAAGCGTTTGTTAGAGTAGAATGGCCGTACATCTTTCAAACTCTTAAATGGTTTGGATTTGGACCCAAAATAATCTCAATTTTATACTGAAACCCAAAAGCGACTGTATGTGCAAATGGTGGTATATCTTCTTATTTTAGCTTAGGTAGAGGTGTTCGTCAGGAATGTCCATTATCCCCGTTTCTCTTTAGTTTAGCCTTAGAACCCCTTTTGTCATGGATCTGTCAAAATAAGGACATTCATGGATTTGATTTTAAGGATACCCAAATTAAATTGGCGGCATATGCTGACGATATATTACTATTTATTTCACAACCCCAGTCTTCTCTACCTACATTCCTACATGAAGTAGACTCTTTTGCAGCTGTGTCCGGATATAAATTAAATAAAGCTAAATATGAAATATTACCTCTACCAAAATATACTTGTAAAGACAATTTCGCAATCTTAAATTTCATATGGAGCCCTCAGTTTATTAAAGATTTAGGTTTACAGTTTACTCCTCCTAATTCTAGCACAATTTCACGCTGTATGGAAAACTGTATATAGATTAAATCCTCTTTAACCACTAGGTGGCATCCTCTATACTTATCGTGGTGGGGTCATCTAGACACCATTAAGATGATGCTAACCCCTATAGTTCTTTACACAGTCTACAACATTCCAATATCCATTTCTTTAAAGTTTTTCAAGAAAATTAACTCTTTAATGACCTTTATTTTATGGAGCAATAAAAAGTCACGCATGTCTCTATAAAAATGAATTTGTCCTAAGTCGGAAGGTGGTGTTACCTTTCCTGACTTTCCTTTATACCCACAATCTTTTTTGCTTCGTCAAGCATCAAAATGGCTTTCTAATCCTTCTGAGGACTGTCCTGTGTGGGCTAAACTCGAACTCTCTTTTTTTTCTCCTTTCTCATTTCAAAAATATCTTTCTTTTTCACGCAAACCACAATCCCTTTCAACTCTCGTAATTAAACACATCAAAAATTTTGAAACCCAATTCCTCATCAGGCCCTATAAACTGGACTTCTTTTTCTGGTTCTACCATATGGCATAACACTATGATAATGATACGTGGCAAGCCTTTTTACTGGAAATCCTGGAGGCAGAGAGGTTTAATTTGGATACATTAATTATATGTAGGAGATCAGATTATGTCTTTCTCGCAGGCTAGTGGGTTTTTTGACCTACCCAAGTCTTTCCAATCCAAATATCTTCTTTTGAAACAAGCTATTCTGACCGCTCATGCACAATATATACTACCAAACCCTCCTGGGGATCCCACATCTTCTTCAGTTGATAAGTTACATTCTTTTCTACATATTAACCCCAAGCCATCTGCTATTTATAATTACTTACAGAGCCCTTGTATTACACGAGAACAAATTAAGGTGGAGCTTTCTTGGGTACAGGATCTGGGAGTTAATTGGTCTATAGGCACATGGAATAAAATATGGACTAAAATTAGGAAATCTTCTAGAGGAGCAAACACTACACAGACAGTCTTTTTTATATATATTAGACTTCTGCTAACCCCGGTCACTTTACTCAAAAGACACGCTGACCTCTCAGATGCCTGCTGGACATGTTCCTCCCCACATGCATATCTACATTATCTACTTTTTACATGCCCACTTGTCTGCATTAGAATGTTGGGCGGATCGCCACCGCCTGCATGGCAGTGGTGATCCGCCCGACATTCTTTCCCGCCCGCATGCCAATTCCCCCGCCATCTTACTATGGCGGGGTGGACCCCGGCGGACGGAAAGACTGTCCGCTGCTTTTCTGCCTGTAGGCAATCCGCCCGAATGCCTATTGGGCAAAAAAGCTGTTAACATGGTGGAGGTGTCTGGTAGACACCGCCATCCATATTAATATACAGGCGGGGACATGCCTTTCGTTGCCGCCACAGAAAGGCATGCAGACTTCGACATTGGGGGCCCGTAGCGTGCCCCCAGGGATTCTGGGGGTGCACATGGGGGTACCTATGGTACCCCCCTGCATTTCAATGTACAACGTGGCAGGCACCGCGCGGTGCCTGTCACGTTGTGCATTGAAAGGCACAACTTGCTTTTGTGGCATTGCGGCGAGCGGTGCTAAAAGCACCCCCCGCCGCAATGTCATGAATGCAGGATGCGCCCGCCAGAGTGGCGCGCGCATCCTAATTGGAGTTGTGGGACCACCACATGCATTGCGGGCAGTCCCGTTTCCCAGGGGTATGGCGGGCGGACAAAGTCTGCCCGCCGTACTAATGACCCCCAATGTGTCAAAAGGCAACACTTTCATTGATCAGGAAGGAAAGAGAATAACGTTGACAGGCTGCCAGCTAACTATGGTACAAATGATTGAGCAGAACAAAGAGGTTCATGTAAAGAATGACTCTCTACATTTTGATCCTCTACACATGGAGAAGTAGGCTGAGGAACTAGAAAAGGAGGAGTGGGCAAGGGAAGGGTGTGTGCAAACAAAGGTGGGGTAATGGACAGGACCTAATGGTAAAATATGTTTGCCTTAATCCCTGCGCACCTCCATGGCCCACCTCTTCAATGGTCCTTCAAATGTTGGACGAGATGGAATGATCCACTTGTTTTCACAATGTTGGTACAACTCCAAGGGGCATATTTACAATACAGTGGTGAAGCGTGTTGTTAAGCCAAGAAAGCTAACAAAATGCTTTGTCATGTTAGAAACGCAGGGCTGCACCATATTTACTATAATGTGGTGCAGCCATACTTTCCCCCCTGCGCTGGTGCTAAATTTAGCTTACTAGTGCCAACGCAGGCAACCTTGCACCATAGTGCAAAGGTGCCTGTGTTTAGGGCAAGATTGTTTATGTGCAGAAAGGTCCACCTTCCTGCACATAAACAATCTTTAAATGCCGTTTTGTAAGTTGCAAAACAGCATTTTGTTTCAAAGATTGTTTATGTGCTGGAAGGGACACCTTTCTGCACATAAACAATCAATGGGCTTTTTCAGTTTCTATATGTGCTGCACAACACAGCACACATGGAAACAGCAAACATGAGGAGAAAGAAACCATTTCTCCTAATTTCGCCTGTTTAAGACCAGGTTTTCCGTGGTTTTAATTTTGGTGGCGCCTCCTATTTACGTTGCCCTTGTAAATAGGGGGCAGCGTCAAAATCAATAGGTGTTGCGGGGGAACTTTTACTCTGAATACAGCGTGATGGGTGCCTTAATTTCAAGGCAGCGTTAAGCCACGTTATGTGGCTTTATGCTGCCTTTTAAATAAGGCGAAGGACATATCAACACAGGAACATCACTTAAAGTGACCTTTCTGTGGCGATAGGGGCTTGTAAATATGCCCCCAAGTTTGGTCAGATAGCAGAAAGACTTTGTAAGCACTGTAATGTTTGTGCACAATACAATACTGGGAAGGGTACACTGACTGCACCTGGGCACTTTCCACATCCCCATGGATCTTTGAGAGTCTCCAAATGAACTTCATTTACATACCCGCGCTCAAAAGTACAAATATGTGTTGGTAATAGTGTGCATGATCTGCAAATGGACTGAGGCCTATCCAACAAAGAACTGTGATGCACAAACGGTTGCCAAATGCCTCTTGAAAGAAAGTATCCTGCACTTTGGGATACCGGCACTTTTGAGCTCAGACAATGGACCTGCATTAATTTCCCATGTGATAGGGGAAATATGCAAAGGAGTCGGGGTTACACAAACACTGCACTGTGTCTAAAACCCACCGGCAGCAGGAGCTGTGGAAAGGAAAAATGGGGTGTTAAAAAAGAAAATAGGGAAGATTTGAGTATCCACTGAACTATCCTGGGTAGGCACACTGATATTGCCTCTGTTGGTAATGAGGAGTACCCCAGACAGAGTGACCAAGTTGAGCCCCCATGAGATCTTGTTTGACCGCCCAATGAACATTCCAGTCCACATGTCTACTGCTCCACTGTCAATATCAGACGATTTGCGTTATCTTCATCGCCCGGTCCTGCAGGCTCTCCCAGAAGGAGCGATACCACTTTCACACGACATGCAGCCAGGTGACTGGGTTTGGATTAAAGCCCACATCAGAGGGCCCTGCCTCCAGCCAAAGTGGAAAGGACCTTTCCAGGTTCTCCTGATGACAGCAACTGCCATCAAGTATGAAGGGATGATCTCCTGGATCTACAGCTCCCACACCAAGAAAGCATGAGGGCGGGAGCAAGAAGGACAAGCTCCAACTGCGCCACCAGCTGCATCAGAGACACCCTGTAGGTACAACCTTCGCACCAGCAAAACAGCAACAGCACGTCACACCTAAAAGAGGCCGATCCCTGCTGCGCATCATCGCCGGACAAGGAAAAAGCAGCGGGCCAGGCCTCTTGATATCATCTTTTCAAGGATCTTCATGTTTTCTTCAAGTGCCTGGTGACGTCACATACTGGTGACCTCTGACGGCACATCCCAGGGGCACCAATGGTTTCTTTTGAAAGTGTTGCTGGCGCCTGCCTTAATAGGAGTGAAGGACCTGATATTTAAATACAAAGACTAACTGCTTCACCCAGAGACTACAAAGTTTTCCGATTCCAAGAACTTCTGACAACGACTATGACATTGCCAAGAACAAGGAAAGCAGAAAGAAAGTGGCCAGCGGTGCTGACAGCGATACTGTCCCCAGTTCCAGGAATAATAATAACAGCACTTGTTGTAATATATGCAAAAGACATTGAAATACCATTCCTTAATGGCAAGGTAGGAGATGGGAACAACTCAAAGATAATATTTGAGGAACTTAAAATGAACTCCACAAAGCCAGATGTCATGGGAGAGGTTGAAGTTGGAGGAGAAGGGGAAAGAGAACTATGGGATGAGTACCAGGGAAACAAATATGTGGAAATGCTAAAAATATATGTATGCATTAAGAACATATCCAGATGTTATGTTTGCACACACTTGCCAAAAGATACATGAGATTGCATGAGTTACAATGTGATACCCTTTTCTAAGTACGTGGGATATGTTTTGATGATGGACATGCTCCTTAGACAGCATAACATGTCCATAGCTGTGAAACCTTCCAGGAAAGGTGAACTTTCTACTGGGCAAATAACAGCTACGCCGAGGACAAGGAGGGTACCATGCATGAACATGCAACCAATAAAAAGGGATCAGGTGATGCTAGACATATTTGACAGAACATCTGGGAATAAGGAGTGGAAGGATAGGACAGGTTGAGACAACGTGTATAAGGAAAAGGGAGAAGAGCTAAAGATAAGAAACAAAAGCAACAAGAATGACCGACCAAGGTCCAGCTCAACCAATACACAGGTATTAGAGACAATCTGTCAAATAGGTGCAAAAACACTTCCTACATCCATCATTCAAAGATGTGAAACGAATCAAAGCATAAGTCCAAAGATGGAAGGTGCACTCATTGTGTTTGGACACATTAAATCAAATAGTCCAAATGGTATAGTATTTCTCTTCTTTTTATTCTTAATATTCTTTTTATTTTGATGATTCAGACACGAACAATGTACAGCCAACGCGTTTCGTTCCATACAGGAACTTCATCAGGGCTGCAATAATCACAAACACAAAGAACAACACTTAAAAGGACATCTTACGCGTACGGGCATGGGTGTACGATGTTGGTTATCTGGTTTTCTTGTCTGTGCTGTGTGGAAATATGGATTTTTATGATCAGTTATGTCCCCTATCTTGGACCCCAACGGTTTCATGTATAAATCACAAGTACATGTATGTTCCCTCCAGTTCCAGTTATGAAGACGCAAACACATGTGCGTCCACCGTCAACATGTCCTCTTTCAGATCCGCCATGAATGGGCCAGATATTCTATTTCTAAGTATGAAAGGCCACCGGCTTTATATGGTTCACTTATGCCATTTTACAGTCCAGGCAAGTAGGCCCTGATTCTGCCATCAAGCTTTTCCTGCCTTCTGCCTCTGAAAGCTCCAGTCCGAGCTCGCATCTGTATCCATGAACTTTGTCTCACTCCCTGCGCAGCTAACGGTGCCTGACATCAGCCTGTTGCCTGCCAAAAACTGTATTTCACCTTCGAAATTATCTGCTCCGCTCCCTACCCAATGCATTCCTGTCTAGTAGTTTAAGTAAACATTCTTCCAGCTACCGAGCAAAAGGCCCGGCTTCTCTGTCATTATGCAAGTAATTCATAGCCCTGTTACTATGGAAGATTTCTGCCCTCGCATCTAGTGTAGACACTTAGACGCTTGTACACGCACTAACAGTCAGTATAGTCAGTATAGAATAAGATTCTACTCTAAGAGACCTCTCTTTTGGATAACATAGTTCTCTAAACATAGGATGTTAGATATGATTTGGGATTAGGTTGACTTGACCCTCCAGACTTCTGTCGCCGCATGTAGAGCTAAATGTCAAGTCCCCTTCACCCCCTAGTTGCACGTCAATCACACGTCATGCTGCTGCGCGCGCATTTCTGCCAAGTATTTCTGCTGACATTGCGAAATTCTTTCATGGAACCACCCTATTATGACATCATACCTGATGACGTTCCTTAGTTACGCCCAGTTACACCCACTCTAGCTACGCATGTATGTTTTATCTTTGCTATCAATTGTTACGCCTCCTCCATCTGTTTCACTGTAATGCCTATTGTATAAAAATGATTACTTGTCAATAAAGTAGCGTCTTCACTTCCTGAACCTTCGTGGTGATGGAATATGGAGCTCCTCAATTTAAATTGATCTTGGAATAAAGCCCGTTCCGAACCTCTAATACCACGGATTCTGCCTCTTATTTTACTGAGCTATTGTTATAAATTTTCCGCATCAAATTAAGTTCCGGTAATTAAATTATTTACCACATAAATGGCGCCCGAATAGGGACACTTTCTCATCTCACGCGCCGGCGGTGCGTTGCAGGCCCGGTCTCCTGTCACAGCTGGACGGACAACAACGCGTACCCACAGGATTTCCTGTATCTCCCTCCTGCCGAGCGGGGGTAACTGAGGCTGCGATCAACACCCAGACGAGGTGGTGAGAAGTGCGAAGTATCCCGACCAGAGCCTAGCTGAGAGAGCAAGATCCGAGGTATACAGAGGCCCACCAGTTTCCGAAGTTTCCGAAGTTTCGAGTCGAGTCCAGTCCGGTTCAAGTTCAGTTCAGTTCCGAGGCCTTCCGTTCCGAGCTACCCGGTGAGTACCATTATCGGGGAGGCGTTCTGACGTGCACATAGGTTGTGCCGGTCAAGACGGGTTTGGGTACACAAATCCGGTCTGCACTGTTTCAGCAGTGTATCTGTACTGTTTAGCAGTATATCAAGTATGTCTAGTATATAATTCAGATTTACCTAGTTAGTATCGAGTATTATGCTTAGTGACTAGTTCCCTAAATGGCCATCATTGTCTATTTCATTTAAAATGTTAAATGTTAAAATGTTTTAAATACGTTCTGTATACTGTGGTGTGAATGACTGTTCATTGTTGTGTTTTATGGTATTAAACGTGTTCAAAATTAGGTATCAGATCAGTTCTCAATATGCCGCTCTTTTCGAAATTAAGACAGATCAAAACCAGAAAAGGGGTACTCGAAGAAGCTGTTCCCATTCCTCCTAGGGACACTCCAGGGTACTTCATGTATCATAAACATGGCCTAGACGCCATATTATTTCTTGATCTATGGGTAGACTACACCAAGGAATTACCAGAAAGTCAGAGGTGGCCCGCAGCTGGGACCTGGGATGCAGATTGCATTATGAAAGTAGAAGAAGAATTATGGAAAAAGAAAGCTAGACAGTCACAGAAAGATGCCATTGAATTATGGCGTAAAGAATCATATAGACGTACAGAAAAAGCGCTCAGACAGGAAGAGAAAAGTAAGGAGAATTCAAATAAAGTTCGAGAAAATGTATTAATTGAAGAAGGTACTCGAGTAAAGTCAGAACAAACAGACAGACAAAGAAATGCCCTTGTGAATGGTATGTATCCTCTTCTGGCCGAAGGGTTACCTAAGGCTACTCCGGAGATACCAAAAGACTTGCCACCCCCATTGTTTCCGATAAAAGTACATCCCAAAGGGCATCCCAGAACCGCAGAAGATGTTTTTCTTTCCTCTTATTTAGACGACGCAGCTCCCGAGTATGCTAATGCTGCGCCACATAGACCGTCTGCCGAGGGGGTTCAACGCCAAGACCCTCCTCCGTCTGTACCTCTGCAACAGCAAACCCCGACACAAGTTCCGGCAAGCACATCTGTTTCTACATCCGCATCCACACCTATGGTTGCTATATCCCATTCAACGAATCCTTTCACATCCAGCACCCCAGGTGGTGCTACCGGAGGTACATCAAGCATTTTTTCTACGCCACCCAGAACAAAATAAACTTTCCTTTCAAGAATTAGCCCACCAACGTACACCCAAACTAGTAACTCCCAACACGCTCAAGGAACTTCTAATAGATTGTAGATATGACCCTGTGCCCGGAAAAGGGGACGAAATGATGCTGGCATCATTACGTATCCGACGAGCTGCAATATACTTAGGGAAGCTACCAGGAATGACTGCACATTTAGAAAATATATATCATTTTGTTCAGTCAGGGCGAGACCCTGAGAGTATTAACAGAGCCATGGAGTACCAAAAGGTGGAAATCCAGGGGGAACTGTTACGTTTCCTCATAAACTGTGTGATCAGAAATCAAGATCAACCAGGGGTAAATCCGGAAGAAATGCAAATTCTTACCACATGGGGTAAGAATATATCAGAGGGGAGACACGATAAACGATCATGTATAGTAGCTATGAGCAGAAAGATCCGCAAAGAAATAGAACGAATACACGAAGAAAGATTAGCAGCAGACGAGCCTGAACAAACCGAGGACGAGGAAGTATTTGAACTGCCCACAGGACAGTTAGAAACTATGGCCTATGTAGGTAGAGGAAGATCTTGCAATAATACTAGATGCTTTACTGATCCGATATGTCCGATACGTCCAGATAATAACAGAAAATTCCAAACTCCTATAATAAATATAAGGTCCCCCGAACATTCATTCCAAGCCGCTGACAAGTTACTCCGAGAACGAAGGGGTTATCATATACTCGATTCTATGGACGAACAAGAATTAGCCAGGTCAGCCGTACACTGGGTTGATAGTCCTGGAAAATATGGTGATGATTAGGCCTGGGCGAAGCACTACGCTACGCTCGCGTAGTTTGCGAAGTTCGCGCTACTTCGCGCTACGCGAACTGCACGTAGCACAGTGCGAACACGCGTAGCGTAGTGTTGCGTAGTGCTGCGGTCATTTTTTGCTTGCTCGCGGTCCTCAACGTCAAGTTGGCGACCGCGAGCAAGCAAAATGACATCCTGGCGAGACTTTTTCCTTGTTCGCGATCGCGAGCATGGAAAATAAACCTCCCGGCGAGATTCCCAACGCGAGAAGGTCAGGTTTCTCATTGCGAGGGGTCGCGTATGCTCGCGACCGCTCGCGATGAGAAACTACCAGTTCGCGTTGAGAAAGATGCAGCTCGAGTAAAAATCTACTCGAGCAGCAGAAAACTACAGCTCGCACTGTGCAAGATGCCATTTTCAATGATTGCACAGTGCCGGTTGCTTGTCCGCACTGTGCAATCATTGAAAACAACATCTTGCACAGTGCGAACATGTTACTTCGCAGTTCGCGAAGTGCTACGCGTAGCTCGCGTAGTGCGAACTTCACTTTGCGTAGCTTCGCGAAGTGCTACTTCGCGAACTACGCCCACCCTTAGTGATGATACACTAGCACATACGTTTTTGAACCTCGCCCCAGATGAACAGCGTTTAGCTGGTATCTATATGATTCAACAACTCCTTATATTATATAAAAGCCAACACTCCGATCCTGGCCCCTTACCTGATATATTGACTGAATTACTCACGAATAAATGGAGAGGTACCGGTACTAAGTTAATTAGAGAAATACTAGAATCTAGAAGGCAGTACATTCTTTTTGTATGTCCCGAACATGTCTCACTGCCCATCAAGGAAAGAACGACGTATTACATGGATAGACAAAATCCCTTACGCGAAGTGCACCCGATAAAGGGTGATGACAATGAGTTTAAACGTGTGTTTGTATACACACCCATATCCAAAATAGAACTATTAGAAATGAAGAAAGTGGTACCCAGTCATGACAAAGACCCAGCGGGTTTCCACCGTGAAATTAAAGATATGTTACTCATGGGAGAATATACCTATCCCGACATTATGACAATACTGAAGGTATTAATGCCCGCGGGCATTTACGAAAAACTCAAGGAAAAGGATTGGGAGGTGGGAGACCAGAAGATAGATTGGACAGCATTAGAAAACGAAGAAAAAGCTCGAGGTCCAGGTTCAGGGCTCGGGGACAAGACCAAAGCACTACCAGGTCTACTAGTACAGGTACTGCCACGTTTATTAACTACGAAAAAGGAAGACTGGGGTGCAATCTCAGCCTGTAAACAAAAATCAGATGAAGACACTAGTGATTTCTATTCCCGATTTGAGAAATGTTTTGGTATAAATAGTGGAATAAAAGCAAGTAGCGAGTCGTATCCACATCTGTTTGTGACAAAATTGGTTGAAAATGCCTTGCCCCAAGTTAAGAATAGAGTATTGAAGTTCGAGAGTACCTGGCAAGGTAACACTCCGTCACAAATGTTACAAATGCTACAGTACCATCACAATAGAATTAGAGAAGAACAAGAACATGAACATAGACGCATGAAAGACACGAAAATGAAAATGCTAGTTTCCCAGACAGTTCCAGCTGACGGTCATAAGAAGGGTATAACACAGTCCAGTGTTTCAACTGGTCCTGTAAAAGGGACATGTAACTATTGTAAACAGCCAGGCCATTATGTACACGATTGTCCAGTTTTAAAACATAATATCGCTATAGGTAACACAAAAGAAAGACCAAGACCACTTAGACAGGATCAGAATCAACAAGGAACCCCGCAGCATGCACAGTCCATGCCAGCTCCGCAACAGTCTATGCCAGCTCCACCACTGCAGCCTATTGCTGCCACACAAACAACGACCCGACAGATGTATCAGACTGCACAGTATGACTATCCTGATTATCAACGATACTCATGAAACAGCCTAGAGAGGGAAGTTGGCTTACCCCTTATTGAGGTCCCTGTAGATCAAGAAGGACCTTATGTACACAGTGAACTGTTAGGTCAAGATAGAAAATTCTTACTTGATACAGGGGCAAGCCGAACAACAATAAAACGTAGTGAAGTTCCAGGGGCACCCCTCTCAGGCTCACAGAATATTTCCCTTGGCTTTTCAGGAAAACCTATCATTAACGAAGTAACACAGCCTCTTCCACTTACAATCGGTCCCTTGACACGAACTACAGATTTATTACTTACTAAATCATGTCCAGAAAACTTGTTAGGCATAAAAACTTTGAAAGCTCTAGGAGCTATTATATGTTGTTCTCCGGAAGGAGTAAGATTGTTTTTACGTGATTTCAAAGGGCACTACGTGTCCCGAGACATGGATCACCGACTGCAGACTTTACCGACACATTTATGGGCACAAGGCCCTACAGATGTTGGTTGCATGAACATTACACCATATCGAGTCACACTAAAGGCAGGAGTGGTACTTCCACGAATGCGACAATACAAGTTACCCCCAGATGCTGTAGTGGCTTTACTACAAATCATTGACGAGCTTATTACCCAAGGAGTGGTTGTGGAAACTGACTCCAATGTATGTAATTCACCGATAATTCCGATTCTTAAACGAACCGATCCAACAGCCCCGCCAGTATATCGATTGGTTATTGATCTGCGCGAATTAAATAAATGCATAGTACCACAATACCCCGTAGTCCCAGACATTTCTTCATTACTGACAGCCATTGATTCCGAAGCAACATTCTTTACTGTAATTGATCTCAAGAATGCCTTCTTCAGCGTCCCAATAGATCCGGAAAGCCAATACTTGTTCGGATTTAGTTTAAATGGACATAGCTTTAAATTCACACGCGCACCTCAAGGATTTACCGAAAGCCCCAGCATCTATAGCCAAGCACTGAAACGAGAACTCGACAGTATCCACATGCCAGTCAACACTGCCCTGCTTCAATATGTCGATGATCTGCTGATCACCGCTAGAAGCGAACCTGAATGTGAAAAAGCCTCACTGACGGTTTTACAATTTTTGGCCGAAAAGGGGCACAAGGTGTCCCCTTCTAAGCTGCAATTCTGTGTCCAGCGAGTTGTTTACCTTGGTCACTCGCTGTCCAAGGAGGGAAGGCAGCTTACACCAGATCGCATCCAGCTAATTGCTAATATGCCAATACCCAAGACACAAAAGGAGGTGCGGGCTTTCATAGGCCTCACTTCATATTGTAGGCAGTGGATCCCTCAGTATGCATTTCTAGCAAAACCACTCATTCAATTGACAACACAGGAGGCAGCCACACCGACTGTTCTCCCTTGGACCCAGGAACATACACAAGCTTTTGAAAGCCTAAAGAAAGCCTTATGCCAAGCACCTGTTTTAGCAACACCATGTTACAATAAACAGTTTACACTCTTCGTTACAGAACGCGAAGGTACTGCCTTGTCAGTACTCACACAGGAACCAGGCCCGGACTGGCAATGCCGGGCACCGGGCAATCCCCCGGTAGGCTGCCAGGGGTGGGGGCCGTTTTTTTGGCAGGGGGCCGGTTTCATTGCTGGGGCCGGTTTTTTGGTCCGACGCGAGTCGCGCGACGACGGCGTTAGTAAGAAATCGTGCAAGCACCACTACTCTCTCTGTGTGTGTCTCTCTCCTAACTGCGTGTGGGTGCGGGACAGAAAAAGCACAATATCAAGTAAAAATCAGATTCATTCAGTTCACTGACATCACTCTCAGGCTCTGGACTGATGATTCTACACACTGCCTGTGCCTGGGCTGCGCCGCCGCCTTCGCCTGCTGCAATAATTTATTATTATCAGTATCAACTGCAAATAGGGGGAGGGTCGTCACTCGGGTCGCGCTCGCGCGCAGTCGCAGAAATCTCCGCCAGGCAGGCCCGGGCGTGTGCGCGGACCGCGGTCTCAGTTCATCCACCTTAGGGTGGGGCGGCCGTCCCGTGTGGTGACATGCGCATTGGGGTTACAACAATTAAAAGTGCGCGTGACCCCGACCGAGGAGCATTCGATTCCAGAACAACACAGCCAGCCACTAAGAAGACAGAGAGACTGAGGGAACGAGGCACGGGCACCCCGTAATTTATTTGTAATTCTAGCCTCTGCCTGCTGCCTGTCCCTCCCTCACTAGTACTACCGACTGTCCGTCCGTCGCCGCCCGCCGCCCGCAGAGGTGAGTCTGTGTCTTTAGCAAATAATTTATTATCAGGAAATATGATAAATTCAACATGGATGATGGCATGGCTTTGGTTGGCAATGGCATTTGTTTGGCACTACTGTGGGCTGGGCCGCGGGGCCGGGATTATACAAAGGGTATAGGCCTTTCCCCCGGCCCAGGGCCTTGGCCTATCGCTTATACCTTTTTGTTGATCCCCGGCCGGTTCTGCGCAGCGCACTAGCGCCCTGGGCCCCCCCTGAGTCTGGATTGTGGATTTAGAGCAGGGCCGGCTTTAGGGCGGTGCGACCGGTGCCACCGCACCGGGTGCTGGCTTCCTGGGGGCACCGGTTTGAAAGTTTATTATGCTTTTGAAGCACCTGTTGCAGCGTTTCTTTCCCCGCAATTACCAGGCCGCCGCCTCACATAAATGTCAAGAGAACTGGTGTGATTAATTATCTTCCTGGAGAGAGATCAGCATTTTGTATAGTTGAGGTTTTGACTTAGGTGAAGTTAGTGCAGAGGGTTAATATGCCTGCTGCAAAGAACGTGTACCAAGTAGATTACAGAGTGCGTATGATGTAAAAAGATCAGCCGGTTACTACTTTCAAAAGAAGCATCCTTTTGTTACTTGCAATTTATAACTTAAAGTCCTAATATAGAATAGTGGGCTATTAACTTTCATCCTAGAACTGCATACACACTGCAAAGTATACATTATTAGAACATTTATTAATGTTGCAAAAAGGATTAATTTGGCTAGAAATTGATTCTTATTATTAAAGAGAACCCCCAACTATGCGGTTTCTTTTTAGACTCTGCGTTTGTGCTTCTCCACACCAAGCACTCTTACACTATACTGCCTAGCAGTATGGATGACATGTGACTCCTACACTTTTAGTCCTTTGGCTTATGTAACATTTCCTATACACTGATTTACACACGTATGATTGATTGTCTCTGTGTAATGTGTGTGATGCAAAGTGCTCGGACACCCTACACTGGTATGAGTGGTGCTATATAACTAATTCAATGCATCTGAGAGAGTGTGGTTATGGAGACTTGGTCACTGTTAAAGGGTGCTAGTGAGAGAATCCGTGGTGGAGGTGGTCATGACTCATGGGGGGGGGGGACGCGCCAACTAACAATGTCGCACAGGGCGCCAGCACTAAAGCCGGCCCTGATTTAGAGTCAGCCATTTAGATCACTGAGCAGGCCTCCTTGCTGTTAGTGAGCAGGGGCCAGGGGGGCAGACAACACAGCGGCGATGCCGACTGGTGCCGGAGCGAGGTGGTGGTGGTGGCTGGCTCAGGCTGCCAGGCCTGCCTGTGCCTGCGAGCAAGACTCCGGCTATGCTAGCACTGCAGCACCACTACCTACCAGGCCTGGTTCTAGAGGGTGGGCCAGGCCCTCCCAAACCTGAGCCTCCTTGGCCCTCGCAGTGAATCTGCGACCAATGTACAATAACAACTGTTAACTTGTGATTTACGATCCTGCTGCAGAGCAACCATTTGTCTGTTGGTAGTTCGGTATGCAGATAAACTGAATTTTATGGGAATAGCTCAGTGGGTTACTACCTCGGTCACAGATATCCTTGTGTTACTTGCAGTTCAGAAGTTATTATCTGACCAATGAACTGTCATCAAAAAACTGCATACAATCTTCGCTTTTTTGTGTTGTGATGTAGTTAGAACTTCTCCATTCTTTCATTATTCTAATGTTACTAAAAAGAGTTTGTTTGGGCAGTTATACATTTTGATCAGTAAAGCCAACCCTGCCCACTGGAGTACTCTTTAAACCCTGACTTTGTGCTTCTCCCGACCAAACCCCCGTAAAATATACTGCCCACCATGGATGAAGTGATTTCTACTCCTTGTAATCCTCATTGGCTTATATGACATTTCGTGTAAACTGATTTATTGTCTCTGTATAATGTGTGCTGTTATGTAAAGTACTGTGACACCTTACACTGATATGAGTAGTGCTATACAATGAATGGAATTGGTATGAGAGAGGGGCAACGGAGAGATGAGGGGCACTAGTGGAGGGTGGCAGTGAGGGAATACCAGGAAGAGGTCATGGGGTGCTGGGAGCTACGGAGAGATGAAGGGTGTGGGTGGCAGTGAGGAAGTCAGAGGAGGAGGTCACGGGGTGGGGGGGAACTACAGAGAGCTGAGGGGCACTAGTGGAGAGTGGCAGTGAGGGAAGCCGAGGAGGAGGTCATGAGGTGGGGGAACTACAGGAGAGATGAGGGGCACCAATGAGGGTGGCAATGAGGGAAGCCAAGGAGGATGTCGGGCAGGGGGAACTACAGAGATGAGGGGCACTAGTGGAGGGTGGCAGTGAGGGAATCTGAGGAGCAAGTGGGTCACAGGCTGGAAGGGAACTACAGAGAGATGAAGGGCACTGTTGGGGGGAGCAGTGAGGGAATCCGAGGAGGAGGTCACGGGGTAGGGGGGGGAACTACAAAGAGATGAGGGGCGCTAGTGGAGGGAGCAGTGAGGGAATCCGAGGAGGAGGTCACGGGGTGAAGTGGAAACTACAGGCAGATGAGGGGCGCTGGTGGAGGGATCAGTGAGGGAATCCGAGGAGGAGGTCACGGGGTGGAGGGGCTACAGAGAAATGAGGGGCTCTAGTGGAGGATGGCAGTGAGGGAATCTGAGGAGGACGTCATGGGGTGGGGGGGCTACAGAGAAATGAGGGGCACTAGTGGAGGGTGGCAGTGAGGGAATCCGATGAGGAGGTCACGGGGTGGAGTGGAAACTACAGACAGATGAGGGGCGCTGGTGGAGGGAGCAGTGAGGGAATCCGAGGAGGAGGTCACGGGGTGGAGGGGCTACAGAGAAATGAGGGGATCTAGTGGAGGATGGCAGTGAGGGAATCTGAGGAGGAGGTCATGGGGTGGGGGGGCTACAGAGAAATGAGGGGCACTAGTCGAGGGTGGCAGTGAGGGAATCCGATGAGGGGGTCATGGGGTGGGGGAACTACGGAGCGATGAGGGGCGCTGGTGGAGGGTGGCAGTGAGGAAATCTGAGGAGGAGGTCATGGGGTGTGGGAGCTACGGAGAGATGAGGGGTACTGGTGGAGGGTGGTAGTTAGGGAGTCTGAGGAGGAGGCCATGAGGGGGAGTGGCTACGGAGAGATGAAGAGCACTGTTGGAGGGTGGTTGGTAAGTTATCTACAGAGAAAGAGGTCAAAAAGACTTTTGTACCAGCACTAAAGCCGGCCCTGTCAGGGCCTTTCTGTTTTTGTTTATTTAACTAACAGTCATGTGATTAGGACAACTGTAGAGCATACTTTAACATGCATGCTGATTACATTTACTGCTATATTCAATGTTTCAAGTTTGAAGGTGATTTTACTGTTGTTTTTTACTGGGAATAATGAAAGTGGAACTGAATGGTGGCTGATATGGGGCTGGGTCCCAAGGTCAGCTGTGAGATAAGGTGTAATGGAGAGGGGTGGTAGAAAAGTGGATAATCAAGCCTGTAAGGAAGTGCGCTGCACAGTCCTGGGTCAGGTGGAGGTAGTAATGAAGAGGGTTTCTCCCTGAAGGCTCGCACAGAGGGAGCCCGAGTAGAGTCACTTGCTAGATGCTCCCACCTTAGAAACCTCCTCTTCCCATCAAACGGACATTACATGGAAGAAAAGCACTTTTTTAGAGTGATAACATTTAGAAAGAGTGTGTTTTACTGTACCTTGTAAGACTAAGGAGAGATAAAAGGAGGGCCCAGAAGCAGGCCTGGCTAGATATATAAGCGATAAATCTGGCCAGCAGTGGCCCACCCGAATGTATGTTTGGCCCACCCAAACATAGATTCCTGGAGCCGGGCCTGCTACCTACACCCCCCCTTTTGCAGGCGGAGTCCACTGCTGCCGGAGCGAGGTGGTGGTGGGTGGGTGGCTGCCTGCCTGTGCCTGCGAGAGTCTGGCTATGCTAGTGCAGCACTGTGGATATGTGTGACTGTGCTCCCATTGGTGGCGCTGTTGTGCTGCTTGACTCTTGGGGGGCTGTAACTGGGGCGAAGGTTGGCGTCAGCAAGTCTGCTTAAAATATATCTTTCAGCACAAGCCCCATCTTGGGGCTTGTGCTGAAAAATATATTTGAAGCAGACAACAGGGCTTTCTAGAGTTTATTTATTTACATTTTTTTTTAACACGACTGAGTCCTTTTGTTTTGTTTTCCACTGGCCACTGCCTGGTGTTGCCACTGGGCTCTGGCACTTGCGCCGCTTAGGCTAACGTGGGGGGCCTTTTTTAGCTCATGTTCAGGACAAAGGCTTTGTCCTGAACATGAAAGATAAGTCTGTTTTTTGGGAAGGAGTCCGAGCCATGTGGATTACCGAGTTTAACAGAACATACTGCCAGCACGTGGCAGTCAGCCTGGTCGGCGCCGCGTTCAATCCTTACATCAGGGTGGTTGTTTTAGTGTAGTCCGCATTGTTTCCTGAATTAGGTTAGATGTTTCAATTCGGTGTCAAATTATTGTGTGGTGCACATGGATTTTTCTTGTATCTAGATGTCATTGTGATTGTGCAGTCAGTATTCACACTAAATAACCGATGTAGTGTGCTGAGAGACAGCGCCTTTAACCGGCTGCTAACATGGTGCCTCATTTTGTATTCGCTGTAGGAAGTGTGCTTCGTATTTAAGGCACACAGCGACAAGATGATGAGCTGCGCACAATATTTACATGCCTTTACTTATCTCAGTAATTTCAGCATCGCATGGACAATATCGGCGAGTGACCTCAACATAGAAGAGGGCATTGCATTGAAACCTAGGCAAGTCAAAGGTGGCAGCTGCTTTTCTTTAAAGATGGTGTTTATTTTAGGGCCACACCCTTGCATTCTCCTCTCGCTACCATTATGGGGATACATTAAATAAAAACAGTACTAGACAAATCACATCTCTCGGGAGAGCAGCATTTTATTAAAGCACTCCAAAGTGTGCCCCTCGTGCACGTTCTTATTAATAAAGTTTTCACCAACTAATGCGAACAGAATTTGAAGCTAGCCTACAAGAAGTGTCTTATGGGCTCCAGGATCATTCGCGATTCTGATATAGGATTGTAATTTAACATCTTATGGTGCAGGTTATAGAGTAAAAGGCTTAGTGCTGCTACCATCTTCTTCAATGTAACTTTTGACCTCTAATGGGCCTTTGTACCCTTGTCACAGTTCCATCTGTTGAAGGTCTCCCTCGGTGCGTTCCCTATGCGCTGGCTCAGTTGCTTCATGAATCATGACCTATATTTTGTTTAATTTTCCGGATTTCACAAGAAAGGAGTTTGCGCTGGTAAAATGCGCACTTGGGTGTTCAGTGCTAGTGTCTCTTTTGAAAGTCGCCTCCTGCTGCTAGGGCCTGCTCTTTTGCTGTGTGAGGAAACCGAAACGGCCCCAATCAGTTCCGCTTGGCTAGCGAGTTAGCACTTGCCAGCCATGTGCCAAACAACACTCTCCCTACTGACCCTGGCGCACATAAACAGACACACACTCAGGGAGGCGGTGACGTGCTGGTGGGTGCAGTGAGGGAGGTTTGGGGGGGGGCAGGGCGTCACTATACCAGCAAGTTAAAGCCGAAATTGGTCGCTTCAGTGTTGAAGGGGAGGAAAGAAGTAATACCTTTCCAGGAAAGGTATTACTACTTTGTCATGATGAAACCAATTGCTATTGGACACTTCTCCAAGTAGCCGGGATCGCGCACTTCTATACGGTGCAGCTTCTTATGCGGTTGTACATTCTGAAGCAGCGCATTGATTCAACAAGATAATCTGCGACCTCCCCCAAAACAATGGCTTCTATTTCCGCGCTGTGTTCTTTATCTCGCAAGTACTGCTACCTCGCTGAGGTCCGCAATCAAATATGTAATCACCCAAATATGCGAAATCTATAGAAATTTTACACTGACTCACTTCATGTGGCCTGCCACTACAAAATGATATAAATAGAACATCATGCTGCAGTAAGGAGGAGAGCCTGAGGCCAGATCACATTCATCACTTAAGAGGCATTGATTGGCACAGGTACCGTACAGTAGCAGAAATCACGCAGTCTCGTAGAAATAACACCGGCCTTCTGCATTGTAGTTTCTACCTAACTTTTCAAAACATTCCCATTACAGTTTGCATTGCATTGCCTGCTCAACAATCTCGTTGCTATCTCTGAATAATTATAATACTGATCTGTTGAGAATGGGACCAGATTTACCATACCACACTAAATGTCCACCACTGTGACCCCCCCCCCCCCCCCCATGGCACAAGATCACTAAATTGTACTGATAAAGGAGATAATTGTATGTTATGGTTACAAGGCCAGTGTCATATGTTGAAATTCCCCAGTGACGCAATTAAAGCCAGGAAATGCTGGAGAGGAGGGAAAGGAAAGGGGGAAATAATGGAAATTTGGGGGGAGAAACTTGGAGGAGATAACGAGAAAGACGTCCTGTTCACTCATAAGCTTGATAAAGGATCCATTTTGCCCTTTAGGAGCAGGTCCATGTACACCATAGTACCCCCTAGTAGTGGTTGCTCACTGCGCTTGCTCGATCCACACCATGTGGGAGCTGGTCTCACTTTTACTTCTCTCTGATTTACTACTTGTGCCTATTTTTGGTGCTCTCTGAAAGAATGTCTATGGGTACATATGACTGGGTGGGTAACCTGGTGCTCTTGAAGGTCATCATCTACTATTTACTGTGGTTTGAAAGTTGATACAATTGAATATGTAATGAAAAATGTGCTGTAAAATTCACAATTTTGGTCGGTTGTTTTCCAAAATTTTCTTGGGGGGAGAACCACCCCAAACCCCCCTAATAGCGGTCGGGCTCGCTCGCTGCGCTCGCTCGCTACGTGCTCGACGGGGGCTGGTCTGACAAATTTCACGGGGGCTGGTCTGACAAATTTTGCCAGGGCTGATTTCAGTTCCCAGTCCGGCCCTGACAGGAACAAGCAGGATCACACAAACCATGTGCTTATTTTTCTAGTACATTAGATCCCGTAGCTCAGGCTTTGCCTGCGTGCCTGAAATCAGTGGCAGCAACAGCTTTACCAATCAGACAAAGCGATGCCATAGTATTAGGACATCCATTGACAGTACAAGTACCACATGCAGTAGAGGTTCTCTTGAACCGCACACAAACACAACACTTGACTATAGCACGACTCACTGGTTACGAATTAACATTGTTTCAGCCACACATAGAAATCAGACGTTGTAGTACATTGAATCCTGCCACACTGTTACCTGTAAATGGAACAGACCCACTAGCACATGATTGTATTGAAGTTATCACTATCACGACGAAACCCAGACAAGATTTGACAGATGTCCCATTGTCAGACCCAGACCTGACGTTGTATGTAGATGGTTCATGTATGAGAACAGGTACAGGAGAGCTAGTGGCCGCTTACGCAGTCACAACAGACACTGAAATCATTGAAACAAATTGCATAAATACCTTGTCAGCTCAAGCCGCAGAGCTCATCGCTCTGACACAAGCCTGTATTCAAGCCACAAATAAAAAAGTCAACATATACACTGATTCACGTTATGCATTCGGAGTTGTACATGACTTCGGCGTGCTGTGGCGAGAGAGAGGTTATTTAACTTCTCACGGTGCCCACATTCAGCACGGACCCCTCATTCATGCCTTATTAGATGCAATACATCTACCCACTGCAATATCAATTATGAAATGTAAAGCTCATACGAAAGTTACTGATATCATTTCTCAAGGCAATGATCTAGCTGACAGAACAGCTAAACAGACTGCTCAAACTCAAACATCCGACATGACAAAGACAATAGTCCCGACACCAACACATTGCATGACGGTTAAGGATCCCGCTCTTGACGTAATTGACATACAGACACATGCTACACCAGACGAAATAAAGAAATGGACTGAATTAGGAGGGATCCAAACGGAACAAGGATGGATGATGAAGGAAAAATCTGTGTGGTTCCTTCCTGATTCAATGGTCCAAGTCATTATTAACACTGTACATAGTCCAGCACATCTAGGAGAAAAAGCTATGCTAGACAGCATTCAACACATTTGGTTCAACAAACATTTACGAGCAGCAGCTAAACAAAAAGTTCGTACCTGTATGATCTGTTGTCAGTTTAACCCAGGTAAAAGCATTCCCGTAGAGCAGGGTGGATTTCAGCCTCCTGATCACCCTTTTGAAGTCCTCCAGATGGATTATATCCAGATGGAACGATGTCGAGGATTCAAATATGTTCTTGTAATTGTCTGTGCTCTTTCCCGTTGGACAGAGGCATACCCGGTTTCAGATTACACTGCCCCGACTACTGCCAAACAGTTAGTTCGAGAATTCTTCCCACGGTACGGTTTACCACGTGTTGTCTACTCAGATAACGGCCAGCCGTTCTCATCCGAACTAATGAAACACGTTTCACTTTTGTTAGGCTATCAGTGGAAATTTCACTGTGTCCGACACCCCGAGGCAGCAGGTCTCGTGGAACGACATAACCAGACCCTGAAAATTAGATTGTCCAAAATATGCAGAGAGAAAGGTGTCGACTGGGTAGTAGCCTTACCCGTTGCACTCTTTTACATGAGAATGGTAGCACACTCTCGAACAGGGCTATCCCCTTATGAGGTGATCTTCGGTAGACCACCAAATATGTGGGGGACGCCTATACCACGCAAAATAACTGATATTGACTGTAATATGCTGACAGATTACTTGGCTTCCTTGATATCTGCACTCCAATCTTGTCGTTCACAGGTAGCCGCAGCCTTTCCCGACAACACCGAGGTGAAACCCCATGACGTAATTCCAGGAGATTTGGTTTTAGTGAGGAACTTTGACCGGAAGTCTCAGCTGGATCCTAGGTGGAAATCGCCTCAACTCGTATTGCTAACGACGAGGACAGCCGTGAAGATCGAAGGTCGAAAAGGCTGGATACATTCAAGTCATATCAAGAAATTTCATGGACTACCGTCAGACGTAAACGACACACCTTGCGTGTCTTCCCCGATTGACTCAAAACTTCCTTTGGTTGAACTGAATAACCATGAACTATATAAACTAAAACTTCGGTCTAACCAGTCAGGCAATTTGATTGTTTAAGTCCTCTCCAAGGTGAATCGGTCGAATTTGTCTCTGACATGTATCCCTTAGACCTGTATAGAGAAGAAACAGAAGGATAAAGATGAAACGACATGCGTACTGTAAATCACTGCGTAGTCATTGCACAGTGACGTTATTAATTTTGTTTTTCTTAAGTCTTTTAATAATTACTGCAAGTATATTGTTGCACACATATTATCCTATTTCTAGACATGTTTATAATGTTACTGCTGAACATTCTTTTAGTGAATTACCTCTGCATGAGTTGTCTTATAGATTTGCGCTGCGCAATAACACTTTTATTAGTATGTTACATCATTCCCATCAGGTTAGCAATGCTACAAATTGTTGGATATGTGGTCGACTCCCTCCCTATCAGAACTATAAAGGAATTTTTCCTCTCTTTCCATACCCGTTCACACACAACGGCTCCTGTGGAGCATGGTTTAGTTTAATTAATTCCCTAGATTCGAATTCTGCAGTTTACAAGAATAACTGGGTATGGGGAAATCTGAACTTAGTTTTCCTCAAAGTCTGTCACCCTAACAAGGAGGGACTTCCCAAAAGAACAGGAACTGATCTAGAAAATGAAGTGTATGGATTAGGTAATTTTACGCTTAATCTCATGATCCTGAATGTCGAATCCGAAGCTACTCCAATTTTGCCCGCCATGTCAGTATTTCCAGTAAAAGGTGAATTATGTGTAAGAAAGAATGGTTCCATACATATGGGCCATAGTAGATGCACCACTGTAATAGAATTTAGTGATCAAGGCAAGTCTACATTTAGAGCTTCCCGCCATTCCTACTTCATATGTGGTCAGACGGCATACATACGTTTGCCACTAGATTGGGATGGTACCTGCTACATCGGATTCCTTTTGCCACCTGTTTTCCTAGCTCCTCCTGATTATCACAGAAACACTCATTTAGTACACAATAGAGAAAGGAGAGATCTCCCAATAGTCGATTACACTGAGACAGCATGGGAAAAATACACAGATTTCAATAAAGGTCTCTTCCCCTATATAGGTACAGTTACCAATAGTAAGCTGATACGTAGATTAACCAGAACCCTTGAAGCAGTAGTGAACAAAACTATTTCCGCCTTAGGCAATTTAACAGAAGAGCAGTCTGCTATGCGGATTGTTGTGCTTCAAAATCGTCTTGTCCTTGACGTCATCCTGGCCGATAGGGGCGGAGCTTGTAGGGTCATCGGATCAAGTTGTTGCATTTTCATACCAGAAAATTCGCCATCTGTATATAAAGCCATAACTCGTCTTCATAAGATTGTAAGCCAGATACACCAGAATCCAGGCACCTGGACTTGGTCCGGTTGGTTTTGGAGTGTATTATCTACCTTTGGATGGAAGGTCCTATCCTTCCTAGGTATTGGCTTCCTCATATTATTCAGTTGCTGTCTATGCCTACAATGTGGACCAGCGATTTGTGGTCTGTGTGCCACATCGTGTATTCCACCACCAAGATTTCATTCATTCCAGAAGAAAAAAGAAGAACAAATGATGCTATATGAACAGATCAACGGATTGATGAAGATTGATATCTCTTGACGGGCAAGTAGGGGACAAGGAGGGAATGTGGAAATATGGATTTTTATGATCAGTTATGTCCCCTATCTTGGACCCCAACGGTTTCATGTATAAATCACAAGTACATGTATGTTCCCTCCAGTTCCAGTTATGAAGACGCAAACACATGTGCGTCCACCGTCAACATGTCCTCTTTCAGATCCGCCATGAATGGGCCGGATATTCTATTTCTAAGTATGAAAGGCCACCGGCTTTATATGGTTCACTTATGCCATTTTACAGTCCAGGCAAGTAGGCCCTGATTCTGCCATCAAGCTTTTCCTGCCTTCTGCCTCTGAAAGCTCCAGTCCGAGCTCGCATCTGTATCCATGAACTTTGTCTCACTCCCTGCGCAGCTAACGGTGCCTGACATCAGCCTGTTGCCTGCCAAAAACTGTATTTCACCTTCGAAATTATCTGCTCCGCTCCCTACCCAATGCATTCCTGTCTAGTAGTTTAAGTAAACATTCTTCCAGCTACCGAGCAAAAGGCCCGGCTTCTCTGTCATTATGCAAGTAATAAATAGCCCTGTTACTATGGAAGATTTCTGCCCTCGCATCTAGTGTAGACACTTAGACGCTTGTACACGCACTAACAGTCAGTATAGTCAGTATAGAATAAGATTCTACTCTAAGAGACCTCTCTTTTGGATAACATAGTTCTCTAAACATAGGATGTTAGATATGATTTGGGATTAGGTTGACTTGACCCTCCAGACTTCTGTCGCCGCATGTAGAGCTAAATGTCAAGTCCCCTTCACCCCCTAGTTGCACGTCAATCACACGTCATGCTGCTGCGCGCGCATTTCTGCCAAGTATTTCTGCTGACATTGCGAAATTCTTTCATGGAACCACCCTATTATGACATCATACCTGATGACGTTCCTTAGTTACGCCCAGTTACACCCACTCTAGCTACGCATGTATGTTTTATCTTTGCTATCAATTGTTACGCCTCCTCCATCTGTTTCACTGTAATGCCTATTGTATAAAAATGATTACTTGTCAATAAAGTAGCGTCTTCACTTCCTGAACCTTCGTGGTGATGGAATATGGAGCTCCTCAATTTAAATTGATCTTGGAATAAAGCCCGTTCCGAACCTCTAATACCACGGATTCTGCCTCTTATTTTACTGAGCTATTGTTATAAATTTTCCGCATCAAATTAAGTTCCGGTAATTAAATTATTTACCACAGCTGCACTGTGCGTAGGTCCTTGGAGTTTTGGATATGGGGGTAATGCAACTTAGAATAATGTTGCGGATGTGGCCTACGCAATGCCCTCATTCCTCTGAGGTCTTCATAACGCTTCTTTGCCACGCTTTTTTAAATACAACTAACGCTGCTGCGTGTGGGTCCTTGGAGCTTTGGGTATGGGGCTAATAACACCTAGATTTACATTACGGATGAGGTTAACGTAGCGTCCCCATCTCTCCGTGCAATTTGCAACGTTTTTTAAATACAACGGACATGGCCCGCAAACTAATTATTGGGCTTTTACGTTGTTTGTGAAATTATCACTCAATACCTAGATATTAATGAGTTTTGATTACTTGCTATTTTATACACGCTCTTCTGGGGGTCCATGTTTTATGGATAAATGACCTGTAACTTTAATGATGTAATCATGAAAATTTCTTTTCATTGATATTAACTATCGTGTTCACACAGGCTTATACTGCACGTTCTTTAGGAATATTGCTATCTTCAATGCATCTCATCATTTGGATCGCATGAGGGTCCATTGTGTATTAATTGATATATGGGATGACAACACGCAAGGTGAGCTTATTGGTTCATTTGTGCGTCTAAAAACATGTTTCTATCTAGGGATAATCTTCGCCTAGATATCCTTTACTCTCTTTTGATAATGTGTTTTATTCTCATATATGAATGAAATAATCTTCCTATGGCTTATTAATTTTGTTTGAGACGCAACGAGTCATAAAGGAGCACATACCGTCTTAGGAGTATTTTATCTATATTCTACTCTCTTTGAAAGAGGTGAGATGTCAGTGGATTTTCTGTAGATTGGGTTTTATACTAATCACTGTTTTTGTATTTGAGACATTGCACTACTCATCGTTTGTGGATGAGGGTGACAATACCAAATGATATTAAAGACTTGGTTATAGTATTTATTTGTTTAGATACATTTCTTCTAATATAGTTGTGCACATTGTGATTTTTTACTTTTTAGACCCTATTCTTACCTATATATTTTCTCATCTTCACTTTAAATCATATAATTTCTTTTGCTTTTCTCCCACTCCTTCTGCTTTTTTCTTCGTTATACTTTTTGTTAGTTATATATGATCCCTGTATCATTCGTACACATTTTGTCTTTTAATATTGAGTACTGTCCAGTTGACTGAATTATATGTTAAATTATGTGTTGTTGCAATGATTATTTTTGTGAAAATTATGTATTTGTATTCATCCATATGTCTAGGAGTTTTTATATGTATGTCCCCTCTTTTTATGTGCCATTTTTTCTAAAGATTGAGTAGTTATGTATTACATGTTTGTTTTTATGATTGTCACATATAGATGTCCTTTTATGTGTTGCTCTTTGTGTTTGTGATTATTGCAGCCCTGATGAAGTTCCTGTACGGATCGAAACGCGTTGGCTGTACATTGTTTGTGTCTGAATCATCAAAATAAAAAGAATATTAAGAATAAAAAGAAGAGAAATACTATACCATTTGGACTATTTGATTTAATGTGTCCAAACACAATGAGTGCACCTTCCATCTTTGGACTTAAGAAGAGCTAAAGATACCGAGGTTCAGGATAGAACAACAGCTTACTGCCACATCCTGCATCCATAATAACAAGGCAATGCTCCCTAAGCAACCATGCACAGTACAACAATTAATAAAAGGAAAGTAAGAATGGAAGAAATGCATTTTTAGGTGTAGTGTAAAGTAATTAGCAGGGGGTGAACAAGGATGAAAGGAATGTGAAAGGAGGAACAATGAAGCCCTAGGACTTTCAGACAAAACAGACAATACAGATAGTACACCTATTTTTGTAGGTGAAAGCAACTGCTTACATGTAGTAAAGATCACCAGGGTTGGTCGGATATAAAGGATTGCTCTTTGTCCATGGTCAGTGGGCCTATTTCTATCTGACCCCAGGATGGTGCGGTAGCTGCTATCTTGCTCCCATCCTGAAACGAATGACCCATGTCACTGACCTAGTACAGGTTGAGCACCAGGGGTACCGCCCAGGAAAAGCTAAAAAGACAGCAGAATGTGAAGACGACGTAATGACAGGATTTGAAGTAATGATACCTGGTGCAGAGATAGTATACACAACTTGAGGATACATCAATTAGCAAGGAGGATTGAGGATTTGGTAGATCAACAACAGCAGCCCTTGGAAACATCACTGAGGAGCTTACCACCATGAGAACTGTGGTAATACAGAATAGGGTTGTGCTAGATATAATCCTGGCAAAGGAGGGTGGAGTTTGTGATGTCATTAACCAGACTTGCTGCTCCTATATCCCTGATAACAGCCGTAACATTGACAATGTAATTGATAAAATAAATAAAGTTAAGGATGAAGTACACAATATACACACAAGAAGTTTGTGGGAGAACGTTATCATATGGTTGAGGAGCTGGGGATCATGCATATTGGGGGTTATTATTGTAGGCATAGCAGCACTGATCACCCTTTGCATAATGATCCAAGTTTGCCCTGCATTTTTTTCAGCTTTGGCATCCAGCTCCGCATGCTGTGCTCCAAAAGATAAAATATACGAACACCACAAATTCAGGACTGACGGTAATGAGAAAGAATATCGATGCAAAAAATTCGAACTGAATTAATATCAAGTTGGAAATATCGTGGAAATGTAAATGTCTGGTGCAAGAATATCGTTGTCAAGAATATCGATTTGAAGGTAAGTAATATCGATTTTAAAAATATAGAAGTCACTAATATCATTTGCACAAATATAGTTGTTTAAAATATCGATTTATTAATTAGTGTTATGTATTTTAGTATATATTTTAAATGTATGTAATGTAATTTTTTATATAAGTATTGTTTATGTTTTTTAATATATGTGCCAAAAGAAATACATTGTGAACCCTTGGGAATCACAACACTTTACACAATCGACGTGTTTGGAATGTGTAAATGTGTCACTTTTTGATCAGAACACACATGTGCCTGTATAACAGAAGTCACACAAGGAGGTGCACACAAAACTACATTTACACAGTCATTGTATGAGCTGACAGCCTATATCAAATAAGCCACTGTAAAGAAGAAATGGGGTATCAGTAAGTACATATACATGGCACCACGGTGGTCTGGATGACTTGACACTCGTAAGTTGGTATCAGCAACAACCAAAGACTTACCCAAATGCAACCACACTGTGGGAACATGTATATGTATAATCTCTAAACAAATTTTTTCCTAACTGTGCCTTTGTTTTAAATGTGCCAGCGTATCTCAGAAAAGTGTAAAGGTGGTGTCTTGTGCACTTCCTTGGGAGACATCTGTCATGCAGGCACATTATTGTCATTCACCACAAAACATCAAAGTCATGCATATCAACTATTGAGACATGTTGACAAGTGTAGTGAGTGCCAACGTACAACACTTCTTGACTAACAACTTGAATCATGCCACCTGTCACATGGCCATCCGTACCATGATGACACATTTGGCAACACATCTGACCCACTACCTGTCATGTGGAGTGGCACACATGTCCAAACACAGGACAATGCATTAGCTAATGGCCCTGCAATTGTGTCGGAATAAGGAGCACCTGCACTGAGGAGACACCCTCATGGGAACCAAGATTGTCCACACAGATGTCAGCACACACAGACCACACTACGTAGCATCTGGACCACACACCGTTGCCAAAAATGGATGAGCAGGAACCATGTCTTTTAACTTTTGACACATGCTGCAAAGCACAAACATTAAACCCTGCACAACATGACTAGGTCACTGCATGTTGAGTGTCTGTCCAGACAATTATCACACACAGGTCAGACCTGACAAGGAGACATACGTTTTGTACATGTAGGCCTTGCCCGCACAAACCCCCCTACCTGAGACAATGTGATTGAGACAGAGCAAGTACTTACACCTCTTAATCTGGGTTTACTAAAATCAACATCACCTCGTGAGGCTGACCACACAAATTAGTGACAAACAACCATCATCAGATAGTTGTACATAGACACACAGGCACTGGCCAGTGTGAGTATGCACAAGCCAAATGGGGTCACCCTGTACAGTGGACACATGTAGCACACTTTACATAAATACAAATGAGGCCAGGGAACAATGCCACAGAGGCCAACCTATGCTGAACACACTGAGAATGGCCAGAGTTGGATGACACACATGATTCCTAGGAAAAGGTGTATCAGGGGACTGTAGTGGGCACACTGCTCCATGGTCCTGGAATGATCTGACTGTAACAGGAGCAACCGTCCCGGCACTATGCATATCTCCCACTCATGCACATCATGTCTGAGGCCACAACATCGGTCATGCATGCTGCAAGTCTGTTCATTTTAAACCTCACACTCCTATGTTGAGACTTAGCATCAGTGCCAACAATTATGGACCCCCAAATTACTGAACAGGATAGGGCACAGGCAAGGTACCAACACATGTCACAGACCACGCCCACACATGATGCAGCAAGCATTGTGCACTTGGATTAACTGGTAGCCTAGATGACCATGTGCAAGAGTGATTACACACAGACCAGGGAACGCACGTCCAGGAGGGGAAGGGAGGAAGAACAGCCCCGGTTGACTTGGGGCAACAGGATATGCACTGCACATATAAACCCTGGCAGTGTATCCATGCGACTGAGCACTTCCTAAAGCTGGTGACACACAACAAACACACATGTACCTACCCCCTCCTTGCTGCTGTCCCTCCTGTAACCGCCTATCCATGTCAGGGAAGACCACCGCCAGGACACGCTTCATCTGGTGGGTCAGTCGTCGATGCCCACCTTGGGGGCGTGGAGGTGAGTCCCCCAGCAGGACCCGGGCGATCCTCCTGGTCCAGCACCGGATGTCCTGCCAGCGTTTCCTCACTTGGGGTAGGCGCCAACTGCGACCCTCCACCGACATCACGGCCCTGACGGCCCGCTTCCAAATTCTCCCCTTCTCATAGGCGGTTACCTGTGAGGATGACAAAGTGAGACAACATCACTACACCTGCTCCATGTCACAGAGACACACATTTGAACATCTTTGATGTTTCTGAACAGGGCACAGTATGCCGCCAACTAATAGCACCTTTGTCATAGGGACATTAGCCTCTGAGGAAGCCCTAATGCACTTCATGGCATTGAAAATACACAGGTGGCATGAGGGGTGCGACACACTCCCTCATCATGGCTCACACTGTGCATCACAAGCAACACAAGGCTGATGGACAGCACCTCAAAGCAGTCACATGCCCCAGGCCACTGACGCAACCTCAGCAGAGTACACAGACACACACAGGCACAGATCAATCACCTGCCATTGGCAACAGCGGATACAACCCTCACTCTGCACATGTGCCACTTGCCTGGGGGGTGTCACAGGTGTGGGGCTAGCTCAGCACGTCAGACACACAGCACGGCTTCCTTCTCACATCAGATGGGTAGAGCAGTTGCCTCCTCCATGCAGCTGTGGTGCAACACTCCACATAGACACTCACCCACATGACAAGGAACATTCACACACATCAATGTCCAGGGGGCATACACATCATTTGGACACTCTCATCACAGCTCCACTCAACTCACACACATCTGTGGGTACAGTCACCTGTCACACCGGGGGGACCACTGAATCACATCACGACTATAGAACAAAAATGCCCAAGAGGATTAGCCAGGCTGAATGTGCCATGCACCATGCAGTGATTGTCACAGTAAGCACAATGCAAGTGAGGAGTGCAGACATGAACTACATCGTGCTCTGCATGAGAGACATAAGGCATTCCCCCCCTGGGACCTACTCTAAACAACATTGCATGTCTGTCACACCTGGACACAATGCTAGAAGTGACAGTCACAAAAAAGGTGCGCAGTCAAAGCTAGTGGAGTCAGCACTCACCTGCTCCCCTGGTCTCCCATACAGGCTGGGGTACTGTGGGAGGATGACGTCCAGCAACGCCTCATTCTCCTCCTGGTGAATGGCTGGGCCCTCTCCACAGACCTGGACATGGTGACAGAGGAAGCAATGACAGCAGCAGTGGTGTCCAATGACGTGTTGTGCAGGCAAGTGCTCTCTCATGGGTTCTGGCTGCCTTATATCTGCCTTGCTGGGCTGTTTCATTTACAGGAGTACAGAGTGATTGGTCAGACTCATTTGCATCCTACGTTTCCTCCAATCCCTTTAAACATACACCAGTGAGTGCCTTTGCATGGTTCTAAATTTGAGCATCATGTCAAGTCAACAACCACTATGCAACATTGTATATTGTCTCCAACCGACTTTTGCTGGCCACCTGATGGAAAAATTTAAACTGGAAACTCGGTCTCCATGACAACCAGCATGCATTTAGGCCATAATACTTGTCCCTCATGTGTCCCCTATGTAATTTTACAATCCACACACAGGTACGGTGTGTTTCACACGTACCCCTACAGCACCAGTTGCACAGTACGTTTGACACGTACGTGTATGACCAGTGTGTACACGTACGAGTACGACCAGTGTGTACACATACGTGTACGACCAGTGTACGACCAGTGTGTACACGTATGAGTATGACCAGTGTGTACACATATGTGTACGACCAGTGTGTACACGTACGTGTAGTACCGTAGTACACATACGTGTACACACTGGTGGTACACGTACGTGTACCACCAGTGTGTACATGTACGTGTACGACCAGTGTGTACACGTACGTGTACGACCAGTGTGTACACGTACGTGTACGACCAGTGTGTACATGTACGTGTACTACCATAGTACACGTACGTGTACACACTGGTCATACTAGTACGTGTACACACTGGTCGTACATGTATGTGTACCACCAGTGTGTACATGTACGTGTACGACCAGTGTGTACACATACGTGTACGACCAGTGTGTACACATACGTGTACCACCAGTGTGTACACGTACGTGTACTACCGTAGTACACATCCGTGTACTACCATTGTACATATACGTGTACACACTGGTTGTACACTTACGTGTGTACGGTTCGTACACACACGCGTACTCCTACGCCAACACCAATATAGTAGGTCGTACACGTACGTGTGTACGGTCCGTACACACACGCGTACTCCTACGCCAACACCAATATAGTGATACGTACCGTACATACACCCTCAGAGCGTGTGTACGGTGCGTTTCACATCTTCCACTGGTGATAGGAGGTGCACAGGAAAGGAATGGAGGTCTCAGACTCGCACAAGGCTGTACATCAAGTCATTGTCAGTGCAGTCCTTCTTGTGCAGGGCCTATGTGTGTCAGGCAGTGATATGGCACATGTCTCCTCATGTTTTTGCACAATAGATGTGTGATGACCTGTGTACACATGCCATGTGTGATGGGGCACTATGTGGCACACTTCCCCTTCACATTTTGCACATGTGTGCATGTAGTACAAACGTGTCAAGCACTGCATCACTGGTATGGCACAGTCACCAATACCCGCAACTGTCCCCTGATGCCAGGGCCCGGGACACTAACACCTGACATCTCACTACCAGCGTGGCCCGATGTGACTATGTCGTGTGTGTCATGTGTTCCCATGAGCTTGCTGTTGGTGTTCCGTCAACTGCATCTGCTGTTGCTGCATCCAACATGTGTCTGTGCGTAGATGGCCATGGCACACATATACGCACACCATGCCACATGTGGATTCACACGTTACATGTGTCTGGATGCTTTGAACGTGTTCTTTTGACATGAGGACATATCTGCGTCATCTCCATGTCTGTGTTTTCTTTTTTCACGTGTACACCTTCATCGCAATCTGTGTGAGCTGCTAATTTTTAATGACATGTGCCCTGTGCATCTAGCTTGCCGCCAGCTGTCTGTATGAGATGACATCCTTCAAATGCAGATATGTGGATGTATGTCACTCCTGTGATGTCTCTGGCTGTTCACTTACACTAGCCCACAGCTTGTTTCAGGGCATGTAATGTAGAACTTGACAATCAACGGTTGTAGCTGGCTCTTCGTAGGAGTCTCATCTGGCTGGCATACATGTCCTGGATGTATTGCACAGACCAGACTCTGTATTTCGCAGATGTGTATTAGCTGTTGAACATGTGCTCAGTTTATTGACATTGGTGTTGTAATGTACTCACTCTTCGTTATTCCTTCCAAATTTCTGCAGGGCACCGCCTCTCCCCCAACCAATGCCAGACTTGGGTGCCATGAGGGAACGTGACTGCATAAGACGCTACCGTTTCTCGCAAGAGTTGATTGAGCACTTGACTGCCCGGCTGGAACCACACCTCCAACCGCTACACAGGCATCCTACTGCGCTAACCCCCAAGATGAAGGTGATGGCAGCCCTACATTTTTTTGCCACCGGTACGTTTCAATTCATCATAGCTGATGTTGGTGGCATGTCCCAGACCATGTTCAGCCGTGTCCTGCATCTTGTTTTAGAAGCCATGTTGGAGCACCTGGATTAATTCATCCATTTTCCAACTCGTGAGCAGTTGACAGGTGTCAAGGGTGAGTTCTATGCCCTGGGAGGGATGCACCATGTAATTGGGTCCATTGATGGGACACATGTGGCTTTGTAACCAACCCAGGCACAGGAGGTAGCCTATCGAAACAGAAAACATTATCACTCCATTAATGCCCTTGTGGTCTGTCTACCTAACATGCTGTTTTCCCATGTCTGTGCACGTTTTCCAGGGTCAGCACACGATGCCCACATCATGAGGCGTAGCAGGGTGCCACAAATGATGTTGCGGCTGCACAACGAATGAGCATGTCTTGTTGGTGGGTATACTCTGTTTGTCCTCTATTTAGCGGTATCTTTGTATCTTACTGCATCTCCTGACCCACTTCTTTACATTATGTTTCCATGTAGGGGACTCTGGCTATCCCAACAGGCCATGGCTGATGACGCCTCTCCGCAACCCCAGAACAGCTGCAGATCACCGTTACAACAACACCCATGGGCAGACCAGGCGAGTGATTGAGAGGACGTTTGGCCTCCTGAAGAGCCGATTCCGGTGCCTTCACAAGACAGGTGTATCCCTCACATATGCACCGGTGAAGGTCTGCAAAATCTTCATCGTGTGCTGCATGCTGCACAACATGGCAGTGGAGAAAGCTGGGCCACTCATCCTGGATCCGGATGAGCAGGAACATCCACCCGTGGAGGATGAAGGGCTTGGTCACGAGGCAAGTGAGGAGGAGGAGGAGGACATCTGGAGTCAGCTCATATGCAACTTCTTCTCATAATGGTGAGTCCCTGGGTCTGAGTGTTCACGCTTTGAGCCTTGTGTGGCATGTGTTGCAATGTGTGTGTCCAGCTGACTGTATGCTAAGTGAGTTAGAGGTGTGTTCTGATGTGTCACTCGAGTGATGATGTCATTCCACACATTGTAGCTGAGACAGTAAATTTAAAACTAGCATGGTGACAACCTTATTCCTGTAGAGTAAATGACCATGCATGCGGTTGACTATCTTTTCGGTGACTTCTTGTGTGTCTGTCATCCCCAGGTAGTTGCGCATGCTGTCTGCTCGTGGCATCGTTGGGCTGTGCTGAATCAGCGTTACATGCACGGACATGGTGAAAAGTCTCCTTTGGGTAAGGATTGCAGCAAGGCATTTTGGATGTGGTAGTTGTTTGGAATGTGTGGGCACTGCTCCTGTGCAGGTTTTGTTACTATGCATACATGTCGACTCACCATGGGGCACATGACATGTAGCATGACTCCTATGAAGTGATAGTCACCCTACGTGACAGTCATCTGTAATGGGATTGTGGATTGTGATGAAGGCATCAATGTGTGTAAAAGTTCCCTCTGAAACATACGGGAGGCTACGGGTGGACATAGTGTGGGACATCCCCATAAGAGGCTCAATGGGGAATTGCAGTCTCTCCGTGTGCAGCAGGGGTTGTTTGGCTCACCCCCTTCACTTGTGTGCCAGTTCAATGGATTTACAGCATCTGTGGTGTGAAGGGGGTGTCCAGTGTAGGTCCCACATGTTCAGCCAAATGGCCTGTGAGTCTGTTCATATTGATGCATTTCCCTAGGTGTGAGCCTGAGTAATAAAGGTGTTCCTCACCCTCTAAGGTGCCTCATCTCTGTCAAGGCAGGTCTCTTGCCACTGTGCATGCGGCATCTCTGGTATAGTTGTTAAAGATTGTGCATATGAGTCTATGTGTAGATTAGCAACATGCATGCTGTTCTTCATGGATTAGAATCTCTATTGTGCATGAAGTCCATGGTTCTGTATGTATTTGGGCATGTTGGTCCCCACAACGGGCCCTCAACACCTGCTGAGGGTGTGTTTCCTGTGCGCAGCTCGGCCTTCAGTTTCCTGATCCGGTGTCAGTCATCTTTGGTGATTGTGCATCCATTGTCTCTGGGTGTGCCATGGAAAACCGGACACTCCTCCCTTTACATACACCTGTTGCAGTTGTCCTTTCTGACATCCTTGTCTTTGTGTGCAATTTTTGGCATATTTTCCAGGACATGCCGCCTGCTGCTGCAGCCCCTGCAGCAAGGGCACACAGAGTCTCCGGATTTGGCAACACACACGCCTCAAAGATGCTCCTCCCTTCCTCCCTCCGCCCATTCATTTGGCTGTCATCAGCTTGTCTGTGCCACTGTTGCGGCCACGTGGTGCAAAAGGCTGGACTGTCTGCGCATGCAACGTGCACATTGCACAACCCTCATGTCCTTGCATGACCCACATCACACTACAGTCTGATGTTGCAGCCACTCTCCAAGCAATGTCCATCCGCATTTCTAACGCTTGCTCTCAGGCATACACTAAGCGCACACACAACACCTTTGCATGATGAGTGTGCAACTCCAACTGCCTACACAGCGCTGCCACGCCTTCCAGGCCCTGTCACACCAACCAGGTCATGTCCCTCCTACTCCCCACCAGCTCTGTACCCCAGCAAGGCCATGGGAGTGGGACTCAAGGCTTCTGCATGTAGTATGGTGTCATCGTCTGGCACATGACACAGGTATCATCTCTCAGCGTGTCAATCTACAATGTGTCCAGGACCCCCCTCACCACCATCACATGCGCACAGCACCTCATCATCAGCTCATATGCCATTGATAGGCAGGTGCTCCTCACCCTCTCCAAAGACCCCGACATTGCCAGTTCCAATATTCAAGAATGCATGAGATCCATTGATGAATGGCTGAACATCAGCCACCTGAGGCTGGACTTGTACAGGACTGAGGTAATCATCTGCGGATTGTCCCCTTACAGCTGGGTCAACTGCTTGTGTCGCACCCGCAAGAGCCCTGCACAAGCACCCAGTGGGCACGCACACAAGATGGTGTGCATCATGTATTGCTCGCTCACATTTGCCATGGTAATCACCAGCATCTGTACCTCAGGCTGCAACACCCTCTGCATTATGCACATGATCCACAGATAGATCCACTCCAAGGAAAGACAGACCATCCCCCAGGTCCACGACAACATCCGTGTCAAATACTGCCCTGCCCTCTACGGAGCAAGTACATCCAAACTCCCGGGAAAGTAGTACACATCCAGGGTGCATCTGCACACCTCAGCTTCAACATCCCGCGCCCCAGCCACATCACCGTCCAGCAGAGATAGCTGTAATGGATCACTGTCTGCTGCAGGATGACCTTCAGACTCCCCACCCACACTCAGGAGGCAGGCCACAACCCCAACCCCAAACCAACCTTGTACCACTGTCATCCGAGACCCCGTTGGGCCATCTCCATGCATCCAACCTTGCCCTGGCCACCATTCTTCACATCCACCATACTCCAGCATGCAGGACATAGTTCTCCCACCTGGCAAAACATACCTGGGACTCCCTCCCGGGAACCTCCACATGAGCCATGACCTCTACGCCTTAATGATACTCTTCCAAATAGGTCTGTCCGCACAGTATTGCAAGCCCCCCCCCCTCAGCAGCTTGAGGCCATCACAGGTGAGTATTGTGCTCCATGTCTGCATTGAATGATACATTGTGACCCATGTGTGTCCTGTACCAGACTCAGATCCCAGGGTATGGATGGGTGGAGTTAGTTCAACACTCAGGCATAGTTTGACATTTACACACAGATATGTTGTGGACTAATGCAAAATGACTGCAACATCTCCTAATAAAAAATAAATCTTTTTATTTGCGGTGGGGTACGTGTTTTGGTAGATAAAATAAGGTGCTCTACCGGGTGCATGGAATCTAAAGTTCACAGGGGGAGATGGTATCCTTGGCATTTGAAGTCATCAGAGTCCAGACAACAGTGTTGGTCATCATTGGTCAGACTGTGACCAGCAAGTCCATGTGGCAGAGAATGTCATTGGATGTGGTGCTGCTGTTGCGCCAGAGGGCCAGGTGCCAGGCCAGGTGACCTGGGAGATGTGGATGGTCCGCTGCCTCTCACGGTCTTTTCCGTGGATGACCCACCTTCCTCCGGGGACCCTCAGATGCAGGCCTTGACGATGTTTGGGACGCTCCGTCGGACGAATCCTCCTCCTCCCCCTCCCTCCCTGTGGCTGGTGCTGGTCTGCGCCTGGTGTCACAGGGAGGGTTGCCCATGTTGTCGGCGATCCGACGGAGAGAATGGCTTATGTCCCTTTGCACCGCCAGGAGCTCAGCCAGTCTTGCCTCCATCCGTCCTTGGTGTTGTTGTTGACTGGTGTGTTGCTCGGCCTGCAGGTTCTTCATCTCGTCGAGGGTCCCCTTCATCTCTGTGAGGCTCCCCACTACCTGGCTGATGCCCCTGGTGTCACGCCAGTATGTGTCCAGGATGTGGTATATGTGTGACATACCGGTTCCCTCAGCTGGCTGGTCAGGTTCGCGCCTCCGCCTGCCTCCACTCCCACCACCCCTGCCCACACAAGCCTGGCCTGCCGTTGTGGGCACATCGGGTCTACGGGACCCCTGAAGGATGGCATTTGCAGGGTTGCCTGCCTCCTCCTGGGTGCCCGGAGAACCTTGTCCCTCCTGGTCAGACTGGCTCTGTTGTTCAGTGCGAGCAAGGCTCCTGGGTGTCTCCTGGGATGTGGCAGGAATGGGGGTGGTGGTTGGCACAAATGTACCTGAAGCAGGTGCTGCAGGGGCTTGGGCACCAGAGGGTCCAGGTTGGCCGGGGTCATCCACGGAGTGGTGAGAGTCGTCGCTGCCGGTGGGATCATCTTCACACCGAGCCTGGGACTGTGATTGTTCTCCCCCATTGTTGGGGGGAGATCCAGGACGTTGCCCTGTGTGTGAGAGAGAGAAAATGTCAATGCTGTTTCATGCGACATCCATGTTTCATACATATTCAAGTTGGCACAGTTCCTCCAGGTAGTTGGATGTGCCTAGCATTCCTCTCAATGTCCACTTGTGCATGGGTATGTTGCGGGGCACAGATTGACATGTTCTCCTGAGTGTTTGACCTGTAGAATTGTGGCTAGGATGCTTATTTGGCTATGGATTGATCTTGTTGTGTCACATGTCCATTGTGAGAGTGGATAAATCCGTTGCCTGCCCCAGGGGTATGTGCTTGTGTAAGGGGGGGGGTTGTGACAGGGCCTGCTGTTGTGTGTAGTGTGATTTGTCATTGGGTCTCCCAGGTGATGTGTCTGTCCCCTCATGGTGCATGCTGGCATGACAGTGAGTGTGAGTTCCTGTGCTAGATAACTGAGCTAGTGGAGCTGGTGTTTGAGTGTACAGTGTACAGGGCTGGGGTACAGTATGTATTTTTAACATACGAATCGTACTTCGCCGGTTGTAGGGCACTTGTACGAATCGTACGTAAAAATATACGGATACGAGTCGTACGCATATTTTTTTTAACGGATAGGAATCAGCACCTTTATTACTGTTTTGTTGTTTTAGGTGGGAGTAATTATGTTTATATTTATTTAGTTTAAAAATATTTTCTTTTTAATGTGGTGGGAAAATGTATAGATATTTATTTAAATTTGTAATATTGTTTTTATGTTGCAATTCATATAATTATGTAATTGATTTATTATTCTAATAATAATATTATAATTTGCAATATTTTTTGTTTGCAACTTATTTTTAATTAAATTGTAAAATATGTGGGTTGTTTAATGTTTAATGAAATTGATTCCTTTCTTAATATTTTATGATTTGGTATATTTAAATATGTTTACATATATTTATGATAATGTTGTGCTATTTAAGATTTTTGAAATTATATTATTAATTGAAATGTTAGTTTATAATTTTTATATATGTATAATTATATATATGTGTGTGTGTTTACATTTTTTAACAGACGTTTATTTGTTGTATTGCTTGAAATATACATTTCATTATATTCTTCTATAATTTAAAGTTAGTATTTAATTTATGTTTATTTGAATATTTGAAATTCAATATTTAATAGAACTATATTATTGTAATCTATCTTTTTGTTTCGATATTTTTGTACTTACCTGTTTAAGTATAGAAAGGCGATAGTTTTGCATTCTATATTTATACCTCAACATTTTTTACATCTATATTTTTGTGATCAATATTCTGTCAGTGAACTCTTTCCTTCTGTGGTTTGTATCAATAAAAGCTGTCAGAAACTTCCCTTCTTTTGACACTCAGGGGCCGATTCGAATTCCGGACGCAAAACGCACCGATCGACACGGACCTGGACCGAATACCGACCGGCACGGACCAGCACCGTACGACCCGTGCAGTACGATGCAACGCGTGTGAATTACAACCGACACGTACGGAATACAAGCCGTACGACCGAGCTGTAGGGAAAATAGTGATCCGGACGGAAAACCGACGCGATTTTCACTGACCGACACGAAAAACCGGAATGAACCCGACCGACACGTACCCGCGATGTACGATCAGCGCAGTACGAATCAATGCGTGTAAAACCAGACCGACTCGCACGGAGACCAAGCTGCACGACCGACACGCATAGACAACCCAGCACATAAGCAATAGAGACCGCTGCGAACGCCGCGTACCAAACACAGAAGACAGGCAGCATGAATGAGGCGGAGAAGCACGCACGAGACAACAGCAGCGTCCGTTTTCGTCATATGAACGTCTCCTTCATGCCTACAAAACACAAAGGAAAAAAAGGCCAAAAAAGGACCAATCAAGCAATGAGAAAGCCAATAAATACCCCCCCAAAAAAATGGGACAAAGACACACCCACTACTCCAACTATATAAAGGACTACAATCACTACCATCATCCCTTGCAAACAGGAGACACAGCCAGCAGCAAACACCAGTACACAGCAACCACAGACACACTCACAACTCACCCATCACACAACTCACACACCATCAGCACCTCATACAAAAGCACACACAGCAAAACCAACACCAACCCAACATCACTTGCACCCTCACACACACATTCCCCACGACCACCACCCATCACCATGCCTCCAAAGAAGAATCCAAAGTTCACAGATAGGGAGTAAGAAGTGCTGGTAGACGAGATCATCAGACTAGAGCCACATCTGTTTGGTACATTGGTTCAAAGGACCCCCATCTCACAGAAAACCAAGATGTGGGCGAGGATTGTGGACAAGGTGAACGCACAAGCACCAGCAAGGTGCACAAAGAACGACATCCAAAACAGGTGGTATGACGTGCACCGGAGGGTCAAGAAACTCATCGAAAAAGATCACGCCCTGAGTCAGTGCACCGGCGGTGGCCCTCCTGCCAAACCAGTCTACTTCAGGACCTGGGAGGAGAAGGTGCGGGACATCCTACCACCAGAGAGCGTCCATGGCGAACAGCCATCTTAGAGCCTGGTGAGTACACAAACAACATACCCAAGATTGTGTGGCAAGGGGACAGTGAAACCATGCACCCCAAGCAAAGCTACACTAACCAATAGAAAATCATACCACAATGTGCATGCCAGTCAGACACACACAATACCTGCCATCTCATAGTGACTGGGAACTGTGTCATGGCATGCACCAACCTACAAACAAATTGAGCAAGCCAGTGACACTAAGCCAAATAGACTAACCCTGGGCGTAGTTCGCGAAGTAGCACTTCACGAAGCTACGCAAAGTGCAGTTCGCACTACGCAAGCTACGCGTAGCACTTCGCGAACTGCGTAGTACCTTGTTCGCACTGTGCCAGATGTCGTTTTCAATGATTGCACAGTGCGGACAAGCAACCGGCACTGTGCAATCATTGAAAATGGCATCTTGCACAGTGCGAGCTGTAGTTTTCTTCTGCTCGAGTAGATTTTTACTCGAGCTGCAGCTTTCTCAACGCGAACTGGTAGTTTCTCATCGCGAGCGGTCGCGAGCATACGCGACCACTCGCAATGAGAAACCTGACCTCCTCGCGTTGGGAATCTCACCGGGAGGTTTATTTTCCATGCTCGCGATCGCCACCTTGATGTTGCTGATCGCGAACAAGGAAAAAGTCTCGCCGGGATGTCATTTTGCTTGCTCGCAGCCGCCAACTTGACGTTGAGGACCGCAAGCAAGCAAAAAATGATCGCAGCACTACGCAACACTACGCTACACGTGTTCGCACTGTTCTACGTGCAGTTCGCGTAGTGCGAAGCAGCGCGAACTTCGCAAACTACGCGAGCCCAGGCTTAAAATAGACCCTGCCAAACAGTTTGCCACCACAAACACACCACCTCACAGTGCAGCTGACTGTCAGAAAGGAATAGTGGGGATGCAGGTGAAGTGAGTGTAGCCAAAAGCATGATGGGGCCTGTAGTCACAGATAATGCACACCCTCCTGATTAGCCCATCAAGACCTCTCTGAGACATGCCCACATCACAGGGAGTGGAAAATGACTGACAAGATGGCTGACACTGGGTCCTGCTGTGGGGAGCCCAAGGCCCTGCTAGGGCTTGTGTGAAAATCAGAAGCAGGACACCACTGACTGACATCCTGAAAGACAACTTGCACACCCTACAATGGAAGCACGTTTCATGATGGGAAGGAGAACTGACAGCCCTGACCAGACTACTCAGCATGGGGAGACACCCCCCTCAACACAAACTCCACACAACTCACTGGGTACAATGCATTGACACACACCTCATTGTAATATCAGCAAAAGATACCCCGTACTGGGTGCTGCTGTGTGAAGCACAGGGGCTCACTTGGGACTTATAGCCAAACAAACACCAGGATTTCACAGTCAGCCATCTTGCCATTGCTGTCACACCCCCTCACAGGGAAGCAAAGTCAAGAGGGAGGAAATATGGGCATGCTGGGAAGGGGGGTGTAGCCAAGAGTATGATGGGAGTTTCAGTCACAGACAACCTACACCCACCCACATGGCCCAGCAAGATCAAACTGAAACATACTCACCTCACAGGGAGTGGGAAGGGACTGACAAGATGTCTGACACTGGGCTCTGTTGTCAAGTCAAGTCAAGTCAAGTCAAGTCAAGTCATAGAATTTATACAGCGCACTATACACCCAGAGGGTTTCAAGGCGCTTAGGAAGGGGAGGAGGATTACTTGTCAAATATTCACGTTTTAAGTTGCTTTCTGAATGCTAGGTGGTTCTGGGTAAGGCGAAGGTAAGCGGGGAGTGAGTTCCATGTTCTAGCAGCTAGGTAAGAAAAGGATCTGCCTCCCATGGTGGTCTTGTTGATGCGAGGTACAGTGGCGAGGGCTTGGCTGGAGGAACGTAGTTGGCGGGAGGGGGTGTAGAAGGACAGTCGTGAGTTGAGGCATTCTGGTCCGATGTCGTAGAGTGATTTGTGTGCGTGGGTAAGCAGTCGGAAAGTGATCCTCTTATTGACGGGTAGCCAGTGGAGGTCTTTAAGGTGACCAGAGATGTGTTCGTTGCGTGGGATGTCTAATATGAGCCTGGCTGAGGCGTTTTGGATTCGTTGGAGTTTCTTCTGGAGTTTTGCGGTAGCACCTGCGTAGAGGGTGTTTCCGTAGTCCAGTCGGCTCGTGACCAGAGCATGGGTGACTGTTTTCCTTGTTTCGGAGGGGATCCAGCGAAATGTTTTTCTGAGCATGCGAAGAATGTTGAAGCAGGAAGAGGATACGGCGCTGACTTGTCTGTTCATTGAGAGTGAAGAATCCAGGATGACGCCTAGGTTCCGTGCGTGGTCTGTCGGGATGGGTGCTTTTCCGAGGGCTTCCGGCCACCAGGAGTCGTCCCATGCAGAGGGGGATGTACCTAAGATGAGGACTTCTGTTTTGTCTGAGTTCAGTTTCAGACGGCTTTGTTTCATCCATTCGGCAACTTCTTTCATTCCTTCGTGTAGGTTGGTTTTGGCGGTGCTGGGTTCATTGGTGAGAGAAAGGATCAGTTGAGTGTCATCCGCGTAAGAGATGATGTTGAGGTTGTGTTGGCGTGCGATGGCCGCGAGGGGGCTCATGTATACGTTGAAGAGGGTGGGACTGAGTGAGGATCCTTGTGGTACGCCGCAGATGACTTCAGAGGCCTCGGACTTGAATGGTGGAAGGCGGACTCTCTGGGTTCTTCCGGTGAGGAACGAGGTGATCCATTCAAGTGCTTTTCCTTGGATTCCGATGTTATTGAGGCGTTGTAAAAGGGTGCTGTGGCAGACTGTGTCGAATGTTGCAGAGAGGTCAAGGAGGATGAGGGCGGTCTCCCCATTGTCCAGTAGAGTTCAAATGTCGTCTGTTGCTGCGATGAGGGCGGTCTCAGTGCTGTGTTTTGCTCGGAAGCCAGATTGTGAGGGGTCGAGGGATTTGTTGGCTTCGAGGAAGGCGGCGAGCTGGTTGTTGACAGCTTTCTCGATGACTTTGGCCGGGAATGGAAGAAGCGAGATGGGGCGGTAATTTTTGAGTTCGGTGGGGTCCGCTGTGGGTTTTTTCAGAAGGGCGGTGAGTTCAGCGTGTTTCCAGTCTTCCGGGAAGGTGGCGGAGTTGAAGGAGCAGTTGATGACGTCTCGGAGGTGCGGTGCTATGACGGAGTCTGCTTTGTTGAAGATGTGGTGAGGACATGGGTCTGTGGGGGATCCTGAGTGGATGGAGTTCATCAGGCGGATGGTGTCCTCAGTGGAGATTGGGTTCCAGTCGTTAAGGGTGTTCACGGGGGGAAGATGATCAGCAAATGGTAGGGTGGGTTGGTTTCCGGGTTGGTTGTCAAAGCTGTTGTGGATGTCAGCAATCTTGTTGTGGAAAAATGAGGCTAGGGAGTCGCAGAGGGTTTGAGAGGGGGTGATGTCGTTGGAGTTGGCCGAGGGATTGGAAAATTCCTTGACGATGTTGAAAAGTTCCTTGCTGTTGTGGGCGTTGTTGTCAAGTCGATCCTTGAATGCTGTTTTCTTGGCTTTTCGGATTAGTTGGTGGTGAGTGCGGGTGGCGTTTTTGAAGGCGTCCTTGGTGCTAGTGGTTGGGTCTTTTTTCCAGGCCTTTTCAAGGGAGCGGCAGAGTTTCTTGGACTTCTTGAGATCATCGTTGAACCATGAGGCCTTCTTGCTGCCAGGTTTGTTTTGACGTTTTTTCAGTGGTGCTAAGGTGTCAGCGGTGTTGGATAACCATAGGGTGAGGTTGGCGGCGGCTTCGTTAGCGTTAGAAGAGAGGGCTGGGGTGTTTCGAAGGAGCGATGCGGAGATTTGGTCCGTGGTGATTTTGTTCCAGTTTCTTTGCAGGGTAGGTTGGAGGTGGATGCTGGGTTTTGGTTTGTTGTAGGTGAAGTGAACGCAGCTGTGGTCAGTCCAGAGGAGATCCGTGGTGTGGCTGAAGGAGACATGATTGCTGGATGTGAAGATGGGGTCGAGTGTGTGACCTGCGATGTGGGTGGGGGAAGTGACTAGTTGTTTAAGTCCGAGGTTGGCGAGGTTGTCCACGAGGGTGGCGGTGTTGCGGTCGTTGATCTTTTCAAGGTGAAAGTTGAGGTCTCCCAGAAGGATGTAGTCTTTGGAGGGGAGCGCGTGTGGGGTGATGAAGTCCGTGATGTCTTCACTGAATTTTGCGCGGGGTCCTGGTGGTCTGTAGAGGAGGGTGCCTCTGAGTGTGGTTTTGGGGACGATGTGGATCTGGAAGTGAAGGTGTTCGGAGTTAGCGAGGTTGGTGTCAGAGCTGGTTGAGATGCGGAGAGATTTCTTATGGACGATGGCGATTCCTCCTCCTGTGTGGCTGGTACGGTCTTTGCGAGTGATCTTATAGTCTTCAGGGATGGCAATGGTGATGTCTGGTGCGGAGGAAGCATTCATCCATGTTTCCGTAAGGAAGGCGATGTCCGGAGAAATGGTGTCTAGTAGATTCCATAGGTCAATGGCGTGCCTGTGGATCGATCGGGTGTTGAGAAGGATGCATTGTAGGTGGTTGGGGTCGGGAGTCTGTGGTGTGGTCGTAGCGGAGATGTTGTCGGTGCCGCTGAATTTGCAGGAGAAGCAGGAGAAAGGTCCATGGGTTTGTCCAGGGGCGGCTTGGACGCAGTTGGGGGCTCGACTGGGGTTAAGTGCTAGGAGGGTGGCGGCATCGTAGGTAATGCGGGGGGGCTGGGAGGGACGATGGGCCAGGGGGTCTGGCGCTGGGCGCGGTCCAGGCGCGGACGGGCGTAGACGGGCTTACCTTTGGCGCACCTTCAGCGCGGCTGTGGCGCGGTCGCTGCGCGTAAACGCTGCGCGCGGGAACTCCTGTCATATATGGATAGTGGAGGGGGAGGGGCGAGGGCGTCTCAGCTGGGAGGCGGGGCGGGCTGACGAGGACAACAACATAAACAAAATGGCAGCAGAGGGGAGGGCAGAGCACAGCGCCGGGGGTAAACTCGCTCTGAATATTAATAACAAGTCAAGGCAGTGGAGGCGATGCAAAGCGCTAGCAGCAACAGAGGCAGGCAACACGTGGGCGCGAGGCGAAGCGCTACAATATAAACAACAACAGTGCAGGCAACACACGAAGAAAGCAATTTGAAATGCAGGCAACAAACGATACCAGGTCTCTCAGGAGAGACTAGGGGAGCGACCTCTCAGTGCGCAGCAGCGAGGGGATCACGGCGCTTCCTGCTACGGGAGCGCTGTATAAGCTTAGTGGGAGGGCGTCTCAGCTGGGAGGCGGGGCGGGCTGACGAGGACAACAACATAAACAAAATGGCAGCGGAGGGGAGGGCAGAGCACAGCGCCGGGGGTAAACTCGCTCTGAATATTAATAACAAGTCAAGGCAGTGGAGGCGATGCAAAGCGCTAGCAGCAACAGAGGCAGGCAACACGTGGGCGCGAGGCGAAGCGCTACAATATAAACAACAACAGTGCAGGCAACACACGAAGAAAGCAATTTGAAATGCAGGCAACAAACGATACCAGGTCTCTCAGGAGAGACTAGGGGAGCGACCTCTCAGTGCGCAGCAGCGAGTGGGGAGCACAAGGCCATGCTGGGAAATGGCCAACATCATACATCAGAACTACACAGTCAGCCATCTTGCCATTGTTGTCATACCCCCTCACAGGGAAGCAGAGTCAAGGGGGAGGAAGCATGGGCATGCTGGGAAGGGGGGTGTAGCCAAGAGTATGATGGGAGTCGCAGTCACAGACAACCTACACCCACCCACATGGCCCAGCAAGATCAAACTGAAACATACTCGCCTCACAGGGAGTGGGAAGGGACTGACAAGATCTCTGACACTGGGCTCTGTTGTGGGGAGCACAAGGCCATGCTGGGAAATGCCCAACAACAATATCAAACTCTGTCTGTGACAAGCTGGGAAAAAGCAGTGTACAGGCAGGTATCTCTTTGAAAAGTAGAAAATGTCATGTTTGTGAACCAACGATGCATGTAGAAACATAAATCACATTGTGTGTCTCTTCCAAACATAGGTGGTGCTGGACACCCAGCACCAAATGACGAGGATACCCAGGCCCAGACTCTGGTGGACACTGAGCTCTCTGGTCTGACTCTCTCACTGTCCTCTTCGCATGACAACGACCAACCTGGCCCCTCTGGCGTGAGCCATCATGCAGCACCAGCAGCTTCAACATTTGCCCCCCCTGTACCCATGCCTCCAGCATCTGGACACCGACAGGGCACCCCCGCCAACACGGACAGACCAAGGAAAATCAACACCCACAGCACAGGGACACAGGACCCCCGGAAGCTGCAGCCAACACCACCAGCAACACCACCCAAGGGGTCCCAGTGTCACCTGTGCGTACCGCCACTGGTCCTGCCCATGTGGAGAGGGGTGCTGGGAGGGGTGGGAGGCACAGGGCATGCCTTGCAGAGGGGTCTGGACTGCATGATGACCCCCAACTGGCGCGCATCTTAGATGCGTACCAGGATAGCACCGGAGGATTTGGCCAGGTAGTGGGGATCCTCAAGGACATGCAACACGAGCAGGTCGTCCACCAGGCCCGCATAGAGGCCAAGTGGGATGACATCACTGCGGTGCATTCGGACATACTACAATGCCTCCGCCAGATCAACACCAACCTGTCCACACCCCCCTGTGTGCCCACAACATCTGTTGCAACACCATCTGCCAGCGCCACAGGGATGGAGGAGGACTCTGGCATTGAGTCCCCTGCACCACAGAGGCCTGCACGTGAGGATCCACCCCCGGAAGAAGAGGGGTCGTCCGAAGAAGGACATATGAGAGGCAGATGTCCCAGCACATCCCCCAGGGCCTCCAAACCTGTTCTGGACAATGTTCTTTGTGCACAAGCTGTACACCTTGTCCAATTGCACACAACTCACCCACATGACATGGAGGGTTCATGTTGGGCCAATGTATCAGATGACTGTGGACTTTACTCTGGACATTTCATCTACCAGCACTTCCAACTCCAATGTAAACTTTGGATTCCCAAACCACCGTACAGCACCCACCATCCTGTGCACTTCCCTCACACATGTTTGTAAATAAACTCACCAGTACACCACACTTGGCTCTGTTGTGATTCCAACTTGTCATGTTCAGGGAGAAGTCAATCTGCTACACAACACAGTGCATGCCAAATACTGCAACAATGTGACCAACGTAAGGTGAGTCATGGGGATGTGACACATGTGAGGGAGACACACCACTATGGCAACACAAAACATACTCACCATGACCATGTTACTCATCACACACAATGATGTTGACCTGAAACACATTGGCATGCACAGGCACAACACCAAGCCCAGTCAGTGGTACCAAGTCCACAGGTGAGGAAGCAGATGTCACTCAGATGTGGGAAGACAGACAACGCACATAACAAAGCGTAGCACAGGTTCATCACACATCAGCAACACATTTATTCCACACTAGTTGCACGGTAATTCTATGTAACAGTGGACACATGCTCACAATGTGTTGGAGAATGGAAGTCCAGGGATGTGAGGTACATCAGTTGATGGGAATTGTCAACTTCCACACTGGTGTTGGCTTCTGGGTGTTGGAGATCAGTGTTGACCACACAACAGGCAAAGTACCCTAGGAAGGACAGACAAGATACAGTTAAAAGCACAGAAGAATGGAGAGAAATGCAATACACATGCACAAAACATATTTAAAAACACCTACACAAACACTAGTTAGCAGTACTACCCTATTGTGGAGTACACACCAGCTGAATGGACACATCACAGCAGGCATCCAGTCAAGTGGCACACAGACACACTCAGACAGCAACAGAGCTGGCTCAACACATTCCAGGCTACCTCCATACATTCACATAACAACCCTGGAAACTCACATTCAGGTGAAGAAGTTGTTGATGAGCTGGGAGCGGACGTCACAATCATCTTCATCATCACTGGCATCTTGGCCCAGGCCGGGATCCTCCACAGGTGCCGGAGGTTGGTCGTTGTCATCGTCATCCTGGATGAGAGGCACCTCCTTCCGCACCGCCATTTTGTGTAGCATGCAGCAGACCAGTATTATTTTGCACACATTTGCAGGCTCATATGGGAGGGCCCCTCTGGTCATGTCCAGGCAGCGAAAGCGGCTTTTCAGGAGGCCGAATGTCTGCTCAATCACCCTCCTGCTCCGACCATGTGCCATATTGTAGCGCAGCTCGGCTGGTGTCACAGGGTTCCTGAGGGGTGTCAGCTACCACAGCATGTTGGGGTGTCCGGAGTCACCTACACACACAAAAATTAACAAGTAGCTGAGTTTTGTAGGTGTGCGGAATACAACAGTGACAAACACAGACAATGAGAAACAGTCAGTACACACCGACAAGCCAGGCACGCTGAGCTGGCATCGGTGAGATCAGCGTTGCAATGCGACTACTCCTCATAATGTAGGCATCGTGTGCCGAACCAGGGAACCGTGCACACACATGTGTGATCGACATGTCAGTAAGATAGACCACCAGAGCATTGATTGATGGTAGTGCTTCCTGTTTCGGTATGCCTGCTCATGTGCCTGTGGTGGTATCAGGGCAACATGTGTCCCATCAATAGATACAATGACGTTCGGCAACCTCCTCAGTGTATAAAAGGCATCCTTAATTTCAGGGAACTTGATATACAGGTCGAGGAATTGCAACATCCCCTCCAAGACATCGCGTAGCACCCGACTAAACATCGTTTTCAACATACCACCAGCAGTAGCCACAGTGTACTGGAAGGTACCGGTAGCAAAGAAGTGCAGGGCTGCCATCACCTTCACCTCTGGGGTCAGTGCTGTAGGGTATGTCTGGCCAGGTAGCATATGTGGCGCCAACTGCTTTTCCAACTCTGCAATCAGTGGCCTGGTAAAGCGGTACCGTCTGATGCAGTCGCGTTCCTGCATGGTTGCAAGGTCTGGGAACGGACGATGGACAGCTGGTGCCCTGCAGTACAGAGATGCACAAAGGAAGATTGTCAGTACATCCACCCATGTAGCCATGACCACTATCACTATCACAATCTAGTTTATGACATTACACAATGTACTGAAGTGTGTGCTGTTGGGCATGGACACATATGTCACCTTCAAGACCACCACCTCACATCTCAATTCCACATGTCCACATGAGTGCCATGTAGTGCAATGGGCTAATCATCTGGCTGTGTCACCCAACCTATGTGCTGCTGCAACGTAAAAAAAACACACCCCAGTGACAATTGAGGCCTCATGTCTCTCAGACATCACAGATCTTTGCCATGCAGAAAACCAGGCTCCCTGTATTGCCACATCAACACAGCAATGGACATGGTGAAGCACATACACACCACAAGGCAAGCGTAAGTCCCACAGGTAGTGGCCACTGTTGTTCCTGCCGGCCATACATGTACATCTCTTAGACACACACCCCATCAAGGTTGATGCATATACCACATGGATGTGGAGACTGTCACCCATTGGTAACATGTGATCAGACACATCTGAGACACAACATGCACACAGACTGAGGGTGCACATCAGTATTGGGGCTACAGGTCTCACTGTGACGTACATGCCATCACCCCCAGGACTCAGGGTGTATGTGACATGTCTTAAACATATCCAACCTGACACTGTGGCCTTGACTCATGCCCATTACTGTCCAATTGCACATCACAGTGGCAATGTGCACAACACACAAAGGATTCTCCCCCATGTACACGTGCACAGCCTGGGAGTGGCTGCACAAAGTGCCAGCCAAAAAAAACAGTTGTGGCCCCCCCAAACACCCAGGGAATGCAGTCTTACATGCCATGGGACACTGTGTGGCCAATGCCATAGTGTGGCAGGTGTGCGCAGGTGTCCATGGCCAGTATATGTGTGTTGCATCCGTATAATAGTCACACTAATGAGGTCTGACGCGGGTGACAATGCGTACGCATTGCACGGTTCCCAACCGAGCTGTGTGTACGCTTTGTCATTGAATGCAATGAGGTCCGACGCGGGTGACAATGCATACGCATTGCACGGTTCACGACCGAGCCATGCGTACACTTTGTCATTGAATGCAATGAGGTCCGACGTGGGTGACAATGCGTACGCATTGCACGGTTCACGACCGAGCCGTGCGTATGCTTTGTCTTTGAATGCAATGAGGTCCGACGCGGGTGACAATGCGTATGCATTGCACGGTTCATGACCGAGCCGTGCATACGCTTTGTCATTGAATGCAATGAGGTCCGACACGGGTGACAATGCATACGCATTGCACGGTTCATGACCGAGACGTGCGTACGCTTTGTCATTGAATGCAATGAGGTCCGACGCGGGTGACTATCATGCATACACCTCGGACAGGCATGGTCCGAGACAGGCATATGCCTTGGCCATTGAATCGTATGGAGACGGGTGCATGTGTATATTCAAAATACGCGTTGTACAGTCAGTTGAACGAGCCGGGCGCACCCATTGGCTCAGGGCTGTCATGGAGACGGATGCAGATTCAAAACTTGAATGAGTTGTGCACTGGAAATTCAGTTGGATGCCTACAACAATGTTGCAATTTCCAGTGTTCCATGAAGGTGAAGATTTGAACGATGCGGAAGGCGTGTACGAGTCGTACTTTTGGATGGATTGGCCAGATTCATAGAATGCAACCGTGTTGGACATATCACTTGGGACACATGGCACAGAGCCTGCCTCTGCAGCACAGATATAACGCTGGCTGGCCCCCAGGGAGCTCACTTGCCTGCACTACATGCCACTGGACCACATCCCTGCTACCACTGCTGATGTCTATGCATCCTCTGCTCCTGCTATGGCACGTACTCTGGGGAGGGCCCCAGCCTTTACTGAGGAGGAGAACCAGGCCCTGCTGGACAGGCTCCTTCCAGAGTACAGAAAGCTCTATGGGACACCAGGGGAGCAGGTGAGTGTGCTGTCCACTGCCTTCCTAATTATGCATGTTGTCTGACTAGCAGTACTAGCAGTGTGTACACCAGTGGCAAGCATTCTCACGGACCACTTTCATCCCCCAAAGTGTGTAGGTACATGTAATGAATAGTTTTCCTGCTGCTAAAGTGCATTATTGAAAGCTTAAACTATCAAGGCATTGTTAACATGTCAGACATGCATGTGAGTTTTCATTCCCCATTGTTGCACTACCTGTGTAATTTATTTCCCTTTGTGATCATGACATGTATATCCAAATGTGTGCTGCACAAATCTGGGGCATGTGTTTTAATGTACTTTTCACTTTGTTCTCCTCACAGGTTGATGCCCACCAGAAGCAGGAGATCTGGCTGACCATCGCCCGGGCTGTTTGTTCTGTGGGGGTCTACAAGCACCAGATCCGCAACTGCCAGAAGAGGTGGCAGGACCTTCGGGGCTGGACCCGGAGGATAGCTAGAGTCCAGCTGAAGCTGTCACCTCCACGCAGGAGGGGCGGATACCGGACCCTGACTCCCCACATGCTCCGTATCCTGGTGGTGGACTTCCCAGACCTGGATAGGCAGCTAAAGGCCAGACAGCAGCAGGAAGGGGGTAAGTCCATGCCTGATCTGTGTACTATGTCTGACATGCAAATAGCAGTCTTTTGTCCTGGTCATACTTCCACATTACGTAGGTCTTGTAGTCCCAAACTCAGGTTCCTCATTTGTGTGATGCACCCTCCTCATCTGTTCCACAGGTGTTGGCCCTCCAGTCTGTTGCTTGTGTCACTAGGGCACTGTGTCCCTGCAGTCAGCTATGCTTCAGGTACCGGTCAGCATCAGTTCCAGTGAATCTGTTGTGTGTTTCATGGGTGGGTCAATTGTTTACACAATGCCTGAGATATGACATGTGATCTGTGTGTGCCCTTGAGATGTGTACCAATTGCTGGTCTGACTCGCAACATGTGGCTGGGGTATTCCAAACAAACCCATGCAGCAGGGGACTCCAATTTTTGGCATCAGGAGTGTTAGAAATGGGCGTCTCTAGTTGGCACAGGTGTGCACTTGTGACAAGCAGGGACTCTCAATTCTAATTCAGGATAAGGGGATCACCCTTTCAAATAACCCCTGCTCACCCTTAAGGTAGTGTGGCGCAAGCAGTCAAGACTATTCTCAGGGCGTCATAGGTTAAGCATTTGTGAACACATACAGTAATACAATGACACACCACAAATGGACACCAGTCAAGGTTATATCAAAAATAGTTCTCTTTATATAAGGCTTAGCACAAGACCAGAATAACGTTTAGAAATGACCACAGTATTATTTCAAAGTTCAATGTTCTTGCAAAAAGGCTTAAAATGCAAAAATAGGCTTCTTTTACTCAATTCTTCTTTTCAGGCTTTGTACGGTTCGTACCTGGGTGTACGACCCGTCCGCATTAAAAACAAAGAAAGTACGAGTCAAACAATCGGTGCGGACTCCGGGGTCCGGGACGTGCACACTGCGGTGCGAACAGGACAAAGTACCTTAAGTTCGTGGAGTCCGCGACGGACAGTGCGGGACAAGTTGATGGGTCCGGGTCGTAGTTCGGCAGCGTACTCGGTCTGGTCCGGTGCGCCGTCGGGATGCGGCGTTGGTACGGGACCTTCAGGGGTACAGGCGGATGATCCGGATCAGCTTGCAGAGTCCGTGGCGTCGGCGTTCGGGCCGTACCTTCGGTGTGGATCAGCGGCGACACTTCTCGGCGCCGTACAGCGTACGGGGAGGATCAGCATACTGCGGCTTCTCGGCTCTGAGTACGGCACGGTGCAGTACGTTGGCAGCGTACAGACCCTACCTGCAGGACAGCGAAGCTTGAGTCCGGCGTACAGGGTTCGGCAGCCAGGGATGTACGTCTCGAATCGGCGGGGAAGGTTAGGTGCAATGCAGCCGGGAGGGATACGGTGCGTACTAACGCTTTTGGTTCAGCGTAGACACACGGTGCCGGGTGGCAAAGACACGGCCTCGCGGCGGATGTAGTACGAGGCGTACTGGGGCCAAATCCAGCGGGAAACAAGCAAGAATTGTCCAGGCAACTCAGTTTTTGAAGGCAGATGAGTCCAATGATCCTGGGACTCAGTTCAGGGGGCAAGCTCTTCTTCCAAGCCCTTGGAGATAGTTGAAAAACAAAGTGCAAAGTCTCTTTCAGCCTTTTCCTATCCTTTCTCAGCAAGGCACCAACTGCAGGCCAATCCCCCAGCTCAGGGAAAGTTTTTTTTTTTTTTTTTTTTTTTGAAAAACCTTTATTGGTCAAGAACAGAGCATACACAGCTTCTTGCCTACAACCATGTCACCTGGCCGGCAGCAATAATATGCAGTGCAATAGGCATAGAACACTTGCTAGACAGGAGTAGGTCAGGTTCACAGCATGTCGCCTACAACCCATGTGGGCCGGCCGCTGGATATCACATTTAGGCTGCTGATGCAGGTATATAGTGGCAATGAAAACAGCAAGAAGCACACATCCAATCACCCTGTGAGGTTTCGTTTTTTATTTTATCAGAACCAACTTTTAACTTCAATGAGAACTGTACACCCCCAGTGTGTGTCCACCATACGTAGTATGTGGCGTAAGGAACTGTCCAGTGCAGAGCCGTGATATGAGGTGCACCCATAGCTGGGTACAGGCCAACTGTAGTGTTATGTTGCTCTGCCCGTAACTGACCTAGCCAGCGACCTGGGGGGAGATATCCTTGATGCAATGTAGTGAACATGAACCGGTGCTACACGTGACACGACCACTCAACCTGCGCTGCGGCGGGGAAAGCTTGATGGCATCTCAAATCCGGGGAAATGGCATCCCGCCCCCTCCCACCCCTGTAGCAGGCGCAGAAAATGCTATCATACCAGCAAGCATGTACTCGGTCCGAACAAACAGGGAGCGTCCTGCACACCCATCCCGGGGGGGGGGGATTGGGGGGGGGGATTGGGGGGGGGCAGGGGGGTCAAGGCAATCAATCCGTCGTAGCGGTCAATGGGGAGAGACTGCACAAGGCGTGGCCGAGGAGTCGGCTCTCCCAACGTTCCCAGTCTCACCCTCCTCGGAATCGCCCCCCTCGCGGGCCCGTAGGAGGTAAGCGACGAGGGGTCCCCAGAGGTCCCTAGGCCGCGACTTGGGGGGCAAAAGATCAGCATACTGATGAAGCCTTTCCTGCCATGTAGACATAGTACTCAGCCAGTCCTTGAATTTAGGCGCCCGTCCTCGTCCCCATCTACACGCCACGTGGCGCTTGGCCAGCAGGAGTCCCAGAGCAAAGAATTTCCGATGCGTCTTGAGCACCGGGTGCGACCGGCCCAACAGGGCGAGCTCAGGGCAAGGCGCGGTGGTCACCCCGATCATCTCGGACAGGGCCGAGAAGACCTCCTCCCAATAAGCGGCAACAGCTGGGCACGTCCAGGCCAGATGAAAAAAGCCAGCGCCCAACCTCCTGCATCTCACACAGCGGTCGTCATCTCGCAGCCCGAATCGGCACAATTTGGCAGGGGTATAGTAGAGGCGGTGCAAATATTTAAAGTGGACTAACCTAAGTCGCGCATTACCCGTAACCGCAGTGGTATGAGAGCAACTTTCCTCCCATTGTTCGTCTGACATCGGGTTACCCAGGTCACTCTCCCAGTCCGCCCGCGCTCTGAGGGAGGGGGGGGACGGAGCCGACTGCACGTGGGCATATAACATGGAGACCACATGTTTCGGAGTGTCCGTTTGCAACAGAGCATGAAGAGGCGCCAAGACCTCAGGTTCGTCCGGGAAATTAGGCGTGACCGCCTTTATGTTTTGTCGCAGTCGGACATAAAGGAACGTATCCATCACCGACGGGGACATCTCGCCAAAGAAGTGCGCCGCCGAGCGGAAACTCCCCTCATGATATAGGTCGCCCCACGTGCAGATCGCGAGCTTTGTAAGCATTTTGCGACCGAGTTCCTCACGTGCAACGCTCAGTCTAGGATCATATGCTAGGACCATACGGGGAGAGTACAGGAACGTGGCCCCCATTCGCGCCGCTATGCGCTTCCAGGCCCTCACTGTGCAGTCAACTGTAGTGGGGTCACGATCCCCCAAACGGACCTCCGAATATAGATAACCGGAAGGTTGCTCAGGTCGCATGTACCCATCCTCCACCGCCAGGTGCGCCATAAAGGGTGGGGGGTGGAGCCAATAGGCAGCAAAGTGCCCCTGGGCACAGTCGTAATAACGCTGAAAGTTAGGCACCTCAAACCCTCCCTGGTGGTAAGGCAACATGAGGGTGCGCAGCCCGATTCTGGCCTGCTTCCCGCCCCAAACCAGACGAGACATCTGGGAGTTAAGAGCTCGGAAGAAGTGGGGACCCGGGCTATAGGGGATGTTGGTGAAAAGGTATAACAGTTTAGGAAGAATCACCATCTTAATCAGGGAAATACGCCCTGCCATAGACAGCGGAAGATGGATCCATTTAGTGACATTCTCGGTAATTTTATCTAGCGCCGTCCCGTAATTAGCCCGGATTAGGGTCTCCCGGTCTCTGGTCACTCTGACGCCCAGGTATTTAACCTCCTCCGACTCCCACAGCAATGGGTAGTCCAGGGGGAACGGTAGGGTATTGTCCGTCAAGGGGAATAGGGCCGATTTCGCCCAGTTGATCTGAATCCCAGATATAGCTCCGAATTTAGTGATCTCTCGTAACAAAGGGTTCAGGTTTTCTTGCGGCTTATGCACGTAGAGGGTGATGTCATCCGCATATAATGCGACCAGCAATTGGCGTTCGGGATAGATAAGAGAGCGGTGATTATGGTGCTGCCGGAGTTTAGCCGCAAGGGGTTCAATCGCGATCGCGAACAGCACTGGAGAGAGGGGGCACCCCTGTCTGGTACCTCTACGGATAGCAAAAGGGGCAGATCGGGCACCATTGAGCAAGACCGCAGCTTGGGGTCGGGTGTACAACAACTTGATCCAATTCAGAAAGCTGAAGGGAATGCCCATTCGCTCCAGCAGCGCTAAAAGGTAATCCCACTCCAGGGAATCAAACGCCTTGGTGGCGTCAAGGAAAATTGCTGCAGCCTCACACTGTGGGCTGATATCCTGCAGCACAGCCTGCAACGTGCGCAGATTATGGGCAGTCGCGCGGTTAGGGACAAATCCGGCCTGATCCGGCAGGACCAGGCGTTCCATCAGGAGATTAAGGCGGGTAGCCAGTACCTTTGCCAGTATTTTAACGTCCACGTTCAGTAACGATAGAGGCCTGTACGAATCACATTGGTCCGGCGGCTTCCCAGGCTTCAACAAGGACGTGATAAGGGCTTCGCGCATCGTAGCCGGCAGAGACCCCTCCTCCAGCGCAGTATAGTATACGTGTTTCAGCACCGGGGCCAGTGCGTGAATGAAAGTTTTGTAAAACTCGACCGGTATACCGTCCGAGCCCGGCGCCTTGCCCGATGACATGGACATTATAGCATCTTTTATTTCATCTAATTCTATTTCGTGATGCAGAAATTCCTGCTGTGTAGGGCCCAGCCAGGCTATAGCCGTGTCGTCGAGATAGTCGTGCAGATTGATCGGCGTCGACCTGTGTGTGGTGTATAGTCTGGTATAATGGTCAGTGAGGACCCGGAGCTGATCCGGGAGATTGCGCTGCGGGATCTCCCGCTCGTCGAGCAGGGAGGCCACGAAATTGCGGTACCTAGGGGGGCGGACAGCCGAGGCCAGCGCCCTACCGGGTCTGTCCCCCTCTCCATATATCCGCGCCACGAACGGTTTCCCCAGAAACCTGCTTTCCCTATCCGCCGCCTCCGTATATTCATTCATCTTTTCTCGGAGCTGTGCGGCCACCGCAGCCCCCCGTGGGTGCCGCGTCAGCTCGCCCTCTAAGCGACGTATTTCGGACTCGAGTTTGTGCAGATCCCCGCGCAAGGACCTGAGGACCCCGCCTCCCTTAGCTATGCACCAGCCTCTCACAGTAACTTTGAAGGCTTCCCAGACCGTGGCGATACTGGACACGGAATCCACATTGCGGTCAAAAAACTCCGGTATGTCTTGCTCCAGCTCCGCCCTAAAGACCGAGTCCAGGAGATGCGCCGGGTTGAGGCGCCAACTAAGAAAGGGGGATATTGCAACGGGTATGCGCAGCGAAAGGAGGACCGGGGAGTGATCAGAAAGTGTGCGGGCGAGATGCAGTGTACGGCCCACCCATGAGGAGAGACCTGCCGAAAGAAAGATGTAATCGATGTGTGCCTACGTGGAGTGCACTGCCGAGTAATGTGTACCCTGCCCGAGCGAGGGGTGTGAGTACCGCCACGCATCTATCAGGTGGTGTTCGTCGACAACGCTTAATAATGTGCGTTGGGTCTGCGTGTAGTGCGACGCTTGAGGGTGTGATCTGTCCGCCGTGGGCCGAAGCGCAGTGTTGAAATCGCCTCCTATTACGACATGTGCCACTCCCAGTGTTTGTATCTTCCCCCACAGTGTGAGAAATGGGGCCGGATCGTCCGTGTTGGGGCCATAGTAGCAAGCAAATAGTATTGTGTGTGAGTGCAGTGTCCCCCAGACCAGACAGTACCTACCACCCGAGTCAGCCTCAGTCCCCTCAGGTATGAACCCCACTCCCCGTCGCACCAGTTTCGTAACCCCTCTAGCGTACTTAGAGTAGGATGAAAACACCCTACAAGTAGCCCAACGGGATGCAAATAAGGGGGACCCACCCTGTAAGAGATGCGTCTCCTGAAGCATGGCAATGGAAACCCCCTGCCTGTCCAAGTACCCCAGGACCTGTCTCTTCTTCCTCGGGTTGTTCAACCCTCATACATTCCAGGATACAATCTGCAATTGCATAGAGGGCCGCGAGTCGGCTATGTCACCCATTCACCCAGACCCAAATATCCATGGTTGAGAGTCATAGCATATAAAGTCGTGTAGCACTCAAATTCACCAACATGATAACCTCCCGCAACAACTGCCACCACCCCCCGACTTTCATTAACTGGCAGTGCGAAATCTAAGATCTCAAAAACTAGCCGGAGTCGGTTCCCTCCCACACCGGCAAACCCCACTAGCCGGGTACCTAGCTCCCTCCCCGTCCCTCCCTCCCCGAACAACTCCATCCCTGAAAACATAAGGGAAATAACTGACGCCCTCCCCTCACTACGGAAGGGAGAGTATAGGGGTTCGCCCATTAGGGGACGATGCCTAGGGGCACCAAGCCTGCCCTCCCTCTCTCTACTTTCACCCGCTAGGAACCAGGTATATTCCTGGTATCACAATGCGGGACAGAGGCGGGTGACCGGGCACAAGTAATGAAATATTTCAGTTCATCTGACGCCTGACCTGTTCATCGGAAATGTCTCACCATCATGTACTTCTGATAGTCCGAGTACAATCAGCAGCGATGGCCTCTCGCGGCCGGCATGACGCCCCAGCACGATCAGTCCTGCTGCGCCATCGGCGACGGTGCTCTCGAGCGCCTCCCTCCCGTATCCTCTGCGACCATGTTTTTTTATGGGATTTGAGGAAGTCTTCAGCCTGTTGTGGGGTTTGAAAAAAATGCTGTCGGCCTTGGTAAGAAATTTTTAGCTTCGCTGGGTAAAGCATGGCGTAGGGCAGCTCCAGGGTCTGTAGTTTCTTTTTTACCCCGGTGAATTTACGTCTAGCTTCCTGTACCGAGGCAGTGAAGTCAGGAAAAAAGGATAACGTGGCGTTACCATACACCACCGTGCCAATCTCACGCGCTCGCCTCAGCACTGCGTCCCTGTCTCTGTAATTAAGGAAGCGCGCCACAATGGGTCGCGGCGGGGCTCCCGGTGGAGGCTTGGCAGCTAAGGATCTATGGGCCCGTTCCACAATGAGGGATGGGGAGAATGAGTCTTTCCCAAACAGTTCAACGACAAGGTTCTCAATGAAAATTTCCATCTTCCCCGTGTTGGTGGACTCGGCCAGTCCCAGAACGCGGATGTTGTTGCGACGGGACCTCGCCTCTAAATCCTCATTCTTGTCTGCAATGATTTTGAGGAGCCGATCCATCTGAGCCGCCTGCCTGGCAGCGGAAGAGGCCCCGTCTTCCAGGGTAGAGATCCTTTCCTCCGTCTCCTTAATGCGAGTATCATGGTGCTCCAGCTTAGCGACAACACTGTCCAACCTAGCATTGATGCTATCCACTTTTGAGTCTATGGACGTCAGGCTGTGTCTCATACTCACTAGTAGGGATTTCCAGTCTTCGTCGGGTGCCCACGCGGCGGGCGGCTCGCTCCCCGGCGCCGTCGCGGATTTCTTCGCAGCCTCGAACGGCAGCGTGGACTGTTTGGCATCCTTGCGACCCATGTCCAGGGCCGTCCCCTCCAGAGTCCAGCTCTTTCCGGCAGCCCGGACGGCGGCGCGAGGGGCGGCCCGGCGTAGCTCCCTCCAACTAAATGAGTGCAAGCGGGCAGAATCAGGCAGCACACAGCGGGCCAACACCAGGACTAGCGCCGCGGCCACGAGCCACGGGTCGAGGCTCTCAGCAAGCGGGCTCTCCTCCTCCTCCGGCCCCCGGCCGGTAGCCGACACTCACTCCGTCCCGGCCGCTCCACCGCCCCCGCACCGCCCCGCGCTCTGCACCGGCATCTACAACTCCCCGCCGCCAAGGAGAGGGCCAGAGGCAGGGGGGGGGGGAGGCCGCACCAAGGAGTCCGCAAGCCAAGGAAGAGGCAGTGTCCCCAATATACCTCGTATCCACGGGGCACCGTCCGCTAGTGCCCCCAATCCACTGAGGTGCTCTCAGAATGTATGGGCAGACTGCGCGTCCCGCGCCGAACTCGAGTAGGCCGCACCGCGTGGGGAGCTCCTCCCCTCCCCCACACGGCCCGCAGCCCACAGCTATGCACTCCGCCAGGGGACAGACCAGGCCAGTTCTTCTACTTCGTTTTTTATCGTGTGTTTTGGGGGGGGGCGCACACCGCCAGGCCACCCGCACAGGGAGTTACAGCGCCAAAGGACAAGTGGGGTCAGTGTCCTACCGGAATCGTCGGGATGGGGCCTCCTGAGTCGCAATCTGTCACGTCAGCTCCTCCGTCCTAACGCCAGGAAGTCTCCCCCCGACAGGGGCACAGCAGGTCCCGGCGTCCTCTCAACGGCCTCTCAAGTCCACCGGTGCACCGCCGTCCCCCGGGGGGGGTGTCCACGTAGCAGCGCAAAGGCCTCAGAAGCCGCGGTGTTTCCCGGCAGATGACCCCTCACCCTCGCCGGTCTCAACGCAGCCAGTAACTCCGCCCGGGAAGAGCCGCAGTCGATTTCTCCTCCGTTCGGCCGGGTATCCCAGCTCTCCAGGCACCGCTGTAATCAGCAGGTATTCAGGCGTCCAGCCAAGGCGTCCATAGGCAGGGTAGAGTGGTCAGGATGGCCTTAAGGATAAGAAGAGTGCCCGGTCGGGCGAGAGCCTTGCTAAAGCGCGGCCATCTTAGTTTGGCGCCACCTAGCGCCCCCCAGCTCAGGGAAAGTTACTCCTCCTTCAGCTTCTTCCAGGTCCTTCTAGTCAGGCAGAGTTTCTTCGTGGTTCATCAGGATCTGATTTCTTAGGAGCAGGGCGCCTTCTTTTATAGCACAATACTTTTGTTCTTTGTCGGCAGGGGGCCTGGGCCTGGCTCAGTCCAGTTTTGGAGCACTTTGTTGTGGTGACTCTGCTCTTTCCTTTTAGCAGCAGGGCAGAGACATCAGCCGCTCCACAGGGGGCGGAGCCGGCATTGTGGTGGCAGAGCACAGGTCTATTCAGAGTCAAAGGTGTACTCCTCCCACCCATCCTGCTGTAATCTCTCTTCCCACCACCTGGCAGCCAGCCTGTCTCCTGGAATTCCCCAGCCCTGCTCCTTTACTGTTACTAGGCAGAACACACACACACAGCAGAGGCGGACTGAAATGGCCAGGTCAGTAAATACTAACTTTCGAAAAGTAGTATTTACAAACACAGGATATTAAAATAAACTTTACTAAAAGAAGTATTTCATTATTCTGAGTTCAGGCATACTAAACTTGACTTTCTACCATGCTCTCTGAGTCCACTGGGATTACAGCGTGTAGTAATTCCAGCAGCCCATTCTGGCCTATGGAGAGCAGGCAGCCTTCAAAAGTGAAAAACGAAAATGGCTGTAATTCACTATTAGGACATGCCACACTCCTCAGGGCATGTCCTACCTTATCCTTACAATGCACCCTGCCCTAGGGCCTACCTTAGGGGTGACTAACATGAAGGTAAGGGAAGGTTTAGGGACTGGCAAGTGGGGACACTTGCCCAGTCAGCATGACAGTACCAGACCGCATGCAGGTTCTGCAATGGCAGACCTTAGACACATTTTACCAGGCTGCTTCTGTGGGTGGCACAACCAGCGCTGCAAGCCCACTAGCAGCATTTGGATATACAAGCCCTTGGCACCCCTGGTGCACTCTACTAGGGACTGATAGTAAACCAAATAGCCAAACATGGAAGTCAATTCACATAATACATTTTACCATAGGGAGAGCATATGCACCTTAGCACTGATCAGCAGTGGTAAGGTGCCCAGAGTCATAAAACAGCCAACACCAGGTCAGAAAAAATACAGGAGGAAAGCAAAAAGTTTAGGGATGACCCTGCAAAAAGGGCCAAGTCCAACACGGAGTATGTATATCAAGTATGTCACACTTGCTTAGCCACCTGACTACTGCCCCTCAAGGGCAATCAGAAACACTCTGCAATCCCACTCCTGTGTATGAAATTGCAGGTTGTGCTTAGTGACATGTGCCCTCAGGTGTCTGCCTCTGTGTCATTAGGGTGTGGCTTGTTGCTACGTACACCTGGGGTGTCCATGATTCAGAGGGTCAGCATGACATCTGCGATGTGACTGTGAGAGACAAGACCTGTGCGACATATAGGTGTGTGATCATCTGACAGCGCACAATGGTGTATGCAACTGTGTCCTTCATGCATCTAAGTTACATGCATGGCAGACTGTGATGTGTTAATGTACAGGGATTTGTGTTTGCTGAGACTCATATGAATGATTTGCATGATGCGGGGTCTTCTGGGTCCTGGATATGTTGTTTGCATGGGATGGGCAAGTACGCCGGTCATCTGCAGAGTTAGCTTTACCCCTGAGCTAGGATTGTGAGTCAGTGCATATTTTTGTTGTCTGGATGCCCTGCCCCTGTGACAGGAGACAGTGTTGACTGACTTTCAGGGTATCCCAGTGCCATGGCATTTAACTTACTATGAGTGAGCCTGCGTTGTGTTTAAGTTTGCACCATGCACCCCATTGTGGCCTTGTCCATCAGGACATGAGTACATCATAGTGTGTGTTGCTGGCATGCATCTCAAGCATGTGAAATGAGTCTCTGCCCATCCCTTCATCCGGACACCTGTACTGAGTCAGTAGCAAGAGATGTGCTGTGTGTATAGTGACATACTCCTACATGTTCACTTGCATGTACAACTAATGTGTGGGTGGTGCATGTTGGCACATTGGTGTGTTAGCATCCAACATGCAACGGACATATGTGTGAAAGTCAAGGAGGGATATGTGTGCCATGGTTGATGTTGAGAATGACAATTGTCTTATCCTAAACAGTGTTGGCACTTTGAGCTGTGTTCAGCTGATGATGCCAGGACTTGCCCTGTGATGTGATGCACTCACTGTGGTGTGTGCAGTCGGTGCAGGTGACTGATGTAGTTCTGTTACTTCCTATTCCTATCCAGATCAAGCCTGGGCGGTGAACTACGCTCCGTAGAGCGCGAAGTTGCAGATTGCTACGCAATCTAGCGCGTAGCATAGTACTTTTGCTTCCTCGCGCGCTCAATATTCATTCTTGCGCGTGCGGTAACTGCTTACCGTGATTCTGCGATCGCCAACTTGCTTTTCTGTCCATTCGCGAGTGCCACAAGATTTGTAATATGGCTGCCCAAGCCCGCGAGAGTGTGCGATCGCGAACACGTCATTCGGGCGTGCGAGCTGACTTCCGGCGGCTGTCTTGGTAAGATCGTGATCCCGAACATGCAAAAACTACAATCCGGCGAAGAATATCTCGTGAGCTTCATAAAACCTTCTCTAAAATGATCATTTTGCTCAGAAAAACTCCTCAGATTGTGATTTTGCTGTAGTCTTTTGTGTAAGGAGGAGTCCTTGAATTTTTTTAACTCTTTTTTTCAAGAGGAAGGAAGTGCCCCTGAGTCTACAACTTCCTGTTCCTGTCCAGCAGGCTCCTCCCAGTGCTTTGTGCATGTGCTGTTCACTTTCATTTGGATTTGGAGCTGGTAGGTTCACTTTTTGTGTCTGTCTGCTGCATCATTCCATTGGATTGGATTTATTTGATGATTTTTTTGATTTGAGATTTAATTTACTACAAGTAAGTTGGAGAATTGGTGTGTTGTTTCATTGGGGCTTGTTGGTACCTACATTTTCTGGGATTTTCATTGTTTTTTAAAATTATTGTTGTGGCGGGTGGCCTGTGCTTTCAATAGGGGCCTAGTTGTTTTTCTCTGCAATTTCTGCCAGTAGGGTACCCATGGGTCCATGTTTCGTGGTGTCTGTAGAATTTTCAACATCATGTAGGGCATGGATGGCATAGGATTGAAATGCTAAATGTGGCTGTGGTGTATTTGACTGTTGGTGTGTGTGTGTGTGTGTGTGTGAAATACCTTTGTTGGATGTGTGTGCTTGATGTGTAACTTCTTTCCAATCATTTCGTAGCCCTGTTGATTTTAATTTTTGGATTAAAGCTGTGTTGTTTAACAGGCCTCCTTTGTCCCGTCATCTATTATAGGCCTGCTTCAGTTCATTTTTTTCCATGGCCTGTTGTGACTGTGAGTGCCCATGTGGCTTGTGGCAATTTTGTGGTGGTAGTTTAGTAGTGTGTGCTTCTTTTTCCATAAAGGCCTGCATTTCTTTTCTTTGTTCCCCTTGGCTTCTGCTTGTTGTTGTTGTGTCCTCCTGGCCATGTGTGTGGCTGCCATTTTGTGAAGGCAGGCATTGTGCTTTTGCCATAGGCTTACATTGACTGTTCCAAGCTTGTGGCCTAGTCTGCCAGTAGGCCCAGAGTAAGTCAGCCTCAAATTTTTGGTGCGTTATTTAAATTTACAGTTTGTGTTGTCTGTTGATTTTTTTTTTTACACCATGGATGGCTTTGGATTTTATTGCAAAAGGTGTTTTTTGGGGTGGGATAGCAGTTTGTGGGTGTGTGTTAAATAAATAGGGCTTTTCAGCCAGTAGGTAACCCTAGGGATTCAGCTCGCGTACTTTCGGTAACTCTGCACAGCGCGACAATGCAGACTTACAGTTTTTGGCATTTTCGCGCTCTCAATATGCGTGTTCGCGCACGCGATAAAGCATTTTTGTACAGTTCGCGATCCCAAACACGCAGCATTTGCAATCTGGCAAACAATATCTCGCGAGCAACATAAATCCATCTCGCTAATAAAACTCCTCAGGTTGTCATTCAGCTGTAGTTTTGGAGCACGGAGAAGCTTTTATTTTTTTAAAAATATTTTTTATGAGAGTAAGTAAGTTCCACAGACACTAACACTTCCTGTTCCTGTCCTTTGTAATCACTTTTTGGTTATTATTGAGGTGGGTGGCCTGATCATGTGTGTGGCGGCCATTTTAGGAAGGCAGGCATTGTGCTTTTGCCATAGGCGTACATTGACTGTCTTCCATTTCTTGTTGTTGTTGTGGGTGTGTGGCGGCCATTTTGTGGAGCCATCAAAGCAGTGAGTTTGCTTTTGCCATTCTGTTCCAAGCTTGTGGCCTAGTCTGCCAGTACGCCCAGATGTAGTCATCCTCAAATCTTTGGTGCATTATTTAAATTTACATTTTGTGTTGTGTGTTGAATTATTTTTTTACACCGTGTATGGCTTTGGGTTTTATTGCAAAAGGTGTTTTTTGGGGTGGGATAGCAGTTTTTGGGTGTGTATTAAATAAATAGTGCTTTTCAGCCAGTAGGTAACCCTTGGGATTCAGCTCATTTACTTTCGGTAACTCTGCACAGCGCGACAACACGGGCTTCCAGTTTTCGGCATTTTCGCGCTCTCAATATGCGTGTTCGCGCACGCGATAAAGCATTTTTGTACAGTTCGCGATCCCGAACACGCAGCATTTGCAATCTGGCAAACAATATCTCACGAGCAACATAAATCTATCTCCAAAACGCTGATTTTGTGCATTTTGCTAAAAAAACTCCTCAGGTTGTCATTCAGCTGTTGTTTTGGAGCACGGAGAAGCTTTTATTTAAAAAAAAAAATGTTTTATGAGAGTAAGTAAGTTCCACAGACACTACAACTTCCTGTTCCTGTCCTTTGTAATCACTTTTTGGTTATTATTGTGGTGGGTGGCCTGAGCATGTGTGTGGGGGCCATTTTAGGAAGGCAGGCATTGTGCTTTTGCCATAGGCGTACATTGACTGTCTTCCATTTCTTGTTTTTGTTGTGGGTGTGTGGCGGCCATTTTGTGGAGCCATCCAAGCAGTGTGCTTGCTTTTGCCATTCTGTTCCAAGCTTGTGGCCTAGTCTGCCAGTACGCCCAGAGGTAGTCATCCTCAAATCTTTGGTGCATTATTTAAATTTACATTTTGTGTTGTGTGTTGAATGATTTTTTTACACCGTGTATGGCTTTGGGTTTCATTGCAAAAGGTTTTTTTTGGGGTGGGATAGCAGTTTTTGGGTGTGTGTTAAATAAATAGGGCTTTTCAGCCAGTTAGTAACCCTAGGGATTCAGCTCGTGTACTTTCGGTAACTCTGCACAGCACGACAACGCGGACTTACAGTTTTCGGCATTTTCGCGCTCTCAATATGCGTGTTCGCGCACGCGATAAAGCATTTTTGTATAGTTCGCGATCAAGAACACGCAGCATTTGCAATCTGGCAAACAATATCTCGCGTGCAACATAAATCCATCTCGAAAATGCTGATTTTGTGCATTTTGCTAAAAAAACTCCTCAGGTTGTCATTCAGCTGTAGTTTTGGAGCACGGAGAAGCTTTTATTTTTTTTTTAAATATTTTTTATGAGAGTAAGTAAGTTCCACAGACACTACAACTTCCTGTTCCTGTCCTTTGTAATCACTTTTTGGTTATTATTGTGGTGGGTGGCCTGAGCATGTGTGTGGTGGCCATTTTAGGAAGGCAGGCATTGTGCTTTTGCCATAGGCGTACATTGACTGTCTTCCATTTCTTGTTGCTGTTGTGGGTGTGTTGTGGCCATTTTGTGGAGCCATCCAAGCAGTGTGCTTGCTTTTGCCATTCTTTTCCAAGCTTGTGGCCTAGTCTGCCAGTATGCCCAGAGGTAGTCATCCTCAAATCTTTGGTGCATTGTTTAAATTTACATTTTGTATTGTGTGTTGAATTATTTTTTTACACCGTGTATGGCTTTGGGTTTCATTGCAAAAGTTTTTTTTGGGGGTGAGATAGCAGTTTTTGGGTGTGTTAAATAAATAGGGCTTTTCAGCCAGTAAGTAACCCTAGGGATTCAGCTTGCGTACTTTCGGTAACTCTGCACAGCGCGACAACGCGGACTTACAGTTTTCGGCATTTTCGCGCTCTCAATATGCGTGTCCGCGCACGCGATAAAGCATTTTTGCACAGTTCGCGATCCCGAACACGCAGCATTTGCAATCTGGCAAACAATATCTCGTGAGCAACATAAATCCATCTCGAAAACGCTGATTTTTGCATTTTGCTAAAAAAACTCCTCAGGTTGTCATTCAGCTGTAGTTTTGGAGCACGGAGAAGCTTTTATTTTAAAAAAAATATTTTTTATGAGAGTAAGTAAGTTCCACAGACACTACAACTTCCTGTTCCTGTTCTTTGTAATCACTTTTTGGTTATTATTGTGGTGGGTGGCCTGAGCATGTGTGGCGGCCATTTTGTGGAGGCAGGCATTGTGCTTTTGCAATAGGCCTGCATTGTCTGTCTTGTATTCCTGACCTTGGTTAGGCGCCTTGACGCCCAGTGGGCTGAGTTGCGCTTTATAAATCTGTTATCATTCATTCATTCTTGTTTTTGAGTGGCCTGGCCATGTGGTGGCGGCCATTTTGTGGTACCAGCCACTGTGCTTTTTCCATAGGCCTCCAAGCTTGTGGCCTAGTTGTACAGTAGGCCCAGGGGTACTACTCATCAATCATCACGGGTGAATGGAATTTAAACAACTGTTTTTGTGTTGTGCGTTAAATTTCAACATCATGTATGGCTTTGGATGGTATTGTAAAATGTGGCCTTTACTTTTTTTCGGGGGTAGATTTCACTTTTTGGGTGTTGTAAATAAATGCCTTTAGTTTTTATGTGTATATGTTCGTTGTTGTTACTCCCTGATGCTGCATCCATCCCATAAGATGCACAAATTTTTATTTAGGGCAAACAGGCTAGACTACATTTATGTTTTTGTTCTTTGCTATTCTTCTTCCTCAGTGTACACAGTACAAATACACCAGGATCCCTGGCCTTGTCAGTCTCTTTAACCCCTTGGCTGCGGCAGGAATTCTGCCGCAGCGCTGGGGGGGGGGTTTGGGGGCAGCGCGGTGGCGCTGTACTCATGACGGAGCCACGCCATCATGAGTCACGGTTGAGCTGTGCTCATGACGGAGTGGTTCCGTCACGACTCCGCCCGCTGCGCTAATCGCCCTCACAGGCGGGGAATTAGCGCCGCGTGGGTGGAGCGGCGGCCAACGGCCGCAGCATGACGGAACCACTCCGTCATGAGCACACGGCACCCGTGGCTCATGACGGAGTGGTTCCGTCATGAGCGGGGAAGGGGTTAATGGCTGGCTATACTGTTGTTGTTCACTGATTTCATAAAATTTTATAATTGAGACCACCCACCAGACACTAAGAAGTTATATATTATATTATTGATCTTTTGACTGCTGTTCTTCTGGCTTTTTTGCTTTTAGGTGCACAAAAGACAGAGGTGTGTCATCATCATCAACCGTTGTGGTGCCAGAGCGACGTCCTGCTGCTGTACACGACGTGACGTGTGAGTTACCTGACCAGGCATCTCTGCAACTTGTGCAACTGAGTGCTGTTTTTACATCTGAAGAAGATGCCCCCAAAGAAAGCAGGTAGCAGGTCCTCCGGTACCAAGAAAGTTGCCATGGAGAAGAAGGAACAGAAGAAGAAGGAAGTGTTACTTAAGTCTGGTGTGCCTCCCAAAACCTTGTTTGGAACACCAAAAATGACGCCTGCAGCAGCGGTGTAGGGGGGCCAAGCTGGGGGCAGCACCTCCACATCAGTGGGCCCAACCCACCAACCCAGGCCCAAGCAGATGAGTGTGGAAGAGGTAGCCAGCCTTCTGGTGGAAAGCAGTGATGTTGAGCCTGAACTAAACTTATCGCTATCTCAAAGTAGTACACAATCAACGCAGGAGGGAACACAGCGGATAAGTGGTCAACAGCCGCAACCACCGCCTGCAATAGTACCTATAGTTCCTCCCGAAGTAGGGGCAGTTCAGGAAACTGAGCCTCATGCAGAGGAAGAAGAGGGAGCCACTCCTTTAGAAGTTCCATTGGCTTCCAAATCCCCAGCAAGGAAAAGGAGGGTTAGTACATCAAGTTCTTCACCAAGCCCCTCTTCTGATGTTCTAGATGCCACTTGGAAGCCACAAACTGAGTCTGAGAGGGAAACAGGTCACAAGAGCAGGCATGGGAAAAGGAAGGTTCCAGAAAGCCTTACACTTATGGAGGTTGATGTAGAAGAGCAGGAGGATGATGATGATGATGATGGTGAGCCAGTCATCACGAACATCACTCCCGGGCCTGAGGAGATGGAGACCAACATTTTTACACTATTCAAAATGGCTGCGAGGGATGTAGCACGCATACCTCCGACACAGGTAACACCAACACGACCTCCAGCTTCCATATTTACATTAGCAAAGGGCCGGCAGCGCCCTACATCCAGCACAAGCACCACCTCAGCATAAGTAGGTAGTGGTACTGCACAGAGTCAAATTCAACACACACCCTCCAGTTCATCCGGCATTGGAAGTGGCAGTGGCACCTCCAGCAGGAGACAAAAGTTAAGCTCCCCAGTGTGGGACTTCTTTACGGTTAGCGGAAAGGAGGAGAACATTGCTATATGCTCCGTTTGGTACAAACTATGGTACCAGAGGCCAAATGACCCATCTGATAAAACACCACGCAATCCAGTGGGAGGAGCACCTTAGTCGCATGAAAAAGACTGGAAACATTGCTGTTGGGCATAAACGAGTAGAAAGTCCGCTCACGGTGGAACAGGAAGAAGAGGGAGACATTCTCTGTGCTAGTGGTACACAAAGTAGCCCTGTCCCTAGCACTGCAGTGGTAACGCCCACATCCTCAGCCACATCTCATTGGCACAAGAGTAAGAGTCAGCCTGAGACACCAAGGAGTACTGCTGGCCCCAAAGTGCGACGTTGACCACAGGAAGGAATACCATGCAGCCTACCATTCTTAGCATGTTTAGTAGGCCAGAGGGGCAGTACGAACGCAACCACTCAATAGCACGTTTGTACAATGCGAAGCTGGCTAAAATGTTAGCACTGGACCTTCTCCCTTTTTCTTTTGTTGAAGGGGTGGGTTGTCTTGAATTGTGACCACCATCTGCCCAAAATGGAAAGTTCCCAGCCGCTACTATTTCGCAAGAGTTGCTGTTCCAGCACTACATCACAATGTGCTGGAATTGCTTGGATAAGCCTTAAAACAGAGTGCTGTTCAGAGTATACACCTGACAACAGACATGTGGACCAGTTGCCAAGCCTCTGATTACATGTGCATCACTGCACACTGGGTCTCTTTTTCGGGTGTTAAAGATAAGATATCTGACGGTCTTGTTGACACCGCTGAGATTTTTAAAGACACTCGCAAACATGCAACTGTAGCCATGTTTGCTATGGAGAAATCTCATACTGCTGCAAACATTTTGCATGAGTTTAACAGCAAGGTTTTTGAGTGGCTGCGACCAAGAGGGCTTACCATTGGTTTTGTTGCCACGGACAATGGCAGTAATGTAGTTAGGGCCATGAAAGATGGTGGCTATTTCAGGGTCCCATGTTTGGCACACTGCATTAACATTGTTGTTCAAGATTTTCTGAAAAATGAAAGCAAAGTCAGCAGCTTACTGACCACCTGCAGAAGAATATGCACACATTTCAACCATTCTTTTAAAGCCCGGAAGCAGCTGAGCGTCATTCAACGTGTGCATAAAATGCCAGTCAAAGCATTCATCCAGGAGGTGCCAACACGTTGTAACTCAACGTATTACATGCTTGAGCATCTGTTTGAGCAGTACATACCACTTAATGCTTATGTCATGAAAAGGTCAGGGGATCCTACTGTGAAAGGCATGAGAGTTGAGATGGCCCAATGAGACCTCGTCAAATGCCTGACAGAGATGCTACTTCCTTTTGAGGTCTTCACACGTGAAGTGAGCAGGGAGGACTGTACTATGGGCCAAGCTATCCCATTGTTGTACATGCTATAGCAAGAGCTGAAGGAGGTGTCAGAAATGTACACAGGTGTGGATGACAAAGTAGGCGCATATTATTTGGCAGACACCTTAGTCGCTCGCTTATCTGACAATACAAGGATTCAAAATAACATTGTGTCACATCCACATTACATTACTGCCTCAATTTTGTATCCACGTTACAAATTATTGCTGCGCAGTAATGAAGTAATTCCTTTTTCAGAAGTGGATGTTGCCCACAACAAAACTTTGATAGCCGAGGAAGCCACTGACTTTGAAAACAAAAGGATCCTAATTAGAGGCCCGCCACCCCCCAGGGCAGAAAAAGTACTGCAGGGCACCCAGAGTCAAGTTCTACTTCAGAGGCCGAGAGCAGTGCGTTTGCCTCCCAGCAGTCAACAACACTGCCAGCAATAACATCAACAGCACCAACAGGATCATCAGGCACATTTAAAAAAATGGCAGGTGATTGGTTTCTACGGAAAGGGTTTTGTACGTCCATGACTGATGCAAAGGCAAAAGAGGCCAAGCAAATCGGAGCACCCCTGAACATTGAGCGGATGGTTCAGGCCTATCTAGATGACACAACAGAGGTCTTCATGGAGCAAAGCCCATTGGTGTATTGGTATGGGAAAAGAAGCCAATGGCCAGTGCTCAGCAGGCTGGCGATAAAGTATGTGGCTTGCCCTGTTGCAAGTGTCTCTTCATAGCGTGTTTTCAGTGCTGCTGGTGCCATTGTTACTGTCAAAAGGACCAGTTTCTCACCCAAAAGCATTGAGAGGTTAACCATGATGAAAATGAATCAACACTTTATACCACCGGAGTACAAAATACGTGAATCACAGCAGGAAGAGGAGAGCGACTTCGATGACATATGTAGTGGATTGTTAGACGTACTTATGTCCGAACCACCAGGGTTTGAGGACGAGCTCCTCTTCCCTGACAACTAGCCTTTCAAATTGTTCTCCCTTCCTTTATTTGTGTGTGACTGTGTATCTGTTTTTCTGGTTCAAAATCTAATCACAACAAATCCGTCAACAGTCTCTTCTTTTTATTTCCCTATTGGAGTTGCACGTCTGTGCATAACTGTCCACTCCACTCCTCAGGTTCCTGCTCCATCTTCCTTACTCTCCCTAAGTACATTTCAAGCAAGCCAGACATTGGATGGAGATGGAGAATAGTACAATACATGTTGCCTCTAACAGTCCCTCCATAAGAAGTGAAACGTGACTCCAGCTATATTCCGTTTTGTTTCCAAGCCGAAAGAAACTCATCACTGACTGTCAGAAGACTAGGCAGGCATAAGATCTGACAGCCAAAGAGAACAGCAAGACAGGTAATGAGTGATTAATATTGTGAATGATGGCATACATTGCATTGGATGCTGGGTGACTACGAATAATTGTGCATACCATGAAGTAGAACTATACTAGTTTATCGACAAAGTAAAAGTGACTCAGGTGTGGTGACAGTTAATGTTTCCTTGTTGTTTAATAATAACCACATTGTACTCCTACCACTGCAGGTGCCGGCCAATATCCGTTGCAATTTTGTAATATGGAATATATTATACTTAATCAGTCACTACAGACTGAGTTGGTGTTGGAGAATACGTACCACACGGTCATCATCATGATGCTGCTGAGCATACTATCTTTGCACACAGTGAGTTGGATCGGAGAAAATTGATGGAATAACTGCGCTTCATGGGCTGACTTAAAAGGTAAACAGTTTGAACAAGAACCACAGCAGACCTAGGCTAATTGTCCGTGTAGTGGTGTGGACTGGAGTAGAGTGTAGTGGTATGAGAGGAGTGGCACATTGATTTAGTCACTTCATTTGGAAAATGCTAAGTTGCTGCAGTGCATATGACATTTCTCTGGCTCGGTCAAAATGTAAGTAAGGGGTAGGGTGCCTGGCCTGTGCCGCGGTTCTCCTGTTCTGTGGCTGTGCTGGCTTCTGAGTCCTCTCCCGTTGTTGTTGTAGCTTAATGCTGTAGAGTAGACACTATGTATCCTATCCAAGCTGCCTCAGTCTGAAAGTGTTCTCTCCAGAGTCTTGTCTTCTCGTCTCGCACTCCACTGTAATTGAGTTTATTGTTTTAAATGCAGTAATTTTTCAATACCCCGTTTGTTTTTCCATCTACACATACAGGCCGGCCTTTAACCTGTGCTATAGTGGGAGAAACGACTCACACTTACCTTACCAATCCGCATCAGGCAGGCAGTGGCACCCAAGATTGATGTGCGGAGTGTCCATGGAAGGGAGGACCGAGAGGAATGACGAGAATGATGCAACTCCACATTTGGACCAGGATAATACAGTAACTTTAGTATCATTCATCATTCGTCTTTTAATTTATTTGATTGCTTTTTTCTCTTCAATCATTACGACTGTGTGTTCTGGTTTGTTTGTTAATTGATCCCTACGACTATTTTTTAATTTGCTTTGCTAGCTTGAAAAATAAAAGTAAGCCCGGTACAGCCTGTAATTTGGTTCGGTCTGAGCTCTGAGGGTGGCAGACAGGCAAGGCAAATGTCATATTAATAATTTCTTACCTGTACTGTCTCATTGGGTAATAGTAGTTATAGCAAGTACAACTCATTGTCATTAACCATCAAGTTCTCTTCCTCAGCATGCATGCATTTGCTTTTTCTCACTTTATACTTTGATTTCTTTGATAATGGATCATGGTCGTCTTACAAGATTGTGTTTTACTTTTGTTGTGTCCATGCATACTGTCTGTTTTTCTTTATCAAACCTTTCCAAAAACCCCACTTCCCATCCCTTCATCAATCCCTAACCCTCTTCCCCCGGGCTGTGTGATTTATATTGAGGTGTGATGTGATGACTACATTAAATGTACACCAACAATTGATCACACGCTTGCTGGGGCAGATGTGGTGAAAGCAACACTAATTGAATTTCAACTAAGGCAGGGCAAGGATCTTCTTCTGCTTGCCCACCCATGCTGTAGTTTACTTTGTGTTCTGTTCTACTACTCCTCCCACAGTCTCTCAGTCAAGTGACTTTCTCTTTCTTTTTTCAAATGCTATTGCCAGTGTCTACTACTACCACCACAATAATGGCATCTTCTCCGTCAATTTGGGAAACCAACAATGCAGCCATCAGTGTGCCGAACTTCATCATCAATCACAGGTAAGATAAGTTTGGTAGGAGGTAAGGACTAGGAGGAGAGACTGACAGTCCTATTATGACAATTAAAAATAACTCAGTGAGGGGTACTGCATCTATCGGTTTGTGTGTTACAAAATCGGCAGATCTTTTAAATCAAACACTGGCTGTGGGCATGCAGCAGCACGGAAACAAAGTAACAAACCATGTAACTTAGATTGAATTCTGAAAACTGGAACCCACCATAAAACATTAACATCGTATAAGTAAATAGAATAAAATTTAATATCCCCTAACAAAAATAAACTATCCCACTCTGACCTAACCCACCCCCCTCCCTAACCCCAACCAATGTCCAAAACTAAACGAAAGTCCAAGATTCCCAATGTCCGAACGAATCCCCAACGACCAAAAACCCACCCCCCAACAAAAGTAATTAAAAAAGGGGCAAATGACGAGGACCTCTATTGTCGGCGGGCCTTGAGGTGTTTGTCCACCAGGATTTTTACCCTCTCCTCCAGGTTCTCCTCTAAGCGGGCCATCCGGCGGAGCAGCTGGCGGCGAAATGCCCTGCAGTTACATGAAGGGTGGGGGGCAGCAGTGCTTGAAATGGTGGTGCGGCGGCGGGCGGCTGCCAGACCACGGCGCCGTGAAACTGGAGCCAGGGCCTGACTGGGGCCCGGGGCATTGGAGGAGGCTGCAGCTGCAGCCGCCTCCTCCTCCTCCTCCGCCTGAGCCACCAGCCGGCGATAATGTTTGCAGATAGCCTCCAGTTTACAGCGCCAGGCCCTAGCGGCCAACTCCTTCCGAGATGGTTTTGTTGATGTGGAAGGAGTATCTATATCAAGAAAGAAAAAGAACATGTTGTAGCCAATACTCTTAGCAAAACAGAAACACTAAAATCATTCAACACATAGTGTCACAGTATCACTAGCAAGCACAGTTCATAACATTTGTGATTTGGTGGTAAGTATCTCTACTCCTACTTCATTGGACTCTAACATTTGTGGGAGTTTCCGACATTATAAATATAATCGTACTATGTACTCCGGTACACCAGTCGTGTTGTTCTTATCTGTAGTTTAGCCCAATTACATAACCTTGTTGTAGCCGGCATGCCAGCTCAGTCAGCTAAGCTTGCACCCAAGAGAAACAGATATGAGCCACATGATGCAGACTCACATTAGTTTTATTTACTACTACTGTCTGCAGGTGGGGAAGCTCATATTTTTGTATGACGCCTTACGGCCGGTGGCACTGGCCATACTCTGTCTGTTACATGAGGGCAAATGCACAATTTCCCTTACACCCTGCCCTGGGTACTACAAAAAGGCTTATTATTAATCTGATCCAATGATCATTGCTTATATTCATATTATAGATGCTAATACGATACGACATCAGGTCAGTAGCGGTCGGTGGTGGGAGTGCTGCCGGGCGGTGACGTTTTTTAGGTGCAGGGTGGGGATAGTAAACTATGGATTAAGGACAATCACAGGTAATTAATGAATACATAAAAAAATAAAAATTTGCACGCACTGCATCGCATTCGGCGGTGCAGTGCGCACATTGAAAATAATTTTATTTATTTTTATGTTGATTACCTGTATTTGGCCGTAATACACAGTTTACTCGCTAGTGCCACCCACCCGTCCCCTCCCCATGTCACCGCCCACCAGCACTCCCACCACCAACCGCTACTGCAGAGGGTACTTTGCTTTCATTGATTGTGTAACCAACCATAAACAACAGATAGGCCACCCTTTGCAGGCTGGCTGACCCAATCGAAAATACATGAATAATATTAGGTAGGGAGAGGTCCCCAGAGTGGGAGGAAGGGGCTTCCGCTTGATAATATATACATATATATATATTTAAAGCTCCGTGGGGGTCCAACGATTTGAGCCGCACTCGAAACCACAGACGCTTTTTTCCCCATAAAAGCATTTATTGGTGCGAGCTGTAACACACTCCAGTCCTTTACAAGCAGTTAGCCGCCACCTGACGCGTTTCGAGATTTACTCTTCTTCAAAGTCCATTAACATCGTGCTCTATGGCCCCCTTCTTCTAGGGTGGTGCTGGCTCGACGGCAGGACAGCCGCCTGATAATTAAAGCTCCGTGGGGGTCCAACGATTTGATGATGATACTCTTCTGGCTACGTTTGATGTTACATCATTATACACCAATATACCACATGAGGATGGGCTTATGGCATTATCTGAAGCTCTTAATAAAAGAACTGTGAAAAAGCCATCAACAAATGTGCTTACCAACTTTGCAAGAGTTATCCTTAAATCCAACAATTTTACATTCAATGGTAAACACTATCTGCAGATACAAGGGACTTCCATGGGTATTCGGATGGCTCCATCCTAGGCAAATATCTTCATGGGCAAACTAGAGAACTGTATACTTGCTACTTCTAGCATAAAACCACTGGTATGGCTACGATACATTGATGACATATTGATAATATGGAATTCAGGAAGTAGAACATTGGAACAATTTACAGCTTATATCAACAATATCCATCCTACCATCAAATTTACCAGCAACAATACTAAACAGAATCCTCATCTCCCTTTTCTGGATGTGCTACTCACCATTCATGAACACAAAATTACAACTGATCTGTACCACAAGCCTACAGATGCTCATTTGTATCTAAACTGGACTTCATGTCACCCACACCACACTAAACTGAGCATCATCTACAGCCAAGCACTCAGAATAAGACACATCTGCAGCAATGAGGAAACCTGTAAAGACCATCTACAGGAGCTTGCTACATTATTTAAATGCGAGGCTATCCTCTGCATATCATACAGCAACAAATTGACAAGTCTTTGCCGTTACCCAGAGAAGCACTTATTTGGAATACCAACGGCAGAAACAAAAGTGACAGAACTCCATTTGTAGTTGACTATCATCCATCAGCTCCTAACTACAGAAATATAATGCAAAAAACATTTCCCTTACTGTCCACTTGTGAAAAATTGCAAAAGGTTTTTCCAAAACCACCAGTCATTGCTTACCGCAGAGCTCCAAATTTACGATCTCTTATTGTGAGAGCTGAACTCAAGCAAGCTGTAACAAATGCAGGGGTTCATTGCTGTGACTCTAAAAGGTGCATCACATGTGAATATCTTTTACAAACATCATCTGTAACTAGTTCTGTTACGAGAAGGGTCTATGCAATAAGGCAGCATCTTACATGTCGCTCAACATGCATTATTTATGTGATTCAGTGCCAACGGCAAAGCTGTAAAAAGCAATATGTAGGCCAAACAGTGAATGACCTCCGTACACGATTCAGGAACCACAAATCTGCAATAATTAATAAGAAAATTGACCAGCCTGTAGCCAATCATTTTAACCTTGTGGATCATTCACTATCAGATTTGAAGATTTTCCCCGTGGAACATGTTTCAAAGGAAGAACTACTGGACTCCAGGGAAAACTTCTGGATGTACTGTTTAAAATCACTGCATCCAGATGGACTGAACATTACTGACAACACAACCTGATTACTGCATATCTCAAGAGCTCTCTGGACTGCATTGATTCCACATTCCAAATGGAATCTTCACTCATGATGCTTTTTGAAAATTCAGCCGTCATCTGTGCAGCCACAGAGCAAACCTTCTTGTACTACCTGAGGAAGGCGGAAGCTGAAACGTTGTAGTGGAAATATATTTTTGTTCTTTGGTGAATCTATCTGTTTGAGTCCCTTCTTTCTTGGATATTTTATTTCTTTGTGACTCATTGTATCCTTTGGGATCCAGATTTTTGCCCTGGCTGGCTGTTGTTTTCTTGTGATCCTTCATCTTCAAGTAAACTGTTTTTGGGATTACAAACCTGTATCCTTCCTGGATCCAATACTCAAGCCAGAAGCAACCACCATGTCAAGAACAAATCTACATCCTAGATATGCGCTGTTCATCCAGGAGAAAATTAGGCCTGGGCGAAGCACTACGCTACGCTCGCGTAGTTTGCGAAGTTCGCGCTACTTCGCACTACGCGAACTGCACGTAGCACAGTGCGAACACGCGTAGCGTAGTGTTGCGTAGTGCTGCGGTCATTTTTTGCTTGCTCGCGGTCCTCAACGTCAAGTTGGCGACCGCGAGCAAGCAAAATGACATCCTGGCGAGACTTTTTCCTTGTTCGCGATCGCGAGCATGGAAAATAAACCTCCCGGCGAGATTCACAACGCGAGAAGGTCAGGTTTCTCATTGCGAGGGGTCGCGTATGCTCGCGACCGCTCGCGATGAGAAACTACCAGTTCGCGTTGAGAAAGCTGCAGCTCGAGGAAAAATCTACTCGAGCAGCAGAAAACTACAGCTCGCACTGTGCAAGATGCCATTTTCAATGATTGCACAGTGCCGGTTGCTTGTCCGCACTGTGCAATCATTGAAAACAACATCTTGCACAGTGCGAACATGTTACTTCGCAGTTCGCGAAGTGCTACGCGTAGCTCGCATAGTGCGAACTTCACTTTGCGTAGCTTCGCGAAGTGCTACTTCGCGAACTACGCCCACCCTTAGAGAAAATCAGTAAGTGCCAATTTACAATAGCACATTTACAAATCTATAAAAAACTTAACATCTATCCTATGGGGTTGGAGGTTAAGTCTAAGCCACCTTTTAAACTAACTAGTTGTGAATGGTCCGCTACATGGAATATTTTACTGCATAACTCATCAATGGACCTACTATTGGTATCTATTAAAGTAACCATTCAAAAAATGCAGAAGCTTAAAGCCAAGCTACAAAAAGAACTGGAACTTTTAAAGAACACAAAAAGTGACTCTGAAGTGGGACACATACTACAGAGGATTGCAGTAGTAAAAAATATGACTGCCAGGAAAGCTATTGAAATTAAATCTGCAAAACTAAAAAGAGATATGTTAAGATTTCATATACCTCCTCTTCCAACTCACCACTTCATAAATCATTCTGTTTTTGGAGATTTTCTTGTCAGTGAAAGCCCTGTGAGTAAACAGCATAAAAAGAATAGAAGATTTATAAGACTAAAAAGGCTGCATAGCATCAGTCAGCTACAACCCTTGCAGACATCCGACCCAGTTATTGACTTAACTGGAGGGCTCCTATCACCAGGCGAATTGAACCTCTTGAGCAAAGGCCTCTATTTCTGTCCTGTACCGAAGGACCATAATACTGCCAACATGATGAGAGACCTAAAAACCTTCGAGAGAAGATGCAGACTTGCAGAATACTTTTACAATAATTCTAATGTTGATCTGCCAAGCTACCATCCAGATCCATTTAAGAAGTTCCGCCATCCCAAATCATGGACTCCTCAATGTGCTAGAAATCCTGTCCTTGATACATACATTTTATCCATCAAGAAACTCATCAAGGATTCAACACCTAAAAGGATTTTTGATAACATCACCCGAGAAGAAAGAAAAGCTCTCCACCTCCTTCAACAGAGAATGGATGTCATTATAAAACCGGCAGACAAAGGTGGTGCAGTGGTTGCCATGAAAGTAAGTGATTATATTGAGGAGGGAATGAGACAACTAATGGATACCGACACTTACAAACCTTTAGAAAATGATCCCACAGAAGACTTGAACAAAGAAATTAAGAACATGGTTGTAAGATACAAGAGCTTAAACCTCATTGATAAAACAGCAGCAGATATACTTGTTCATCCCAAACCAAGACCAGGGAGATTTTATATGCTTCCCAAAATTCACAAAATGAACAATCCTGGCCGTCCCATCATCTCTGGCAATGACACAGCCACTGAGAGACTATCTTTATTTGTCGACCTGCACCTCCAGCCCATTGTACAGGAACTTCCATCATTTGTTAAAGATACCAGTCACTTCCTTCAGATTATTGAAAAATTAAACCAAACCTACACATTTGATGATGATACTCTTCTGGCTACGTTTGATGTTACATCATTATACACCAATATACCACATGAGGATGGGCTTATGGCATTATCTGAAGCTCTTAATTAAAGAACTGTGAAAAAGCCATCAACAAATGTGCTTACCAACTTTGCAAGAGTTATCCTTAAATCCAACAATTTTACATTCAATGGTAAACACTATCTGCAGATACAAGGGACTTCCATGGGTACTCGGATGGCTCCATCCTATGCAAATATCTTCATGGGCAAACTAGAGAACTGTATACTTGCTACTTCTAGCATCAAACCACTGGTATGGCTACGATACATTGATGACATATTGATAATATGGAATTCAGGAAGTAGAACATTGGAACAATTTACAGCTTATATCAACAATATCCATCCTACCATCAAATTTAGCAGCAACAATACTAAACAGAATCCTCATCTCCCTTTTCTGGATGTGCTACTCACCATTCATGAACACAAAATTACAACTGATCTGTACCACAAGCCTACAGATGCTCAGTGGTATCTAAACTGGACTTCATGTCACCCACACCACACTAAACTGAGCATCATCTACAGCCAAGCACTCAGAATAAGACGCATCTGCAGCAATGAGGAAACCTGTAAAGACCATCTACAGGAGCTTGCTACATTATTTAAAAGGCGAGGCTATCCTCTGCATATCATACAGCAACAAATTGACAAGTCTTTGCAGTTACCCAGAGAAGCACTTATTTGGAATACCAACGGCAGAAACAAAAGTGACAGAACTCCATTTGTAGTTGACTATCATCCATCAGCTCCTAACTACAGAAATATAATGCAAAAAACATTTCCCTTACTGTCCACTTGTGAAAAATTGCAAAAGGTTTTTCCAAAACCACCAGTCATTGCTTACCGCAGAGCTCCAAATTTACGATCTCTTATTGTGAGAGCTGAACTCAAGCAAGCTGTAACAAATGCAGGGGTTCATTGCTTTGACTCTAAAAGGTGCATCACATGTGAATATCTTTTACAAACATCATCTGTAACTAGTTCTGTTACGAGAAGGACCTATGCAATAAGGCAGCATCTTACATGTCGCTCAACATGCATTATTTATGTGATTCAGTGCCAACGGCAAAGCTGTAAAAAGCAATATGTAGGCCAAACAGTGAATGACCTCCGTACACGATTCAGGAACCACAAATATGCAATAATTAATAAGAAAATTGACCAGCCTGTAGCCAATCATTTTAACCTTGAGGATCATTCACTATCAGATTTGAAGATTTTCCCCATGGAACATGTTTCAAAGGAAGAACTACTGGACTCCAGGGAAAACTTCTGGATGTACCGTTTAAAATCACTGCATCCAGATGGACTGAACATTACTGACAACACAACCTGATTACTGCATATCTCAAGAGCTCTCTGGACTGCATTGATTCCACATTCCAAATGGAATCTTCACTCATGATGCTTTTTGAAAATTCAGCTGTCATCTGTGCAGCCACAGAGCAAACCATCTTGTACTAGCTGAGGAAGGCGGAAGCTGAAACGTTGTAGTGGAAATATATTTTTGTTCTTTGGTGAATCTATCTGTTTGAGTCACTTCTTTCATGGATATATATATATATATATATATATATATATATATATATATATATATATATATATATATATATATATATATATATATATATATATATATATATATATATATATATATATATAATCTGGACCGTGTTTCCATAGGAAATCCGCAACATTCTATTTGGAATACCCTACCCTGAAAGTCTCGGGGGGATTCGTCAAGCGGGGGCTGAGAAAAAAGGGGGGTCCCAAAACACGTTTTCGCCATGCAATTTTCCATAGGGACCTTTAGTCCAAGGTACAGCCCGGACGGCTGAACAGAATTACTTGAAATTTGCCAGAGAGGTAGTCCTCAGGTCAGGGATGTGCCTTTTGCCGGTCTGGTGTCAATCTGTTCAGTAGTTCCTGAGAAAATCAAAAGTAAAATCATATATATATGTGGGCGGAGCCTAACCACACATCTCATCCTGAGATCTGATTGGCTGTCAGCACTTCATCCAAGAAGTGTTGGCAGCCATCTTGGGACCAATATACATGATAGCACCTCATTAAAAAGCATTGCAGTTAATAGAAGGTTTTAAGACTTTAGTTACATTATAAATCATTTGTTGATGGTACAATACTCATTTTAGGAATTGTGGTATGTTCTAAGGTGATTTCACCATGTGAAAAAGCCTTCTGCTGGGATATCATGATTGAGAGAAAAATATTTTCTCATGCTTTTCCCACAGAGGTTTGGAAGGTGATCTATAAGCTAAACTGAGAGCTTATTTTCTGTAAATTCACATTATATTTCTCAGTCATGTGAGAATGAAGTCTGACATTCTCAGTAAAACATGTACATCCAACAAGGGCAGATACTGTCAGTTGATTCCTTTGTGTTCTACTGCAGCTTTCCAGAGTGTTCCAAAGAACAACTAGAGCACTAACAGTCCTACTTATGATAAACGTATGGCACACCTGAAGCCATCTTGCTTGGATTAAAGTGGTAACTCTTAAAACATTTAATTTAAAAAGGAACAAAATGAGGGGGTTCATTTTTCCATAAAAAGTATGATTAGTGCTGCAGAAAGAAAAATTAGGGCACATTTTGAGTGACTTCTCAAATCCTCTTCTATTTCATTAAAAAATTCTGACATGCAGACTGAAACATGCACTTTCAATACCAGCAGCAGTTTTCCCTGGTGAGCAGTAGCTTTACTACAGTGATCTAATGAGCAAAAAGAGTGCTAACATTCTGAATTTATGGCAAATGTGTGACACATCTGAATGCCTTTGGAATCAAAGTAAAAAACTGAAAGTATTTCCTACTGAGGAGACTGCAGTAAATGAGGAAATTAGGAAACTTCATAACAAATAAGTCTGCCAAGATGGCCACCAGAGACAAAAGAGCCCAAATGTAGCCCAAATATCACCCAGATGTAGCCCAAGTATAGCCCAATGACAGAATGTCCCAGAGTGTTCTTAAAAACAACTAGAGCGCTTACTGTCTTCATTATGACAAAAGTATGGCACACCTGAAGCCATCTTGATTGGAATAAACTGGTAACACTTAAAACATTTAATTTAAAAAGGAACACAATGAGGGGGTTCATTTTGTCATAGAAATTATGATTAATGCTGAAGAAAGAAAATGAGGGCACATTTTGAGTGACTTCTCAAATCCTCTTCTATTTCATTAAAAAATTCTGACATGCAGACTGAAACATGCACTTTTAACACCAGGAGCAGACTTCCATGGTGAACAGTAGTTTTACTACAGTGATCTAATGAGCAACTAGAGTACTAACATTCAGAATTTATGGCAAATGTGTGACATATCTGAATGCCTTCATGATGGAATCAAAGTAAAAAACTGAAAACATTTCCTACTGAGGAGACTGCAGTACATGAGGAAATTAGGAAACTTCATAACAAATAAATCTCCCAAGATGGCCACCGGAGACAAAAGAGCCCAAATGTAGCCCAAAATCACCCTGATGTAGCCCAAATATAGCCCAATGACAGAAGTGTGCAAAACACTTATTATTTTGTGTTTTTGCAGCATTATATAGTGCAGACTTGTCAGGTATTGGAGTGCTTTACATGAGCATTGGTTACATCACACAAGAACAAATTCATTTTGGTTGTAGACATGGGGAGACTAAGTGATTTGACCATAATCACAGAATGTCGAGCTGAAGCAGAAACTCCAACCTGGTTCCCCAGTTGCAAAGTCTGCAATTCTGGAAGTAACACCACATCCTCTCCCCTAAGTGCAACATTTAATCAAGTGGTCAACTGGATAAAAAAACATAAAGGTAACAAATAATTTAAAAGTGCTTTCTCACTATTTGAAAACTCAGAAAATATGTCCTTATTTTAGTCTTTTAGAGCACTAACCATAATTTTGATGCCAATAAGACCCTCTCATATATGTAATTTCTAAAGGAAATGCTCTAGGTATTACAGTTTTGATTACATCAAGATGACGTCAGGCGTTCCACACTTTTGTAATAAATATGGAATGTTAGCAATCTAGTTGTTCATTAGGATACTGTTGAGAGGCAGAGGCCAGGGGCACGGACTCTGAAAATTGCAGGCAGGTAGGAGGGTGCAAAGGCAACAATTTAACCACACTGAGCAGGCAGGAAGGGCCGTGGCAGCACAACAGACTATGGAGGGCAGTGGAAAGGGGGGCAGGGGCAACAAACCAACAATACAGGACTTGCAAGAGAGGCTGTGGCAATGTAACAGACCATTGTGGGCAGAAGGAAGAGGCAATGGTAGTACAACCATTCATGCCAACAGACCCGATTCAGCCAGGAAACGTCCAATGTTTTTAAGCTCAAATGGGCTTTATTTTATCTGTCTCCTGTCTACAATCTCCTCTTTTTCAATGTAACTCAAAGGGGAAAATAAATACCCCAGTTTTTTTTCAAAATCTCCCTCTTACCAAGTTCAAAATGTTCGCAAGTATGGTACATTGGATCATGGAAGGAAATGGGGTAGGGACATGGACTTGGATAACAGAGGAAAGAAGGGACATGGAGAGGTGCACCAAACTGACCCTGCAGGGCAGACATCAGGGTTAGCAGCAGCACAATACACCACACAGGGCATGCGGGACGGGAGTGCAGCACAACAATCCATAGAAAGCAAGAGGGAGGGGACAGGACCATGCACATGGACAACAGAGAACAGAGGGGCAAGAGGCAGGACCATAATGGACAGACAGGAGAGAAAGCTGCAGCATAACAGACCATAAAGGGCAGGAGGGATGGATCAGGGGCATTACAATGGAACAGACAAGCCAGGAGGGAGGGAGTAGGGGTCTGCACATGTAAACAGAGGGCTGGGGGCAAGGGGGCAGGGCAGGAGCAGCAAGATAGCCATGGAGGTCAGGCAGGATGGGCACTAGAAGCAAGACACACCATGAAGAGCAACAGTGAGACTGTGATGGCATACACACAGACCATGGAGGGAAGGTGGGAGGGGGTCAGAGGCAGCTAACTGACCACACAGGGAAGGTGGGAGGGGCCATGGCAGCACAGAAGACCATGCATGGCAAGTGGGAGGGTTAGTGGCAGCACAATGGCTATGATGGGCAAGAAGGAGGGTGCAGGGGCATGCACAAAGGACAATGGAGGATAGAAGGGAGGGTCAGGACCTGTGCACAGACAAGAAAGTTCAGGGGAAGGGGCCTCACAACAGACCGCATGGGGCAGGCAGGAGGAGCAGTTGCAGCACAACAGACCAGGGAGGGCAGAAGGGTGTGGCAGTACAATGGACCATGTAGGACAGGAGGAAGAGGATAGGGGCATGGCATGTGGACAGGCAGGGTGGAGGTGGCAGGGACAGGTTACAGTCATCTGACAATGCTAGGCAGGTGGGAGGGGAGGGGCAGCTCAACAGAACACTCAGAGTAGATGGGAGTGGCAGGTCCATGGAACATGGTGGGCAAAAAGGATGGAGCAGGGGCATGCACAAAGACATCGGAGGGCAGGGGGAAGGAGAATAGGGGCAGCATGCTAAGCACAGAGTTTAAGCAGGAGGTCAATGATGGGGCATAGAAATGGGCAATGGAGGGCAGGAGGAGTGGACTGGTACATCATACTAAATTGAGGGCAGTGGCAGCACATCAGACCATGCATGGCAGGAGGGAGGAGGCTAGTCCATGGATTCACACAACAGAGGATAGGGAGGAGGGGGATGGGGCAGCAAGCTAACTGTTCAGAGAAGGCGGGTATTAGGAACTTTATTGTTTTTAAAACGTGTGTCTGTGCGAACTACTTAAAATATGAACAAGTATGCAGCATAATCTCACTTTTATTCAGGAAGAAGAGGACGTTTGTGACTGTGACTCCGGGCTAACCTGGCAGAAACACCCCCTGACCCTCCACCCCCTATCGCAAAATGTAATGCCCGTGAAAAGGGTAGGTGAACACAGTGTTATATAGAACATAGTCCTGAGAGCACGATTGAAAATGAAAACTAGATATAGGGTATGGTATAAGCTATGCACCAAAAAGTGTGATATAAGATGAACCGGGCGTGAAATATAATATGCAATACATTGTGCGCAATGACAGATTCATTGGAGAGCGCGAGATAGCACAGGCACTAGCGCGTGCTATGCGATATGCGCCTTGGAGTGTAATATGCACAGGGCAGTGTTGTGTAACCTAACTAGTGTCTAAAGTTGTAATATAAAATATGTGCTGGGGAGTGTAACGTTGCATATGCACTGTGACAAAGATATGGATCCCAGATTGTAATATGTATGGCATAGCACTGTGCGTTAAAAGATAGGCATCGAGGAAGGCACATTAGATGGGGCAATATAACCCGTGGCATGACATATTCACGGGGTGGTGTTACAGTGCACATGGGCTAGAGAGTGTCATAGCATATGCACTAGCTAGTGGAATACAACACAGAGGTGTGTGGCACTCAGCAGGCAATGGTGGGTGTAACACAGCATTGGGCTCTGCCAGAAGCTCTGTGACTCTCAAGTGATGTTCGTCCCCTTTCCAGAGAGTAAAATAAAAAGTATTACACATCCGGCAGTGGATGTGTGTTTTATTAACCGTGAGGGGGATTTCTTGCATAGTTTTGGTCGAATTTTTGTCGAATCCCCTTTGAATGGCTTGGTGTGCATGTGTATTAAATGTGCCCGTCAATAGCTACCCATGTTTGTATAAATAAACGACAAGGGTGTCTACCGGGATTAGGCACGGTAGGGCATCAGACATGTCCGAGCTTCACTAGTGGTGTAAATACATTCCACGTGGATTCATTGTATGCATAGTCGCCTTTTAATGAATATCACGCAAATCGTCATGGTGATAGGTACGTACGGTTTGTCCAGCATGCCCTAGGTGTGTCTATAAATATATATTTTTTAAAAATAATAAAAAACAGTGGCCGGCCCTGGGGATTAGGGTCGAAAAAATATAATTAGGAGACAGGCCCTGGGGGATGGGGTCATCAGGGCCAATAAATTAGAATAAGAAGGGGAACCACACAGCCCCCCTTCTTAAATAATTAAAATAAATAAAAGACTGGCATCGTGCCGGAGGCCACGCCCCCTCCTTGCAGCACTCTGCAAACGCGCCCCCAGGCGAGTTGTAAGTTGGGGAATTAATTCCTCTTCAATACTGAGGGTCCCTGAGGGCCAACTAGCCCAACAGGCATCTCCAGTATGCACAAGGGAGCTGTGCTGCAGACAGGTGTTCTGAGGCCAAGCCCCTTTTTACACCTCTCTGCAACGCAGCTCTGTGGCGCTTACTGGAGGTACCTAGTGGTCTAGTTTGACCCTAGGGACCCTTAGGATTCAAGGGGACTTAATCTCTCAACTTAGAACAGCCACAGGGCGCGTTTACACAGTGGTGAAGGGAGGGGACGGGGCCTGAGGTGACGTGTGCAAACACGCACTATGGCACGTTTTAAATTGGGGATATAATTTTCCTTCAATACTGAGGGCCCCTGGGGGCTAACTAGCCCACCAAGTGCTTCCAGTAAGCGCCACTGAGCTGCATTGCAGAGAGGTGGTCCAGGCCGTGCCACTTTTTACACCTCTCTGCAACGCAGCTCTGTGGCACTTACTGGAGGTACCTAGTGGGCTAGTTGGACCCTAGGGACCCTCAGGATTCAATTGAACTTAATCTCCCAACTAAAAACGGACACAGGACGTGTTTACACAGTGGTGAAGGGAGGGGACGGGGCCTGAGTTAACGTGTGCAAAAACGCCCTGTGGCCTGTTTTAAGAGGTAGTTTTAATCCCCCTGCCCTATTATATACTAGGGGCTTACAGAGGAGGACATGCTAATCACAGGGGGACCCCAACGCATAATGTTCCCTAGTGTATGTAGGTGTTTTCACTGTATTCTAAGTGTCTTTTAACATAGCACTGGCTCTAGGACTGGTTAGTCAGACTCAGTTACCACCAGTATCCGTCTGAAAAAGTTGAGGGTACAGGATGATTTTGCAACAAGGCTTCTTTCTGCTCTTCTTTTTGTTCTTTCTGCACGTTATCCTTCTTCCTGAACTTTTCTTCGTTTTTGAGGACTTCTGTTGCTTCTTTCTGCACTTCTTTTTTTTCTTTCTGTGCATTTTTTCTTCTTTCTTCACATGTCCTATCTCTGTAGGCATAGTTAGAAATTAGCATTTAAAAAACCTTTGAAATTCACAGAAAAAACCATAGGTTTCAGGCACGTTATAGTTAGGAATTAGCATTTAAAAAACCTCAGAAATTCACTGAAAAAACCATAGGTTTCAGGGGTGTTATAGTTAGCTGGATTTTTCACTTGTACAAAACCATTCAAATTCCCCCGTTATAGTTAGTTCAGCTAACTATAACTCGCGTGCCCGCAATGCACTGCTGATGACGTCACATATTACATCACTCATGACATGGTCAGTGACATCACTCATGACATCACTGATGACATCTCAAATGACATCACTGATGACATCACTGATGACATCATCCTTGTGATAGAGTGGCAGACCTCCTCTCACCCTAATATAACCTTTGATACACACATTCAAAAATAGAGACTAAACTTTTCAAAACAATGGACATACCAATACCAGTTACAACAACCTCTTCAGTAATTCTAAGATCAACATACACATCCACTCATTCACCAACAGTCCTATACAGTCACTCATACATGTATTCACTCATCATATGTACTCATACACCTATACATCCTGTTACACAATGCCACTCATCCATAGAGTTACTCACACACATAGTCACTCATGCTAATAAAGAATCAAACATACATTTATTTGCATATACAGTTATACACACACCACCACACTTACTTCTATGGAAACTTACACATACTTAGTCTTTTAAACAATCACTTATAGAAACACATACTTATTCATACAGGAACTCTTTCAATCTCTCACTCTCACTCTCACATATACTCACTTATATACACCAATAGTCACATATACTAGTTTAAAACATATGTAGTTACTCATAAAGACACTATTGAGACAGTCATTCACTCACTAACACACCCATACACACACTCATCCACCCATACAGTCCTGCACACATGCTGTCTTCAACACATACAAAGAGTGAGTCACTCATTCATGCACCTATGCACTACGTAATACCCCCCACCGAACCATGCAGACACTCAGACTGATACTCAAAAAAACAACTAATAACCTATATAGACACCCATGTAGCTACTCACCAACCCATGCAGCCACTTATACACAAAGTGAGAGACTGATACAGATATTTACATATTTAAACATTACTCACTAAGCCATGTATTCACTATGATACACTTAATCAGTCAGTTACACAATCAATTTTTCAAAAACAAATCATCCATTTAGACACTTATATACCCATTTATTCTTCCATCGACCTTGAGATATACATATATAAAACATATTTAATTTTCAGAAAAACACACATTCACTGGATGATGTCATCAGTGCCATTATAGTTAGTTCAGATAACTATAACTTGCGCGCCCGCAATCCACTGCTGATGACGTCACATATTACATCACTCAAGACATGGTCAGTTGCATCACTCATGACATCACTGATTACATCATCCTTGTGATAGAGTGGCGGTCGCGCGAGTTATAGTTATCTGAACTAACTATAACGGGGGAATTTGAATGGTTTTGTACAAGTGAAAAGTCCAGCTAACTGTAACACCCCTGAAACCTATGTTTTTTTCAGTGAATATATATATATACACACATATATATATATATATAACGTGCTTGCAAACTACTGCAAGTCTACTGTATTCTTCTGATAATACTACCTATATTCCCCTACGCTTTGCTACTGTTGCGCAGTTTCTTTTACATTTTCTTCAAAGTAAGAATCTCCAGTGACACTTTCCACCTATACTGTCTATTGATGATGATAGTAGTAGTAGTACATCCAGGCATACATCCATTAAAGTAAACGTTTATCCTTTTTTTTATATATCTCATACTTAGTTGGTTTCACCAACAACCACCCATGCTTCTGCTCCTTCTTAGCTTGCCTTGGTTTTGAGAACCAAACAACGCTGATTCTTGCTATCTAGCACTATCCACCCATACTGTGTCTCCCACCCAGGCAGGCATTCTCTTTCACCTTCCACCCATCCTTCAACAACCCATGCATCTGATCTGATTACTATCAGCCACCTATGCATGCTTCTAACAACATATCCTTCTCTGCCAGTCAGTCATAATATTTATCTCGCCCGTCCTTCCACCCTTAACTTCTTTCCCTCTTTGTTCAACACATCCATCAAGGTCATCTGATCTGAGTTTGTCTTCTCCATAAAACCTTCACAGCTGATTTTGGAGTCAAATACAAGAGGCCATTGGTTACTCAACTCACGCTGCTAATGCTAAGTAAAGGGTGTCTTCTTCAACCGTTGTAGAATGTTCACTACAACTTAATAAGTCGCACAGTACAGTGAAATAGTGAACACACTTCCATCTAGAAGTAATGTCAAGAAGTAATGAATATAACTTACTGCCGCTGGCCACTGCTGCTGGCTCCCCCTGTCTCTCCTGCAGTTGCCGCCAGTTCTCCTGCCCCCTCCGGAATGGCCGCATCGCCACTGGCCCCGCCGGCACTGGTGGATGGTAGTGTGCCTAGAAAAAAACAACACAAATTTTTAGATGCCTGGAAACCTCCCCCTATTTTAAGTGTTCACTTGGAACATTGAAAAAAAAGTTAATACAACATACATCAGCACTAGACAGTAAGTACAGTCAGTAGACAGACACTAGTAGTGATATGGTTCCTAGGGTCATCTAGTCCTACTCTACTCTTTTGCAAGTTAGCCTGAGCCATGTGTAACCCTTTTAGATTCATCATGTCGACTACTACTCTTTTGGCGCATATTTAATTATACCTGCCAGCTTATTGACATGTGCAGTAGATGCCTTTGAGGCCACTTGACTGTTGCGTATAAGTGAAGAGGTCGAAAAACAACCCACTTATTGAGGTTGTTTAGTCCATATTGCTTGTCCATGTTACACTTTTTGCCATGACTGCAAAATGCTTGCATTCACCAGTATACTATCTAACGGCTAACGCGCAGCATTTTTCTCATATAATAGGCGGAAGATTCCCTTCTACAAACCAGAGATTTACAGAGCATATTGGATGCAAGATGATGTAACCAGTATTTCTACGTTCTACGGTGAGTGGTCTTCCAGAATTCAAAAGATTTTGGCTCTTGTTCTTGTTGTCATGCACTTGTAAATGTTTACTGTTTTAATGTTAGGCTTTTTGCTGGCTTATTGACTATGGCTGTAGTAAATTAAATTTCATATTAACGATGTACAGAGTTTGATACTTGTTTCAAATAAACCTTTTGAACTTACACATAGACTCTGTGGTATTTGGTGTGGTGGGGTGGACTTACACAAGTGAGTGAGCAAAATGGTGTTATTAATTATTATGTTCTGGGTTGTCTGTCTCAGTCATCATCAACATTGTGTATCTTCTTCGTGGGGGGGGGGGTCGGAGTGGGACCCTAATGTGAGACACTATAGCTAGTCAGTCATCCTATTTTGTTGTGCATAGTTCTGTATGTGGCTCTGCAGAATCACTAGACAATAGTAGTATCATGTACTATCCGATCAAAAATAGTAGTCAAATATCTGGTTGGCCATTTTGTTTGTGGTAATTCTCAAAGCCTCAACATTGAGAAGACTTGAAGAGGACAACCCAAAGGACAGGACACAGTGGCTAGAGCTATTGGTCAATTAGAGTTTTATTATTCCAAAGAAAACCTTCTATAAAGAGTGGGCAACTGTGCAAGCTTCGCTACAGACAGAGTAATAAATAGTAATAGTAGTAGTAGTAGTAGTACAGAGAGTCATAGCAGAGGCAGTTAGAAGCAACTTAGTTAGAGGCAGGGATAAACAGAATTTGGAAACAGATAGTCAAGGTCAAAGAAGTACGCTTTTGTAAAAAATAGAATTAGAAAGTCGAACCATAATTTATAGTTCGGAAAAAAAAGATGCAGTAAAAGTTAGGGAAATATAAATGTCAATATAACCACTGGAGGACTTACTGGGGCCAGCAGCAGGAGCCTTGGTAGAGGAGTGGTCCTGTGGTTCCCCCGCCGACTCCGACCCCGTCTTGTTGCCCCTGGGTGGTGCTGATGATCATGTAAAATATAATAAAGAAAGACAAACATTAAGGAGTGCTGTGAAACAAATAATAATAAATCATTTTGAAAAATAAGTCAAACAACATTTTAGGAAACAACAATTGCAATAAAATTGACCTATCTAATCAGATGGATCGACTACTGCCTTCTTCCTGCATTCACGGATCGTCTACTTATTTGAACACTCCAGTTTTCCATAATCATTCCGATTACAATACGAAGCCTAGTAAGTACCACCTGACCTACACCACCTATTCCAGACGGGCCAATTGTTCACTAAGTCTGCATTTCCATTTTTTTCAGCCATCAAATGCATAGATGAGAGGGAGGACACATGCATACATTAGTGCATACATACATACAACAAATTGTGGGTTGGTTGCATGATTCTGATCTAGCTCTGCTACTGACTGACCATGCTAAGCCTACCACTCACTAAACAAAGTACAAAAGGTTCGACGGAGGACTGGGGTAAGCAGCAATCAGTGACAGAGGAGGCGTCACGCAGACCGCATAAAACAATTATTAACTAATACTAACAAACTAAACCTAGTATCCAATATCCATCCACCACTATTTTACAGTAGGACAATGGAAGGACTAGAGTCTCTCTAGCAAATCGCATTACCTAACTTCAGTTCTGTAAAATAAACTTACATAATCAGCATCAGCAGCACAAGCTAGCGCAAACTAACTTGCAAAGAAGTAAGAGTACCACCGAGCACCTGGGTCCTTGGCTTAAATCAAAGAACATTTTGCTTTTTGGAACGTAATTTACCAGCAACGCTTGGCACGCAGCAGTAATCTTGTTGTTCATCAAATTTAATATACACAATCAGTTACTCACCAAGCCCGACGACCTCGACACCTAGCAGGTCCAACAGGTCCTGCTCCCGGTCCAGGATGTCGGACCACCGGTGGGCTAGCTGATTGTGGGTGCGCCGGACCCCAGAGCACCGGAACACGGCCCGGCGCACCTTCGCCCACCGATGGTGCCGGTCCTGGGTAGCGTACCCGGAGCCGGGCCTGCCGCCTGCTGCCAAGGTCAAGGGGAGGAGGCGCTGGATGAAAAAAACAAGGGCGGACACCTCCTCCTCCCCAAACAGTTTCCGGGCCTGCACCCCTGCAGGACGCATTCTGCCGCAAGGCAGGCGGCCCTTCTCTGCTCCTGCAGGTCCCTTGCCCTTGGCACTCGATGTGCCCTTGGCCATGGTTCTGGGGTGGGTGGGAGGTGGAAAAGAAAAGTTAGAAGGGGAAAAAAAAGTTAGGGGGAAGAAGATAGAAAGAACTTTATAAAAGTAACAAAAACACAGTAAAAGTAGAAATAAAATGCAAAATATAAACTTAGGCAAAGATATATAGCTGAGTGTTGTCCGCATAAATGTGGAAGGAGATTAGCCTGCTGTAGTATTACGGTTAAGGGTCCGATATAGAGATTAAATAATGATGGGGATAGTGTTGAGCCTTGTGGTACTCCTAGTAGGTTAGGGGATGGGGTAGATAGATTTCAATTCACCAGGAATCTTTGCGTTCTGTTGTCTAAGAAGGATTTAAACCATTTTAAGACCGTTCCCGTTAAACCCATCGTGATTTCAAGTCTCTCGAGAATTTTGCCATAGTTAATAGTGTTGAAAGCAGATGAGAGGTCAAGTAGTATAAGCAGACATGATTCATTACGGTCTAATGATAGTAGGGCGTCATCCACAATATGAGGGATAGCTGTTTCAGTGCTGTGCCCGGGTCTGAAGCCTATTTGGCAGGTGTCAAGCAACTTGAATTCCATAATGTGTTGGTTAAGCTGTTGTTGAACACATTTTTCTATTACTTTGGCTAACATGGGAATATTGGTTATCGGTCGGAAATTATTTGGGTCCGAAGGGTTCTCTGTAGGTTTTTTTAAGGATGGGGATGACTTGGCCATTTTTTAGGCAATCTGGTATGGATCCTTGAGAGAGCGATGCATTGATTATCTTGGTCCAAATGGGGATGATAGTATGGTTGATAGCTTTCAGGAAACTCGATGGGAGGGTGTTGTTGTAGTGGTTGTTCAGTTTTATAGACAATAGGATTTTGGTGATGTCTCTATGGTCATAAAGTTTGAAGGAGGACCAGTGGGCTTTATTTTTGGATCCTGACAGAGAAAGTTGAGTTGGATGAATGATTTGAGAATTTTTAAGGTAAGCAGGGTTATCAGCGGCAGTCTTGAGTTCCTTCTCCAGGGAGGTGGTTTTAGCAGTAAAGAAGGAGGAGAATTCTTCACTGCTTAAATGAGATTTCAATGTCAGGGGTGTAGATTTGGCTAGTTTGTTTGGTTGCTGTTTTAGTATTTCAAATAGTTTCTCGGTCTGTTTTTGGCGTTGTCAAGTTCTGATCTGAATAAGTCTTTTTTAGATTTTAGGATACTTTTGTTGTAGGAGTTTCTGGACTTTCTTAGCAATCTTAATTGAGGGGATGAAGGATGTTGTCTCGATTGCTGTTCAGTTAGTCTTAGTTTGCGTCTTTCTTCATTGAAAGAACCATTGAACCAAGGGTTTTTGTCTTTGTCCGGTATCCTTTTGAGCTTTGGCGGGGCTAGATCGTCAATAATTTTTGTCATTGTGGATTTGTAGTGTTCCGTGAGCTTGTTGACGCTCTCCATATTGATGGGAGGGAGAAGTTCTTTCTTGTACTGTGTTGTTAGTAATTCCAGCTTTAGTTTTTTTTGTGTCACAAACCCATTGTTTAGGTTTGATAGTTTGTGAGATCGGTTTCTTTCTTTTAGGGGGTATTTGGAAGGTGATAATATGATGGTCTGACCAATCGCAGGTGTCGATTTGGATTGTATTAATCAAGATGATCCAGTCTAGTGTTGCACCTATTGTGGGTAGGAAGAGTGCAGGCTTGGACTAGGGATTGGTCTGTAAGGAAATCTTTGACAGCATTGACTTGTGGATCATAGGTGCCTTCCCAGTGAAGATTGAAATCCCCTAGGAAAATATCATTGGAATGTGGGGCAGAGTTTGTTGTAATGATTTCTATTAGTTGGTCAATGAATAGGGCATTTTTGCCTGGGGGGGGTGATAAAATACACGTAGTTTGCAGATCTGGTTATCTGTGGATTTTAAGGAGGTCCCAAGGTATTCACAAGATTTGAGGGTGTAGGAGTGAATTATAGTAATAGAGATGTCAGCTCAATGGATACAGGCAATGCCTCCGCCTATTTTGTGTGGTCTGTCTAGCCTAACAATGTTGTAGTCGGGAGGCACAAGATGGTCTAAGCATGGGGAAGAAGATTCCGTAAGCCACGATTCCGTCAGGATGGTTAGAGCAACTTCTCGGCTCAATGTGTGTTTCATTGCTGAGCGGCAGTTGATCAGAAGGCAGGAGATTCGTTTCAATGAGTTACCCCTGTTAGTTACCTATATTTCGGAGGTGAATGTTACTTTTCTTAGGTTATTAGGTTTAACCTTTCTGTTGTTTAGGTGAGTTGTTCTGTTTGCATTGATTGGGAGTGAGCTAATTGTCTGTTCAACCATCATGGGGGGTTTAGGGGGGGTGATTCGTAAGAGAATAACAGGGACTGTGTTTCCACGTCTGTCAGGTATCGATGTTGTTTGCAGGTTCGGAGATGGCGCTAGGATAGAGGCAGGGGAATAGTATTTGGCTTGCTGTGGTTTGAGAGAGTAGATTTTTTTAAATGGTTGATTTTAGAGAGATAATTTTCTGAGATGAGTAAAAGGTTCTTAATTTCTGAAATGGTTTTTTGCAAGTTTAGATCGATCCTATCAGTTTGGGTTCGGAGTGTTTCTAGTTCTACTAAGGACGAAGGGAATGGTTGGAACAGAGTGCCGGGAGGTCTGGTGGTAGGAATGCTAGATTGTTCGACATCCGTGTGAGAGGGTTTGGTAGAAGTTCCATCTGAGCTTTTTGGATTTTTTGAAGGGTATGACTTGGGATTCATTTTGGGGTTATGTTTTAGTCTTTGGTTGTCCTGCGCAGTGTTAGATGGTACTGAAATGACGGCGTTTTGAGTGGTTGAATTAGAGGTACGAGAGGTAGAGCTGGGTGTATAGGTTTTTTCCTTTTTTCTATCTGGAGCCTGTCATTGTGTGATCTCAGTGGTAACCATGGTGGATTAAGGGGGGGTAGAGCGGGTCTTTGAGATGGGACTGGAAGCCGTAATAGTAATGGAGATGGGGGGTGATTTGGGAGCTAAGAGAAGGGAGTTACTGTCCCTTGTTTCAGTGATTCGGGTCGTAAGCATAGGTTGTTGCAGCTCCTGAGAGATTATTCATTCTATTGTGTCGAGGTGATGATCGGATTGAGGGTCAGATTGCGAGGAAACGTCTTGATCGTGTACAGAGTATGATTTATTGTCTAGAAGGTCTTTTAGCGTGGCAAAATGGTCGTCAAATAGCTTGAGGTCCTCATTTGCTGCTTGGATAAGAACTGTGCCATTTTTGTAGGAAGTAATATTCAGAGTTGCTCTAAGATTATGTGACGGTGCTGTTAGAATCTTGGAGCCCTATGGAATGTTTTTCTTTTCCTTGATATATAGTTATTTAGTGAAGGTAGTACGCCATTTTTTGCCATTCTGACCCCAGACACATCTTGGTTGTTTCTGTAGCTAAATTCTTGTGTACAATGTGGTCAATTCACGGAATGTTAGCTTATGTTTCATGTTATTTTTACATTACTGCTATGGGTTGTTATCTTTTGAGATAAATGTAAAGTTTTATTAACTATTTGTGATGTTTCTATATGGTTACGTTTGTGCCTGTATGACCCTGGTGGTCGAAATAAAGCTGCTTTGATGATAGCTGATGGATTTTGATGACTGTAGCAGCAAAGAAGTGTGAGTATTAATAGGCTTGCGCTTTCCATTGCTTTTACTTAAATCACAATATTATTTTGTTAAGGCTGTATGTTGTTTAATGATGTGGTTAAAGTCCATAAAGAGGTTAAAGTTCATGTAAGGGTTAAAGTCCATGTATGATTGTAGAGCTTAATGCAAAGAAGCTGAAGTTGTTTTCGGGTCTAAGATCATGGGATGACACCTAAGTAGTGGTCTTAGTGTAGAAGACAATAAGTAAGTTGCCTGCTGCATTGTGTTGTTCGTTGTGAAACGTCATTGACAACATCTGTGGATAGGGACCTTCTAGTGCATTGGTAGTATATGATTTGTATAGTTGATCTCAGGTGCACAGCTGGTTGAGATTTCATTGGAAGTGAATCTTAAAATAGGTATAGAACTAAGATATTTTGTATTACCTTTGAGTGAAAGACGTTCTTCCTTAGTGGAGCAGATGGTTTTATGTTAAAACACGTGCATATTGTTTGTGGTTGTGCTTAGAAATCATGCTGGAGAAAATGTAAAGGAGGGTGAGCTACTGCAAGGAGTGAGATTGATGTCACAGTGTGTCGTGCTATGACTGGTTGGTTGGCGTAAACCATAGAGGGTCACACCTTTATTGGTTGAGACTGCTAAAAAAAGAGAATGTTGGAAGAATTTAATTTTCTGGATTTTATGGAAAGCGTTTGTGACTAAAAAAATTGAATAATAATGACATTTCTCAAGCCTTTAAGAAAATTAATTAAAAATCAAGGGAGATGACACAAAACCTGACAGAGTAGGAGTAGAAGAACCACCTGAGGGTATGCCAGGACACATTGTATTGTTGGACAAAGTATTACATCCATGTCTGTAGTTTAAATTTTGGCATAAACTTGCAGAAGAAGACAAGGTACTACGTTTTCCCTCTTTACGGTGCATTTATTTTGAGAGTCATCAAGAATTTAAGGATGAGATTGTATGAATTGAAACCACCTCCAAGAGCAGCTCAATTTGAGTCAATAAATACCTGGGTGCACATTGCACATCAAAAGGAAAAATAAATGTATCAGGAAAGATATAGAAGGACCTTAGATCATCATGCATGCGCTAAATGGGATGCACAACAGAAAGTATTGAGAGCTCAGGTTTATAGTATCAGAGATGAACCAAGCTGAGCTGGCCTGTAGGATTTCTGTGTCTGAAGCGAATCAGGCTGCTATTCGATCATCGTGTGAGGTGTTGGCTCAGAAACTGGAAGAAGTTACCCTGAGGACTGACGCAATTGAGTCTGAGATTCCCAAGACTAAAGAAACAATTCAAACGACTTCGGCAGATTTGGTAAAGCTATCGACCCAAAATAAGGAACTAAAGGATGACCTCGAGCGACTGGAAAATCATTCCAGGAAAAACAACCTGAAGTTTCTAAATATCCCGCTAGCTCTCGAGGGGACGAACATTAAGGTTTGTGATTTCTTTATTAAATGGCACAGTTTTGAAAAACTCCCCAAGTATCAACATTGTACACGAAATCCAAAGAGTACATCGGGATCCCTTTAAGAGAAACTCGGGAAGGCAGAAGCCTAGGAAAATACTGGTGAACTTTTTGTCCTACTCTGTTAAGGAGCTGATTTTGACTGCTGCACTCAGGGAAGGTGTGATATCATCTACACTCTCTGACTTATCCCCCTTCTCCTTCTCTATTAGATCTGATATTTCCCACATAACTGCAACGAGACAGTGGGAGTTGGGGAAGAGGTTAGCAGAATTAAATAGTTTGGGGGCGAAGGCTCAATTGAGGTTTCCTGCCACACTACACATGATGTGGAACAACCACATGCACCTGATTCGTACAACTGAGGAGGTGGCTGCCCTTATTGTTAAAATCCAAAGGGAAAGGGAGGGCAATGAAAGAGGGATTCAAGGTTAAGGGTGCTTTCAGCTTCAAGTCCCAAGTCCTTAGAGGTAAACATTAGTTCATAAGTGTTACCTGAGGGATGGGCGACCGAATAGGCTTAGCCTATTAGAAGGGAGGGTTCCTCAGGGTGAAGGGGGTCACGGGAGGGCAGGGGGGATGGTGGGGTATACTGGGTGGGGAGCAGTGGGAAAAAAATAAAAATATATTCCTCATCTCATTTGTATTTTAAGAAATGCTGTCTAGCTGGAGAAAGGGGTTCATTAGTTGATGGCAGGTAATTTTAAAAAGGACAGTAAAGTCAGCTTTATTTCTTGAAGCGTGAACGGTCTAAGGTGCCCACGCAGGCAAAGGTTGATATTTAAGTACCTAGAACTCTCGCCAGCCCAGGTCTTTCTTTTACAAGAGACTCATTTGACCTCTGCAGAATCTCGTTAAATTCTTTCCAAAATCCCTTGGATAAATTGTTTTTGTTTTTCGCAACAATCAATCAACAGTAGAGGTATTGCAATTGTAGTGAAGAGGGGGACCCCCTGTGTAATTAAATCTGTTCAGACGGATCAAACAGGGAGATGGATAGTGGCCCAGATGGACTTTGGGGGATTAGAAATAGCTTGTTCTTCCTACTATGGCCCCAACTTGGACGACCCCTCATATATCTGTAAGTTTCAAGCTAAACTGATGATGGCGACTCCCCCTTTGCTTATAGGAGGTGATTTTAATGTCCTCCTTGACCCACTTAAAGATAGGTCTAATTTGAGCCGTGTCATAGGGGTCCCGAGATCGCCTCGGGCCATGAAAAATCTGTTGTATGATATGGACCTGGTTGATATCTGGAGGGCTAAGAGGGGAGATCTCCAGGGGTTCACATTCTATAGCAAAACATATCATCATTCATCAAGAATAGATTATATTTTTGCCAATAGGGATGTGTTAGACAATTTACTCGAGATATCTGTACTACCCAGCCACCTCTCTGACCATGCCCCAGTTTCATTTTCATATTCCAGGAAAGGTCACATTCCACAATCTAGATGGACACTGAATAGATCAATGCTGTCAGATCCCGGAATTATTCAGTCCATTAAATCATCCTCAGATTTTTTTTTATTAAACATGGGCTCTACAACCATAGATTAGGTATGGGACGCTTATGAAGCTAGCCTGAGAGGCATGTTGCATGGTCTAATATGTTCCAAAAATCATGCTAAGGCCCAGGAACTAAATTCCATTGAGGAAAGGATTGTGGAACTAGAAGCTGAGAGGAATTGCCTCAACCAGGAGAGTTTAGATAGACTGGTACAAGTTCAGAAAGACCTTGAGGGGGCTAGGCAGGAGCTTAGGATTATGTTAGACCAGAAGTGTAGGGCACAATGGCTTGCTAAAAATATGCAAAACTTTGAATAATGGGAAAAGGCTGGTGCTCTATTAGCATGGAAAGCCAGAGTGGATCGTTCAAAAAACAACATCAATGAATTGATAATCAATAACAATGGAGATAAATCTAACAAGGCACTGGAAATGCAAATGTGTCTCCTCTCGCTTTTTACGGATCTGTATAAGGAGAACCTGGCCCCTCCCCAAGACAAAATACAATCTTGATTACGGGGCAAATCCCTACCTATTTTAACTGAAGCCAGTCGGGCCTTTCTTGATGCCCCTATCACCGTAGAAGAGATTAGGAATCAAATAATGAGGTCTAAAAATAATAAAGCTTCTGGACTGGATGCTCTTCCAGATGAAGTTTATAAACTTCTGTCGGATGAATTGACTCCGGTACTGGGTACTTTGTTTAACTCAGTTTATAGACCAACAGGTGAGGTCCCTAGATCCTGGAAGGAAGCTACGATCATTTTGATATTGAAGCCGGGAAAGGACCTACTAAAGGCTGACTCCTATCGCCCAATCTCCTTGCTGAATGCCGATTATAAGATCTTTATGGGCATTCTAGCTGGGAAAATGGCTAAATTGGTTCCTAGCCTGGTTAACATTGATCAGAAGGGCTTCATAGTAGGGAGGTATATCCAGGAACAGACACAATTGTTGATTGGGAACATTGATCTGGCCGTGGTAAGAGCAGACCCCTTGGCAGTGGTGGCCTTGGACACGGCCAAGGCATTCGATAGGGTCTGCTGGAGGTATCTCTGGGAGGCCCTTGAGGGAATGGGCTTCGGCCCTGTTTTTGTTCGAACCCTGAGGAAATGATACCAGGGAGCCTCTGCAAAGATCCTACTGAATGGCATGCTGACCCCTAGTTTTGACATCCAGAGGGGAACCAGACAGGGGTGCCCCTTATCCCCTTTTATTTAACATCTATATCGAGCCTTTGGCGCAAACTATTAGAATAGATGACTTAATCTGTCCTTTTAAATCGCAAACTTACCAGTGCAAGTTAGCATTGTATGCTGACGATATTATCATATTTACCAGTGACCCAGGGGCAGCCATTCCAAGTCTCGAAGCCCTTTTGGAGGAATTTGGCTCTATTTCTGGTTATCTAGCTAATTCTTCCAAAACGGAAGTGATGTGTTGGAACATCAACAATAGGGGAGGCTCTACCAGTAATGAGTTTAAGTATTTGGGTATTAAAATTGTTAAAGATTTAAATAAAATCCCCTTGATTAACCTGGAGAAAATCATAAAGGAAATCGATTACCTCTTTGCCAGATGGAGGAATCTTCCCTTCACAATTTATGGGAAGGTCAACCTGGTGAAGATGGTTATTCTTCCCAAGTTGACCTACTTGTTTAATGCAATTCCCCTGGCTCTTCCTAGTAAGAGCATTAGTAAGATCCAGGGTAAAATCGGGAGTTTTATCTGGGGAAATAAAAGTGCAAGGATGTCCTGGAAAAAGCTGAGGAGGAGGCTCACTAAAGGTGGGTTGGCCCTCCCTGACATCAGATGGTACCTAATCGCCTTTCAATTTAAGGGTATTAGGATGCTGCTTTCAATCCTGGATGGGACAATGTGGGGTAGGCCCCTGGGTGAGATGGCCATGGTCAGGGGGGGTGGAGGTGAAGGTTTTTTATATAAGTTTGGGGCCCCAAGATACTTTAAATGTGTGCGTCTTAAGGTCCTTAAGGCCGCTCTGGAAACATGGTATAAAGTGAGACGTAGATGGGGTATTGGATATTATTCTGATTATGCTCCTATATGGGACTCCCCTGGGACTCCACTCTGCCTTAGAGATAATCTGGTGGTACCAATTAAGAGAGCGGGTGTGGCTATGTGGTCTGACTTGATGGATATAGATGGAATTCTTACATGGGAGGTATTAAGAGCTAAAATATGCCCTGCTCTCTCTAAGTTTAAGTATCTCCAACTTAAATCATGGTACGAGGCAGAAGTCGGCGAAGTAAGGGGCGAATGGGAATTAGAGCAGTTATTGCAAAACGCTCAGCCAAAAAAGAAAAATATATCCATGTGGTACATGAGGTTACTCGATGTAGAAGATATGGACCTCCCACCCCAATTATCGGTCTGGAACCAATCTCCCCTTGAGCCCAACACTGAAGATCTTTTTGAGCCTTCTTTAAAATTACTCTACAAATACAAATACATCAAACCAGCCAGCTTAAAAAAGAATCTTTTTTTTGTTGTTAACCAATTATACTATACCCCGGCCAGGATAGCCAAATTCGCCCAGCTCCCGCCTCCTAAATGTCCCAGGTGTAGACTACCCAATGCGGATGATATCCATATCTTCTTTGAGTGCCTGGAGCTAAAATCCTACTGGGAAGATGTGGGAGATTCTCTATCGGGCATCTTTGAAGTTAACATCGAGGTTAACCTCCCGTTGGTGTTCTTCGGTTCAACTAACTTGGCTTTATCACAGTTCCATAGGGGGTTGCTGTTATACCTGATATTGCTTGCTTGGAGGGAGCTATGCATAAAGTGGAAAGACTCCATTTCCCCAAACAGAGAAGACTTGCTTAAAGTTTCTTTTGTTATGGCACGATTAGAGCAAGAGGGGAATGGTGAAACATCGACCAATATCTGGCAGCCTCTATTGAGCTGGGGTCGGGAATTGCGATTAGTTTTTCTTTTTTTAGAGTAATTGGAAATGTGTTGGTCTACCCCCCGGGTCCTATGATTACACCAAGCCCTTATTACCCGGGGCTGGTCGGGCTGACCTAGGCAAATGCAGTTAGCCGTGGGGCGCCAAGCTGGAAGATATTATCGAGAAAGTATCGAGAGCAAATATTGTACTGTTACGCATTGAAGAGGAGATTTGTGGAAAACTAAAAGAGAAAATAAAGCATATCAAAACAGAAAAGAGGGATGCAGAAACAGAAGGAGAAAATAGTGACATAGATGTGGAACTTTTAAACGATGTGTTAATGTCATACATCACCATATAGTGAATCCCAGAATGCGGATGTGTCAAGTAGTACTACAGCTGAAATTGCAAATGCCCCTTTAATACCTGATGAACCAAAAGAGACTACACTGATTTCTCCTATAAGGGGGAGGAGGGGAACTGGAATGACAGCTTCATTGAACCAATTTGAAATAATATCTCCTTATGCCCTGATTGTTCCCATTACCATTGGACCTATTGTACCTCTTTTTAATGCTAGGTCACAGGTAAACACTACACATACTCTGACTATACCTACAGTAGTAAATACTGTACATGGTAATCCATTAGATATGACCACAAGATCTTTACTCCAGATGCCAATATTTCCGACCTGAAGTAATGTTAGTGCCACTAAGAGTATTCGATCTGAGATAAAGAATGGTACAGAGGTTACCACCTTTTTATATCCCCAGAACAAGTGAGTCTCCTGAAATAAGTTACCATGCTTCTGAAAACACTGTGCCAATGAGAATGACAGTACCAGATACATTTGGAATTAATATGCAACCTTGAGCAAGCAGAGATTTGACTTATGAAGATTTACATTCAAATAATTCGAGAGAAATATGTGAGTTGCTCCTTAAGAATTCGATGATTGACTGAAAGGATTCAGTATCCCAATTAATAACCAGAGTTCTGAAAATGTTTCAGTCCCAGAAAAGGGAAAAACCTTAGATGTGATTAAAATGAAAGTAGAGCTATAAGAAATGATTGTGGAAACTTTTAGCCCATCACGATTAGAGACCTATCAGGAAGAGGAATCATTATATCTTTGTAAAGACATTACCAGGTGAGCTAGAGTGACACATGAAAAGCTAGTTGAATTGGCTTAGAAATATAAATTGATGTCCAAAAGTCAAAAGTGCTGCAAAAGTTGTACAGATTAGACTTCAGTGACAAAGATCTTGCAAACATGAGACCAGCTGGAATGATAATACCGATTAGAGCATTAATAACATTGATCAAGAATGGGGTGAAAGAGAGAAATTGGAAGGTAGATGTTTGAAAAGGAAGGAAATACAGAGAGTTAGATTGCAGACACCTCCTTTTGTAATCGATGGAAGGGTTGGAGAAATACATTTGTTTGCAATGAGAGAAGTACCTGGTGGAGGATATGTGCATGTGCCTTGGACTAGAGCTGATCTTTTGTCATTTACTAATGAATTTCCGAAATTGATAGATAATCCAGTGGAATGGTATAGACAAATTGAAAGGGTTGTGAAAATTTCAAAGGTTTTGTGGATCGATTTGAACACCTTGTTTGACATTGTGGTCAATGGAGATTTGTGGAGAGTGTAAAATCTCTGTGGATTGACCTGAAGCAGAACCAGAGAGGGGATCCTAGAACTGGTGCTTCATCTTCTGTGGTATTAAAGAAATATCAACAAGTCATTACTTTCCTGAAGGCAAAGGTTTCCCCAAAAGAAATTGATTGGTTGGAAGTGCTTGCATCGTGGAGCCAATTCTGATTCTCACTGGGTAGAGACAAGGAGTATTTCCTTAGTTGAACTATAAACTAATGAATATTATCCAAGGGGGGAACTCTTGCACAGCTGTTGACTTGGGTAGAGTTCCAGAGACAAAAACAAGGGCTTTGGGGGCGTGGCTTGTGCCCGAGGGAAATGGCCGCCAGTCCCTGACTCTCCCGGGACGCTGGGGAGGACGGCGAGTCCGCGAGTTTCCTGTTGCCTGCGAGCTTTCCAGAATGTGAGCTCTCGCAGCCCAAATGTCGCTGCTCACTGTGGTATGCTTGGAATCCACCGGAATACACCGTAAGCTTTTTTTCTCTTCGTTTGTGCACTAGAGCGGTTCCGTTTTTGTTGCGGCCGCCATTTTGCAATGCGCTTCATCAGATTCCTGTCACAGAATTCCCTCACTTTAAATATGCGCTTTAGTAGCATCACCTAATTTTGTTTTTCCATGGAGGTTAGTGCTTTTTAGTGCTATTTACAAATGCGTCCAAAGTCACCTTATTCCAGGCTCCTTGTCAGTGACAATACGCTCTAATTGCTCTCATTCGTTTCTCTCCTAAGCCTATGGACTTTGCTTCTTCAAATTGAGCTTAAGACTTTCCCTACAACATTATTTATTTATTTATTTTATGCGCTTGAACTTCATATTAAATTCAAGGACGTTATGTCTTCCTCATTTTCTTGCCTACAAGTCTGAATGGTCTTGGGTCACTCACCTCTCCTGATCCTATTTTACCTCCTCTCTGCATCAGCTTCACTTTTATTGTGAGAGGTATAGATACCTACTGCTTCACTTACCAACAGGATGGAATTCACTCTGCAATGACTGTGGCATCTTCTCGAACGTATTTTACAAATCATAATGTTGTACCTCTTCATAACTTAATAGGGAGGTTCGTTAATACTTACCTTTATTTGTGTTTCATACGCACCTCTATTCTTGACTTTCCTGTGGAGTTTTTAACATTTACCAAATGCTCTTCTCAAAAACTGATTTTTCTTCATCTGGTGGTTGCTGCATTTGATTCTCCTCATCTAAGTTCTGAGCTTACTTCAGTTAAGTTGAATCTCCTTCTTTGTTTTTATCCAGTATATACTGCTTAGAGATGGATAACTCAATGAATGTTTCACCTAAGGGTGCCGCGTCATTCACCACCACAACTGACTCAAACAGTAATAAATTGCCAAATAAGCACTTGAAAAAAGCCCCCTCCTCTCCTCCAAAACAACCCTCTTCAGTCTCTATGGAGCTACTACTGGAAGAAATCAGAGCTCTTCGCCCCTTTATGGAGGAGACTAATTCAAAACTACAAATATTAACTGATAATTGGTCAAGTTTGGAGAACAGAGTGACAACAGTGGAACCTAGCATTGAAGCTCTCTCCTCATCATAAGTCAAGTTGGAGGCTCTTCACTCTCAAGTATCAACGCTCCAAAAGCAAGTTGAAAATCTTAAAAACAGGAACCGTCGTAATAATCTTCGTATTTACGGATTACCGGAACTTTTTCAAATCCTTTCTTCCAAAGGTCCTCAACTTACCGCAGGATACTCTTCTCAACATACAGCAAGCCTACCGTTTAGGTTCTATTTCTTCAACAAGCTCCACTATGGGGCGCAAGCCAAGAGGATTCATCTTGTATTTCCTGGAATACACTGACTTGCTTAAAGTTCTATCTGCAGCCAGAGTTGGTCACAAAATCTTTTGTTCTTTTCTCAGGATTATTCCAAACCCACTGCTGACAGATGTCATGACTTTCTAGCAATGAGAACACATCTTCGTTCTATAGGGGCACGATATGGTCTTTTTCACCCCTGTCTATTTAAGGTGACCACCAACAATAAGACCTCTAAATACGAAGACCCCATAAAGCTCAAAGCTTCCTCAATTCCTGTCACCCAGAGTTTATGGACACCTCCTCATCACACAATGAATGACTGTTCTTGATTTAGTTTGACTTAAGTCTTTTCACTTTTGTATTTTCTGGTTAACTCTTTTTTCAACTGTATTTTTGATTGCAGATATTGTTTTCATCACTCAGATGCTCAGCATGCTTATTAATCCAATTTGTCGCTGGCAGGTTTTGTTTGCTTGATGTACTTCCCCCATGTCTCCCGCTAGTTGGGTTTGTCTCCCTTCCCGCCTTCCCACTTGGAGTCTGGACTTGTCATTGTCCTATGTTGCCTCATCTCCCCCCACCTCACATATGTCTCGGACTTTTTGTAGGTATGTCTTTTGTGTTCTGTTCACTTCTTTCTGTATCAACTGTGTTTCTAGTCTTCTCCTTTATTCTCTTTCCTTGCTTTCTTACTTGCTTCCCTAAATCCTATTCTTCCCTACCCCTCTTTTTCCTTCTTTTTTCCTCCTTCCTCACTCTTTTAAGTTTCAAGGTTAACTTATATCTAATTGTATCTTATTTATTTTTTAATGATATTTGCATTAGGGCTGGTTCATTTTATTACTCATTTTGCTTCCTTGATTTATGGCTTTAAAAATCATTACATGGAATGGTAAAGGTTTAAACTCCCCTACTAAGAGACAACGGGTATTATCTTCCTTATCTAAACTGAAGGCAAAAAATTTTTTTTGCAATAAACCCATCTCACAGAGTCTGAATCTTTAAAGCTTAAGAAAAATTGGGTTGGTGAAGTCTTTTTCTCACCTGGCGATGGCAAAAGAAATGGAGTTATTACTTTATTTCACAAATCGTTGAAGGTTTCCCTTATTTCATAACAGAGTAGATGGTTGTTTACCAAGCTGGAGATTGATGGTGTTTCGCTCTCTCTTTTTAATGTGTATGCCCCTACTTTTGGTGATGCCCCTTTTTGGTCCCATATTCACCAACTCATTTCTCATAACAATGCAAACAACATAATCCTTGCTGGGGATTGTAACCACGTATTTGACACTTTTCTGGATCTGAAACCTAAAGTTTCTTTCACTCCGTCAAAAGCACATAAATCTTTCACACAAACCTAAAGCACCTACATCTAACTGACGCCTGGAGATTATGTAATCCGTCTCTGCAAGAGTTTACTTTTTACTCTTCACTTCATAAGACCCAGTCAAGAATTGACTATATTTTCACGTCACACAATATCTCCCAATCTCTAATATCTGCAGATATAGACCCCTTACTCATCTCCGATCATGCCCCTGTTTCCATCCAGTTAGACATACTGCCTCACTCTGATCATCCCAGGAGATGGCGCTTCCATAATTCCTTGCTTTTAGACCCTCACTTTAATTCTTCTTTTATTTCTTTTTTCAATGAATATTTTCTTTTAAATAGCAATGACCCTACACCCTTTTATATAATTTGGGATGCCTTTGATGCCTCTACTCGTGACTTCATTATTCGATATTCTCCAACAAATAAAAAATGGCTTGGGCTTTAAACGCTGAACTCTTCTCTAAGATAAAAAAATTAGAACATACACCTCTAAATCGAGACAATGCCTAACTGATCTGATTAATACTAAGATTCAGTATAACAAAGATACGACTGACAACACCTCTTTATTTCTTTTAAAGTGCCATATTTTACAGAGGACAAAATAAATCTGGTAAATTGTTAGCCAATTATTTTAAGACCAAACAGAATAAACTCCACATAGAATCTATAATAACAGGCACCAACTCAGTTTTATGATCAACTCTATACACCAGAGATCACTCCCATTGACCATGACGTTTCCCTTTACCTCTCCTCAATTCACAAGCACCCATCCCCGTCTTTACATCTAGACGTCCTAGAATCTGATTCGACTCAGACTGATCTCCTCAATGCACTTAAAACCCTAAAGAAAGATAAGGCCCCTGGTCCAGACGGCTTTACCTTTGAATTCTTTTTACATTTTGCCCAAGTTATCGTACCTAAATTACATACTTTAATCTCCTCTTTTCTTTCTTCTGGTAATTCCTCAGGCACTTTTCTGGAAGCCTTGATTTGTCTTCTGCAAAAGGAAGGAAAGTATCTACATTATTGCAAAAACTACCAACCTATTTCCCTAGTTAACATAGATTGCAAAATCTTCTTGAAATCGTTACCTCTTCGATTGGAATCTCATCTCTCCCAACTCTTAGGTAAGGAACAAACGGGCTTTGTTAAAGTGCGATCTATCAATGACAACACCTGTCTGTTTTTTGACATTATTTCCAAGTCACCAAATCTTTCAAAACCCCTCGCTGCCATTGCCCTTGATGCTGAAAAGGCTTTTGATAAAGTATGTTTGCCTTTCATTTTTCAGACACTAAAATGGTTTGGTTTTGGCCCGAAAATCATCTCCTTGATTTCCCTGCTTTATTCGAACCCTAAAGCTGCAATTTTTGCCAACGGTCTCACCTCCCCCTACTTTACTCTTCACAAAGGAGTGAGACAAGGCTGTCCTTTATCTCCTTTCCTTTTTAACCTAGCCCTAGAACCCTTCTTGTACAAAATAAAACAAAATTCATCCATTACGGGTTTCACCTCAAACTCTTTACAGGTTAAACTAGCTGCAAATGATGCTGATGTTCTTTTATTCCTCTCCCAACCCCAAGATTCCCTGCTGGCCTTTTCCAATCATATTCCTCGGTCTCGGGTTACAGATTAAACAATGAAGTGTGAAATGTTACCCTTCACTAAATATACTTTTAAAGAAGATTTTTCCATTTCTAATTTTGCTTGGAACTCACTTCACATAAAATACCTCGGTGTACGGTTCACCTCCTCCATTAAAACATAAATTCCTCTCAATTTTAATAAATATATTGAGAAGCTTAGCTCCCTCACATCCAAATGGCATCCTTTACATCTTTCATGGTGGGGACATTTCGACACTATTAAAATGATGCTAACACCCATTATCCTTTCTCTTATCTCTAATATTCCTGTACCCATTCCTACAAAATGGTTCCACAAAATTATTTCCATCCTTACTGCCTTTCTATGGCTGAATAAAAAACCTAGAATGTCCTTATTAAAGCTATCGCGTCCAGAATCTGAAGGGGGTGTTCGCTTACCTGATCTTCCCAAATATCATATATCCAAGTGGTTGTCTGTCCCCTCTCCTGATTTGCCTCTTTGGATTGATTTAGAGGGTTCCTTCCTTTCCCCATTTTCTTTCCAAGAACACCTATCTTTCACACTAAAACCCAAAAATTTATGTACACCAATTATTAAACATTTTTGTAAAAGTTTGAATAATCTTCTTCATTTTGAGCCACATGATTTCAACACATTTCCCAATTCCACCATATAGCATAATAGTTAAATTTGCATCAAGAATAAACTTATTTACTAGAAAACTTGGAGAGATAGAGGCATTCTATGGGTACATCAACTATTTGAGAATGACACTTTCCTCACTTTTTTACAGGCACGCTCTCTTTTTCATTTGCCTCCCTCATTTTCACATAAATGTCTAGCCTTATGCTCAGCTATACTAGATTCTCACTCTTATTTTAAATCCTTGCCCTACCCCTGTTCACCACCAGACTATACTTGGTCGAGCATCCTTTGTAGGATGCCTAAGGCCTCCACTCTTTATACCTGCTTGTTAACCCCACTTTCGGCAAGAACCAAAACAAAAACCGAGATCTCTTGGGAAACTGACCTGGGTACACATTGGCCCATTTCTGTTTGGGATAAGATTTGGATGAAAATTAGAAAGTCTTCCAGAGCAGCTAGTGCTACACAAACTCTTTTTTTATCTATAACAGACTGCTGTTAACACCAGTTTCCTTGCATAGAATACATTCTGGTACTCCTGATAATTGTTGGTCTTGCTCACTTCCACAGGCAGATCTTCAACACTTACTTTTTTCATGACCACAAGTTATGCAATTTTGGAAATCTCTCTGGTCACAAATTAATACTATTTTTGGTGCTAACATTCCCCTTACATTTTCAAATATTTTTCTAGATAGCCTCTCCACTAGTTGGACTAAAACATCAACACAAACGCAAATCATTGACCTATTATTGGCTGCAGCCTTTCAGCAGATAACAAAGAATTGGAAAGATGCTTCCAAACTTTCGTATTTAGCTTGGTGGTACTCTGTATGTTATAACCACAGACTTGACACAACTTTTGTATTTCCCATGTCTCTAAAACAAAAAAGATTACATTTATGGTCTCCTATCACACAAGTTTTGGATAATAGTGCTAAGAGATCCTTTGCTCTAGTACCATGTATTCAAGAAGTTGCTCAACCTCCTTGAATTTTCTGTTTTTGTGCTCATTCTAATATTTACTTGATTCAATTTAATCTTGTTATAGTTGTATACCTATCAATTTTATTAGCCCGTATTTTCCCTTTTATTCTTGCCATAAATTTTCTTTTCTTGTATGATTACCTGCCTACATGCTATTAATGATACTTTTCGCAATGTTTTTTGATGTTCTGTTACTTCATACTATGATGTTTCCTTTTTGACATATTTTCAATAAACTTATCTTTTGAAACTAAAAAAACAAGGGCATTACTCCATACAGGTCAATACCCTCAAATTATGGGGCGAAATTTACAAAATAGTTGTTCTGATGTTTGCTTTTCATGGGACAGGCACTGTTCCAGATCACTTTTCTTGGCTGCTTCCTTGAAGTCAGCTCTGTCAAGGGGGCAACAATGGTGCCATACCCCTTGACAAACCATCTGTAGTACCCGGTGAGACCTAAAAAGGCTCTCACCTCTGTATGGATCTTGGGAGCTCCCAAGCCAGAATGGTGTTGATCTTAGACTGTAGGGGCACCACCTGGCCACTTCCTACCTGGTGCCCTAAGTACACCACGGATCCCTGCCCTATCTGCCACTTATAGGCCTTGATAATGAGGCCTGCCTTTTGCAGAGCCTTCAATACTTTACAGAGCTGTTGCAAGTGTTCCTCCCAGCTGGAGCTGAACACAGTAATGTCATCCAGGTAGGAGGCACTGGATTCCTCCAGCCCAGACAGTTCCTGGTTGAACAGTCTCTGGAATGTGGCAGGGGCATTCTTCAACCCAAAGGGCATGACACGGAACTGGTAGTGCTCCTCTGGAGTTGAAAACTCAGACTGCTGTCTTGCCCCATCAGTCAAGGCAATCTGCCAGTAACCTAATGTTAGATCAACGGTACTAAGGAACAGGCAGCTCTCAGCCGATCAATGAGCTCATCAGCTCTGTGGATGGGGTGATGGCATTGAGCCCACGGTAGTCCACAAAGAACCGGAGTTCAGGAGTGGCACCGGGTGCAGCAGCTTTCGAAACCAAGACCACTGGGCTAGCCCAGGGGCTGCTGCAGGGCTCTATCACCCTTAATGCCAACATCTTGGAAACCTCTTCCTTGATGCTCGCCATGACTTTCTCAGTTAGTCTGTAAATATTATGTTTCACCGGTAAACAGGTCCCCCGTGTCTACATCATGGACACACCAATTGGTGATTCCTGGAGTCAGGGAGAATAGGGAGGCAAACTGTCCCAGCACCTGGTCACAGTCCCTCTGCTGTTCTGGGGTCAGGGTGGGATATTATTATTATTATTATTATTATTATTATTATTATTATTATTATTAGCTAGCTTGTAAAGCGCCTGGTTACTCCAACGGAGTGTCCCCGCACTAGAACATCAGTGAAAACCCTGCAACAATCCTGACCTACCCCTACTTGCCCATCGGACTAACCAAAAATAGCAGCAGAATAATTACTTCCGTCTACCAGATGGGAGTCGTGAAAGCCAAATTTTTAAGTTTTTCCAGAACAGAGACTACGACTCGCAGATCCTCAGATCCAGAGGGAGGTTATTCCATGCCTTAGCAGCCAGAAAGCCAAAAGATCTCCCTCTGGCTCGAACCTTCCGCACCCTGGGCACAATCACCCTGGCAGAGCCAAGCGATCTCAAATCCCATGCGGGCCAATAAGCTGGAAGAAGGGGGAGCAAGGAGCGCGGCCCCTTCTGACTAAGGATCCTATGACCAAAGCATAAGACCTTGAAAGTGAGTCTGGCCTGAATTGGGAGCCAATGAAGTTTCTTTAAAGCTTCCCCCACCGAGACTCGCCGAGGGATGTTCAAGATCAGCCGGGCTGCAGCATTTTGGACCTTCTGCAAGAGGTTCAAATTTCTAGCCGTCACCCCTAAATACAGGATATTGCAATAATCCAGGCGAGATGTAACAAGAGCCTGTACAATAGTTCTTTTAGCATCAAGGAGGAGAAGGTCCAAAAGTTTGCGTAGCATTTTTAAGGATGCTGAAACAGGCTCCGGCTACAGCGGTAATTTGCTCAGAGAAGGACAGATTTTTATCAAACCATACTCCCAGATTCTTCATCTTAGCTTTTGGTGCTGGGGTGGGTCCAAGTTCCACAGGCCACCAATGCTGTGACCAGAGAGAGGGCTGTTTACCAACAACCATCACCTCTGTCTTCCCTGCATTCAGCTGAAGACAGCTGTATCTCATCCAGTCCACAAGCTCCCCCATGCAAACCTTAAAATCAGATGCCGTTCCAGATTCATTTTGTTCCAAAGTCACAACAAGCTGAGTGTCATCAGCATATCACACTAGCTTTATCCCATGCCTCAACACAGTATCCGCCAGAGGGCGCATATAGATTTTGAACAGGGTGGGGCTGAGAGCCGAACCTTGTGGCACCCCCTGTGACAGAGGACAGACTCTGGATTTATATGGGTGTTGCAGAACCTGGAAGGATCTGTTCTGCAAAAAGTTTTTCATCCATCCCCAGGCGCCGCCACCGCCACCTGCCTCCCGCAGCCTCTCAAGCAGGAGGCCGTGGGACACCGTGTCAAACGCAGCAATCAGGTCCAGAAGAATCATAGCAGTAGTCCTTCCCTCATCGACAGCAATTCTCAGCACTTCTGCTGCCAGGAGAGGTACGACTCATTGCTATGAAGTGGCCTAAAGCCAGACTGGGTATCATGGAGAACCCATCTCTCTTCCAGAAACATAGACAATTGTCCGTTAAGATGTTTCTCTGCAATTTTTGCTACATAGGGGAGTAAAGAGATCGGTCTCAAATTTTCAGGGAGTGCGGGATCCAAGGATGGTTTCTTCAGCAAAGGGACCACCATAGCGTGTTTCCAATTATTGGGGACCTGCGCCGTCCTAAAGGACATAGTCAATAAAGAAGTAAGAACCTGGACAATAACACCCTTTCCTAGCCACAACCATTTAGGGGGAACCGGGTCCAGCGGTGACCCTGATTTCACAACCTCCAGCAGTTTTAGAATCTCACTTTCTATAGGTTGTTGAAAGACAAACTTATTGTTAGTCCCGGTAATTTCTACAACGGGAGAGGGGACACAATTCCTACTACTTTCCGGAAAGGTGGCATATATTTTATCTATCTTGCTCATAAAATAATCAGCAACCTTATTGCAATGATCCATAGGAATAGGGATTACAGCAGTCACCCGTTCCAAAGAGGACAAACCTTTCACAACCTAAAAGATATTTTTGGTGGAATTTTTAGCCAACTTAATTTGTTCTGTATAAAATTCCCTTCGCACTCTCCTAATCTCATGGAGGTAAAACTTCAAAGCCCTAAGATACTTCTGCCTATTTTCATCCAGATAGCTCTTCCTCCAATCAATCATGTAACTTGTAAAGCGCACTACATACCCGGGTGGGTTTCAAGGCGCTGGGGGGGGGGGAGGGAAGATGTTACTGGTCGAAGAGCCAGGTCTTGAGTTGTCTCCTGAAGGTCAGCAGGTCTTCGGTTTGACGTAGGCATTCCAGGCACTTACAGCCATATTTCAGTTGTGCCAGTTCTTCTGAAAACCATTTAGCAGAAGCAGTCAATATGCGTGCTTTTACATGGTTGCAGTGGTATCAGGGAGTCCACAGCCTCCGTGATCCAGCAGGAAATTAGACTATCAGCTGTCTGGGTATCAGCGCCTTAATCAGGAATCAAGATCCTGAAAAGAAGTATATAGTGGTCAGACCAGGCTACAGGGACAAGTAATGCAGCAACTACCTGCGTACAATTTGTAAAGATATTGTCTAACGTATGGCCCCTATTATGTGTGGGAGTATGTATCAATTGATTGAAATTCATTGCCTGGAGTCCTAGGGTCAGCTCCATAGATTCTTTGCTTTCCTTATCTTCTAAATAAAGATTAAAATCGCTCACAAGAATAAAATTAGGGTAGTGAATAGCATAAGGGGATAGAATTTCAAAAGGCTCATCAATAAAGACTCGACCCGGGCCAGGGGATCTATATATAAGAAGCCCTACAATCAAATTAGTGCTAGTGATAGTCAGCTTAGAAAGGCTGCTTCATAGCTAGACATCAGAAGTTTATATATTTTAAGATGAAGTTCTTTCCTGAAAACCACAGCAAGGCCCTCCCCCCCCCCCCCCGGCCAGACCTATCCACTCCAAGGATAGCATCGCCTTCAGGTAGGGCGTCCAAGTTATCCAGGGCAGACGTATCATTAAGCCAGGTTTCAACTAGAAATAGCCCAGCTGGATTTTGGTCCCTTAGAATATCCTAGATTTCTGACCTGTGTTTGCTAAGTGATCGGCAATTAAGGGAAAACAGAGTAGGGGGACGCAAGCTGTTTTCGAAGCTTCCCTTCCATCCCTTACTTCCCCACCCGATGTCAGCTGAAAGTCACAGTTATTACAATCCATTTGCCCGCTATCGGCTACCAAAGAGTGTGAACAAACAGTGTCCCCACAATTTCTAAGGGCCAGCAATTGCTCAGAAGAGTACACATTCCTAGATTTGACAAAAGGAGCAGAGGTCCTGGCCCCTGGTGCCATCCAGGCGCGGACGGGCGCAGACAGGCTTGCCTTCAGCACGCCCGCTATGCACGTGCGCTGCGCACATCCGCTGCCCGTCCGCCTAAGCATGCGCTTAAATGGTGTATGCGCTGGGAGTACTAGACCGCTTCTGCAGCGCAACACTCTGCGCCGAAAGTGGATGTATTAAAAAAGGTGCCGAGGGTAAGTTGCAGTGCCCTCCACTCAATCGGCACAAGCCACGGCGGAACAGGGCGAGAGTACCCTCGGTAATCAGGATGCCAGCAACGGTAAGCAGCACCCTTATCTTCCCCCCACTGTCCCAACAACTGTGCAACAAGTGAATACGAAAATTTAAATTGGCTACGAAGTGCATGCAAGATTAAAGTAGCAGTTTAAAAACAAATGAATGCTAAAACCAATCACACAGCAATAATAGCCAGGTCACAGCACTAGCAAGGACAGCGCAAGGACTTACCAATGTCCACTGCGCACCCGCCTGAGCATGCGCTTAAATGGTGTAAGCGCTGGGAGCACTAGACCGCTCCTGCAGCGCAACACTCAGTGCCGGAAGTGAGGGTATTGAAAATGGTGCCGAGGGTACGTTGCAGCGCCCTCCACTCAATCGGCACAAGCCGCGGCAGAACGGGGCGAGAGTACCCTCAGTAATCAGGATGCCAGCAAGGGTAAGCAGCCCCCGGTTCACTCCACCAACTGATCTACCAACTGATCCATCATGATCCATCATGTTCCTTGGCTGACAGGAGGTCAGGACGAGGATCACTCTCCTCTTCCATCATCTGTTGCCAGGAGCATTTTTACTTTAAACCTCTCAATGTGAGGTTTTAGGCGGTTCACGTGCAGGACCCTCAAAGGGTTCCAGAGAGTCTGCAAGTTGACCAAGTAGGTCACGTCACTCTTGCACTCCACAACCCCAAATGGACCATTCCACTTGCCCTACTGGTGCCATCACCCACACTTTTGTGCCAGGTTGAAACAGCCAGAGTGATATTCTGGTCGTACCAATGGTTCATCTCCTGCTGGCTGGCTTCCAGGTTCACCTGAGCAAATTTCCTGAAGCACAGAGTCTGGTTCCTGAAGAACAGCATGTAGCTGAACACATCTTGGGAGGATCTTACCTGGAGTTTTCCCCCAGCTCACCTTCACCAGACTCAGAGGTCCTCTAACAGGGTGCCATACAGTAATTAAAAGGGACTGAACCCTAAGGGTTCCAGCTGTACCTTCCTATAGGCAAACAACAGGCATGGTAGGAAGACTTCCCACTTACGTCTCATGGGTTCTGCAAGACAATTTACCATGCCTTTCAGGGTTTGGTTGAATCTCTCAGCCAACCCATTTCCTTGGGGATGGTAAGAAGTGGTGAGTTTGTACATTACACTGTACTTCTCCCACAATTACTTCATATATCTAGATATTTAGTTGGTACCATGGTCATAGACCACCTGTCTGGGGTACCCCACATGGGAAAATATCCCCTTCAATGCATGGCTGAGCATAGGGACTGTGATTGTATCGAGAGGGACAGTTTCCGGGTACCGGGTGGCATTGTTCACCAAAACCAAGATAAACTTGTTGCCTATGGCTGTCTTGGGTCCTCGTTGCTTCACAATACAAATACTCCCCCGCTCAAAAGGGGTGCTCACCACAGGAAGGGGTTGGAGGGGAGCCTTACACTTGCCTCTGCTCTTGTGACTTGCCTGGCAAGTCTGACATGATCTAAAATGTGTGTCAACATGCCTCTGCATTTGGGGCCAGTAAAAGTGGGTGACAAGCCTGTGGTAGGTTTTGTCACACACCAAATTTCCTGCCAAAGGCACGTCATGCGCCAGATCCAGTAGGAAGGTCCTGTAGCACGTGGGTACCACCAGCACACAGGCCACCCTAATCTCAGCAACATTAGGCTCACTATAGAGGAGACCATTTTCCCAGTAAATCATGTGTGATCTAGATGGACCACCTGTTGCCTGGTCTGCAGCCTACTGCCGCAATCCAACAAGAGTGGGGCACTTCATCTGTGCCTTGCAGAACTTCTCCCTGGAGTGACCTCCTTCCTGCTGCTAATGGGTCAGCTCAGGCAGGTCTCACAGTTTGGCCACTTTCTCCCCTTTGGGCTCCAGGGCATCTCCCCTCAGGGTCCACCTCTTCCTGGAGAGTGGGAACTTCTGGGGCTGGTTTTCCATGCCCCATCTCTTTGTGGCAGGCACCTGGGCAACTGTTTCAGGCTCCAGGTCCTCTTGAATACCCCTGCTGGCTGACATTGACCGAGTGGTCACACAGGCCCTCTCAGGCAAATCAACATTTTTTTTAAATGAGCCTGATGCTCCACTTCTTTCTAAGGGGAACTCTCCAGGTCATTGCCAAGCACACCCTCAACAGGCATGGATGGACTTAGAATGACCTTCAAGGAACCTGAGACCCCCCCTCAAAGGGATCTTGTGCCACCTTACACAGGCGCTCGGAGTTGTCTGCAGCAACTACAGGGTGAAGCACATTGGGGATGACCTGCTCTTCAGACACCCATTGACACATGACAGATGTCACACTGGCTCCTGTATCTCTCAACCTCCACCCGCCTCCGATTCATGGTACCCATTGCAAGTACTTTTTAGTTTTATCCATCAGGTTTCTTCGACCATCTCAGTATCTCCTAATGAGATAAGAGTCATCACAGCTGGCCCCCCACCCTCACTAGAAACCATGGGCCCGATGTAGGTGGCCAAATACCGGTCGGTAACGGTGAAATTCGGTAAATTTCACCGTTACCGACCGGTATATAGGCATGCGCGATGTAGGGAAGGAATCGGTAATAAGGAATCTGTAAATACCGATTCCTTATTACCGATTCCTAATTTAACGAATCGGAATTACCGATTCCTAATTTACTGAATCGATAAATAAGAAACGGTAAAAACGATAAAAGAGATGTAGGGAAAGTCGGTAATACCGAATTTCATGAAATTCAGTATTTAGGAGTCGGTAATTAACACTGAATGAAAGCAGGTGGTAATCAGGTGAAGTGTATATAAGCAACGCCAAAATGTAACAGTGTGATCACTATGGTGGCCTTCTATGTAATTGCAAAGTGGCTACGGCTACAGGCAGCAGGAGTGAGGATCTGGAGACAGGAGGAGCGCGTTTACAGACAGCGCATCACACTCTTCCAACTGACTGAGGCTGAGATCCATGAAAGGTACAGGCTACACCCCCAAACCATTATGGACCTGATAAGGGACTTGCACCCACTCCTGGACGATCCAACAACAAGGGCGCACGCCATACCACCACATGTGCAGTTGCTCTGTAGCCTACACCTACTTGCATCTGGCAGTTACCAGGGGGTGATAGCTGTGGTAGGTGGGGTGTCACAGAGTTGCCTGTCCCGTTTCTTCAAGAAGTTCCTGGACGCCATGATGCAGAGAATGCATCACTACATAAGCTTCCCAAACACACAGGCGGAACTGCTGAAAACCAAGACAGACTTTTACCAAATGGCACAGTTCCTGCATGTCATAGGGTGCATTGATGGGACACACATTCGAATCTGCCCACCTGCAGCCACTGAGTATATCTACAGAAACCAAAAATCCACCCACTCAAGAAATGTGCAGGTAATCTGCGATGCAGCCAACATAATCACCAACATGGTCAAATTTCCAGGGAGCACCCACAACTCCTACATGTTCCAGAACAGTGGGATCTACACACGCCTGGCTGCAGGAGAATTTGGAGAAGGATACCTGCTAGGTAAATCATTGTGACACAACCTGATGGATACAGCAGATTAATGTGTCGGTGTTTGCAATTAATGGCACTCTCTTTCTCACCTAGGTGATAGCGCTTATGCTGTGCGGTCATTTATCCTCACTCCTCACCTAAACCCATCAACCCCGAGTGAGAGATGATACAATGTGGCACACAAGACAACACGCAACGTAGTGGAGTGCACGTTTGGACTATTGAAAAGCAGGTTCTGCTGCCTCCACAAAAGCGGAGGCGCCCGTCAGTACACACCCATCATCTGCAGCAAAATCATTGCAACTTGTGCTATGCTGCACAACCTTGTCACTAAGAAAGGCCCAGAAGTTGAATTAACCGACTCAGAGGACGATGTTGATGAAATTGCTGAGCCAATCAATCAATCAATCAATCAATCAGAGCCCAACGCAGCAGGAGTGGCGCCAGCACCAGATGGGAGACAAAGACAGGCAGAGATCACACGCAACTACTTCTGAGTAAGTAAGGAGACACAGCCAGTTGTTGCATTTGAATGACGTAGTTTTATTTGTGGGCACTACGCCACTACACAAAGGGCTCAACTTGCCAGTCCTATTTGTGACAACACTAAGAGCTTGTCATGGGTTAAGTCACCCAATAGAGTACACAAAGTGTGGGCTGCATCAACGCCTGCGGCCACACACAACCCTGCTGGGTTCACTCAGCAGACTGTCTTCACTGGCAATGGTCCCAGTGCCAGCCCCATGTCGCCTGCTGCTCCTCCTGGTCTCAGTTGCAGGGGGTGTTATGCTGCTGTGACTGGTAGTTTCCTCGGCATCCCCCACATCACATGCACCAGTATTGGCAGCCTGAGTTGTTAGGAGCACTTCTAGTGCAGTTGTGACCTTGACAAAACCCCTAGAGACATCATGGATGCACTGTTGCATCCCTTCTTGCATGGCCACGGAGCACCTGCAGAGTAGAGATGTGGCAGTTGCGAGGTGGTTCACTGCCTTTGTATCGTTGTCCATCTTCTGCCTCTCCCTGCGCCGTGCCACCCTGTCCTCCTCAAGTTTGCTGCACAGCAGCATCACAGCCTGGGACATGTCCCTCATGCCCTCAGCCATCCCTTTCATGCCCTCCGCCATCTCCTTCATGCCCTCAGACAGCGTGGAGTTCATAGTGCTGATGCCCTTCTCGATGTTATGCATGCTACAATTCAGATATCTCATTTGCCGCTGTACAGACTGTATTGCCTTCCCTTGCAGACGCTGAACCTTGACCATATTTGCCTCCAGCCCTGCAAATACACCATTGTCCTCACCCTGCAAAGGTGGACTTTGTTCCCTGGCCCTGTGGCGTCTGGCACCTGTGTGCGATCTCCCTGAGGTGGACTGCGACCCTGCATTACTGCCATCCACTGGCACAGTCGAGATTTCGCCACCCCTGGTGAATTCCAAGGACGACTCCATCTCTTGTAGAGTGGCAACTGCATGCCTCCTGGGTCTTGCCACTGGCGGTGGTGTTGCTGCTGGTGATGCTAGCAGTGTTGGTGATGCTAGCAGTGTTGGTGATGCTAGCTGTGTAGGTGATGCTGGCGGTTGTGGTGATGCTGGCGGTGGTGGTGATGTTGGCGGTGGTGGTGTGGTGTGCCCTGTACTTGCCCTGGCCTCCTCTGCTCTCTCCTTCTGGGGTTCCCTTCCTCCCTTGTCTCGTGCAGCCCTGCACGATGTCTCGCCTGTGGACAGAAATTGTACATTAGCTCACTAGTCTGCCAGCCCTACGTAGCAATAATAAACTTTAGACCTCCTGAGGCGGAAGCCGGGAGAGTAGCTTTGTGCTTTTAACATTTGAGTGTATTTACTGTGTTTTAGTACGTTTTTACCTCATTCTCCCCTGGCATTAGCGCGCTGCAGCTGACAACGCTGCTGCGGCTTACCTGATTGTTTGTGTTGCCGCCAGTTCCGGGACACAGAGGCCACGCCCACCAACATCAGGCCACGCCCCCTCCGACGCTGGGCATTTAAAACGCGCTGATTGGCTAGCGCGTCCCAGAACTTTAGACCTCCTGAGGCGGAAGCCGGGAGAGTAGCTTTGTGCTTTTAACATTTGAGTGTATTTACTGTGTTTTAGTACGTTTTTACCTCATTCTCCCCTGGCATTAGCGCGCTGCAGCTGACAACGCTGCCGCGGCTTACCTGATTGTTTGTGTTGCCGCCAGCTCCGGGACACAGAGGCCACGCCCACCAACATCAGGCCATGCCCCCTCCGACGCTGGGCATTTAAAACGCGCTGATTGGCTAGCGCGTCCCAGAACTTTAGACCTCCTGAGGCGGAAGCCGGGAGAGTAGCTTTGTGCTTTTAACATTTGAGTGTATTTACTGTGTTTTATTACGTTTTTACATCATTCTCCCCTGGCATTAGCGCGCTGCAGCTGACAACGCTGCCGCGGCTTACCTGATTGTTTGTGTTGCCGCCAGCTCCGGGACACAGAGGCCACGCCCACCAACATCAGGCCACGCCCCCTCCGACGCTGGGCATTTAAAACGCGCTGATTGGCTAGCGCGTCCCAGAACTTTAGACCTCCTGAGGCGGAAGCCGGGAGAGTAGCTTTGTGCTTTTAACATTTGAGTGTATTTACTGTGTTTTAGTACGTTTTTACCTCATTCTCCCCTGGCATTAGCGCGCTGCAGCTGACAACGCTGCCGCGGCTTACCTGATTGTTTGTGTTGCCGCCAGCTCCGGGACACAGAGGCCACGCCCACCAACATCAGGCCACGCCCCTTCCTATCATCCATTTCCTATTTAATATGTGCCTTTTCCGGTCGCGCAGCGGACGAGCGCAGCGGGCGCGCCGTTTGCGCGCCGAAGGCGCGCCTAAGGCAAGCCCGTCTGCGCCCGTCCGCGACCAGACTGCGGCCGGGGCCAGACATGCTGCCGAAATTGGAACATATGGTGGACAGATATCTTGGTCAGGTGAGGATCTAAAGGCACTTAACCCACCATCCAACTGCTGCCCTCACTCTATAGACCCAGCAACCTTTGACCCCGCCCAAACTTGTAGCAGTTGCAGGATAAGGTTTGATAACGCTGCCCCTGCAACACCCCCCAACCTTAAATCCCCTCCTCATACTAACCTCAGGGCGGGCCTATTAAACTGTAGATCCCTCGTCAAACATACAGATGAGGTCTGGCTTCTACTACAAGAGAAGGATTGGGATATCCTGTTCCTTACTGAAACATGGATTAAAGAGGACAACCTGACCTCTATCGCTCTTGCCATCCCTTCGGGATTTAAAATATGCCTCGCCAACCGGCCTGGGACAAAAAGAGGCGGTGGCGTAGCTATCATTTTCAAAGAGCATCTAGTACTGACATCTTCGGCTGCCATGACTATTCAAGGAATTGAAGGTCTTCACTTCTGCTTCCAAGTGAGCCCTCAGCTCTCACTAGCAGGACTAGTGATATATCGCCCCCCGGCTAGTGTAGACCCTATTCTTACTACCCTACTGGACACTATAGTGCAGAGCTCGCTCCTCCACCCCCTTTTCTTAGTGGTAGGTGATTTTAATATCCACATGGATAAAGTAGACTGCGCTACTGCAGAGATGCTTCGCACAACGCTAGACGCTGCCGGCCTTAGACTGATCAATAAAGGCCCCACACACACTGGGGGCCATACTATTGATCTCATCTTTGCGAACATCAAAGATGTGCGGCCCGAAAAACCTCTCCCTTTGATATGGTCAGATCATTCACTTGTCCCATTCACTTTGAACATTCGTAGTGAAACCAAGGCACCTAGCAAATGCTACTTTATGAAAAGACAATGGAAAAAACTGACCCCTGAGTCTATGTCCCCGGTCTTGGCACAATCCACCCCCCTCTTGACAAATAATCCCAATTTGGATGCCGTACTACTCAACGAGTGGATAGGAGGGATGGTCTCTCTTATTGCCCCAGCCTCTCGGGCCCTATCAAAAAGAGAATCCCCCTCAGCCCCCTGGTTTACGCAGGAACTTAGAGAGGAGAAAGCGGCCTGTAAACAACTGGAAAGACTCTGGAGAGTAAACTATGGCTTAGAAGAAAAAACAAGATATAAGGAAGCATTAAAAAAATTCCGCAAAGCCATTAGGAAAAATAAAAAGCGCTTCTATGCGGACTCAATTAGACAGGCAGAACAGTCCAGCAAACAAGTGTTCAAAGTAGTGCAGTCCTTCTTCAAACCTCAATGCATTGAAAGAGAGGTTGTTCCTACACCATTACTCTGTGAGCAAATTTCAGAATACTTCGATCTTAAAATTAAAAAAGTTTATGACTCCTTTGGCCCAGTAATAAGTACGGTGAAACAGGACACAGCAAATAATGGCGAGTCAGGAGGAACCCTCACCCAGTTCGCGCATACCTCTCTGAACGAGGTGAGGCAAGAACTCAGCCGCTGTAAATCCGGCTCCCCTGATGATCCCTGCCCTGCTAAACTGTGGAGCACCATAGCGGACTCTGTAGCGCCCACACTTCAGAGTATCTGGAATTCTTCCATTACGTCAGGAATCTTCCCCGACGTTTGGAAGCATGCCACTCTTCTTCCCCTAAAGAAAAAACCTAACGGGGACCCAGATGACCTCACGAATCTCCGCCCAATATCCCTGCTAGCCGCCCCGGGTAAAATGCTGGAAAAAGTGATACAACGCCAATTGAGTAAATTCGTGGAGACTAATAACATTCTCCATGAAACTCAATCTGGCTTTCGACCCGGCTTCAGCACAGAAACAGCGCTCCTAGAGGTAGCCGAGTCAGTGAGGTGGTCGATGGATGCGGGACGATCAGCTATGCTGGTACTCCTGGATCTGTCGGCCGCCTTCGATACGGTGGACCACGCTAGACTACTTAGTCGACTGGCAGAGATAGGCATTCAAGACAACGCGCTGAAGTGGATAAACTCTTACCTATCTCAGAGAACGCAGAAGGTGGCACTTGGGACGTTTTCTTCCACACCCAAAACCCTCAACTGTGGAGTCCCGCAGGGCTCGGCCCTGAGCCCTCTCTTGTTTAATGTCTATCTGGCCCCCCTTTTTACGCTAATTGCCAACTGGGGTGTTAAGGCAATTTCCTACGCCGACGACACCCAGTTGGTATTTCCTTACTCTGAGATGACACAGGGATCCTTCGCAAACTTTAAAGGCTGTCTCCAGGACATTGCTCACTGGATGAATATCAACAAGTTAAAACTAAATGCCAATAAAACCGAAGTTATCTTTTTCGGTAAAGGTCCCACCCCCGCCCCAGAGCTATGGTGGCCGATGGAGATGGGCTCCCCCCCTTCGCCCAGTCTCTCGGCAAAAAACCTTGGAGTGAGATGGGATAATAGAATGTCTTTTACTTCCCATATTCAACAAGTGGTTGGCTGCTGTTTGAGTAAACTAAGAAACCTCCGAAAATTTCTTAAACTTCTACCAGAGAGCTGCAGGAAACTGGTAGTTCATGCAACAGTCACCTCACGGCTTGACTATGCTAATGGCCTCTACCTGGGCCTCCCAAAATTCCTAACCCATAAACTGCAGGTAGTTCAAAATGCGGCTGCGAGGCTGCTACTGCGAATTCCTTTCAAGCAGTCAGTCTCTCCGCATCTTCGAACCCTGCATTGGCTCCCTGTGGTCAACCGGATAAAATTCAAAGCTCTGACACTTGCGTTCAGATCCCTGCATGGCTCCTGCCCACTTTACCTAAAAAAACGCCTCCCAAGATATTCCCAAAGTCGGGCACTACGGTCAAATGACCGTGTCTTACTGGCTGTCCCACGAGCAAAAAAGGTCCGCCTTGGCGGACGCACCTTTTCAGCAAACGCCACTGTTCTGTGGAACTCTCTACCTCAAGCAATCTAGCAGGCTCCATCTGAACACTGCTTTAAGAAGATGCTAAAGACCTGGCTCTTCTCTCAGCCACGCTAGGTCTTCCATCTCCGCCCCAGGCCTTCTATGGTTCTTCCAGCGCCGGGACACCTCCTCGCGAGGTAGCTGTTCGCGCTCTATAAAATCCAGTATTATTATTATTATTATTATTATTATTATTAATTCCTGGAACACTATCTTTCTGTCCTCTGCTTGCTTATCACTGATGTGTGTCACATGCCTTGGTGTTCAGTAGGATGACTGTCATGATATGTGTTCCACTGACTACATCTCCCAGAATGCATTGCTGGTGATTAGGAAAACCTGTACTGGAGTGGGAGTCACACAGCCTCATTGGGGAATGGGGATAGGGAATGGGGGGCGCAGATTAGTGTGCATGCTTCTTACCTTGTTTGTTGGCAGCTCTGGCTGAGCTGTCCGCATCCCCGATTCCGCATACGCTGTCCGGCTCTATGGTGGACTCCACCAGCTGTTCAAGAGCAGTCAGTGCAGGCGCCCTGTTCCTTCCTCCTCCTGTCTGTCTGGCTTGTTTTTTTATCTCTGCCATCTTCTTTTTGGTGATGACCCTGATGTCATACCACCTCTTTTTCAGCTCATCTATTTCCCGGGTGGTCATTCCTATGGCATTCACTTGTGCCTGTATCCCCAGCCAGATCTTCAGTTTTGCAGATTCAGCCACTTGCAGGGACTGTTTGCCAAATAGCTTCGAATGTTGTTTGGCCACCTCCTCAATTAGGACCTGGAGCTCCCTTTCACTGAACTTTAACTTTCTCTTCCTCTCAGCACCTTCTTTGTCTGTCTCCTTGTCAGACATTGTGCAGATTTCACAGGTAAAGTTCTCCTAGTGGCTCCTCTGTCCTCCTCTGCACTCCCAGCCTCTTCAGAAGGTTCAGATTCAGTGCACCTGCATGGGTGTGGCCACTTCCTGGTTGGGAGGTGGGGTGGATGCACATGATTGGCTGATTCCTCAATTGCTGGTGTTTTGAATTACCGATTTGGTATTTACCGATTCGGTAATACAGATTTGGTAATACCGATCGGTAATACTGATCGGTATTAAGGATTCGGTATTGTTTTTCTGATTTTTACCGAATCGGCAACAAATACCGATTTTTTTACCTACATCGGAAATACTGAATTCTTAATACTGAATCGGTAAAATTCGGTATTAAGAATTCGTTATTTCACTTTTACCTACATATGACCCTAAATCCTCCTCCAGCACTACACTAACTAACCCCAGTGACGGTGCACCAGTGGGTGTTGGTGGTGCTTTGGGGCTCTTAAGGGTCATTCTGCATGTAACCTACTGACCACATGCATAACATTTGTGGGTACTCCAGCTGTCTGGCCTACCCTTAGGGGGGCATGGCTTCTTAGAACTGGGAGGCTGGGAATCTTTACCCTGGGAAATATTTTGGGACTCTTTAGAGAACTCCTTTTGGTTACACTGTTCCCCCCACTCTTCTGCTGGGGGCACTGCCCACCTTTAGTTGGGTTTCCCACATACCCCTTGTGGACCCTAGAACTCATCCAATGGTCTGCCTTGGCCTGGAGCCTCATGACCTCCAACTGATGATCCTTGGTCCTTCGCCTTTCCTCCACTTCCTCTGGAGTCCAATTCCTGGAAGAATAATTGCTGCCAGCCAAGCGGCATCTCTCCCAACAGGCACATCCTGGGATCTGAACCCGCCTTCTGGCACACCCTATCCACATCTGCATCATCTATCTCCCCAGCTTCTCTGACCTCGCACCAGGCCCCTATGGCCTTCTGTAGCTTATCTTTCCTAGAGTTGCTCCTCATGGGACATCTAAGGCTCTTGCAGAACTGCTTGAGTTGCTCTACTTTGTAACTGCTTAACATTTCAATGTCAAGCTCCAATTCTGCTGCCTCACTTGCTGGTTTACCATTCAGAGACATGGTGCATGGATACTTCAGGGGCCAGATCAAAAATAGAACAAAAAATAAAACACAGTATGTGGTTGCGTAGTGGTCTGCACTAAACTAGTGGTGTACACCATTTACTGTGGTTCAAGTACAAATACAAGTTCAAATCCTCACCGCTGACTACCAATGTTAGACATGGGGGTCTCTAGTTGGCAGAGATAGGTACCTTTGTCCGAATAGGGACCCTTATTTCTAGTAAGGGTAAGGGGGATACACACTTTAGATAACCCCTGCTCATCCCCTGGGTAGCTTGGCACGAGCAGACAGACTTATCCCAAAGGCAATGTGTAAAGTATTTGTGCTAAAAAACACAGTAATACAGCGATAACACCACTAATGGACACCACACCAGTTTAGAAAAATAAAGTATCTTTATCTAAACTCAACAAGACCAAAATGCCAAAAATCCAAAATACATATAATGAGAATATGACTTTTCAAAGGTTTCAAGTAAGTGGGTCCATAGAAAACTATGGATGCATGATTCTACACAAAGTACCTATAGATGCGTCAAAATTCACAAGGCCAAACAGCCGCAGAGATGGGAAGTGTTGAGAAACAAAGAGATGAGTCAGTTCCTGTGTCCTTGGGGAGGCGATGCAACAGTTCTGCCTCACGCAGAAGTGATGCATAATATCCGGACTGTAGGGGGAAGTGATGCGTCGACTCCAAGCCTGTTGTCTGAAATTACCTGAGAACCAAGGTTTAGACAGTGTGTGCCATTGTGCAAATAGGCTTAAAGTGCTTCAGTGTTTTCATATATTCTTCAAAACCTGATTACAATATTAATTTCTAATCCATTAAAATGACCATTAGGTTGCAGACACCAGCAATTTTCCAGCATTTGCTAAAAATGTTATCATTTGACATTACAATGGAATTGACTCGCCCAAATAGGCATAAAATAAGTGCCTGATGGGCTGATCTTACCCCAACCTTAAGGAATCAAGGTTTTTAATGTATGCAGGGTATTTTAAGCAGCTTAGGATATGTACATACTATGTGAATAAGATTTCACGTGGCCACCCGCACAGTCTACATTTAGCACTTGGCCATTGTTGGTTCCCTCCTTAGCATGCCCAGTCTTATTTTTAAGAATGTTTCTTTCATTTGGACTGATAAATGGGCATTCAAATAAGGCTGGGTTCGCAGGGACTGGTGTGAGTTAATCACAAACCATGCAAGGGTTTTTGCCACTAAAGCTGTCTTATCCGCATGAAATGAGTTGGTTTTAATTTTTTTTAAAGATTTGTTTAAGACCGGACATTGTCAATCCTGAGAGCCCTATCGGCAGATCTAAACTCTGGAGGCAGGATAAAATGCAGGATCGCCAGATATCTGTGTAGACAGAACTAATTATTTCATGCCAGCAGATGATAGCTAAGGAATCAGGGTTAGATGGGAAAATATAGTACATACATTTCAGAAATGACCCTTGCAACACCATGGACTGTCTTTGCAGGCCAAACTCCAATCTAATTTCAGCTCAGCCAATTGACCTGGGGACACATTTTAAAAACCATCTTTACTAAAAGATGTGTTATTAAATTCTAAGTTCAGAGAGCGTAAACTTGATTTCTCTATCTAATCCCAATGGGAAGTTATACTTGTTGGATGTTACAATATACCTCCGATTCTATCCTACTGGGCAGAGAGCCTTTCGATAGTGGAATCAGATTGGCAGTAGTTCACTATCAGGACATGTCACACACACCAGTACTAGTCCTACCTTTCAAATACACTGTACCCTGCCCAGGGGGGTACCTTGAGTCTACCATAGGGGTGCCTTACATTTAGGAAAAGTGCACCTACTTGCCAGGTCGACATGGCAGTTTAAAACTGTGCGCAACCTTTCAGTGGCAGGTCTGAGATTCCTTTTCAGGGCTACTCATGTGAGTGGCACAATCAGTGCTGCAGGCCTACTAGTAGCATTTTATTTACAGGCCCTGGCACACTCAGTGCACTTTACTAGGGACTTACTAGTAAACCAAATATGCCAATCAGGGAGAACCTTGTGATCACAATTTACACAGGGAACACTTGCACTTTGACACTGATCAGCAGTGGCAAGTGCCCAAAGCATCTAAGCCAGCAAAAATGAAATTCAGTACACCATCAAAAATACAGGAGGTAGAGTCAAAAAGTCAGGGGAAACCATGCCAAAGATGCCAAGTCTAACACCCCCCTTCCTTCCCTGGATTTCCTAAACGTGGGTACATGTACTAGGTTATCTGAGGATGATCTCAGGCTCCTTGCTGGTTTATAGTAGGTTAATTTATCCTGTAGAAGTCTGGGTCCAGCTCCATTCAAGGCCTTATGGACTATGCACATTGATTTAAAGATCCCTCTCTCATTACTGGTAGCCAGTGCAGTTCATATAAAGTTTCTTGTGAAAACAAACCAAGATTTATTCAAAGCTATTTTAAATACCAATACCTGTGTTCCACAAAGTCTTTTTAGCAGGTAGTCTGGGAATTCCAGTAAAAGGGCAATACAGTAGCCAATCCAGAGTGTAGACTGCACCACTAGCTTTCTTGCTGGTTGTGGAAGTAGGGGGGCGTTTTTCTCAAGTTTCACATCAGACCATGGCAGGAAGCCCTTGTCTTATTTACCTGTGTTTCCATCAAGAGTTTCATATCCATCAGCAATCCTAAGTTACTCACTGATTCAGCTTAAATCAGGTCTGCTGTTTTTGTCCATGATCAGAAGTTATCTGGGAGTTAGCATGGGACTTTGTTGGGGGAACAGCATAAGAATTCTGTTTTACTGCCATTGAATTTTAGAGTATTGTTGCTGAGCCAGTTTGCCATTTCTAATAGGTACTGTGGCAACTGTGGAAGTCATTTAGCTGGTTAGGGTTTTCATTGTTCAGAAATATAATTAACTGGATGTCGTCTGCATAATTTATGATGGATACCCCGAATTATTTTATTATAGGTAGTAGGGGGGCGTAAGTATACATTGAATAGAACGGGGCTTAGAGTCGACCCTTGTGGCACTTTGTGTAGTAGCTCTTTGAATTCAGATCTGAAAGGAGGGAGAGAGATAGTTTGCCATCTCTCAGACACATAGGATTCAACCCATTTAGGAAGGTGCTGTCCACCCTGATCTCTTTTCATCTATTAAGTAAGATTCAGTGGTTATCGCTGTCTGTTAAATACTGCTGACAGATATAATATAATCAAAAGTAATTGATTAGATTCTAGAAATGTTGCCAGTATTTTCCTGGTGTGATTTCCTATAATCTTAGCCGGATAGGGGAGCTGTGGTATATATATATATATCAATATCTATATATATACACACTGTAATGGCGATGAAATAACTGCAATGGCCTATTTCTGGGAATTAATAAGTCCCAAATGAACAGGCTTCAATCATTGCAGAATGCTGCTGCTAGATTACTTTTGGATATACCCAGAGGCAAACCTACCTCTGCGGCTATCCAAACTTTGCACTGGCTTCCAATCCAGCTTCGCATGGAGTTTAAGGCCTTATGTTTGGTCCATAAAGCTTTCTACGGAGGAGATGCTAGGGCTATGCGCATATTGTTTAGACCTTACATTACGGCCCGATCGCTAAGATCCGGCACCTTGAATCTTCTTTGCCTGGATAGGATCAGGAAGGCAAGATGGGGTGGTAGAGCATTCTCCCACCGTGCGGCAAAGCTATGTAATTTGTTGCCTGTAGCCATGCGTCTTCAACCTAATAGATTGGCTTTTAGGAGAGCCTTGAAGACTTGGCTGTTTGCTACAACATAGGTGAATGTTACAGCCTACAGGTTCTCTTCCTTTAGCGCCAAGACGCCACGGCATACTAGCGCTCTACAAACATAAATCCTATCCTATTTTACAAGGTAGTCTTCTCTCTGTGTCTATCAATTAACTCATACTCAATGGGGAATAGTTGAAGGCATGCAAGGGAACTGACATGATTAGGGCAGTGATGCTGAAACTTCTCGTCAATAAAGTTCATTTTTACAACCCACTGAGAGCTCCGTTTGCTATGATAGGAGCATTGGTGGAATATTGTACCACAAAGCGATACCAAAGGGGATGATGGACGGAGCGTTTGAGTAAATCAAACACTCACCCCCAGTGAACTTATCTGGGTTTAATCCATCATCATTCTTTAGCTCACTTCACCACCCCAGTTCAGGCCATATGCAAATCAGTCTGACCCTGTGCCTCATGGGAACAGTCCAGCCCGAACTGCCAAGCCATGTCTTCCCTGGACCGGAAACAAGAATCCTGGGACCGTTTTCGGGTTCATAACCCTCATCAGCCAGGCTATCTTGAAACCAGTGGCAAAGTGAGCAAGGGACCCACGTCTGGGCATACCCTGCCAACTTAGGGCAAACAAGCGATACTAAAGGGGATGATGGACGGAGCGTTTGAGCAAATCAAACACTCACCCCCAGTGAACTGATCTGGGTTTAATCCATCATCATTCTTTAGCTCACTCCATCACCCCAGTTCAGACGTGGCCATATGCAAATCAGTCTGAACCTGTGCCTCATGGGAGCAGTCCAGCCCGAACTGCCACAAGCTCAAAATGGAGGCACCCATTCAAGAGTTTGGCAAGAGGTTTGTGGATTTGCTGAAAATGGATTTTGAACTGCCAGAACTGCCACAATGGCTTATGAAGCCTGCCTTGCTTAATGAACATTACCATAATGGAACAGGCCTTGCACCCTCTAGATCATAACAAAGTGCACTAAAATGATAGTTAGTTGGACATTTCACTCGTACAAAACCAGAGAAATTCGGACGTTATAGTTAGTTGAGCTAACTATAACTCGCGCCCCAGCAATGCACTGCTGATGATGTCACATATTTCATCATTCATGACATGGTCAGTGACATCACTGATGACATCTCAAATGACATCACTGATGACATCATCCAGTGACTGTGTGTTTCTGTAAAGTTTAAATATGTTTTATATATATATGCCAAGGTGTATTGAAGAATGAGTGGGTGTATAAGTGTCTGAATGGATAATTTAGTAGATGCGCGACGGACTGTATAAGTGAGTGATTAAACATGTCTTACTGAATGCATGGGTCAGTGACTAAAGTATTTGAATGTCTGTATCAGTCTGTCAGTTGGTATGTCAGCAGCTGCATGATTTGGTGAGAAGCTACATGAGTGTCTATGTGGGTTGTTGATTGGTTATCTGAGTATCTGTATGGGTGCCTGAGTGTCTGTGTGGGTGGGTGGGGGTGTGCGACTCTGTATAGATGTGTGAGTAGGTGATTCACTGAGTGTATGGGTTCAAGAGTGCATCTGTGAAGGGCTGTATGGGTAGGTGAGTGTGTGTATGGGTGTGTTGGTAAGTGAATGGATGTCTCAGTGGTACATGTGTGACGAACTACATAAGTGAAGGGCAGAATATGTGAGTGTTGGAGTATATAAATGACTATATATGAGAGTGAGTGATTGTGAGAGTGGCATGTATGGATGAGTGTGTGCTTATGTCAGTGATTGTAGAAGAGAGTAAGTATGTGTTAGTATCTGTATGAATAAGTGAGGTGGTGTGTGTATAGCTGTTTAGGGGAGTAAATGGGAGTTTGATTGATTCTTTGCATGACTGACTAGGTGTGTGAGTAACTCTATGAATGAGTGGCGGTGTGTGAGTGTCTGTATAGGTGTATGAGTACATATGATAGTACTTTATTGATGAGTGACTGTATGTATGAGTGACTGTATGGGTGAATGAGTGGATGTGTGTGTAGACCTAGGAATAAAAGAGTGGGTATGTAGTAACTGGAATTGGTATGTCTATGGCTTCGAAAATGGTAGTCTGTATTTTAGAGTGGGTGTATCAAATGTTATATTAGGGTGTGAGGCGGTGCATCAGATTATCACGTGGATGATTTCATCAGTGATGTCATTTGAGATGTCATCTGTGATGTCACTGACCATATCATGAATGATGTAATATGTGACTTGATCAGCAGTACAATGCGGGGACGTGAGTTATAGTTAGCTCATCTACCTATAACGGACGAATTTCTCTGGTTTTGTACGAGTGAAATGTCCAACTAACTATAACGTCCCTGAAAGCTGTTATTTTTAGTGAATTTCTAAGGTTTTTTAAATGCTAATTTCTAACTATAACATCCCTGAAACCTATGGTTTTTCTGTGAATTTCTAAGGTTTTTTAAATGCTAATTTCTAACTATGCCTACAGAGGTATGATATGTGCAGAAAGTGGAAGAAAAGCACAGAAAGAAGCAAGAGAAATGCAGAAAGAGGCAACAGAAGTCCAGAAAGAGGAAGAAAGGTGCAGAAAGAAGCAAGCGATATGCAGAAAGAACCAACAGAGGTGCAGAAAGAGGCCTTGTTGCAAAGCCATGCTGTGCCCCCAACTTTTTGATGACAGGTACTGGTGGTAACTGACTGACTAACCAGGCCGGGAGCCAGTGCTATGCTGAAAGACACTTAGAATACAGTGAAAACACCTACATACACTTGGGTACACTATGGGTTGGGGCACCCTTGTGATTGGCATGACCTCCCCTGTAAGGCCCTACTACATAATAGAGCAGGGGGATTTATTTATTTTATTTATTTATTTATTTATTTATGGGTCTTATATAGCGCCTGAATCACCCCATACGGGGTATCTCTGCGCTAGGACATCTTGAGGACCTACAAAGAGGATTAGACTTAAAATAGCTCTGTTTTCAACAGTTTCCTGAAGTCTAAAAAGTTGGTGCATTGACGTAGTTGTATGGGGAGGAAATTCCAGTATCGAGGCGCAAGGTGAGAAAACGCTTTACCTCCCATCCGCGCCAATTTGATGCGAGGGGTACAGAGATATGCTAGATGGCTGGATCTCAACAATCTGGTAGGAGTATATCTGACTAATTTATGAGCCAGATAGCCAGGACCCAAGTTGTGTAAGGATTTAAAAACTATACAACAAATTTTAAACTTGACTCTCTTTTTTATTGGAAGCCAGTGGAGGTCACGAAGAAGGGGAGCTGAAGGAGTCCTGGGAGGAGCATTGTTGACTAAACGGGCCACGGTTTACTGGACAACCTGTAATTAATTTAAGGATTTTTCTTTAGCTGCAATCAATAGAGCATTACAGTAGTCCAATCTACTGATAATTAGAGTTTGAACAAGGGTTTTGCAGGTTGTTAGAGGGAGGAAAGGACAGACCCTTCGCAGAATGCGGAGAGTATGGAAGCAGGATCTGGCGGTGGTGTTTACATGTTCCTCTAAAGTTAAACCCTGGTCAATACGCACTCCTAAGTTCTTTACTATATCCTTTGGGGACGGGGCCGCACCTAATTCCTCTGGCCACCAACTGGGGGACCATCTTAGTTTTGCCTCTCCAAACAACATTACTTCCGATTTATCTGTATTCAACTGTAGGAAGTTCTCCCTCATCCACTGTGCGATACCTTTCATTCCCTCTGAAAAGATATCTTGGATGACTGGATTTTATTTATCAAATGACAGCAAAAGTTGCGTGTCGTCAGTGTAGGATATAGGGGTGAATCCGAACCTTTTAAGAAGTCCTGCCAAGGGGGTGACATAGATGTTGAATAATGTGGGGCTCAAACAAGAGCCCTGAAGGACCCCTTGTTGATACTGGTGGTTTGAGAATGGTAGGGACCAAGATTAATAGTTTGCGTCCTATTAGTTAGAAAGTCGATTAGCCAACTCAGGGCTTTGCCCCTAACACCTATATCTTTAACCCCTTGTGTGCCACGCCCTTTCCCCGCCCTGTGCCGGGCTTTCTATTAGCGGGCGGAGTTCATGACGAGATGGTCTCGTCATGGGCACAGCGCAACCGCGGCCCATGACGAGACCATCTCGTCATGGGCACTGAAAGGGTTAAGGCGGGTGATAAGAACCTGATGGGATATGGTGTCGAAGGCAGCCGACAGGTCGAGCAGGACCAGCATCACTGCCCGACCGTTGTCAGCTGCCATTCGGATGTTGTCTGTGACCTCCACTAATGTTGTTTCTGTGCTGTTTCGGGCGAAATCCAGACTGTGACTGATCTAGGCAGTGAGTGGTTTCAATGAACTCGGAAAGATGTTTGTTAATATGTTTTTCTAGAAGCTTACTATACAGGGGAAGCAGAGAAATGGGTCGGTAGTTGGTAATGTCTTCTGGTGGCAGCATCAAGTTTTTCCTTATGGGAACAACCTGAGCTGCCTTCCATTCAGCTGTGAGAACACCTTCATCCAAAGATCTATTAAGGACAGAAAAATAGGACTGGCCAGAGTAGTAGACAGAGTGGCGGCGATTTTTGCCGGCATAGGGTCTAAAGGCGAGCCTGATTTAGTGCTCCTTAAAAGAGCGTCTACTTCAGTGCAGGAAAGGTATCCAGGGATTGTAAGGCCTCCTTAACGGGGGTTAGTTTCATATGCGGACTTGGGCAAGGCACGGAAGTCGCAGTGATTTTTTGATATATTTTTTCAATTTTCTGAGCTAGATGATTTGCAATATTATCACAGAGGATTTGTGAGGGAGGTCCATCAGTATTGCATGCTTTAGGGTTAGTGAAAGTGTTTAATATTTGGTAGAGCGTTCGGGAGGAATTTTCGGCATTATCAATCTGAGTGGCTATATATAGTTTTCGAGCAAGCTTCAGATTTTTATGATAAGCTGCCAGGGGTCTTCTGAATTGATCTTTATCCGCTGGATCATGTGAAAGGCGCCAGGTTCGTACTAGCTTTCTACCAAGGCATTTTTCTGTTTTCAGATTGGACGAGTACCAAGGGGCCTGCGCGCGTTTGAGGGGGTTTAGGTGTGATTTGGAAGGGGCTAAATGATTGATAGCGGCCATAAGATTGGTATTCAAGGATGCTAATTGTTCCTCCATACCATCTGATTCTCCATAACGGGGAGGGATGAAGGAATCCTGAAAGGATTGAGGTGTGATTTTGTGCCACTGCCTAAATTCTCTGGTGGGTCTGGTTTTGAAACCGACCAATTCTTGTTTACCCTGAACCGAAAAATCCACTTAATAGTGATCAGACCATTCGAGGGGGGTCGTGGTATTATAGAGGATGTTCGGGGAATTGGTTAGAATGAGATCAAGCATATGTCCAGCCTGATGGGTGGAATCGGTGTTGATCTTCCTTAGGTTTAGTGTGGATAAGTCAGCTAACAAGGAGAATGTTTCCTTGTTATCAAGATTTTCCCCCTGAACATTGAAATCCCCTAAAAGTAGGAAATTATTGGTAGAGATTACATGTGGAGAAATTATTTCCAGTAGACGACATGAAAAGTTGGATAAGGGCCCCGGGGGTCGATAGACCAAGGCGCCTTTCCAGCATAATTGAGGATGTATGTCTGCTCTGAAAACCAATATCTCCATCATGTCAGTACAGTACTGTTCAATAATAACTTCTTTAATAGGATCCTTAAATATGATAGCCAGTCCTCCACCTGTTCTGAGAGGCCTGTCTTGTCTTTGGATGCTATAACCCTCTGGGAGAGCGATGGCAATGTCGGGATTAGAATGGGACTTCGTCCAAGTCTCTGTTAAGAACCCAATGTGGGGGAGGGTAGAAGATAGCAGGTCCCAAATATTGATGGCATGTTTGGGTAGTGAATGCACATTAGCCAGGAAGCAATTCCAGGTTCTAGTATGTTGATGTATCAAGTTTAAGGACTTTTGTTGAGAATGCAATACCTTAATAGAGGTTACGTTTTGTACTGAGCATTGTAATCTACAGTGTCTACATGAGACCGGGCCCTCGAGGGTTGCTGAGAGTAAGCACGAATGAGTAGGGGGATTACAAAGATGACCCCGGGATCTAATGTCTCTGAGTTCATCATTGGAATATTTCTTAAGTGCAAGGAAATGTAAATCCCGATTGGGGCTAGCACTAACAGGGATTAAAACTACCTCTAAATCAGAGGTGCAGAAAGAGGCAAGAGAGGTGCAGAAACAGGTAAGAAATGCGCAGAAAGAGGGAACAGGGGTACAGAAAGAGGTAAGAGGGATACAGCAATTTGAAAGAGAGGTACAGAAAGAAGCAAGAGCAGTGCAGAAAGAAGCAAGAAAAGTATAGAAAGAAGCAAGAGAGGTGGAGAAATAGGGAAGAGGGGTGCAGAAAGAGGCAAGAGGGATACAGAAATTTCCAAAAGAGGGGCAAAAGGAAGCAAGAGCAGTGCAGAAAGAACTAACAGAGGTGCAAAGAGAGGCAAGAGGGTACAGAAAAAGGTAGGAGAGGTGCAAAAAGAGGCAAGAGAGGTACAGAAAGAGACAGGAGAGGTGCAGAAAGAAGGAAGAGAAGTGCAAAAAGAAGCAACAGAGGTGCTGAAAGAAGAAGAGAGGTGAAGAATGAGAAAAGAAGGGTGCAGAAAGAGGCAAGAGGGGTACAGAAAGAGGCAAGAGGGGTACAGAAAGAGGCAAGAGAGGTGCAGAATGAGAAAAGAAAGGTGCAGAAAGAGGCAAGAGGGGTGCAGAAAGACGTAAGGGAGGTGCAGTAACAAGCAAAAGAAGGGCAGAAAGCGGCAAGAGAATTGCTGAAAGAAGCAAAAGAGAAGTGGAAAGAAGCAAGTGAAGTAAAGAAAGAGGCAAGTGAGATACAGGAAAAGGCAAGAGAGGTGCAGAAAGAGACAAGAGGGAGGCAGAAATGTGCAAGAGAATAGCAGATAGAAGCCAGAACTGTGTGGAAAGAACCAACAGAGGTGCTAAAAGAGGTGCAAAGGGTACAGAAAGAGGCAAGAGAAGTACAGAAAGAAGCAACAGAGGTACAGAAAAAGGCAAGAGTGGTGCAGAAAGATGGAAGAGAGGTGTAGAAACAGGCAAGGGAGTTACACAAAGAGGGAAGAGGGGTGCAGAAAGAGGCAAGAGGGGTGTAGAAAGAAGCAAGTGAGGTACAGAAAGAGGCAAGAGAGGTGTAGAAAGAGGCAAGAGAGGTGCAGAAACAGGCAAGAGAAATACAGAAAGAGGCAAGAGAATTGCTGAAAGAAGCAACAGAGGTGTAGAAAGAAGCAAGAGAAGTACAGAAAGAGGCAAGTAAGATGCAGAAAGAGGCAAGAGAGGTGCAGAAAGAGGGAAGACGAGTGCAGAAAGAAACAACAGGGGTGCAGAAAGAAGCAAGACAGGTGCAGAAAGAAGCATGGGAAGTGCAGAATGAAGCAACAGGGGTGCAGAAAGAGGCACAAGAACTTCAGAAAGAGTCAAGAGAGTTGCAGAAACAGGCAAGAGAGGTGCAGAAAAATGTAACAGGGGTACAGAAAGAAGCAACAGAGGTGCAGAAAGAGGGAAGAAGGGTACAGAAAGAGGCAAGAGGAGTGCAGAAAGAAGCAACAGAAGTGCAGAAAGAAGCAAGGGAAGTGCAAAAAGAGGCAAAAGAATGGCAGAAAAAAGCAACACATGCAGAAAGAGGCAAGAAGAGAGCAGAAAGAGGGAGAAGGGGTGCAGAAAGAAGCAAGAGAAGTGCATAAAGAAGCAACAGAGATGCAGAAAGGGGGAAGTGGGATGGAGAAATAGGCAATAGGGATACAGAAAGAAACAAGAGAGGTGCAGAAAAAATAAGAGCTGCAGACAGAAGGAACAGAGGTGCTGAAAGAGGCAAGAGGGGTGCAGAAATAGGGAAGAGGGGTGTGAAAGAGGCACAAGGGTTTCAGAAAGAGGCAAGAGGAATGCAGAAAGAAGCAAGAGAGGTTTAGACAGCAACAGAAAAAGTACAGAAAGAAGGAACAGTACTACAGAAAGAGGCAAGAGGAGTGCAGAAAGAGGGAAGAGGGGTGCAAAAAGAGGCACGAGGGGAAAGGTGCAGAAAGAAACAAAAGAAGTGCAGAAAGAAGCAACAGAGGTGCAGAAAGAGACAAGAAGGGAACATAAAAAGGGAAGAGCAGTGTAGAAAGAGGCACAAAGGTTGCAGAAAGGAGGGACAGAGGTGCATAAAGAGGCAAGAGAAATGCTGAAAGATGCAACAGAGATGCAGAAAGGGGGAGGAGGGATGGAAAAAGAGGCAAGACGGGTGCAGAAAGAAGTCAGAGAGCTGCAGAAAGAAACAAAAGAAGTGCAGAAAGAAGCAGCAGAGGTACAGAAAGAGGCAAGAAGAATGCAGAAAGAGGGAAGAGGGATGCAGAAAGAGGCACAATGGGCGCAGAAAGAACCAACAGAGGTGCAGAAAGAGGCAAGAGGGGAGTGGCAAGAGGGAGCAGGGGTGCAGAAAGAGGCACATGGTTTGCAGAAAGAAGGGTCAGAGGTGCAGAAAGAAGCAAAAGAAGTGCAGAAAGAAGCAATAGAGGGGCAGAAAGAGGGAAGAGGGGTGGAAAAAGAGGCAAGGGAATGGCAGAAAGAAGCAACAGAAATGCAATAAGGGGGAACAGGGGTGAAGAAAGTGGTGAGAGGGGTGCAGAAAGAAGTAAGAGAGATGAAGAAAGAAACAAAAGAGGAGCAGAAAGAAGGAACAGAGGTGCAGAAAGAGGCAAGAGGGGTGCAGGAAGAGGGGTGCAGAAAGAAGCACTAGTGGTAAAGAAAGAAGCAAGAGACGTGCAGAAAGAAGAAAGAGTAGTGGAGAAAGATGCAACAGAGGTGCAGAAAGAGGCAACAGGGGCACAGAAAGAGGGAAGAGGGATGGAGAAAGAGACAAGAGAGGTGCAGAAAGAAGCAACAGAGGTGCAGAAAGAGGGATGGAGGAAGAGGCAAGAGCAGTGCAGAAAGAAGCAAGAGAGGTGCAGAAAGTAACAAAAGAAGTGCAGAAAGAAGGAACAGAGTTCCAGAAAGAGGCAAGAGGAGTGTAGAAAGAGAAGAGGGGTGCAGAAAGAGGCACAAGGGGTAAAGAAAGAAGCAAGAGAGGTACATAAATCACAAGATAAGTGCAAAAAGAAGCAACAGACATGCAGAAAGGGAGAATAGGGGTGGAGAAAGAGGCTAGAGAGGTGCAAAAAGAAGCAAGAGAGGTACAGAGATAAATAAAAAAGAAGTGCAGAAAGAAGGAACAGAGATGCAGAAAGAGGCAGGAGGAGTGTTGAAAGAAGGAAGAAGGGTACAGAAAGAGCCAAGAGAGGTGCAGAAAGAGGGAAGAAGGGTACAGAATAAATCAAGAGGGGTGCAGAAAGAAGGAAGAGGGATGTGAAAGAGGCACAAGGGGGACAGAAAGAAACAAAAGAAGTGCAGAAAGAAGCAACAGAAATACAGAAAGAGGCAAGAGAGGTGCAGAAAGAAGCAAGAGTGGCTTGCACACCATTAGTATCAATTTAATACCCACATTTAGCAATAAGTAACAGGTGACCATTCTAAGTTTACAAAGGACCTTCCACCATGCTGTAACACTTGTCGCTGCATTTTTGGTAACGTTTGGGCCGTTTGTGCTAGAAAAAAGGCTTTTTTTGTTCAAATCTGCAGATGATGAATTATGTGGGTAATGCGGAAGATGTATAATTTTGCAAATGTTGTGGCTTGGTGCAGCCAAACAGTCACATAATTCCAGTGGTCATGTTCATACCTCTGACTAGGTCCAGAAGTGCTCCTTAGTGATTCCTTCTTTTTTTGTGTCTCAATGAGTTCATAGTTTAGCTTCTATGGAAACCAGGAAGACTAAATCTTGAGGTTACCACTTCACAACACAGACTACCATCCCACATATTTACTCTCCATAACACATAATCCCGATCTACATAACTCCTATACATTAAATAACAAAAACTTTCTATCCACATAATTTCACTGCACAACATACCACATAATTCCACCACACACAACGTACATCTAATCCACTCCATGAAACATTAAGATTTACAATGCTAATAGCTCTAACTCTTGCAAATGCGAGACTTAATACATTACAAATGCTTCTTTAAATGGTAGTCATGTTTGCAGAGTGGTGGAGAAAGGGGGCTGGGCCTCCAACCAATGCTCAGGAATTCCACTGCATAGAACTTACAGGAGGTACCAAGAGGGCAACTTGGCCACCAATGTCCCTCAGGAGTAAAGTGGACTTTATGCCCCAACCAGTACTGTGCCAGGAGGTGCGTTTGTAGAGTGGTGGAGAAAGGTGAGCGTGGCCTCCGAAGACCTCTTAGCAATCGCACAGTGTGGGATTTACTGAAGGTAACAGGAGGGGTAGTCAGCCCCTAAGGTTAACCTTGCGGGCCAACTACACCTCCTATTACCTCCAGTAAGTCCCGCACAGCAGGATTGCTAAGTTCTCATAGCAGGCAACGCCCCCTTCCCTCACCAGTCTGCATTGCACTTTCTGGCATGCTCTTGGAGTCAGATTAAAGTCCCCTTCACTGCTCGGGGTCCTTAGATGCCAACTACCCTACCTGATACCTCCAGTATGCCCCAGATAGTGGGATAGCTGACAGGTGGACACAGGCCATGCCACCTTTCTCCACCACTCTGCAAACGTACCTCCTGGTGTGTTCTGGGTTGCGGTATTAAGTCCCCTTGAATCCTGAGGGTCCCTTGGGACCACCTAGCCCACCAGGTACCTCCAGGAAGCCCCACAGAGCTGGATTGCTGAGAGTGGTCTTAGGCCATGCCCCCTTTTTACACCACTCTGCAAACCCACCTCCTGGCGCACTGCTGCTTGAGGGATGAAGTCCACTTTAGTCCTGAGGTCTTCAGGACACAAGCGGACCTCATCGCCTCACCAGCAGTGCACCGAGAGGCACGTTTGCAGAGTAGTCTAAAAAGGGGCATGGCCTCGGACCACCTCTCAGCAATCCCACTGTTGGGGGCTTACTGGAGCTACCTGGTGGTCAAGTTTGCCCCCAGGGACCCTCCGGACTCAAGGGGACTTAATCCCCCAATTTAGAACGAACCAGGAGGCGCATTTGCCCAGTCCCCGGGGCATGGCCACATATTTAAAAAAAATAAAAAAAGGAGAGAGGCCGCGTGGCCCACCTCCTGAGGACAGTTTTGGCCCCCTCCTTTAATACAAAAAGGAGGGGGCCGCGTGGCCCCCTCTTCCCTAGCCCACTTTTGTCCCTGGAGACCCCATTCCCTGGGGCCTAGCCTGTTTGATGGGGACCATGGGGGGAGCCCCAAAGCCCCCATGGTGTCTGCCGGATCCCCGCCTCCTGCGGGAGCCGGCATTGATTTGGGCAAGGGGAGCTGCTACAATGCAGCTCCCCTTGCCCAAAAGCAATTCTGCTTTGCTTCTTGGAAGCAAGAGCAGGTTTCTTGTTCTCGTTTCCAAAAAGCAAAGAAGTGTATGGCAGGGTGGGAGCCATGCTCCCACCCTGCTGTAGCAAATGGCAATTTCACGGGGGTGGGCACCCCGGGACATTGCAGGAGATGGCCCAGGGGGGGCAGTCCCCAGATCCATCTAAGGCACCAGGAGGGGGACCCCCTCCCAACATTGACATAGCCCCGGGGAGGTGGTGGTCCCTGGGGCCGGGGGTCCACAACGGACCCCCATATTAACATAATTCATGCCCCGGGGAGGTGGTGGTCCCAGGGGCAGTGTGGGGAGTGGCAGAAGCCCCCCACACTCTTGTAATTTAATTGGAGCCCTGGGGAGGTGGCGGTCGCCAGGGCTTGGAGCGGCGAGCAAGGCCCCCTGCGCCTATTAAAGCAAAGCCCCAGGGAGGTGGTAGTCCCCATGGCAGTATCGGGGGGCAGGAGCCCCCTTACACATTTAAAAAAAAAATGTTCAGCAGAATTGGTGGTCCCCGGGGCTGCGAGGGGCCACGTACCCCTGTACATTATGAGCAAAGCCCCAGGGAGATGGTGGTCCCCGGGACTTTGGGGGCCCCCACAGGACCCCACACCATAATTATGAATTGCCCACGAGACCTGGCCCACCCGGGGGTTTAAAACAAATGAAGCGAGGGAGTCTGTGCTTCGTTTAAAAAAAAACAATTCAGCCGGATTTGCGCACCCAGCGTGAATGTGGCCGATTTTAAAAGAAAAATGCTTTTTTTGGCACTCGGGGTCCTTGTGGGACTCCCTGAGCAGGCCTAGGGGTCAGGGTGTTTCTACCTTGTCCCTTTTTCTTGCTGTTTATCTTGTTTCCCATTTTTTTCTTGTGACTTCCTGGTTTGTAGTGTTGGCAGCCAATAAAAATGAAGCTCGTGCTCGAGAGGGTTTGCAAATCCACCATGGTCACCAGATATCGATATTTTACATTTTTTTATATTTCAGGAAATACTGAACGGTTTTACACCATTTAAAGCAAAGAGTGCACACTGGCCCAAGACTACCTCTCTGCCAAATTTGGTATAATTCCGTTCAGAAGTTCGAGCTGTAATCGCGGCAAAAATTCATATGGAACTTAACACAGGGAAAACTTGTTTTGGGACACGCCTTTTTTTTCGGCCCCTGCTTGATGAATCACCCCAAAACTTTCAAGAAAAGTGCTGACCGAAACACCCCATTAGTTTTGAAAATTTCGCGAAGATTCGTCAAATGGCCGCTAAAGATATTGGCAAATCCAAAAACTCTTTTCCTATGGAAACTAGGTCCTAACTATACCTATTGGTGACCGCCAGTAGTTAATATATATATATATATTCACTGAAAAAAACCTAGGTTTCAGGGACGTTATAGTTAGTTGTACATTTCACTCATACAAAACCATAGAAAATCGGCCGTTGTAGTTAGTTCAGCTAACTATAACTCGCACCCACGCAATGCTCTGACATGATGACGTCACATATTACATCATACATGACATTGTCAGTGACATCACTGATGACATCATCCAGTTACTGTGTGTTTCTGTAAAGTTTACATTTGTTTTAAATATATGCCAAGGTGTATTGAAGAATGTGTGGGTGTATAAGTTTCTGGATGGAAGATTTAGTCTGTGCGTGACTGACTGTATAAGTGAGTGATTAAATGTGACTTCCTGAATGCATGGGTTAGTGACTAAACTGTGTGAATGTCTGTATCAGTCTATCTGTTGCTGTGTAAGCTGCTTCATGGGTTGGTCAGTAGCTACATGAGTGTCTATATGGGTTATTGATTGGTTGCCTGAGCATTTGTATGGGAGACTGAGTGTGTGTGTGTGGGTGGGAGGTGTGTGCATAGACGTGTGAGTAGTTGATTCACTGGGTATATGGGTTCAAAAGTGCATGTGGAAACAGCTGTATGGGTGGGTGAGTGTGTGTATGGGTATGTTGGTGAGTGAATGGATGTCTCAGTGGTACATGTCCAAGTCACTACATATGTAAAAGGCAGTGCATGTGAGAGTTGGAGTATATATATGTCTATACGTGAGAGTCAGTGATTGTGAGAGTGGCTGTATGGATGAGTGTGTACTTGTATCCGTGATTGTATAAAAGAGTAAGTATGCGTTAGTATCTGTATGAATAAGTGAGGTGGTGTGTGTATAACTGTATAGGTCAGTAAATGGGAGTGTGATTGATTCTTTGCATGACTGTCTACGTGTGTGAGTAACTCCATGGATGAGTGGCGGTGTGTGAGTGTCTGTGATCATAGACTGTGGTCTAGGAGTGCATATGATAGTGTTGTATTGATGAGTGACTGCATGTATGAGTGATTGTATGGGTGCATGAGAAGATGTGTGTGTAGACCTATAAATCAGTGAGTGTGGTATGTAGTAACTGGTATTGGTGTGTCGATGGTTTCGAAAATAGTAGTCTGCATTTTACAGTGGGTGTATCAAAGGTTATATTAGAGTGTGAGGAGGTGCATCAGATTTTCACGTGGATGATGTCATCAGTGATGTCATCATGATGTCATTTGAGATGTCATCAGTGATGTCTTGAGTGATGTCACTGACCATGTCATGAGTGATGTAATATGTGATGTCATCAGCAGTGCATTGTGGGCGCGCGAGTTATAGTTAGCTGAACTAACTATAACGGAGGAATTTCTATGGTTTTGTACGAGTGAAATGTCCAGCTAACTATAATGCCCCTGAAACCTATGGTTTTTTCATTGAATTTCTGAGGTTTTTTAAATGCTAATTTCTAACTATAACGTGCCTGAAACCTATGTTTTTTTCAGTGAATATGTATATATATATTCACTTAAAAACCATAGGTTTCACACATGTTATAGTTATCTGGACATTTCACTCGTGAAAAACCATTGAAATTCCCCTGTTATAGTTAGTGCAGGCAACTATAACTCACGCGACCGCAATCCTCTGCTGATGATGTCAGATATTACATCACTGTATTTAGACACCTATTTACCAATATCTTCTTCCATTAATCTTTAGCTATACATATATTACAAATATTTTTTTTTCAGAAAGACACATATGTCATCAGTGATGTAATATCTGACGTCATCAGCAGAGAATTGCGGTCGCGTGAGTTATAGTTGCCTGCACTAACTATAACGGGGGAATTTCAATGGTTTTTCACGAGTGAAAAGTCCAGCTAACTATAACATGTGTGAAACCTATGGTTTTTTAAGTGAATTTGTACGTTTTTTTAAATGCTAAGTTATGTATTTATTTATTTTCTTTTTTAAGGTTTTTCACTGTGTGCGTACCGTACGCGCACAGTGCGCTTCGCGCACCGCGCGCGCGCTGTGGGCGAGCGGTGCGCCCACGTTAGGCAGTTTGTGGAATTTTTCCGTTTCTACCGTAGGCGCACGCTACGCGCACTCCGCGATTTTTCGAAAAAAAATTTAAAGAAATTTTGGCCCTTGGGGGTCCTTCTGGGACCCCCTGACAAAGGCTAGGGGGTCAGGAACTGTCCACCCTGCCCCCTATTCACGTTCTCCACCTTTGTTTTTCACCCCCTCAGACTGCGAGAGACAAAATGGCGGCCGACACTTCCTGGTTTCGACCGATTCGAATGTTTACTAAGATCTAGGCACGGAGTGCGCCTATAGATAGATATATTGATTTAAATGCTATTTTCTCAGGAAATACTGAACAGATTTACACCAGACCTGCAAAGGGCACATCCCTGACCTGAGGACTACCTCTCTGCCAAATTTCAAGTAATTCTGTTCAGCCGTTCGGGCTGTAGCTTGGATTAAAGGTCCTATGGAAAAATGCATGGGGAAAACGCGTTTTGAGACCCCCCCTTTTTCTCAGCCCCGCTTGACGAATCCCCCCGAGACTTTCAGGGAAGGAGCGGAGCACCCCACCTATTTTGAAAATTTCGCGAGGATCCGTGAATCGGCGCCAAAGTTATTCCCAATAGAATGTTGCGGAATTCCTATGGAAACACGATCCTAACTATAACTATCTACTGGCGACCGCCAGTAGATAATATATATATATATATATATATATATATATATATATATATATATATATATATATATACATATCTGTATATATTACCTACCTACTGGTGGTTGCCAGTGGGTAGCTATGTTCAGACCTAATTTCCATAGGAACATAGGAAAAAACTTGCCTATAACTTTGCCGTCGTTTGACCAATCTGCATGAAATCTTCCAAACAAAGTGTCAAAGTAGGTTCTGTGTGTCATGTAGTGTGGACCGAGAAATAGGGTAGCAAAGTAAGGTTGGGTTTGTAGTATTAATTCCCATAGGAACACAGTGTTGAACCTACAACCTGAACAGATGGATGGAATCACACCAATTTTGATAGAAAAGTAGATGTTGTTACGCAGACTGTGCTTTTTGCTATTTGATGCAAATCCATTCAACAGTTTTTGAGAATTTAAAAACAAACAATATAGTCATATCTCTGGCAGTGGATATTTTGTGGTGATTTCACAATGGTCGTGGATATGTTGCAACGATTTTGTGGTAAATTGCAAATGCGCATGCCAAAGTGAATGCTCTGATTGGCTGGATGCAACCTGAAACAGAAAGCTGCAGCTACCATTTTACCGATCTGGAACCGTTCCTGGGGCTGACAAATTTCTGTGAAAGCAAACATAAGGGGTTCAGAGTGAAGGTACTCTGACCCCATGTTTGAGAAATGGGGGATGTTAGTGACACAATTTCTTTTGATTATGCGCGATATTCATGTCAATGCCACAACTGCCAGCGTGGCCCACCTTGTAACATCGTGGGAACATCCTGACTATCACAATGTCTTAACGAATATTGGTGGAAATATAAAAATATATATATTTTTACACTCTCACAGGTTACTGTCACAGACTCATGTACATACTCTCAAAATCACTCAGACACTTATACACCCATTCACATACCCGCTCACGCACTTATATATCCCGTCACATACCCAGTCAGATACTCATGCACCCACTCACATACCCATTTAGGCACTCATGAACCCGCTTACAGACTCACTCAGAGAGTGACTCATTCATGTACAGACCCACTCAAAGACACACACACTTACTTAGAGACCCACTCATAGACTTATGCACACAGTCTCATACGCACTTAGAGACTCTTATACCTACTCACATCCCAACCTGGGCACTCATGCACCCACTCACAGACCCACACAGATACTCATGTACCCACTTACAGACTCACTTGGAGAGTAACACACCCATGGACAGACCCACCCAGAGACTCATGCACCCACTTGCAGACCCACTCAGACACTCATGTATGTACTCACAGACCCACTGAGTCACTTACACACCCACATTAGAGACCCACTGAGACACTATACACCCCCTCATAGATCCACTCAGACACTCATATACCCACTCACACACCCATAAAGTCTCTCACACACTTAGTCACAGACCCTCTTAGAGACTTCTACACTCAGTCACTCACTCGTACACTCAGAGATTCACACACCCAGTCATAGACCAACTCAAATATACACACACCCACTCACTCACCCACTCAAAGAATCATGCATCTACTCACAGACCCACCCAGATTCTCACTTCTGTCAAAGACCACTCCGACACTCATGCATGCACCCATTGACTCACCCACTCAGAGACTTATGCTCTCACTCACAGACACATTGAGACACTCATAAACCCACTCAAAGATCCACTAAGACACTCATACGTCCACTCAGATACCCACACACCCATACAGTCACTCACACACCCACTCATTGACCCACACAGAGACTTTTGCATCTAGTCACTGATATACCCGGATCCAGGAACCACTTCTGTTGTCTCCATGATGTCCCAGACAGCAGGATTACTAAGCGGTGTTTGTAGGCTACACCCCCTTTCTCCACCACTCTGCAAACACTCCTCCTGATGATCTACTGGTTGGGGGATGAAGTCCACTTTACTCCTGAGGGACATTGAGGGCCAAGAAGCCCTCCTTGTACCTACTGTAAGTCCCACACAGCGGGATTTCTGAGAGCTGGTCCGAGGCCCAGCTCCTTTTTGTAATGACTTTACCAGCCCCTGTCTCAATCATCTGCTGACTCCTTTGTCTCGGGCTTCTACTGACTCCTTCAGTAATGCTTGAAACTTGAACCTGATGGCCCTGATGGCTTGAAACTAAAACTGCGGATCATAGACTGCATGCTCAACTGTGAGCCTGACACTGCAGATAATAGACTGCACTCTAAACTGAAGCCTACTGACCATGGTGAATCACTAGGACCTCTGTGGTAAATAAAGCATGGAGCCCAGAGCCCATATACTATAGACATTTGAATGGCATGTGGTATATTTGCATTGGATATGTGCAGGCACCGAAGATGACAAAAACCTGTCTACAAAATGTCAGGTGTGTGTTGCATAGCTGTGTATGGCTATATGGTGATTTATTCTTTGTGCTGACTCTTTCTCTTCATTTTGGCAGGAATCCAGTCGTGCCTTGCAGCCATCAAAGGCCGTGCAATGTACAGGACTTTCCAATCCCGACTGCCATGCTTGTCACAATAGACCATTAAAACGGACCACACCTGTCAGAGAATGCTCGAGATCAATGCTTGTCCAGACAGTCGCATCAGCTTCAGAATTACAGTAGGTTGAGTGTTCCCTCAGGTGCATAATGCATAGTCTTAGTCTTCACTATTGATTATTGAAAGTGAACTCTTGTCAAACAGTCATGATTGTTATTCTTGAATGCTGAGCAGTGTGTACGCAAAGAATGCTGGTATACTCGGCATATTTCTGGACATTATCACAATCTCGCACTTTGAGGTTTTGACGTTCTTGGCCAGGGAGTATTTGTTTAAAAGACTGAGGCAAAAAACTGTGTGAAGGAACAGTGTAATTCTGTGTCTTATCTATTAACATGTGAAAGAACTACCGCACTTTGTGAATCTATGTTTGAATCCACGAATCTTGTGAAAGAACTATTGAACAATAATTTAAAGGATTCATGAGACAAAGGCATAGGAGTCTATCAGTGACATTAATATAACAAGTGCTGCATCAAACTGTGAATGCTGAATCATTTATCCGGAGTCAAATATTTGAGGGATTTGAGCAGTGAAGGAATGCATTGCATATTTGAATGAGTGAGAACTATTGTGTGTGAGAGTACACCGCATCTTTGTTTCCCTCATAGGTGGGGGTATTCATAATATCTATACAATACATAGTAAACCATGTCCTAGACCTCGCCATAACACTTATCATCATTCTTTGTCATTCCAGATCTCCTTCCCCCAGTACCCTCTCCAAAGTTCTTCCCCCATCCAGCCACTCCAATCCTCTGGTGTATATAATATTCACAGAGTAGGTGCTGTCAGAAGGTGGGCATTGGAGGGTACTGCTCCTTAGGAACTCGTTCATAACACCTTTCTCCACCACTCTGCAAATGGGAATACTACTTAAAATACCATAGAAATTCACTGAAAAAAATGAAGGTTACAGGGACGTTATTGTTAAGCTCAGATTTTACTAGTACAAAACCAGTAACGTTCAGCAGTTATCATTAGTGAGCTAACTTTAACGTTCACCCCTGCAATGCACTGCTTATGACCTCATATATTACATCACTCATGACATGGTCAGTGATATCACTGACAACATCACTTATGACATAATCTGCAGAATGACTAATGCACCCACTCCCACCCCATATAACCTTTAATACACCCACTCTAACTTCCTCACTACCATTCTCAAACCCATTCACACACCTATACCAGTACTTACATACACACTCATTGATTCATAGGTCTACACACACATCCACTCACTCACCTAGGCAGCCACTCATACACCTACGCACTCACTAGTACAGCCACAGACATATCCACTCATATACCCAGACAGCCACTCACACACTGTCAGTCACCCATAGAGCTACTCACATACTTACTCACTCACACATAGAGTCAATCCTACAGACACATACTCACCCATAGAGTTACACAGAGAGCTACACACATACTCATACAGATACTAACACATACTCACTAACCTATACAGTCACTGACACAAACATATACTCACCCATACAGCCACTCTCACAATCACTCACTCCCACATACAGTCACTAATATACCTCAACGCTCACCCATACTGCCTCTCACATATGCAGTTACTCACCCATATACCACTGACACATCGACTCACTCACTGACACAGCCATACACTCACTCACCCATACAGCCCCTGACACATGTACTCACTGAGCCATACAGCCATTGACTCATCCACTCACTCATCCATAGAGGCAGTCATACATCCACTCACCCACCTGCACAGACACTCAGATACCCACACAGGTACTCAAACAAACAATCACTCACCCATACAACCACTCGTGTGCTCACTCACACACCCTTACAGCCACTAGACACCAACTGACATACTGATGCAGACATTCACACAACCAGTCACTCAGCCATACATTCACTGAGACAAGTAATCACTCACTTATACAGTCAGTTATGCACTGACTGAATCATCTGTACAGGCACTCATACACCCACTGATTCACCAAAACACTTTGGTATACATATTCAACACTCATAACATTCTGTTTTTTAAATCACAGTCACTGGATGATGTCATCAGTGATGTCATTTGAGATTTCATCAGTGATTTCACTGACCATATCATGAGGGATGTCATATGTGAGATGATAAGCAGTGCATTGCAGGGGCACAAGTTAAAGTTAGCTCACTAACTATACCGGACTGAATTTCACCGGTTTTATACAAGTGAAATCTGAGCCTTTCTATAACATCCTTGTCAACTTTGGTTTTTGGTGAATATATTGTTTGTGTGTGTATTTATTTTAACAAGAAAGAGTTGCCCTCAACGAAAATGCCCTCTCAAAAGACTTGCTTCTTTATTGAGAACTACAGCACAAACAGGAACTTCCATTACATTAAATTGCTCGTGGCCTAACGCGTTTCAAACAAGATAGTCCTTGATCACAGGCCAGGTGCAGAATGAGGCAGCAACATGATTGCGGACAAGTTTATATATTCCTCCTTGAAGTGGGCCTTCCTGTGAGTGTTGCAGGTGCATTAAGATAAAGGTAGTTCTGCATATCTAATTTACCCCAGTGGATCCACCATCGCTCTGTATCCCATTCACAAAAGTTCATACCCCTTTAGTGGGATAATTCTTTGTTCTGTCCCTGAGTTTGCTTGGACTTACTCCAATTAGTGAGTACAGATCAAAGTCTCTCCAGACTCGCTGATTTGTGCAGTGGTGCATCTTCACGACTGGACTGGACCGGCCGTAATATTAACAATAAAGAGTTGCCCTCAATGAAATCGCTCTCTATAAAGGCTTGCTTCTTTATTGGGAACCACAGTGCAAACAGGAACTTCCATTGGATTAAATTCCTAGAGTCCTAACGTATTTCGGACAAGACAGTCCTTGATCACAGGTCAAGTGCAGAAGGAAGCAGCAACATGATTGCGGATACCTGAATACTTTTATATAGCCCACCCTCAAGTGGGCTTCCCTGTGACTGTTGCAGGTGCATTATGGTAAAGCTAGTTCTGCATGTCTAATTTACCCCCAGTGGGTCTGGCATCACTCTGCATCCCAATCACAAATGTTCATAACTCTCCAGTGAGCTAATTCAAGCTTCCATCCCTGAATTCACTGGGAATTAATCAAAGCCAGTCACTTCGATTAGTGACTACTGGTCAAAAACCTGCTGATTTGTGCGGTGAATCATCTTTATTGCTGGACCGGCATAATATTAACAAGAAAGAGTTACCCTTGATTAAAACACACTCTCAAAAGGCTTGCTTCTGTATTGAGAACCACAGCACAAAAAGGAACTTCCATTAAATTAAATTCCTCGTGGCCTGGCGCGTTTCGGACAAGACAGACCTTGATCACAGACCAAGGCAGCAACATGATTACAGACACCTGAATACCTTTATATAGTCTGCCCTTAAGTTGGCCTCCCCATGAGTGTTGCAGGTACTTTATGGTAAAGGTAGTTCTGCATGTCTAATTTACTCCCAGCGAGTGCACCATCGTTCTGCTTCCCATTCACAAAAGTTCATAACCCTCCAGTGGGCTAATTCATTGAGCCATCTCTGAGTTCACTGGGGATTAATCAAAGCCAGTCACTCAAATTAGTGACTACTAATCAAAGTCACTCCAGAACCCACTGATTTGCTTGTTGGTGCATCTTCACGGCTGGACCGTAATAGTGACCAAAAGGTGTTGCCCTGGACGAAAACCCTCTCTCAAAAGGCGTGCTTCTTTATTGGGAACCACAGTGCAAACAGGAACTTCCATAAGATTAAATTCCTCAAGGCCAAATGCGTTTCAGACAAGACAGTCGTTGATCACTGGCCAAGTGCAGAACAAAGCAGCAACATGATTGTAGACACCTCAATACCTTTGTATAGTCCGCCCTCAAGTAGGCCTTCATGGGTGTGTTGCAGGAGCGTTATGGTAAAGGTAGTTCTGCATGTCTAATTTACCTCCAGTGGGTCCGTCATTGCTCTGCAGCCCATTCACAAAAGGATGGAACACTTATTTATCCCACTGGAGGTTTATGAACTTTTGTGAATGGGATGCAGAGTGATGGCGAACCCACTGGGTGTATATATATTCCAGATGAAACTGATGGTGGGGTCATCCAGCCTTTCGAGTCGGGGCCTGTTCGGGAACGTGACTCCCCTAATAGTCCAAAGAAAAAACAGGTACTGCTCCTTCCTGTACTGTGAAACTAAGCGTTTCAGCCAATCCTTAGTGACTGTTCTTTAATAGTGCCAGAGTATGTAGAATAGCATGTTTAGAGTCCACACACGTCTTAATCATATGCTAATGCAGGGGTGGTCACTGCTTAGATATTTATACAGCCAGTGCATCAACAGTGATGAAATACATGCAATACCTCAATACTCAAAGAAGGACTCATGATAGAAATAATCATCTCAGTGGATTTTTTCATAAAGTGTATAAAACAGAGTCAGTGGATACTTTTCAAATCTGAAGCACTGGTTAATCAGTTATTATTTGATGTTTTCTCATCTGCTATTCATTATCACTGAACTCATTTCGTTGTTCAAAAGAACACATAGTCCATAATGCTTCATTGTTGTACAAATAAAGCCATGTCCCTTCACCTCACTAATTGGCATATTGTTATTATCTCCAATTCACGCTTATCATTCTATACTCCCACGTCACCTTAAAATGATTCAATTACACATGTGGCAGAGTCGTATGGCATTTTAACGGTATCAAAGGTTAGGCCAATTCACTAATCCAAACTGAGGTCGCTTTCATTTTCTTACTGTTGTGCCATTAATTTAAGCTCTGTCATCGTGGTGTGCAAGGGAAAATCCCATACTAACCCTGGCTGCCTTCAAAGGCTTTCAGTTATGCCAGGCGAGCCTCCAGAGCCCTTCCATGAAACACTCCACCCAATCTCCAAATGCAGCCGGTGAGCATTCCATTTCAATTAATACTCCAAGTGACAACTGAAGGCAGGGGCGCTCAGCCTCTCAGATCAGGGCCTGTTTGGTGACATCGCTCCCCAAATATTCCAAAGAAAAAAACGCATACTGCACCTTCCAGTACCGTGAAAACAAGCCCTCCAGCCAAACCTTAGTGACAGTTCTTTAATTGTGGCAGGGTATATAGCATAATGCAAGTGGATGTGTCAGTGATATATAGGTGAATAACTGCATATGTAAAAGGCAGTGTAGGTGCGTTTTGGAGAATATGAGTTACTGCATGGGTGAGTGAGTGATTGTGGGAGTTAGCTCACTAACTATAACGACTGAATTTCACTGATTTTATATGAGTGAATTTGGAGCCTAACTATAAAGTTTCTTTAACCTTTGTTTTTTCCAGTGAATTTCTAACGTATTTTAAACGCTGATTCCTAACTATAATGCCCCTGTAACCTTTGTTTTTTACAGTGAATTTCTATGGTTTTTTAAGTAGCAGTCACATTTGCAGAGTGGTGGAGAAAGGGGGCTGGGCCTCTGACCAGCTCTCAGGAATCCTGCTATGTAGGACTTACAGAATGTGCCAGGAGGGACCTCTTGGCCTCCAAGGTATTTCAGAAGGAAAGTGGACTTCATCCCGCTACAAGTAGCATGCCAGGAGGCACATATGCAGAGTAGTGGATAAAGGGGGTGTGGCCTCCAAAGATCTCTCAGCAATCCCCCTTTGTGGGACTTGACTTATTGGAGGTAGCAGGAGGGCTTGTTGGCCCCCAAGGACCCTTTAGAGCTAAGGGGACTTCATCCCCCAACCAGCAGCACGCCAGGAGGCACGTTTGCAGAGTGGTGGAGAAAGGGGGTGGGGCCTTCAACAAGTTGCCTATTTTTTTTTTATTATTTTTTTTTTTAGGGAATGAGGGCTGCATATATATATATATATATATATATATATATATATATATATATATATATATATATATATATTATCTACTGGCGGTCGCCAGTAGATAGTTATAGTTAGGACCGTGTTTCCATAGGAAATCTGAAAATTCTATTTTGAATAATTTTGGCGCCGGTTGACGAATCCTCGCGAAATTTTCAAAACATATGGGGCACTCTGCTCAGCTCCTACCCTGAAAGTCTCAGGGTGATTCGTCAAGAGGGGGCCGAGAAAAAAGGGGGGTCCCAAAATGCGTTTTCCCCATGCATTTTTCCATAGGACCTTTAGTCGAAGGTACAGCCCGAACGACTGAACAGAATTACTTGATATTTGGCAGAGAGGTAGTCCTCAGGTCAAGGAAGTTCCTTTTGCAGGTCTGGTGTCAATCTGTTCAGTATTTCCTGAGAAAATAGCATTTAAAAGCATATAAATATCTATACGCGCGCACCGTGCGCGCACATGCGCACACGGTACCGTGCGCGAGCGAAATTCTGATTGGTTGTTAGATGTCGGTAAACATTCGAATCGGTCGAAATCAGGAAGTGTCGGCTGCCATTTTGTCTCTCGCACTGAAAAGGAAAGGGGGAAAAAAGGTGGAAAACGTGAAAAGGGGGCACGGAAGAGAGGTCCTGACCCCCTAAGCTTTGTCAGGGGGTCACAGGAGGACCCCCAAGGGGGAAAAAAACATATATTTTTTTTTTTTTAAATCGCGGGGTGCGCGCACGGTGCACGCACGGTGAAAAACCTTGAAAAAAATAAATTAATAAATACATAACTTAGCATTTAAAAAACCGTACAAATTCACTTAAAAAACCATAGGTTTCACACACGTTATAGTTAGGAATTAGCATTTAAAAAACCTTGCAAATTCACTTAAAAAACCATAGGTTTCACACAGGTTATAGTTAGGTGGATATTTCACTCATAAAAAACCAATGAAATTCCCCCGTTATAGTTAGTTCAGATAACTATAACTCGTGCGACCGCCACTCTATCACAAGGATGATGTCATCAGTGATGTCATGAGTGATGCCACTGACCATGTCATGAGTGATGTAATATGTGACATCATGAGCAGTGGATTGCGGGCGCGCGAGTTATAGTTATCTGAACTAACTATAACGGGGGAATTTCATTGGTTTTTTACGAGTGAAATATCCACCTAACTACAACCTGTGTGAAACCTATATGTAGAAATATATATATGTATTATATATATATATATATATATATATATATATATATATATATATATATATATATATATATATGTATATATATATATATATTATAAAATGTGAGGGACGGTTGGTATAGGTTTTTAATAGGCTTCAAATAGATAAAGAGAGAGATCCCAACCTAAGTCCAGCATTCCCTTACTGTTTACTTAAGTTAACATCTTCTCTGTCACTATATACCTTTCCTAATTTTAAAGGAATAGTACCATTTTGGTAGACATTAAAGGTGTTTTATTTAATCCTTTCAAATGTATACGAGTAAAGATCTGTATAGGTACAGAAAGCTATTCACAACAAATATTATATCTAAAAGTAAAAGATTAGTGTTTCAATGGGTAACGAAAACCTCTGCGGGCTCTGACTTTTGAGCATTTCATTTTCTTTCTTTTTAATTTGTCTCACATTTTCTTGTCAGTAGTTGGTTGTTCTTGCATGAACATGTACTGGCTTCAAAACATTATTGTAGTTTGCATTAAATATAAGGGATTAATACAACTTATTTGAAAAATAGAGTATATTAATTTCTATAATTACGTATTTATGATATTTACGTATGTATGTGCATGTTATCAATTGTTAATATCAAACATAATGAATTCAAATACATTTTAAAATAATTAACCATTTAAATCATTCAAAAGAATATGTGTACTCCTTTAAAACACAGTAAAAAATAACTTAGACTACGCAATTTTCACAGACTGGGAACACCTGTGGTACATAATATGACCGTATCGAAAGGAATGCTTTTGGGCACTTATGTATTACAGAAACGTGTATTAGCAGAGATAAAAAACATTTTCATATAGATATTAAGTCTTCTAGACAGAACTGTGGATGATTCTAAAGTTGTCTTGTCCAGGAGCTCATCTACCAGTACGGGCACTTTCTATAAGATAATTGAAGATTCCTGGGCCAAATCTAATGTTTCACAGGTAGCAAAAACTGATTACAATTCGAGACCAGCATTTTTGCAACCATTGTGGAATCATGTGAACCACTCTTAGTGATAAGTTGGTTTATTCTCAAAATTCCAATTCAGATTAAGTCACAGTCTGACATTTCTAACATTCATTAGTTAGTTGGAAAGTTGTTACTCAATCATAAAGGCCACAATCTCACTGAAGAGGGCCTGCAAGGTTCAGCGGGCCATCTTGTCTTTAATTGTTTTTAAATAAAGTATGTTTTTTCTTTAAAGCAGCCCATTTTCCTTAAAGGAAATGGGGCTGATTAAAAAAGAAATTTGATTTAAAAAAGGTTTTCTGAGAGTTTACAGTGGGCCCCTTGAACCATTGCATACTCCCCCAATAAATGATCACATAATTCCTTACGGGGAAAGGGTCCAGAGGGTTCCCCTCCCTCATAAAAATCTTTTGCCACTCCAACGTGAATATCAATAACTTTTCAATGGTTTGCCAATTCACAATTTGGAAGAGATAACAAGAGCACATCTCTTCCAAACTTTGAATCAGTAACCGTTTGCAATCCTCATGTTTTAGGAGTCAGTAAATCTTTGCAGTTCGTACATAGGAAAAAACTATTTTGTGGTCGTAAATGCTCCTAATTTGTGACTCTGAGCATTTGTGACCATAAAATATGTTAGTTTTTTATTTGAACTCTGTGATCTTCAGAGACAGTTGCTTTGGGGAGAAAACAGTTATATGTAGGTTGATACTGTAATGAGGTTTGTCTCAGATACTAGCTATAAATCTCCTGGGTAGATGTCCACCAAATAGGAGAACATCAAAATGCAGCATTTTTGATAGGGTACAACTGTCTGATTTACAATGCTCATAATTATGTGAGTACAATACAGCTGGTTACTTTGTGGCACCATTGCTGCTTATTTTTATGTATTGGCATAAAGGAATTGTATTGTGAAGGTCAATTAATCTGTGTACTCTGTGAGGGCATTAATAACATATACCATGTGAAGCCTTTGAAGCTTGTTACTGAATAAGGCAGTTAATGCTTACTAATGGAAGGAGCCATTCATGTTCATTTACTCACTGGTTCCATTCATGTATATATTGCCTATGTTCAACAAGTGGTGCAATAAATGCATTAGAGGAAATAGCTTAGCACTGTCTGGGACCTGCTCAGTATAGTCTGGGGTCACAGGCAAATATAATGTATAGCTATATGAAGGGAAACTCTACAGACCCAGAGAAGTGAGGGAATGCTAACAGTAAACATACATAAGGTATATGTTAGCATACACGCTTAACAGCATGGTTAGATCCATACATTTAAAATTCATGTTTCAGATTTTGTTTTGTGCTTAATAGTCAAAGTTACTAATGTCACACTCAAAATGGGACACAAAAATACATTGTAAAATGTATGTAACTGTTAACTTTGCAAGCTAATATGGGTGGCTTTACAGTGTGTTACTGACTGTATAATAGATGGCATACATGCATGCTACTAACTATATAGGTGATAATGGAAAACACAAGCCCAGTATACTGTGGCCCTGGCCATCATGTTTAAAGATGAATTGATGATAAAACAAATATTGTTAAGAGATGTTTTCATATTCAGTGCTCAAAGGGTTTTGCACAGGTTTGTGCTTGCGTCTCTTCATTTTCTCCAGTACTGTATTTATCAAGGGACAACACAATTAGTCCCAGAATCAAAGTATAATAATTCTAATCTCGTCTTTCTAATAAAGCACTTTAAGATAGGGAACAACATTGATCTTTATTCATTGACTTCTTCTTGAGTATAGTTTGAGGTGACACAAATCAATCACAACACAGTTAAAGGGCTGCTGCAATGTACCTTGACCCAGGACAGCAAAGCAAGTTTAATTACTATAGTTCTGGCACATGCAGACATCATAGAAGAAAAAAGGCAGCTGTTGAAAATAAATGTTACCAATCTGGGTCTCCGGAGGGGAGCCAGAAATATGTGTCCTTGATTGAGAGATGTGGATTGGAATGAATGGCTGTCTCACCTGAAAACACTAGGTCATATTCACCAAAGTATTTTGAGTATGTAAACTGTAGTACTATTTCACATGCTCATTAATTCTTTTCACTAAGTTATGAGCAATGACCTTCTGCTATGCCTTTTCTATTTCTCATGGGCTGAGTTCTTAGCTATAAGTGTGGAGAATTCTGCATGCATAGGTATATGTTTTTGATATATGTTGGAAAGGCGTCCGCCGGAAGGGGGTTCGATACACGTCTTGCCCACCCCTTTGACCCACCTCTCCCAAGTAAGCCGAACCAGGCGCGCACACCCTGATCTGCACTGTGAACAGAGGGACACCACACGTATTCTTTGTAGGACGATAAGTTCTTTTATCGATGATTTCAAGGGATCTTTATGACCCAAAAGGCAAATAGTACAGCAGTGGCACAACGTACCACAAATCAGTCGTGGGGAATGGGGGTAGCGGGACAGTCTTTCAAGATAGTGTCTCTGCGAAATACCCTGCGGAAGCTCACAATCCTCGAGCTGGAGGGTGTCGTGTCTCTGGGCGATCTCTTACCGAGTCGTCCTCAAGGGGAGCGCCGCGAGTCTCTCAGCAGGCACAGGTGGTCGGAGTTCAGGAGCCGCGATTCCGTCAGCAGGGCTCAGATGGTTCAATAGCTGGGGGCCGCGAGTCACTCAGCAGGCCTAGGTGGATCAGTGTTCGGGAGCCGCGACCTCGTCCGCAGGGCTGAGATGGTTCAATAGCAAGAGGCCGCGAGTCACTCAGCAGGCCCAGGTGACTTCAGCGTTCAGGAGCCGCGACAGCGTCAGCAGGCTCAGATGGTTCCAGGTCTTCTCTCCTTGTTCCTCCGGCACCCCTTGTTATACTCCGCTGGTTCTTTGAAGTCCGGAGTGCTCGCAGAGGGGGTGTGGAAATATGGATTTTTATGATCAGTTATGTCCCCTATCTTGGACCCCAACGGTTTCATGTATAAATCACAAGTACATGTATGTTTCCTCCAGTTCCAGTTATGAAGACGCAAACACATGTGCGTCCACCGTCAACATGTCCTCTTTCAGATCCGCCATGAATGGGCCGGATATTCTATTCCTAAGTATGAAAGGCCACCGGCTTTATATTGTTCATTTATCCTATTTTACAGTCCAGGCGAGTAGGCCCTGATTCTGCCATTAAGCCTTTTCCTGCCTTCTGCCTCTGAAAGCTCCAGTCTGAGCTCGCATCTGTATCCATGAACTTTGTCCTACTCCCTGCGCGGCTAACGGTGCCTGACTCGACCTGTCTGCTTGCCAAAAACTGTATTTCACCTTCGAGATTATCTGCTCCGCTCCCCATCCAATGCATTCCTGTCTAGTAGTTTAAGTAAACATTCTTCCAGCTACCGAGCAAAAGGCCCGGCTTCTCTGTCTTTATGCAAGTAATTCATAGCCCTGTTACTATGGAAGATTTCTGCCCTTGCATCTAGTGTAGACACTTAGACGCTTGTACACGCACTCACAGTCAGTATAGAATAGATTTTGTTCGAGACCTTTCCTTTTGGATAACATAGTTCTTTAAACATAGGATGTTAGATATGATTTGGGATTAGGTTGACTTGACCCCCCAGACTTCTGTCTCCACATGTAGAGCTAAATGTCAAGTCCCCTTCACCCCCTAGTTGCACGTCAATCACACGTCATGCTGCTGCGCGCGCATCTCTGCCAAGTATTTCTGTTGACGTTGCGAAATTCTTTCATGGAACCACCCATTTATGACATCATACCTAATGACGTTCTTTAGTTACGCCTAGTTACACCCATTTTAGTTACGCATGTATGTTTTTATTTTTGTTATCAATTGTTACGCCTCCTGCATCTGTTTCACTGTAATGCCTATTGTATAAAAATGATTACCGGTCAATAAAGTGTGGTCCTTCACTTCCTGAACCTTCGTGGTGATGGAATATGGAGTCCATCAATTCGAATTGATTTTGGAATAAAGCCCGTTCCGAACCTCTAATACCACGGATTCTGCCTCTTATTTTACTGAGCTATTATTATAGATTTTCCGCATCAAATTAAGTACCGGTAATTAAATTATTTACCACATATATGGCGCCCGAACAGGGACACTTTCTCATCTCACGCGCCGGAGGTGCGTTGCAGGCCCGGTCTCCTGTCACAGCTGGACGGACAACAACGCGTACCCACAGGATTTCCTGTATCTCCCTCCTGCCGAGCGGGGGTAACTGAGGCTGCGATCAACACCCAGACGAGGCGGTGAGAAGTGCGAAGTATCCCGACCAGAGCCTAGCTGAGAGAGCAAGATCCGAGGTATACAGAGGCCCACCAGTTTCCGAAGTTCCGAAGTTTCGAGTCGAGTCCAGTCCGGTTCAAGTCCAGTTCAGTTCAGTTCCGAGGCCTTCCGTTCCGAGCTACCCGGTGAGTACCATTGTCGGGGAGGCGTTCTGACGTGCACATAGGTTGTGCCGGTCAAGACGGGTTTGGGTACACAAATCCGGTCTGCACTGTTTCAGCAGTGTATCTGTACTGTTTAGCAGTATATCAAGTATGTCTAGTATATAATTCAGAATTACCTAGTTAGTGCCGAGTATTATGCTTAGTGATTAGTTCCCTAAAATGGCCATCATTGTTGTTCATTAAATGTTAAATGTTAAAATGTTTTAAATACGTTCTGCATATTGTGGTGTGAATGACTGTTCATTATTGTGTTTTGTTGTATTAAACGTGTTCAAAATTAGGTATCAGATCAGTTCTCAATATGCCGCTCTTTTCGAAATTAAGACAGATCAAAACTAGAAAAGGGGTACTCGAAGAAGCTGTTCCCATTCCTCCTAGGGACACTCCAGGGTACTTCATGTATCATAAACATGGCCTAGACGCCATATTATTTCTTGATTTATGGGTAGACTACACCAAGGAATTACCAGAAAGTCAGAGGTGGCCCGCAGCTGGGACCTGGGATGCAGATTGCATCATGAAAGTAGAGGAAGAATTATGGAAAAAGAAAGCTAGACAGTCACAGAAAGATGCCATTGAATTATGGCGTAAAGAATAATATAGACGTACAGAAAAAGCACTCAGACAGGAAGAGAAAAGTAAGGAGAATTCAAATAAAGTCCGAGAAAATCTATTAATTGAAGAAGGTACTCGAGTAAAATCAGAACAAATTGACAGACAAAGAAATGCCCTTATGAATGGTATGTATCCTCTTCTGGCCGAAGGGTTACCTAAGGCTACTCCGGAGATACCAAAAGACTTGCCAACCCCATTGTTTCCGATAAAAGCACATCCCAAAGGGCATCCCAGAACCGCAGAAGATATTTTCCTTTCCTCTTATTTAGATGACGCAGCTCCCGAGTATGCTAATACGGCGCCACATAGACCGCCTGCCGAGGGGGTTCAACGCCAAGATCCTCCTCCGTCTGTACCTCCGCAACAACAAACTCCGACACAAGTTCCGGCAAGCACATCTGTTTCTACAGCTGTATCCACACCTATGGTTGCTATATCACGTTCAACGAATCCTTTCACATTCAGCACCCCAGGTGGTGCTACAGGAGGTGCATCAAACATTTTTTCCACGCCACCCAGAGTAAATAAACTTTCCTTTCAAGAATTAGCCCACCAACGTACGCCCAAACTAGTAACTCCCGACATGCTTAAGGAACTTCTAATAGATTGTAGATATGACCCTGTGCCCGGCAAAGAGGACGAAATGCTGCTGGCATCATTACGTATCCGACGAGCTGCAATATATTTAGGGAGGCTACCAGGAATGACTACACATTTAGAAAACATATATCACTTTGTCCAGTCAGGGCGAGATTCTGAGAGTATTAATAGAGCCATGGAGTACCAGAAAGTGGAGATACAGGGGGAACTGTTACGTTTCCTCATAAATTGTGTGATCAGAAATCAAGACCGACCCGGGGTAAATCCGGAAGAAATGCAAATTCTTACCACATGGAGTCGGAATATATCAGAGGGGAGACATGATAAACGATTAAGTATAGTAGCTATGTGCCGAAAGATCCGCAAAGAAGTAGAACGAATACACGAAGAAAGATTAGCAGTAGACCAGCCTGAACAAACAGAGGAGGAGGAAGAATTAGAACTGCCCACAGGACAGTTAGAAACTATGGCCTATGTAGGTAGAGGAAGATCATGCAATAATGCTAGATGCTTTACTGATCCGATACGTCCGATACGTCCAGATAATAGCAGAATTTTCCAAACACCTATAATAAATATAAGGTCCCCCGAACATTCGTTCCAAGCCGCTGACAAATTACTCCGAGAACGAAGGGGTTATCATATACTCGATTCTATGGACGAACAAGAATTAGCCAGGTCAGCCGTTCACTGGGTTGACAGTCCCGGAAAATATAGTGATGATACACTAGCCCATACGTTTTTGAACCTCACCCCAGATGAACAGCGTTTAGCTGGTATCTATATGATTCAACAACTCCTTATATTATATAAAAGCCAACACTCCGATCCTGGTCCCTTACCTGATATATTGACTGAATTACTCACGAATAAATGGAGAGGTTCAGGTACTGAGTTAATTAGAGAAATACTAGAATCCAGAAAGCAGTACATTCTTTTTGTATGCCCCGAACATGTCTCACTGCCCATCAAAGAAAGAACGACGTATTATATGGATAGACACAATCCCTTACGCGAAGTGCACCCGATAAAAGGTGATGACAATCAGTTTAAACGTGTGTTTGTATACACACCCATATCTAAAATAGAACTATTAGAAATTAAGAAAGTGGTACCCAGTCATGACAAAGATCCAGCGGGTTTCCACCGTGAAATTAAAGACATGTTACTCATGGGAGAGTATACCTATCCTGACATTATGACAATATTGAAGGTATTAATGCCTGCGGGCATTTACGAAAAACTCAAGGAAAAGGATTGGGAGGTGGGAGACCAAAAGATAGATTGGACAGCCTTAGAAAACGAAGAAAAAGCTCGAGGTCCAGGTTCAGGGCTTGGGGATAAGACCAAAACACTACCAGGTTTACTAGTACAGGTACTGCCACGTTTATTAACTACGAAAAAGGAAGACTGGGGTGCAATCTCAGCCTGTAAACAAAAGCACGATGAGGACACTAGTGATTTCTATGCCCGATTCGAAAAATGTTTTGGTATAAATAGTGGAATAAAAGCAAGTAGCGAATCGTATCCACATCTGTTTGTGACAAAATTAGTTGAAAATTCCTTGCCCCAAGTTAAGAATAGAGTATTGAAATTCGAGAGTACATGGCAAGGTAACACTCCGTCACAAATGTTACAAATGCTACAGTACCATCACAATAGAATTAGAGAAGAACAAGAACATGAACAAAGACGCATGAAAGACACGAAAATGAAAATGCTAGTTTCCCAGACAGTTCCAGCTGACGGTCATAAAAAGGGTATGACACAGTCCAGTGTTTCAGCAGGTCCCGTAAAAGGGACATGCAACTATTGTAAACAGCCAGGTCATTATGTACACGATTGTCCAGTTTTAAAACATAATATCGCCATAGGTAATACAAAAGAAAGACCACGGCCACTTAGACAGGATCAGAACCAACAAGGAGCTCCGCAGCATGCACAGTCCATGCCAGCTCCGCAACAGTCTATGCCAGCTCCACCACCGCATCCTATTGCTGCCACACAAACAACGACACAACAGATGTACCAGACCGCACAGTATGACTATCCTGATTATCAACGATACTCATGAAACAGCCTAGAGAGGGAAGTTGGCTTACCCCTTATCGAGGTCCCTGTAGATCAAGAAGGACCTTATGTACACAGTGAACTATTAGGCCAAGATAGAAAATTTTTACTTGATACAGGGGCAAGCCGAACAACCATAAAACGTAGTGAAGTTCCAGGGGCACCCCTCTCAGGCTCACAGAATATTTCCCTTGGCTTTTCAGGAAAACCTATCATTAACGAAGTATCACAGCCTCTTCCACTTACGATTGGTCCCTTGACACGAACTACAGATTTATTGCTTACTAAATCATGTCCAGAAAACCTGTTAGGCATAAAAACATTGAAAGCTCTAGGAGCTATAATATGTTGTTCTCCGGAAGGAGTAAGATTGTTTTTACGTGATTTCAAAGGGCACTACGTGTCCCGAGACATGGATCACCGACTGCAGACTTTACCCACACATTTATGGGCACAAGGCCCTACAGATGTTGGTTGCATGAACATTACACCATATCGAGTCACACTAAAGACAGGAGTGGTACTACCACGAATGCGACAATACAAGTTACCCCCAGATGCTGTAGTGGCTTTACTGCAAATCATTGACGAGCTTATTACCCAAGGAGTGGTTGTGGAAACCGACTCCAATGTATGTAATTCACCGATAATTCCGATTCTTAAACGAACTGATCCAAAAGCCCCGCCAGTATATCGATTGGTTATTGATCTGCGCGAATTAAATAAATGCATTGTACCACAATACCCCGTAGTCCCAGACATTTCTTCATTACTGACAGCCATTGATTCCGAAGCAACATTCTTTACTGTAATTGATCTCAAGAATGCCTTTTTCAGCGTCCCAATAGATCCGGAAAGCCAATACTTGTTCGGATTTAGTTTAAATGGACGAAGTTTTAAATTCACACGCGCACCTCAAGGATTCACAGAAAGCCCCAGCATCTATAGCCAAGCACTGAAACGAGAACTTGACAGTATCCACATGCCAGTCAACACTGCCCTGCTTCAATATGTCGATGATCTGCTGATCACCGCTAGAAGCGAACCTGAATGTGAAAAAGCCTCACTGACGGTTTTACAATTTTTGGCCGAAAAGGGGCACAAGGTGTCCCCTTCTAAGCTGCAATTCTGTGTCCAGCGAGTTGTTTACCTTGGGCACTCGCTGTCCAAGGAGGGAAGGCAGCTTACACCAGATCGCATCCAGTTAATTGCTAACATGCCAATACCCAAGACACAAAAGGAGGTACGGGCTTTCATAGGCCTCACTTCATACTGTAGGCAGTGGATCCCTCAGTATGCATTTCTAGCAAAACCACTCATTCAGTTGACAACACAGGAGGCAGCCACATCGACTGTCCTCCCTTGGACTCAGGAACATACACAAGCTTTTGAAAGCCTAAAGAAAGCTTTATGTCAAGCACCTGTTTTAGCAACACCATGTTACAATAAACAGTTTACACTCTTTGTTACAGAACGCGAAGGTACTGCTTTGTCAGTACTCACACAGGAACAAGCAGGATCACACAAACCATGTGCTTATTTCTCTAGTACATTAGATCCCGTAGCTCAGGCTCTGCCTGCGTGCCTGAAATCAGTGGCAGCGACAGCTTTAGCAATCCGACAAAGCGATGCCATAGTGTTAGGACATCAATTGACAGTACAAGTACCACATGCAGTAGAGGTTCTCTTGAACCGCACACAAACACAACACTTGACTATAGCAAGACTCACCGGTTACGAATTAACATTGTTTCAGCCACACATAGAAATCAGACGTTGTAGTACATTGAATCCTGCCACACTGTTGCCAGTAAACGGAACAGACCCACTAGCACATGATTGTATTGAAGTTATCACTATCACGACGAAGCCCAGACAAGACTTGACAGACGTCCCATTGTCAGATCCAGACCTGACGTTGTATGTAGATGGTTCATGTATGAGAACAAGTACAGGAGAGTTAGTGGCCGCGTATGCAGTCACAACAGACACTGAAGTCATTGAAACAAATTGCATAAATACTTTGTCAGCCCAAGCAGCAGAGCTCGTCGCTCTGACACAAGCCTGTATTCAAGCCACAAATAAAAAAGTCAACATATACACTGATTCACGTTATGCATTCGGAGTTGTACATGACTTCGGCGTGCTGTGGCGAGAGAGAGGTTATTTAACTTCTCACGGTGCCCACATTCAGCACGGACCCCTCATTCATGCCTTATTAGATGCAATACATCTACCCACTGCAATATCAATTATGAAATGTAAAGCTCATACGAAAGTTATTGATATCATTTCCCAAGGCAATGATCTAGCTGACAGAACGGCTAAACTGACTGCCCAAACTCACACATCTGACATGACAAAGACAATAGTTCCGACACCAACACATTGCATGACGGTTAAGGATCCCGCTCTTGACGTAATTGACATACAGACACATGCTACACCAGATGAAATAAAGAAATGGACTGAATTAGGAGGGATCCAAACGGATCAAGGATGGATGACGAAGGAAAAATCTGTGTGGTTCCTTCCTGATTCAATGGTCCAAGTTGTCATTAATACAATACATAGTCCAGCGCACCTAGGAGAAAAAGCTATGCTAGACAGCATTCAACACATTTGGTTCAACAAACATTTACGAGCAGCAGCTAAACAAAAAGTTCGTACCTGTATGATCTGTTGTCAGTTTAACCCAGGTAAAAGCATTCCCGTAGAACAGGGTGGATTTCAGCCTCCTGATCACCCTTTTGAAGTCCTCCAGATGGATTATATCCAGATGGAACGATGTCGAGGATTCAAATATGTTCTCGTAGTTGTCTGTGCTCTTTCCCGTTGGACAGAGGCATACCCGGTTTCAGATTACACTGCCCCGACTACTGCCAAACAGTTGGTTCGAGAATTCTTCCCACGGTACGGTTTACCACGTGTTGTCTACTCAAATAACGGCCAGCCGTTCTCATCCGAACTAATGAAACACGTTTCACTTTTGTTAGGCTATCAGTGGAAATTTCACTGTGTCCGACACCCCGAGGCAGCAGGTCTCGTGGAACGACATAATCAAACTCTGAAAATTAGATTGTCCAAAATATGTAGAGAGAAAGGTGTCGACTGGGTAGTAGCCTTACCAGTTGCACTCTTTTACATGAGAATGGTAGCGCACTCTCGAACAGGGCTATCCCCTTATGAGGTGGTCTTTGGCAGACCACCAAATATGTGGGGGACGCCTATACCACGCAAAATAACTGATGTTGACTGTAATATGCTGACAGATTACTTGGCTTCCTTGATGTCTGCACTACAATCTTGTCGTTCACAGGTAGCTGCAGCCTTTCCCGACAACACCGAGGTGAAACCCCATGACGTAGTTCCCGGGGACCTGGTGTTAGTGAGGAACTTTGACCGGAAGTCTCAGCTGGATCCTAGGTGGAAATCGCCTCAACTCGTATTGCTCACCACGAGGACAGCCGTGAAGATCGAAGGTCGCAAAGGCTGGATACATTCAAGTCATATCAAGAAATTTTATGGACTTCCGTCTGATGTAAACGATACACCTCGCGTGTCTTCACCGATTGACTCAAAGCTTCCTTTGATTGAACAGAGTAATAAGGAACTATATAAACTAAAACTACGGTCTAACAAGTCAGACAATTTGATTGTTTAAGTCCTCTCCAAGGTGAATCGGTCGAATTTGTCTCTGACATGTATCCCCTAGACCTGAATAGAGAAAGAAACCGAAAGATGCAGTTGAAACAACATGCGTACTGTAAATCACTGCGTAGTCATTGCACAGTGACGTTATTAATTTTGTTTTTCTTAAGTCTTTTAATAATAACTGCAAGTATATTGTTGCACATATATTATCCTATTTCTAAACATGTTTACAATGTTACTGCTGAACATTCTTTTAGTGAATTACCCCCGCATGAGTTGTCCTATAGATTTGCGCTGCGCAATAACACTTTTATCAGTATGCTACATCATTCCCATCAGGCTAGCAATGCTACAAATTGTTGGATATGTGGCCGACTCCCTCCCTATCAGAACTATAAGGGAATTCTGCCTCTCTTTCCATATCCGTTCACACACAATGGCTCCTGTGGAGCATGGTTTAGTTTAATTAATTCCCTAGATTCGAATTCCGCAGTTTATCAAGACAACTGGGTATGGGGAAACCTGAACCTAGTTTTACTCAAAGTCTGCTACCCTAACAAGGAGGGACTTCCCAAAAGAACAGGAACTGATCTAGAAAATGAAGTATATGGATTAGGGAATTTCACGCTTAATCTCATGATCCTGAATGTTGAATCCGAAGCTGCACCAATTTTGCCCGCTATGTCAGTATTTCCAGTTAAAGGTGAATTATGTGTAAGAAAGAATGGTTCCATACATATGGGCCATAGTAGATGCACCACTGTAATAGGATTCAGTGATCAAGGCAAGTCTACATTTAGAGCTTCTCGCCATTCCTACTTCATATGTAGTCAGACTGCATATATACGTTTGCCTCTAGATTGGGATGGTACCTGCTACATCGGATTCCTTTTGCCACCTGTTTTTCTAGCTCCTCCTGATTATCACAGAAATACTCATTTAGTACACAATAGAGAACGGAGAGATCTCCCAATAGTCGACTACACTGAAACAGCATGGGAAAAATACACAGATTTCAATAAAGGTCTCTTTCCCTATATAGGTACAGTTACCAATAGTAAGCTGATACGTAGATTAACCAGAACCCTTGAAGCAGTAGTGAACGAAACTATTTCCGCCTTAGGCAATTTAACAGAAGAGCAGTCTGCTATGCGGATTGTTGTGCTTCAAAATGGTCTTGTCCTTGACGTCATCCTGGCCGATAGGGGCGGAGCTTGTAGGGTCATCGGATCAAGTTGTTGCATTTTCATACCAGAAAATTCGCCATCTGTATATAAAGCCATAACTCGCCTTCATAAGATTGTAAGCCAGATACACCAGAATCCAGGCACCTGGACTTGGTCCGGTTGGTTCTGGAGTGTATTGTCAACCTTTGGATGGAGGGTCCTATCTTTCCTAGGTATTGGCTTTCTCATACTATTCAGTTGCTGCTTATGTCTACAATGTGGACCAGCGATTTGTGGTCTGTGTGCCACATTGTGTATTCCACCACCAAGATTTCATTCATCCCGGAAGAAGAAGGAAGAACAAATGATGCTATATGAACAGATCAACGGATTGATGAAGATTGATATCTCTTAAGGGCAAGTAGGGGACAAGGAGGGAATGTGGAAATATGGATTTTTATGATCAGTTATGTCCCCTATCTTGGACCCCAACGGTTTCATGTATAAATCACAAGTACATGTATGTTTCCTCCAGTTCCAGTTATGAAGACGCAAACACATGTGCGTCCACCGTCAACATGTCCTCTTTCAGATCCGCCATGAATGGGCCGGATATTCTATTCCTAAGTATGAAAGGCCACCGGCTTTATATTGTTCATTTATCCTATTTTACAGTCCAGGCGAGTAGGCCCTGATTCTGCCATTAAGCCTTTTCCTGCCTTCTGCCTCTGAAAGCTCCAGTCTGAGCTCGCATCTGTATCCATGAACTTTGTCCTACTCCCTGCGCGGCTAACGGTGCCTGACTCGACCTGTCTGCTTGCCAAAAACTGTATTTCACCTTCGAGATTATCTGCTCCGCTCCCCATCCAATGCATTCCTGTCTAGTAGTTTAAGTAAACATTCTTCCAGCTACCGAGCAAAAGGCCCGGCTTCTCTGTCTTTATGCAAGTAATTCATAGCCCTGTTACTATGGAAGATTTCTGCCCTTGCATCTAGTGTAGACACTTAGACGCTTGTACACGCACTCACTTAGGTTGACTTGACCCCCCAGACTTCTGTCTCCACATGTAGAGCTAAATGTCAAGTCCCCTTCACCCCCTAGTTGCACGTCAATCACACGTCATGCTGCTGCGCGCGCATCTCTGCCAAGTATTTCTGTTGACGTTGCGAAATTCTTTCATGGAACCACCCATTTATGACATCATACCTAATGACGTTCTTTAGTTACGCCTAGTTACACCCATTTTAGTTACGCATGTATGTTTTTATTTTTGTTATCAATTGTTACGCCTCCTGCATCTGTTTCACTGTAATGCCTATTGTATAAAAATGATTACCTGTCAATAAAGTGTGGTCCTTCACTTCCTGAACCTTCGTGGTGATGGAATATGGAGTCCATCAATTCGAATTGATTTTGGAATAAAGCCCGTTCCGAACCTCTAATACCACGGATTCTGCCTCTTATTTTACTGAGCTATTATTATAGATTTTCCGCATCAAATTAAGTACCGGTAATTAAATTATTTACCACAGGGGGACTGGGGTGACGGAGGGGGTTCGGCGGGATTTCCTGCCGCTCACTTCTTTGGTCTTTTCAGGTGGGTCTGGGAGGGACCCCAGACGCTCGGTAGGGGAGGCGCCTGCTCCCCAGGGGCCTGGTGGCCGATTGAGTCCTCCCGGGGAAGGCGACCCGAGGTGTGACTGGGCTGGCGCCTCTGGGTCTGACTCGAGGGTTCCCGCTCCCTCGGTTGGGCATGCGTGGTAGGGTGTTGAGTCTGTCAGGTCTCTGGCCGGCCTGTGGATCGGGGGTGGCTGGGGCGGCCGGAGTCGGGGATGTCGTGTCTTGAGGGTGGTTGCAGGTTGGCGGGATGATGGAGAGGGCAACGCCGTGAGGCCGGTCTCACAATATAAATGTGGGAGGGACAATGAGGGCAGGGAAATGAGGTACATCTACTACAAAATGGAAGGACAAAAGGGAAAATTATTAAGGGCCACAAGAACGGACATGCAACTACAACCCGCTCAGCTACTATTTAATAAAGGTACACCCACAACAACTTCAGCAGTACTACAGTCCAGAAAAACTCAAACTACTCCAGTCATGGCTTGGAGTAAATCATACACCTAACACAGCCACTTGCAGGTTCTGCAAAATAGTCATTTACAAATCAATTGAGTCAATGAATTACACTTACAGCACAAAGGATATACAGGACTTTCTTTCTATCTATCTATCTATCTATCTATCTATCTATCTATCTATCTATCTATCTATCTATCTATCTATCTATCTATCTATCTATCTATCTATCTATCTATCTATCTATCTATCTATCTATCTATCTATCTATCTATCTATCTATCTATCTATCTATCTATCTATCTATCTATCTATCTATCTATCTATCTATCTATCTAGCTACCTATCTATCTGTCTGTTATGGTTAGCTTTGCCTATAACACCATAGTTATAGTTAGCATAATATACATTTAAAAAACATCTTAAATAATGACAGAAAATACAGTTAAACTGCACTAACAAAACAAAATATCAAAGCAACTAAAATTCACCAGTTATGGTTTAATAAATTAGCCATAACTTGTGCCACGGTCAAGAACTGTGAGTCTGATTATGAGTTTGTGGATGGGATACTCCGTCACAAACGTGACGGATATCCTGTCCGGAATATTACAAGTTCCATAGGATATAATGGAATTGTAATACCGTCACAGGATATCGTCATGTTTTTGATGGAGTATCCCATCCGCCAAACTCGTAATCAGGCCTTGAGTTTGAGGTCACATATTACATCACTCATGAAGTTAAATGACGCCATTGATGACATTACAGATGATATCTCAAATGACATCTTTGATGACAAGATTCCTCTGGCCAGGCCGTGAACCCCACCGTCCAACCATGTGCAGCCAGGGTGGGCAACAGTGCCTGGCCTCCACCCAGGTCCTGCAACACATACTCCATGGAGAGTAGACTTCAGCTGCTGATGGCCATAAGGCACTCGCAGTAATGCTGGGCCTCAGCACTCAGGGCCTCTGCGCTCCACCTTCCATGGGTGGCTGACCCTACTGCACATGACTTCCAGTGAGGATCTGCAGCCCAACCTCCATGGGTGGCAGACCCCGTCTTGCATGGCCTCTGGCTGTGTGCAACAAGGCAGAAGGAGAGGTCCTGCCTGGAGTCCAGGGCATGAGCCCCACCCTTCACAAACAGCTTCTGCATGCTACTGAAAACCTTTGACAACACACAGTGGTCTTTTGCCATATGCAGGGATGGTTTCTTAGAGGGCCCAACATACAGCTAGGTCCTGCAGATAACCATATGCGGACAGCCAATTGTTTTTGCTTTGGGGTTTTGTAGGATTATTATTGTGAAACTCTTTTTAGTTTTTTTGTTAAACTTTTTTAGTTTTTTGTAAGGTTTTTTGTTCAATCTTTTTTCTTAAACCTTTTTTTTAAACTATTCAATGTTTTTGAACTTTTGAAAAGTGTTTACAGTATTTTTTATGTGTGTATATTCATTGCCCAGGAGATTGTAGCTTTGTTCATGTCCCCTGAACAAATGATAATGGGGCTGATTTAGATTTGGGGAAGAGGGTACTCTATCACAATGGTAACGGAGTAACCTCTCTGTCAAACAGGAGGTCCATGCATCTAATTCACGGTCAGGGGGATCTAAAGTGTGTCAGCAATGAAGACTACTCTGACTCTTTTATTGACATACTCCTCTGATGGGCAGGCAGAGTAAGAGCCTATGGAGGTTTGGCTATTCATTCTTCCACCCGATTTAGACAGGGCTGCCAAGTGGCCAGTTTTCACTGTCCATTACTGCCATTTAATACCTGGCAGTAAGGGGCAGTGAAAACTACAAAATGACTCCCACGCCATAATAGACAGCTCCATGGTGTTGAGGTCCTTCGTTTTTTTCATTTTTCAAAAACGAAATCCTGCTATTGGAATTTGTTTATGAAAATATATAAAGATGCTACAATTTTTGATGGATGGTACAGTCATTTTGATGGTACTGTCCATCAAAATTTAATTACATTGTCAAGGATCACTGAGACTACAGTTCCTGTCAATGTTTAGAGATGTCCGCTGTCAAGGTGCACATCTCTACATTTGGCGGGAGAAGAGGACCCTCAGTATGGCATTAGTAAAGTACTCTGCCATACAGATTGATGTGCCTCTATTCTAAGGCAAAACCAGGCCCTGTGTTTTGCATTGATTGCTGTAGAATGATATAGCGGCAGTCTTTGATTTTCTTCTTTTGCAACTTCTCTGAGGACATCTGGAGGAAGGGCTTCCTCATTCCTTACTATCAGCGCTACTTCTCCATCTTTGCTTGGGAGCAATTGTCCGGGCTCCTAGCGTGGTATGACAGAATATCAAGAACAATATTGTTGAATGACAATAATATTACAAGGCAAGAATTGGCAAATCAAGGGCTGCCTTTATTCAACTAAAGATTATCTGGAGATCCAAGGACCTAACATGGCAAACCAAGATCAGACTTTTTAACAGCACCATAAAATGGGTCCTTCTGTATGGAGCAGAAATCTAAAGGACAACAGTGACCACCACCAAGTCCAGACCTTCATTAACACATCTGAAGAAAATCTTCCAAATCCGCTGGCCAAACACCATCAGCAACAATGACATATGGCAGAAGACTATACAACTCCCAGGCCATTAAGAAATCATGAAAAGACCCTCGGGCTGGATGGGTCACACTCTCCATAAGCCTACTTCAAACACCACAAGGCAAGCCCTGACTGGGAACCCTAAAGGGAAAAGAAAAAAAGAGGAAGTCCATAAAATACCTGAGGCATAAGTAAGTAAGGAATTTCTATTAAATGGTACAAGATGCTGGTGTTATCAAATACCACTTTGCCTTTGACAAAACTTGATTGACATGGGTGGTTCCCTTTACAGATCACACTTTCTAGTCTAAATGAAAAGATACAACCATAAATCTTTGCCTCCATCAGTATTAATTAAGGAGATTGTTCTATATTTTGTAGTCCTTGTTCTCTTTAGGTATGACAAGAATTGTTGCATCTGCAGCTGTGCCTGAGACATCTCAATTCTTGTCAGAGTGATGAGGAACCATTTTAAGTGGGTCTATAAGTTTGTCAGCAAAAGGTTTATAGAATGCAACATGCTATTTGCCAGGGGTTAACCACCAGTCATGGAAGAGATTCTTTTGATAATATCTGATAGTTGAATTGGCTTGTTTACCAGATTTCAGTCAACATCTGATTGTATGTTTATTTTATCTGGGAAAGCTGTGCATGACACATGTGTGCCTGGATATCCCATTACAGTAATTATCCTGACCAGTACACTTTTTAACACATCTCAAAATGGCTGCCAGAACGGCATTTTTACTTTGCCATTTGACACCACCACTTGAGTCTTGTCTTGATGAAGCACACCATTCTGATATGGCTGCCAGAAATGCATGGTAGATGGATTTAACTCCACCCGCATTGACAGCATTCAGCTGAAACCCGTCTTCCTGAATTTAACACTCTTCAAATATTGGCCACCAGGGTGAGCAGAGGAGATTAGGTCTTCTGCACTCTTTGTGTGCAAGCCACATAAGTAGCCTGATCACTTACTTGCTAATGGGGCCTGTTTGGCAACACTGCCCTTCTTTATCCTTACATGAGGTAAACATACTACAAAGTACTCTCCTTATATTTTCCCAGCTCTCAGCATTGCGTTAACCTCTGTCCAGACTTATGGGGTACTATTTGATCAATCTATGGGGTAAGACTGCTCAGAATTTACTGATTAACAACACAGGGTTGTAATTTGTGACACAACAACCTACTATACAATGCATGCATGTTTTGTTCCACTACATGTTGTTCTTCTCTATGCACTTTAATACTGTGCATGTTCTCTACTGTATGATCTGTTATTCAGTAAATATTTATTTCACACGTGGTTCCACACACAAGGACCTATTGGTCTATCGAGGACCGCAAACACCAGACACACTGGTATGTGCCTACTGCAGTCAGCAAGTCGTTGGCCTTGCATTGATTTACTTACAGGACAGGACTCATCAGGATTATCTTTCAGAACTGTGGTGTCACTGTGAATTGTCAGATGACACCGCGAACAGCTGCATGATGCATGCTGCCATTACGTGTTGGTTGTGCCTACACATTACCAATGTGTCTGTCTTTCTGTTTTTATTCCTGGTAACCATTGAGTACCAGTCTAACACATTGATCCACTAATAGGGAAACTCTGGTTTTATAAGGATACCCTATACCAGATATGTGATAACTTCTCTATTGGTGTCTTTTACTGTTTGCTTCTTTTTGTCTCTCTAGGTTGGATGATCATTTTAAGTTTGAAAAAGTAGGTAACTCACTTTTAGAGGTGGCCCATTGTAATATTTTATAGGTGTGGGGTAGGTCTATTTTCCTTCCTAGTCCTGAAGAAGTGCCTGGGGCGCAAAACATGTTGACCCACCTATTCCTCAAATACACATTTTGAGCTACTCAGGTACATTATACCCGACAGCAGCCTTAACAATTTTTTGTTTGTTAACTCTGTCAGGGGAATCTTAATATTACAGAATGATATGATATCCCCTAGACAGTTTTAATTCACCTTTTCTCACAATCACTGCCACCCCACTTTTTGTACACCCTTGTATCATCAGACAGCATTAACAACTAAAAGATCTTCGTCAAAGTGATTTTCGGGGGACCCGTAGGGTAGATCTGGCCAGACGAGGAACACAGGCCCAATGATGAAGCATGACATCCCTAGGGGTGCCTCAGGGCAACAAGAGACAGTGCCTGAGGATTGCCTTCTGTGTCCTGTCCACAACCTATTTCTCTTTTTCTATAGGAACCGTACCCCTTTGTTGAATTGATGTGTGATGTATGCACCCAATTTGGTAATCCACCACACTTAACAGCAGTATTCACTGTTAAGATGATATTGTAGGGGCCTGTCCATCTCGGTTCCAGACATAAGATGATGTGAGAGGGGCCTTTCTATCTTGGGTCCAGACAAGACTTCTCCAGATACTTCTTCACCACTACCCTGTCACCTGGGATGAGGTCATGGCACTGTTCCTGATGTGGATTTAAAGTGGCAGCTACAATTGAGTGACAGAAAGCAGCACATCAGTCAGTCCTTTGCAGTAGTCAAATATCATGTCATCTGTACTGTTCAAAAGGGCATTTGCAGGCACAGCAGGCAGTTTCATTGCACGCCCCATGAAAATCTCATGTGGAGATAACCTTGTCTTCCTCTCTGGGATATGTGGGAGACTCATCAACACCAAAGGCACAGCATCAGGCCATTTTAATGAAGGTGATGCACACACTTTTGCTAATTGGGGTTTCATAGTCCCATTGAGCTGCCCCTCTATTCCAGAAGACTCTGGTTGATAGCTACACTGTGATCTCTGCTCAATCTCTAATGCTGAACAAATCATTATCAGGATCTTATTATTGAGATGAGTTCCTCGATCTAACTCCAGAGAAACTGGTAGATCGTACCTGGGTGTCAATTCATGCAATAACAGTTTGGCTACAGTGTGGCTGTCATTTCTCGTTGTTGGGTAGGCTTCCACCCAAAGAGAGAAAATCCACACTATAACCAGGACTTACTTCAACCCATTACAAACAGGCATCTCGATAAAGTCCTTTTGCACCCTGTTAAAGGGACCACCTGATTTCCCCATGTGACTTAGTGTTACTGGTGTCTTTTGCCATCACATTCACTTGTTGACAGGTCATTCATCTTTGGCACAGTTCTTTGGCGAACATCCCAAACTTGGCATTAAACTAACTCTGTCTAATCAGCATCTCTCCTTATGTGTGTTGCACCATGGTAGTGTCATTTAATGGGATATAATAAGCTGTCCAGTAACACTGGTCTTCCATCTAATGATATCCAAATGTCATATGCATTTTTCTCACATCCTGCTCAGATCCAGCTTCACTGCTCTACCTCTGAAACATTTTCCTGCAATTCTTTGAACTCGTTCCAAGTATCAGCCACTGACAACAACATTGACAAAGCAGTCCCCTTTCCGAATCATTTTTAAAAGTCCCATTAAATATGCAGGCCATAAGTGCACAATATCATGCAACTTCATCACCAAACCTGTTTCCCACTGCGACATATCCACTGCCACTCCTATGAGCTGCACATTTAACTGCTGCCACTTCTGCTGGAAGCTGAATTGTGTCTACCAAGTCTCGTACATATGCTCCATTACTAATCCAGGTTCCTGAAGAGGTCATGAAAACTCTCTAGAACCATAATTGTCAAAAGTCATGGATGACACTGAAGCCATATTGACTTTTAGAAATGGGGTTTCTGGTTGGCAGAGTATGCACCAGGTCCAAGCAGGAGCCAGAATCCTAGTCAGGATAAGTCACAACACAACCTAAATTATATTTTGCTCACCCTCGGGTAGCTTGGCACAGAGCAGTCAGACTTAACTCAAGAGGCAATATGTAAAGCAACACTTAGACAGGAAAACAGTGAAAACGCCAATTGCATTTGACTTCCTCCTTGCTTTTGAACATTTCCATTTAATCAAGCTGGATTAAGCCTATGTTCCTTCTCCCAATGTCTAATTTTGTTAAAAAGGTGATGCAATGTCAACAACAGAATTCAGATCAACTGAAGAACCAGAACCTTTTGGACCTGGCGGCGCAGGGTACGCCTTAATCTCCTGGGTTCTCCTGCTTAGCTACACAGAGACACGGGGACACTCTGTCGGTGTAAAAGATCAGATTTATTAGCTGCAGCTAGTACAGTTGTCCTAGAAGTACACACGGTATGTTCTCAGGAGACTGCCACTTCACTCCGTGGCACACAATCTTATATAGTATATAGGTGACATATACATTAACTAAGAACACGCCTAAAACATATAAAAGGAGCCAATAAGAAAAGTTGGAAAACAGAACAGAACCAATAGGAAAGGTTTGAAAATAAAGTATCGAGTAACTCGAAGAAGCCTCTCCTCTAACTGTGTTTGTTACCCCTCCCCACGAGCTAATTTATTAACTGACTTGTAGCTGTCTTGCAGGTGACGAGATACGTTTGTGTGTTTTGGAGGATAGTTGTGAAACAAGAGAATACGAACAGAGGACAGCGAAGGCCAGACGATAAGATAAAATCAGAAGAGAATAGTGTGAACCAACAGATAGTTGAGACAGGGATTAGGAAAACCAGACACAGATTAGTGTACTCGGCCAGTCTCTAACACCAGCTTTTGTAAACAGAGGCACAAGGTTATTTCGACACACTATTGCAGGAAAAGCAGAAAAAGACTTCGATCGTCGTGCTACCTGAGTGAGGGCAACACAAAATGGAGACGGAGCACAAAATGGCGGGTCGATACGATCACAATCGAAAATCGAAGTTCCTCAGACCCTCCTTTTGCCAGAACTCAGGCAAGATGCACAGACTCACATTAATCTGAGTCAATGTCGATGGCCATGAGGTCATCGAGCTGTTGCTGTAGCATCATTCTGATATTCTCTGTTCTTTGTGGCTTAGGTTTAGGGATGCACATAGTAGCACAAAGGTCGCAGATGGCGGGGCCACAGTGCATACAAAGGCAACAGGAGAATACAATGGCTAAAACTACTCTAAGGAATGTCAATACCTTCCAACCCCATTTGGACAGTAGTCCCCAAAACCACTCCAATAATGACCAATCTCCTTCGTTCTGATGAATCGACTCAGAGATTATATGTAAGTTAGAGATAGCTTGGTATACTGTCGGAGCGTCATTAGGTATGAAAATACAGCAACTTGACCCAATCAATTTGAACACTCCACCACGATCCGCAAGAACAAAGTCTAAGGCAACTCGATTTTGTAAAGTCATAAGACGATCTGCCTGTAGTTCTGCCGTGATATTACTTAAGGCTCCTATAGTGATGTCTATGGGGGTTTCTATGACACAAAACAATTGCCTTATATTTCTGCTGTTGGCCATTGGACCCCAAAAAGGAAGAAATCCTTTGAGGAAATCTCCTCCCTCTTGTCCTGCTGTGTCCTTGGAATTAATATTCCCTCTGCCATATCTGTTTTGATGATGATTTGCAGAAGCGGTGTATGTAGGGGGAGGAAGGAAAGCTATATAGCAGGTACCAGAAAAACCAGTTGGCAACCAAGTGTAAGCCCTATTATAACAGATGAAATATGTACCCTGAGATGGTACTAGAGGCGGTGAATTCTGAGAGGAGTAAACGTATGTGTGGGAACAACTATTTCTTTGTACGGTGTCAGCAGACTGACCATTTATCTGTAGACAGAAATTGCCCTGATGTGGTATAGTCCAAATCGGTGAAGATTTTCCTTTTTTAACTTTATCACTAAGGCTAGTGACATAATGGGTGACGTTCCAGTTAGTGTACGCTTTTCTTTCATCAATGGAAATCTTACTATTTTCCATGATGTTAGCCATAGCTACCATTCCCTTTATCAATGAACTATGACTAAAATCTGGATCACCAATATATGAACTAACGGATCGTCTGAATTTTCTTTGATAGGCATTAGAGAAGATAACAAAATAAGCCCAAGCAGAACCTTCATAGGAGAACGGAAGAACTAAATATGGCATTCCTTTTTCTACGGTATGTGGCATAAGTCCACACACCCAACAGTTTGTTGTATTTATCACTAATTGATGTTGATGTAATAACTGGACAAATGAATTGTTGTAATATTCGGTTCTTCTGATGAGTTCATGTTGAGGAAGTGTATGAAATAGATGTGGAGAGACAGTAGAAGAAAACGAAGAGGTAGAAGGAGAGACAACTTTTCGCTGCAGAGCAATAACAATCCAATTTATACACGCCAAAAGAATACACAATAATATAATAATACATAAAGCTATACCACAACGACTATACATTGATTTGTGATGTTTTTCCTTCATCTTATCCTTTCTCTCTTTTTCGCCTAATGTAGTCTCCATCTTTTTTCTAAGTGGATGCTCACGGCAATCTTCCTCAATCACTTAATCACGATTGTCTGCCGTCCTATGACACTGCAAGTCCTGCAGGCCTATTGCCACTACTCAGGTAGCAATCAAGACTCCTACCGTGACCCTGCAACCGGGATAGAATACTACATAGGAGAGAGAAATCTTAAGTGTTCTTTAGTCTAGGTCTTAGGTTATAGTGTTCTTTATCAGGTACAGTTTGGTCTCGGAACAATGTTCGCGGATTGGTCGTACTCAAGCGACGATGTGGTGGTATTGCTTCCTGAAGAATGTCGTCGTCCTCTTTCTCAGACAATGTTCCATTCAGGTGTGAATCACTAAAAGGTACAAATCGTGGAACCTTTTCGCTCTCAGAGTCTCTAATGCCCTTACGTACCCACTGATCGAACGGAAGAGGCAAAGGCACTTTCTTGCAATGCACACTGTGAATCCAATTTTTCTTTCCTTCGACTTTCACTGCTGTTCTCGTGGTGAGCAAAACCATTCGGAGCTCTCTCCACCTGGGTTCCAAATTTTTCGTCCTTTGGAAGTTCTTTGTGCAGACCCAGTCACCTGGCCGGATGGAATGACCTGGGTCTGTGGAAACCTCCGGCAAAGCACTCTGAACCTGTTGATGGAGAACACGCAATTTAGTCGTAAGGTCATGCAAGTAATCAATTATCATTGGATATGGTAAGTCTGAGTATTTCTTAGGGCGAGGGACTCCCCATACATTAGCTGGGCGTCCAAAAACCACTTCGTAAGGGCTAAGTCCCAAACGAGAGTGTACTGCTGTTCTGGTGGATAGAAGAGCCAATGGTAAAGCATCGGGCCAATTAAGTCCTGTACTAGTCTGTACTTTCGCTAGTTTGAGCTTTAAAGTTCCATTGTAGCATTCCACTAAACCCGCTGACTGTGGATGATTTGCGGCATGGAATTTTTGCTTGATACCAAGACCCGCACAAACTTTTGCATGACTTGGCCCACAAATTCGTTCCCATTGTCACTCCAGACAATGCGCGGCAAACCAAACCTGGGGAAAAATTCTTTTAGTAGAGCTTTAGCTGTGGATAAGGCTGTATTGTCTTTTAGAGGGTATGCTTCTATCCATCTAGAAAAGGCGCATACTACCACCAGAACATATTTGAGGTTGTTGCATCGTTCCATATGAATGTAATCAATCTGCAACACCTCAAAAGGATATGTCGGAGGAGCAAAGTGACCTGCCGGAGTTGGGGTTCCCTTTCCCGGATTGTACAAACAATACAATGTTTCACTACATTGTCTGCACACTTTGGGATTCCTTCATTCTGCCACACTAGAGCCAGAAGCTTGCATATACCTTTCGCACTTCAGTGGGCTGGACCATGCGCCATAGTGACTACTGGTAGCACATAAGCGTCTGGTAACAGCCAACGTTGGTGCTCAGACAATTCCACCCAACATCCCATCTCATCCAACATTCCTGTACTTTCTTTCCACTTGTTCAATTCTTTCTCTGTAGCCTCTTTCTGAATCGACCTTGCACTTTCTACTGTATCCTCATACATTCCTCTCTCTCTAACCCAATTCGCAGGACCCGCAACATACATTCGATTTGTAGCATCTCTTGCTGTCTTTTTCGCTACTTCATCCGCAAATGCATTCCCTCGACCAACATCATCTGTAATCTTTTTGTGTGCACTACACCTCACAATTGCTATTTGAGCAGGTAAAGAAAGTAACTCAAGAAGATCAGTCCCCAATTGACCATGTTGTATTTTAGTGCCATGTGGAGTAAGGAATCCCCTCTCTTTCCAAAGACGCCCAAAATTGAACGCCACACCAAAGCGTATTGACTGTCAGTGTACACATTCACTCTTTTTCCTTTTGACAACACACATGCTCTCGTCAAAGCTATCAGTTCTGCTGCTTGAGCTGAATTGTGTCTGATATGTGCTGTTTCCACGACTGTATGAAAAGTAGTAACAGCATAGGCTGAAACTGTATCTCCATTAGGAAGCTTGAAACAAGAACCGTCCACCCATAGAATTCCATCCGGATTTTCTAGCGGTGTATCTTTCAAGTCAATTCTTCCTTTTGTCTCTTCTTCAGTACGGAGGAAACAATCATGTTGTTCTTGGTCATCTTTGTCTACTGGAAGAGGCAACAAAGTAGCTGGATTTAAAGTATTACATCGTTTGATGTGCACGGGCCTAGCCAAAAGCGTCAACTCATATCCAGACAAACGAGCACTCGTAAGATGTTGTGTTTTCGTTCGGTTTAATAAGGTATCCACTGCATGCGGCACCATAACAATAAGTGTGTTATCTAACACTGCTCCAGCAGACTGTCGAATAGAAATTGCTGCTGCTGCTGTTGCTTTAAGACAACTAGGCAATGCTTTAGCTACTGGATCTAACGTAGCCGAAAAATATGCACATGGCCGCTGTTTATCTCCAAATCGCTGCGTTAAAACTGACAACGCACAACCCTCTCTTTCATGAACGTAGAGCGTGAAAGGCTTACTGTAATCGGGAGTACCCAATACAGGAGCAGAACATAGCGCAGTACGCAAGTCAGTGAAACTCTTCTGACATTCGTCAGTCCATGGAAGGGGCTGAGGCGTATCTTTCAAAGTGAGTGCCAACAGAGGTTTAACTTATAGAGAAAAGCTCGGAATCCACTGCCTACAATAAGAAGTAATACCCAGAAAGGCACGTACCTCCCTTTGTGTGGATGGCACAGACATTTGCGCAATCGCCTGAATTCGTTCTGGGGTTAATCATCGTCCCTCCTTTGATAGGAGATGACCCAAGTAGTTAACCTCTCGACGAACATATTGTAGTTTTGAGGGTGAAACCTTATGATTCAGATTAAACAGATGGCGTAACAATGCAACAGTCACATTTTCGCAAATATCTTCTGAATCAGCAGCTATCAACAAGTCGTCCATGTATTGAATAAGAGCAGCACCAGACGGCAAATGAAAAGCATCAAGATGACATTTTAAAGCTTGACTGTAAATAGAGGGACTTTCACAATAGCCCTGAGGTGCGCGCTTAAACCGGAAGCTTCGGCCTCCAAGAGAGAAGCCAAAAATATCCCTACTCTCTTCTGCAATGGGAATACTAAAGAAGGCATTCTTTAGATCGATAACAGAAAACCAAGTCACTGTGGAAGGTATCATTGTCAACAGAGCGGTGATATCTGGGACTACAGGATATTGTGGTACAACAATTTTATTTACCTCCAGAAGATCAATTACGAAACGATATACAGGAGGCTGAGAAGGATCAGTGCGTTTAAGAACAGAAAGAATAGGACTATTGCATATGTTACCTCTTGTTTCCTCAACCACACCCTTCTGAATCAAATCATGAATGATTTTCAAAAGCGCTTTTTCACCTTCAGTGGAAATTCTATACTGCGGAATACGTGGCAATTCAACATTAGGCTTAAGAGTGACAACATAAGGTGGAATCTCCAGACATCCCACATCATTCGGACCCGTGGCCCAAAGCGTTGCCGGAAGAGAAAGCAATTCAGGTGGAAACTGATCTTTGGACAAATACATTGGAGAAGTCAGTTTCTGTACTAAAGTAAGATGTACACCAAAAGGAATAACAATATATCGTAGCATGCATTCTTTTTAATAAGTCCAAACCCAACAGATTTTCACCGCAACCATTCGTTAAAAGAAGCGGAGCTTCCAAATCATAAGGGCCAACTGAAATAGGCAAAGGGCAAGAAACCGGATTACGAACAGGGGTGCCAGAAAATCCTACAGAAACATTTGTTAAGCCAGACAAAGGTGCCCCAGGGAGTTTGGAATGAATGATAGAACTTCTCATCGCACCAGTATCTAGGAGAAATGGCTCTGAAACACCCATTGTAGTGACATTAACATAGGGTCCATTCTGATCTACTGGAATCGACACAACTCCCTTACTTTGTCCATGGCTGTCCTAGTTAGCATGAAGACTTTCATTCTCGCCTTCAACATAACAATCCTCATTGTAATACTGTGTAGACCTAACATTTTGCTGATCAAAATAATTCACGGAATTAGGAAGAGGAAGGGAACGCTGTTTTTGAGTCGACATACCTCGACCTCTACCTCTGTTTGCTGACTGGAGGCCACCACAACCTTGTGGAGCAGATAATGCTCCATTGCGCTGTAATAAAACCGGACAACTACTCTTAAAATGACCTTCTTCTCTACAATAGGCACATTGATTAGGTCCTAACAAAGGTCGCGGAATATATGACTCAGGTTTTTGATACAACCTCTGAAACTGCGGAGGCTTTTGAAACTGAGGCTGAACATAGCGAGAAGGATAAGCTTGTTGCAAGAGAACCTTTGTTTTCAATTCTTTCGTCTTTTTCTCTTGCTTTTCTCTTTCTTCTTTATCTCTATTTTCATAATATTGTGCAGTAGCCAATATCTGGGCAGAAGAAGAAACAGCCCATGAACTTTCAGAATCTTTCAATTTGTGTGACAACTCGGGAAGCAAATTAAATACAAATTTGTCCACAAATAATCGCTGACCACCCTCTGTAGCCATATCTTGACCACTGTGATCAATAAATGTCTCCTCGAAACGAGTAAAGAAATCAGAGACACTATCATCTTTCTTCTGTTTGCATGCTGCTAATTTATCCCAATTAACTCTCAAAGCAGGCATCATCGTTTTCATTAATGTAATAATCCTACCAGGGAGTTCTGAAACCAAAGCATCAGGCTTAGCACCACCCACTTGAGCTGCATCCGCATAAATTATAGCAGCCCAATCACCACCTAATGCTTGATCATGATTCTCTCTACGAATCTTAGCCCATTATGCTTGCGGAACTACATTTCCCATCAACATATCGATATCAGCTAGATTCATGATGCAAGCATCAACCGTCTGTGATAATTCTTTATAATAACCTGCAGGGTTCTTATGAGGATCCGGTAAAGTCTGTTTAAGTGCTAAAACTTCAGATCGTTTCCATGGAACATGTACCCATATACGTTGGAAATGAGCAGGAATAGCTGGATTATTACCTTGAGCCGCAACTTCTTCCTTCCAAACTGGAGGAACCTCTCTCATGGGATAATTTTTCTGTGTCAGTCTAACCGACGGATCGGAATCAGAGAAAGTCTGAGAGGACAACAAGGATCTAAAGGAAATAAGTGTCCTTACAGCTTTCTCAACCTTAAAACCCACAACAAGTCCTTTGTCAAAATCAGTCTGAACATCTAACAGACCCTGTGGAATCGAACTCAAATTCACATCCTCCCATTCTTTAATGAGAGTATCACACATTACATTAAAAACATATCTTTGCGTAGGCGCATTCCATTGTGAGAAGGTAGACATAATATCGGGCACACTATACTGTGGACCCCTCTTGATCCATTTATGTGCGAGAGAGTCCAACCTTTCTCGTTCATCTGTAATCTTTGTGTGTGCACTACACTTCACAATTGCTATTTGAGAAGGTAAAGAAAGTAACTCAAGAAGATCAGTCACCAATTGACCATGTTGTATTTTAGTGCCATGTGAAGTAAGGAATCCCCTCTCTTTCCAAAGACGCCCAAAATTGAACGCCACACCAAAGCGTATTGACTGTCAGTGTACACATTCACTCTTTTTCCTTTTGACAACACACATGCTCTCGTCAAAGCTATCAGTTCTGCTGCTTGAGCTGAATTGTGTCTGATACGTGCTGTTTCCACGACTGTATGAAAAGTAGTAACAGCATAGGCTGAAACTGTATCTCCATTAGGAAGCTTGAAACAAGAACCGTCCACCCATAGAATTCCATCCGGATTTTCTAGCGGTGTATCTTTCAAGTCAATTCTTCCTTTTGTCTCTTCTTCAGTACGGATGAAACAATCATGTTGTTCTTGGTCATCTTTGTCTACTGGAAGAGGCAACAAAGTAGCTGGATTTAAAGTATTACATCGTTTGATGTGCACGTGCCTAGCCAAAAGCGTCAACTCATAAACGAACACTCGTAAGATGTTGTGTTTTCGTTCGGTTTAATAAGGTATCCACTGCATGCGGCACCATAACAATAAGTGTGTTATCTAACACTGCTTCAGCAGACTGTCGAATAGAAATTGCTGCTGCTGCTGTTGCTTTAAGACAACTAGGCAATGCTTTAGCTACTGAATCTAACGTAGCCAAAAAATATGCACATGGCCGCTGTTTATCTCCAATTCGCTGCGTTAAAACTGACAACGCACAACCCTCTCTTTCATGAACGTAGAGCGTGAAAGGCTTACTGTAATCGGGAGTACCCAATACAGGAGCAGAACATAGCACAGTACGCAAGTCAGTGAAACTCTTCTGACATTCGTCAGTCCATGGAAGGGGCTGAGGCGCATCTTTCAAAGTGAGTGCCAACAGAGGTTTAGCTAATAGAGAAAAGCTCGGAATCCACTGCCTATAATAAGAAGTAATACCCAGAAAGGCACGTACCTCCCTTTGTGTGGATGGCACAGACATTTGCGCAATCGCCTGAATTCGTTCTGGGGTTAATCGTCGTCCCTCCTTTGATAGGAGATGACCCAAGTAGGTAACCTCTCGACGAACATATTGTAGTTTTGAAGGTGAAACCTTATGAATCAGATTAAACAGATGGCGTAACAATGCAACAGTCACATTTTCGCAAATATCTTCTGAATCAGCAGCTATCAACAAGTCGTCCATGTATTGAATAAGAGCAGCACCAGACGGCAAATGAAAAGCATCAAGATGACATTTTAAAGCTTGACTGTAAATAGAGGGACTTTCACAATAGCCCTGAGGTGCGCGCTTAAACCGGAAGCTTCGGCCTCCAAGAGAGAAGCCAAAAATATCCCTACTCTCTTCTGCAATGTGAATACTAAAGAAGGCATTCTTTAGATCGATAACAGAAAACCAAGTCGCTGTGGAAGGTATCGTTGTCAACAGAGCGGTGATATCTGGGACTACAGGAAATTGTGGTACAACAATTTTATTTACCTCCCGAAGATCAATTACGAAACGATATACAGGAGGCTGAGAAGGATCAGTGCGTTTAAGAACAGGAAGAATAGGACTATTGCATATGTTACCTCTTGTTTCCTCAACCACACCCTGCAGAATCAAATCATGAATGATTTCCAAAAGCGCTTTTTCACCTTCAGTGGAAATTCTATACTGCGGAATACGTGGCAATTCAACATTAGGCTTAAGAGTGACAACATAAGGTGGAATCTCCAGACAGCCCACATCATTCGGACCCGTGGCCCAAAGCGTTGCCGGAAGAGAAAGCAATTCAGGTGGAAACTGATCTTTGGACAAATACATTGGAGAAGTCAGTTTCTGTACTAAAGTAAGATGTACACCAAAAGGAATAACAATATATTTTAGCATGCATTCTTTTTAATAAGTCCAAACCCAACAGATTTTCACCGCAACCATTCGTTAAAAGAAGCGGAGCTTCCAAATCATAAGGGCCAACTGAAATAGGCAAAGGGCAAGAAACCGGATTACGAACAGGGGTGCCAGAAAATCCTACAGAAACATTCGTTAAGCCAGACAAAGGTGCCCCAGGGAGTTTGGAATGAATGATAGAACTTCTCATCGCACCAGTATCTAGGAGAAATGGCTCTGAAACACCCATTGTAGTGACATTAACATAGGGTCCATTCTGATCTACTGGAATCGACACAACTCCCTTACTTTGTCCATGGCTGTCCTAGTTAGCATGAAGACTTTCATTCTCGCCTTCAACATAACAATCCTCATTGTAATACTGTGTAGACCTAACATTTTGCTGATCAAAATAATTCACGGAATTAGGAAGAGGAAGGGAACGCTGTTTTTGAGTCGACATACCTCGACCTCTACCTCTGTTTGCTGACTGGAGGCCACCACAACCTTGTGGAGCAGATAATGCTCCATTGCGCTGTAATAAAACCGGACAACTACTCTTAAAATGACCTTCTTCTCTACAATAGGCACATTGATTAGGTCCTAACAAAGGTCGCGGAATATATGACTCAGGTTTTTGATACAACCTCTGAAACTGCGGAGGCTGTTAAAACTGAGGCTGAACATAGCGAGAAGGATAAGCTTGTTGCAAGAGAACCTTTGTTTTCAATTCTTTCGTCTTTTTCTCTTGCTTTTCTCTTTCTTCTTTATCTCTATTTTCATAATATTGTGCAGTAGCCAATATCTGGGCAGAAGAAGAAACAGCCCATGAACTTTCAGAATCTTTCAATTTGTGTGACAACTCGGGAAGCAAATTAAATACACATTTGTCCACAAATAATCGCTGACCATCCTCTGTAGCCATATCTTGACCACTGTGATCAATAAATGTCTCCTCGAAACGAGTAAAGAAATCAGAGACACTATCATCTTTCTTCTGTTTGCATGCTGCTAATTTATCCCAATTAACTCTCAAAGCAGGCATCATCGTTTACATTAATGTAATAATCCTACCAGGGAGTTCTGAAACCAAAGCATCAGGCTTAGCACCACCCACTTGAGCTGCATCCGCGTAAATTATAGCAGCCCAATCACCACCTAATGCTTGATCATGATTCTCTCTACGAATCTTAGCCCATTATGCTTGCGGAACTACATTTCCCATCAACATATCGATATCAGCTAGATTCATGATGCAAGCATCAACCGTCTGTGATAATTCTTTATAATAACCTGCAGGGTTCTCATGAGGATCCGGTAAAGTCTGTTTAAGTGCTAAAACCTCAGATCGTTTCCATGGAACATGTACCCATATACGTTGGAAATGAGCAGGAATAGCTGGATTATTACCTTGAGCCGCAACTTCTTCCTTCCAAACTGGAGGAACCTCTCTCATGGGATAATTTTTCAGTATCAGTCTAACCGACGGATCGGAATCAGAGAAAGTCTGAGAGGACAACAAGGATCTAAAGGAAATAAGTGTCCTTACAGCTTTCTCAACCTTAAAACCCACAACAAGTCCTTTGTCAAAATCAGTCTGAACATCTAACAGACCCTGTGGAATCGAACTCAAATTCACATCCTCCCATTCTTTAATGAGAGTATCACACATTACATTAAAAACATATCTTTGCGTAGGCGCATTCCATTGTGAGAAGGTAGACATAATATCGGGCACACTATACTGTGGACCCCTCTTGATCCATTTATGTGCGAGAGAGTCCAACCTTTCTCGTTCTTCAGAATCTGGGAACTGACTACGAGACTGTCTTCGAGCAAAAGCCGGAGACACATTTAAAGCTTCAAAGAAAGGAGATAGAATACCAGTGACGGTGTCCGTGAGACGCTTATGCACAGACGGAGAATTGGACACAAGAATAGGGGACAAGGTATTAGGTGAACTAACGGAAGGAGAACCGGTAATTGCAGAAGGAGCAGAAGGCAAAGGAGATCGAAGATCAGGAGATGAGGGCAAAGAAGTTGAAGTTAAAGGCAAAACTGGTAGAGGCGGAGATACTAAAAGGGGCAAAGGCAGAAGAGCCGGAACAGGCGGAGGTACTGCTGGCAGCTGAACAGGCTGTAACAACTGGGGTGCATTAGCACCTTGTGCATAGGGCGGAGGCAATCTCAACAAATGGGACATTAGGGGATCTTCTTCTAAATCTTTCTTGTTATCAGAAGGGGAAACAGGCAACACCGGATAACATCTATCTATCGCCATACGATGCTGTCTTTCTGAAATTTCCATCGCATTCTTAATTTCATCATCTTTGAATTGTTGGGCAGCCTGTATAATTGTCATACCCTGTGCTTTCTTATCTCGTTTTGCTTGTTTAATTTCTCTCTGTTTGTCTTCCTTACGCCAAAGGCGAAAAGAGTCAAACATTGCCGGCCGGGCTTTTCTTTTGAATAAAACTGCTTCAAATTATCTACACATCAGAATCGAAACTACCATTTTCTGGCCATTTTAAAACACCATCTTTCTTCGTGTATTGGGTCCATGCCTCGTTAAAGACAATGGGGCCAACACCATGTTTAGAATAGAGCTCATATGTGGGAGTTCCAACCGAAGGATTTGGACAAGAGTCCTCAAGCCGGGAATCCCTATTACAACCAAAGCAACAAAGTTTTCCAAACTTAGTCAGACCAGGCATCTCGCGATTTCACCGGACTGTTCACAAACATCAATGGGGTAAAACTCAGTTTACGCAGCACAAATCCACTTACCCTCGGCTTCGGCTATTGCAATAGTCGAATCTAAGGACCAAAGAAACTAAGGAAAAAAGAACCCAAATTGTGGGCGCGACCCACCAAATACTTAACTAAGGACGTCTTCTTACGCCAACAGAGGCCCGTCTATCATCTCGCCTTACCATACATCACCAAAGGAAGGGTCAAAGCAGGGTGGCAGTCAGGGCAGCAGTCGTTAGTAGCCGTCAGGAAGGAGTAACCGCGCTGAAAAAGACCTTCGGACCACTTTCGACTTACAGGGGTCACTTGACGTGGCTCGCGATTCCTCCAGAATTTTCTTGCGGGGTTCCTCGCGACCTTCAGGCAGAACCGGTACCACTGAAGCCGCCCACGTTGGGCGCCAGTTGAAGAACCAGAACCTTTTGGACTTGGCGGCGCAGGGTATGCCTTAATCTCCTGGGTTCTCCTGCTTAGCTACACAGAGACACGGGGACACTCTGTCGGCGTAAAAGATCAGATTTATTAGCTGCAGCTAGTACAGTTGTCCTAGAAGTACACACGGTATGTTCTCAGGAGACTGCCACTTCACTCCGTGGCGCACAATCTTATATAGTATATAGGTGACATATACATTAACTAAGAACACACCTAAAACATATAAAAGGAGCCAATAAGAAAAGTTGGAAAACAGATCAGAACCAATAGGAAAGGTTTGAAAATAAAGTATCGAGTAACTCGAAGAAGCCTCTCCTCTAACTGTGTTCGTTACCCCTCCCCACGAGCTAATTTATTAACTGACTTGTAGCTGTCTTGCAGGTGACGAGATAAGTTTGTGTGTTTTGGAGGATAGTTGTGAAACAAGAGAATACGAGCAGAGGACAGAGAAGGCCAGACGATAAGATAAAATCAGAAGAGAATAGTGTGAACCAACAGATATTTAACACAGGGATTAGGAAAACCAGACAGGGATTAGTGTATTCGGCCAGTCTCTAACACCAGCTTTTGTAAACAGAGGCACAAGGTTATTTTGACACACTATTGCAGGAAAAGCAGAAAAAGACTTTGATCGTCGTGCTGCCTGAGTGAGGGCAACACAAAATGGCGGCGGAGCACAAAATAGCCGGTCGATACGATCACGATCGAAAATCGAAGTTCCTCACAACCAGAATACCTCTACCCTGTTGAACTAAACCTCCTTTCATACCTTGTACTCCCCTTGCATTCTGATACCTTGCATGTCACCAGCATTTGCTGCAAAAGACTGATTCTGATTCTGGAATCCTATCTGAGCAAACTTTGTCTGGGCCAATATAAATTTTTCTTTAATCTTATTCTGCTTAATTTCTTGTTTGTTACTACAGTATTTTGCGTACCTCAGGATTTCATCCGACGACTTTGATTGCCAGCAAATCAAACTTTGTTGTATGTGAGTGCTAATCTCTGGTCTTAACCCAATATCAAACTGAGACATGAAAAATCCCATATCACTAGGATCAGGATACTCCATTCCTCCTGTGTTGTTGAAACACCTGAAGGAACCACTCATAATAATCATGTACTGACTCTTTTGGTTCTTGTGAGGTTCTCTTACTCTTTACCCAATCCAGATCCTTTGGAGGAACTTTAACTTTCAGAAATGTAATCACCGCCTCATGCTTTTCCATTACCTCAGGAGATGGTGCATTATTGCAAAGGTTGTTCATAAGTGTTGTAAGCTCCCCCCTGCTCCAAGGTACATGGTCATATATTTTCCTTGATTACCCTCAAAGGATTTGCCGTAGCTTCTCCTTTATCTGGGGAACCTTTTTGTGACTCCCCTGATTGTTTCTTCTTGATCTTCTTTGTTAATTTATTTTCCAATTTTGAAATATCACTCCATCTACGAACACATTTTAATAATTCAGTGATGTGCAATCCCAATGCATTGTTTAAATACATTCAACATCTAATTTCTCCCTCCACCGTTCCATGTTGTTGCCCATACTTTCTCAAACACATGTTACTTCACCAGTCAACCCCCCTCCCCCATAATCTCCTGCCAATCAAATAAACTTCGCATTTTCTACTACCTTGTACATAAATGAAGGATACCACTTAATGGACTAGCCCTAAGTTCATTGCTGTAAATTGAAAGAAAACAGAAGTACATAAAGAGGAAAAAAGAAACAAAACATCATTAATTCCCCTTGCTGGCCTGTTTGGCTAAGACATTCCTTGCATTGCTTAGCAAGGTATTTTTGAAAAGGTGAGATGCACTTGAAAAATTGTTTACGTCTAGTCACAAGTACTTTGCCTTGCAATGTGTATTCACTCACCAACCATACCCATCAACAGTATCAACTTTATAATAAAGGAGGTCAATAGAAACGTCAATGCCTATGGGCATTATATGGCTACTGAGATATTTTAATATTTCAATAAGTTAGCGCACACCTACTGCTAAAGAATTCAATGAAACACTTTGAACAAAATACACTATGTTGAAGCGTGCTACTCAGAAGCGAGGAGGCCCACCTCGTGCAGAACAAACAAAACTGCTGGTGAATGATCACCAGTATACCGCGTGCACGGCAAAATCGAATAGAATACACTTGTTTTTCTATAATTAGTGCCACAAGAAACTTAAATTAGTTGATAGAAGACAATTGTTGGACAAAAAAACTTCACAATTGTATCAAAGAAATGTTTTTTATGTATATGTGTGATCCAATAATCACAATGCAATCAATATGCAGCATCAATAAATGAAAAATTCAGATTGCGCAAACATAATACATCTTGATATAGGAACATGAAGCCAACAGTGTGGATTTACCTCAATTCATGAACGAAAGCCCAATGCATTTCGGGATTTAGAAGACATCCCTTCTTCAGGGGCCACTGTGGAACACAAATTACTATTTTTAGAAACTAGGATTGACAAAATGCAACCAAATATATATTGAGAATAAACATGGTAAAAGATGCAGCGTCCTAGAAAACAATGACAGCAAACTGCTAGTCGATTTCAAAACCTTAGCAATTAAGAACCCCAGTGACGAAAAATACTGAGATATTTTATGCATTGAGAAGCATTTTAAATATGCATGCTTTCGTATAGGTCACTTTCAATGAACCAAGATCGAGATGACCACGGGTTTTCCCTTACATGTGTTTCAATCCATAGAGCCCTAATGAGCAAGTTGAATCTTCTGTTCAAGATCAAAGTCAATATGCCCTTTAAGATGCATATTGCTAAATAGCTTAACCCCTTCGCTGCGGCGGGAATTCCGCCGCAGCGCTGGGGGGTGTGGGGGGGCAGCGCGGTGGCGCTGTGCTCATGACGGAGCCACTCCGTCATGAGCCACGGTTGAGCTGTGCTCATGACGGAGCGGTTCCGTCATGACTCCGCCCTGTTGCATTGTCCCCCCGCACAGGCGGGGAAACAGCGCCGCGTGGGCGGAGCAGCCGCCAACGGTCGCGGCATGACGGAACCGCTCCGTCATGAGCACACGGCAACCGTGGCTCATGACGGAGCGGTTCCGTCATGAGCGGGGAAGGGGTTAAACACAAATGGGGTTATTAAGAGTCTGGCTAATGCACACCATCTACCAAAAATTAACAGATGTTCCATCTTTCCCATTTTTAGTGTATACATAGCTATACATTCTAAATAGTGTAGATGGTAAATCCACTTAATTGTGGCAAAAATGCCACATCTGCAGAACCACTGGAATTATGCAGTGGGGAGGACCACATTATGCAGCATGGTTAACTAAATTGTGTGGCAAGAAAAGGCAAATTATTTGATGGAATATGGATAATTTAGTGAATGTATTCATTACTTTCTTTTTTTGTCAATTGTTACACAGGTTAACAATGTCTGGGCAAAGGTTTCCCATCATTAGTACCAATGTAACACCCAAATACGGCAATAAGCAACAGAAAGCAAAACAGTTAATGTTTGCAAAGGGCCTTGAATTGAGTGGCAACACGTGTGGCTGTGTCTTATTTACTTTTGACCCGCTTTAGCTAGAAACAATTTATTTTGTTAAAATCTGCAGATTAGGCATCACATGATGGATTTTGAGGTAAATGATGCAAATCCATGATTGTACTGAAAACATAGCAGCCCTAAAACCTTTAAGGGAGTATTATTGCCTTCTTCTGTTTTAGGGCCCTGATACAGTTAATAATTGTTTTGCAACAGTACCTCAAATGGTGAACAACCTGTATCACAGCTTTTATTAGATAATGCTACTTCCTGAGCCTCAACTTTGAAAGTCACCAGCTATTGCTCTTGCAGCTCCAGGTCACTCTGGAAGTCTTTAACCATGGCTTCAATGCAAGCACTTGAAGAGCCTAGTGCAGAGAGGTGGGCACCTGTGCCTATGTGTTTGGGAGCTATACATTTCTCCAGGTTGGCAATTACTGCCCCTATATCCTTACAGAGTTTATCATTCGGTTCCCTTCCATTTCCCCTTTCTGATCCACCGATGATAAACAGAGTAGTTGCAACGAAAGCTCTGATTCTTCCTCCATTGGTGAACACACTTCACTACTAATAGGAGGAACTATGCGTAGGAAGGGATTATTCCCCGACATTGTTACTTTATTAACTACCATAGGCTTGCAGGTTGGTTCTCTTGAAAGCTTTTTACAAGTCCCCTTTCCCTCACCTGTGCCTGAACTAGCACTTTCCCCAGTGATTTCCAAAACCAAAAACAACTGTAAGTAATTCTTAGACTCTGTTGGTCATGCTCCTTTTCATGATAGCAGGTGGATAGGCCTAGAAGTAGTGGTGGTGGTGGTTGTGGAGGAAGGCATCCAGCTAGTCCCACACCTGGATCTGACTGCTGGAGGCAGGGAAGAAGAAACGGCTGACTGCTCTGACCTACTCAGCATAAAACTGTTCAACCTCTCCCCCTTAACTGACAATTAAGATGGAAAAATCAATGCTCTTCATTTTTCAGTGATAAAGAGTCTTTGGGAAATCTTTCTAGTTCATGTGGGTGAAACCGTTCGCCTCCAGTGCTGTAGAGTGATGCAATGGGGTGCTGCAGGCAATTGCAGCAGCCATCTTTGCGAAGGACCTCTATAGAGAATGATAGTGTGCACCGACAGAGGGTGGGTTTCCTCTCAGAAACCCCTGGCGTGCAACACTCATCAAATGATGGGCTGAAAATGGCTATAACTTACATTTGGGTTGCTGCTAGGCTTGCAAATCCAAACCATGAGTGGAAAGAGCTGAAGTTACGACAGGTACAAAAACACTGCATTGCCTTTTGACTTGGTTCATGCAATAGAAAAACCAGAATATGCTTCCTTATTACGCATGCCTTCACTCCGCATGCAATTACAACGTGGTCGTTACAACAGCTGCGTTGTAACAACGCATACCATTACCTCGCAAGTCATAACAACGAGGGGGGCGCTGGATGTTGGAATAGTATCATTTACCATTCCGACTCCAGTCTGTGCGGACATTAGGGAAATATTTAAAATCAAACACCTTCTCCCCCCTCTGCAAGTCATTGTTACGACTTGCGGGATAATGCTATGCGTTGTTACAACGAGGTCGTTGTAACGACCACATTGCAATTGCATTGCAATTGCATGCAGGGTGAAGGATTCGTTGTAAGGGCTGTTTACCGAAAAACCATATCCATGCATATGCACATTTTTGAGTTGTCTAAAAAGGTGGGTGTCCTTTCTTATCTGTTGTGCTGCCACATCCCAGCAATCAAACCTACCTGGAAGCTTATTGTTGACAATTGTCATGGTAGTATAGTCTCTTTTTACAAAATAGCCTGCTGAGCATCTTCGGATGGAAATGTTTTTTTCACTCCCAAACGTTTAGTGAACCGTGACAAAGCACCCACTGATTTAAACAGTTTAGATGGGGCAGAGAGTTGATTCAGCGATGATTTAACACCTGCTGGATCAGAAAATGCTTTATGTCGATTATCAAAAGATCAGATCAGACTATCTTTATTCGGTTGATAAAACAACCATAAAATAATCTTGATGAATGTTATAAATGCCTCCACGCACAATAACATACAAAATAAGACCATGTATACATATAAATTAATTATTATCATTATCAAATGAATGTAGCAGGAAAGCAGGAGATATATGACTCTGGGGCCTGGGTGAGCAAGAGCGCATCTACCTTTTGTACAACAGGTGCACGCACACTGGGGATCAGGTGCTGGTTATCATGTGCAAAATAAACAAAAGACACAACGTTTAGCATCTTTCTGCGTACAAAATGTACACGCCGTGTGAAACCTAAAGCTATTTTTCCCCATTTTGCTTATGCGCCTTTCACAGGAAGCAAGCAGACAAAATATAAGGATGATCTTAAACAACAAAGCTTCTGAATAACATGAATTTGAATTAAAATGTTGCTTTTCTTATTCAGTGCTTAAAACAACACTTTTAATTTCTGATTTCACACTTTCAAAACCTCTTTGCTAAATCTCCGCTGCAGGTGTCTCTGTGTTTCTTTTTAAGAAATCAATCAATTGGCTGTTGGATATCTTTTATTATTTTCCAAGAGGGACTGCTAATTTAGTTGCAGGTGGCACGAATAGTTTTTGCCTGCTGGGACTGAAAGGGAATATCTGTTTTCTTCATTGATTGAAACTATTTTCTTGTGATTTCTTTGTGCTTTCTTTGACATTGTGAAATGCTCAGCATTATTTTCATCCCAGCATTTGATGTTGGCTCGACTTAAAATCTTTTATTAGGTCTGGCACAATATGTACAGTTCATTTTTGCCAGGCAGCAGATGTGGCTACCCCACTGAAAATCTCAAATGAACTGCTAGAAATTATTTTTGACATTGAAAGTATATTTATAATGTGATTCAACACGTGATAGGTTAAATGCAAAGTTAGTTGTTTCCTATCCATTCTACCAAATGTAGACTTTGAGGTACCCATAGCAGGTTTTCTTCAAGATGTTAAACTCATGGGTTGGTTCACAAAGATTTTTCTATGACTTTGTTTTCATATGTCGCCCTAAGTGGGAAGGGTACGCCCAGATGTGGATCCCGTGCTCACTACACCACTGGATTCAAGCTAGCCTGGCTGAAGAAGGGTGATGCCCTGAAACCGGTCCCAGGATGCTTGTTTCAGGTCCAGGGAGGACCTGGCTTGGCAGTTCCGGCTGGACTGTTCCCACAAGCAAAAGGGTCAAGAATGATTTACGTTTGGCTGGGTACAAACTGGGGTGGTGTGGTGAGCAAAAGAATGATGGATTTAACCCAGATCCTTGTGACTGGGGGTGAATGTTTGCATTGTCCAGCATTCCGTCCACAAATTGTTTCTTTTGCATATGACTTAACATACAAGCATTGCTGAAATTCATGGTTAAGCCAGGAGTACTACAATTAAAAGTCACAGCTTTTCACATTCCATTCTTTGTGAACCCGCCCATGTTTTCCAGAACGTCACTCAAAAATCTGATGTGAATATTCTATATGATGATAAAGTGTGTTGGGCAATGTAATGATCTCTTAGGTAGAAGAGGTGTCAACATATATACTTAATAGTAGAGGTGATCTTAAGAGATGCCACATGTCAATGAAGTCAGGATGACACCTGGAGCATGATCATATAGATTGCACTGGCATGACTTTTTCTGGATTAGCACTAGTCGTTCAGCGAGATTGTTGTTATTTTAAGGGCTGCATTTTTGCACTGGCCATTGTGCAAATGTTGTTCTTGTTTGGGAATGTTTGTCCAAATCCCAGTAAAAAAATGCCCCACCTTGTCGGGAGCATGGCGTGCCTGCTTGGATTTGTGTTGATACACCTCAATGTAGGTTTTTCAGCAACAAAAATGGTTGACAGACACAATGGCAAATTAATGGACATCTCATAACATATTTATATGACGAAACAATGTAACTAAACCTTAAGCCCTTTTTTCAATGCTGGCCTGCACTTTGGAAAAGGCGCCCTTCATACCTATATAACTGTGCAGGTCTTGTAAAAACATTTTTGACCACAACATTCCTCACCCTTTACTTTTAGCACTCTGTGAGCTTCAAAGTTTTCTTCAAATTTTAGAGTTCAGAAAGTGCCCAAGTGCTATTAAAGATAGGGCGAGTGCTGTTAAAGATATGACCATAAAGATAGCAGAAACCAGCAATCAGTAAGTGCAAAAAAATACTTACATCACTCCATTTAGTATCATAAATACCATTTTACTAATAGACACTGAGTCTACAGTAACTGTAATTTCCAGATAGCTGAGCGAGCTTGAATAAACCTCATCCATTACAAAGCACCCAGGGCATGTGATTATTCAAATGCAACCTACACCCTGCTATGCCTTAATCCTTGAATAAAACTAGCCTGGCATGCTAATTCTATCACCATCCTTGTTAGTTCTCTGACCTAACCACTGTAAAGGGAAAAAAATGTTTCTATTAGAAAATCCTAGATAATTTGCTTGTGCTATACCTGCAGCGGCGCGTGCAGGCCAATGAGTCCTGAGACAACTATCAAACGTGGGCACAGCTCTGTTTGTATGTTATGCTTGTGTGTGTACAGACTTCAGCAAGAAGACGAGCACACCTGTGGTGGAGGGTGAAGGACCTCTGAAGCAATTAGGGATATAATTTAGGCGATTTCAACCTGTTTGCACCAGGACGGCTCGGCAATTTACAGCTTTCCAATTGCAACTGCAGGTAGCATTCAGAGGAGGCAAAATAAATATATGATTTGAAATGAAATTTCGTTTGGAGACTGAGCTAACATGCAAATGTTAAAAACAATAGGTATTGCCTCTATCAAATAGTGAATAGCTTGCTTTTGTCTTTGTTCTGCATTAGATACACCCTCATTAATGATTTCTAGCTTGATACTTTCCTGTAAACCTCAGTTCCTTGCATTTTATTAGAGGCTTTTTCCTCTGTTCTGTGTTTGTCCTTACCCTGGAGCATTATTTGTTTACTCTTGCTTTTGATTGGGTAGGCTGTGGTCTTCTAATGCTGACATCATGGAACTACTTTTTAATATTTTTCTATAGTGTCATTACTTGGTTAGCACTCCATGAGAGTGCATACCTTGCTTTTCAGAGTGCGCTCATGCTCTTAACTTTGATCGCTCTGATTTGCCGCATCTCTCCCCCCAGACTCCTCAGTGGTGCGCCAGGCACTGGCGGTGGCCTTGGTGATGACCTGGATGTTATACTTACTATGCATCTCCCCATCACACTCCTCCTCCTGGTGCTCCACCATAGTGCGCCAGGAACCAGGTGGCAGTCTGGGTGATGACTTGAATGTTGTTCTGTTTCACCATCTCATACTGCCCCTATCCATGGTAGTAGTTGCTATTGACTTTAAGACTAGTAAACGTGTCCGCCACAGGCAAAGTCAATAGCAGTCTTCAGCAATGGTAAAAGTACAGGGAATAATGAAAATACTGTTTTCTATACTTTCAAGATGTCATCAGTGTTGTGTGATGCAATGTGCATTGCATCATCATGTTGCGGCAACGCAGATGATGACACAGTGCATGTTCCATCACGCAATATGGAGGCCATTTTGAAAGTATAATTGTAATTGCTTTCTGTACTTTTAGCATTTCCAGTTGGACATTACCAAAGCTGATCACATTGCTCACTCAACATTAGCAAAGGAAGACCAATTGACAAAGCCAATGATTGTTTTTATTTAGCACTTTTGCTATTGTAAATGATATTGTATGGTATTACTGTCGTATATACTATCAGGCAGTCCCAGCCATGCTGATACTGCTATGACGTGGTAGAAATTCTAAGTGACATGCTTAACATTCCATTGTTTGGCGGCTGTGAGTCTGCAACTGCGCCTGGCCATGACAATTGGGTGATTCCTGCTTCAGATGAATAATGCTCTTGGAAGAATGAGGGTAGGGTGACCAGACGTCCCGGTTTTCCCCGGACGGTCCCCGTTTTTAGAGAAGTGTCCCCGTGTCCCGACACATCTCTCCAAGTGAGTCAAATGTCCCCGTTTTAGAACAGTGTCCGGGTTAAACACAGAAATGTCCCGTTTTTTTACTGTTCCGCACGCATGCTCTGTTTTCACTGCGTGTGACTTCACTGTGGTGAGCGCCAGAGGCGCAACTAGAGCCAAATTTCGGGGGGGCTAAGCAAAAATTTCGGGGGGGGGGCTGAATCTTTAAACAGTAGGCAGAGTGGCGCTGATTTCGGGGCTGGGGGGGCTGAATCTAGGCAGAGTGGAGCTGCAGGGGCTCTTAGAAGGGGTGAAACAACAGCGAGGCCTCATTAAATGCAAATGGTCTTTTTAAAGACCTGTGAAGTGCTCAGGCATGCCCGGGAAGCGGTCTCATCCCGGGCTGCCACACACGCGGGGGGGGCGGGGGGGGGGGGCTGAAGCCCTTTGAGTTCAATGAGTGTTGCGAGCCTGGTGAGCGCTGTAGCAGGAAGGGAAATCCTTTGAAGAGAGACATTTTCTCTCGGGATTTGCCTTCTCTTTGTTCACGCAGCGTAACCTATGTCATCATGACGTGGCAGCCATCGGTCATTGCCTCCATCAGTCTGGCCTGACACCTTATCAAGAGAACACCTTCAGCCCTGCAGTGATCTTTGTTGCTCAAAAAGTTTGGTGCATGCCCGCCATGTTTCTGATGACCACGCTCCAAACATATTTGTTTATTCGAAACAAACTTCTAAAGTGGATGATTATTCTAAACAATACAGAAATGCCCCCACACCCTGAGTGTTTTATATCTTGGTGTTGGGTATGATTATTTGTTTTTCTGTTTGTGACCACTAGTTTCTATTGGGCAGTGATGGACGGAAAGAAGGGCACATCATATTGTTCACTCGAAATAATTGAGACCGTCTGATGCCTTTACTCTAACTGCCCATACTCTGCTGGGCGGTCGAAGTGAAATTTCCGTGAGCAGAGCCTGAAGGGGCAATGCCATTGGAGCGCAGGCAGCCTACCCTAATCAAAATAGAGTGGGCAAGCAGAGGGTTTTGCAGACAAGGTAGTCAGTCAAGTTTCTGATGAAGTACCCTAACCGCAGGACTCTGAATTAGGCCCCTCATGAACTTCCAAGATGTATAATTGCAAGTCTGATGACAATCTCTGTCATTATGTAGCCCACATGAGGTATGACAAAAACTAATATCGTCTGTAATGCTTCATCTCGGTCTGCGAAGGGAGCTGTCCTTGTAGTCCTTTTTCTATGTCTATGACAGCTGTCAAATAGTCCTACTTTTATGTCGATGGTTACGGCAAACCTTAGTCCTACTTCTATGTCTATGACCTGTCCCCGTTTTTTGTTTTGAGAATCTGGTCACCCTAAATGAGGGGCAGGAAACTGCCGCTAAAACGGCGATAATAGGCTTGCTAATATGCGTTATAGAATTCCAATATAAGCCCAGGTTAGATGTCCTGCAGATGTTAGTGGTCTGAAGTTATGTGCCTTTAAAATTGATATACGCAGCAGAAACGTGTGCACTGCACCTAAGCAAACTAACGAGTGTGCGGTTTGAATAAGCCATCAATAAAAATGGCTTAGGTTGACCAACGGAAAATCTACGTGTGATTGGGACAACTTTTCCTGCCCATTTTAATATTGTGTGCCCTGGGTTGCTTGGTGAAAGTCTGAGCTGTGTTTGCTCTGTACCCCTGCACGTTCAGAGCTCTGACGTGGATGGAGCCGGAGGTGTTTCTGGGAAGGCTAAGTGAGGTGGAGCAAACACATTCCCCAGCTCAAAGATGCAGTAGGTGCAAAAGAGCGGTGACGCGTACACCATAAAGCAAAGAGGAACTGCCGTTTCCTTAGAGAGAGAGCATGTCCGTTAACAACGGTGACACACACACCTCTGAAAAACATTTTGCGAATCAGTATAATGTTGTTGGAGCAGCTCGAGTAGAGCAGCCACATTAGCGTGTGTGAATATTAAATTACAGTGATTGGCACACTCTTCTTCATTGTGACTCACTTTACAAAGGTTGTTTAAACCCCACTTGCAGTGATTGCCACACTTTCTTGGGGTTTTGAAGCAACAATCTTATTGAATTGCCTGCAAACCTCTCCTGCTGTGAATTGCACACTTTGAAGTTGTCTTTTCTACGTTTGATCACTGTCCTAGTGCTGGTTGCTCCCCGTTTTCAGTGACTGGCACACTATCTTCATATTTTGCAGTACTACTACTTCATTTTTCACTGATTTGCAACCTCTCACTTTGGAATTTACAACTGCTTACTGTGTTGATCATTCGTGCAGTGTTACGTCACCATTATAAATACCACTAGTACAATTACAGCCCCACCTCCCTTTCACATGTCAGAAGGAGAACCTCCTTCAGAATGAGAGGATTAGATTAACTGCTTTGAGAATTATTTGGTAGCGTTGGATGGCACAATATTTCCAGCTCTAAGGAAAAAAAGCTTTATTGTTAGGAGCACTTGGAAAAGAGGGGCAACACATATTTAAATATCTTCCAGTGACAGATGAGGAAGCGGAAGATGTTTACAAAGACACTGTCTTGAAGTTACGTACAAGGTTTGCAAAACAGGAAAATATTGTTATGCGCAGGCAAAATATTTACACACAACCCCAACGTGCAACTGAAATTGTTGATGAATTCATGTCCAGACTAAGGGAACTATCTACACAGTGTCATTTTAGACAAATTCAGGATGAGATAAAAAAGAGAGCAGCTGATTGTACAGTGCAATAGCTAAAAAGCACAAGAAAGGTTGTGGGCTGCAAGCAATCTAACGTTAAAGGAAGCTATTACAATAGCAAAAGCAGTGGAGGAATCCAGAAAATGCATGAGGGACATGAAGACACTTCAACAGGAGAAAGGAATGGAAGTGACAACTATGCTGGGTGAACTAGAAGGTGTCAATGTAGTGCACAGCAAAACTAACATGTGGTGTTAATACCAGTATACTTAAAACTAGGACGAGTAAAGGTGTGTTCACTTCAGCGAAGGGCTCCACATGGGCATGTCATAGGTGTGGGAGTACATTTCATCTTGCAGGCTCGAAGAACTGTTTTGCTCAAGGGAAAGAATGCCATAGGTGTTGAGAAAACGAGCACTATGTACGCCTGTGCAAAGCTACTACTGGGAAAGTACATGTCATAGAAGATGAAGTTACCAAATACACGGTGCTCATGGTAAAGGTGGATGAACTGACTGGGGATATAGTTAAGAATAGGTTTCTACCAAAGGCTGATTTTGATATTAATGGTGAAGTGTTGCCCTTAATGGTTGGACACAGGATCATTATTCACCATAATTTCCAAGGAGATATTTGATGCAGTGTGGAAAGGCGGGGTTCTAATCTCTTCTGATGAGGTCCTGAAGGGCTACCAGGGTACGGACATTGGAGTGTTGGGTTTTATGGAGGCTTCAATAAAGTTTGGGGGCAGGTAGACTACCGGTGAGGTGTATGTTGCCCCGGAGGGACCAGCTATACTAGGTTGGACTCATCAATATAATTTGAACATTAGGGTGGATCCAAAAGCAGAACAACAGGTCATGATTATTGATGATAGTGGTGTACAGGATATTCTAAATCATAATGCACAGGTCTTTGAGGGGGAGGCTATTGTATTTCAACATGAAATAAGGTTGAAGGAGAATTTGGTGCCAGTCAAACATGTTGCAAAGAGAATACCTATGGCAGCTAGAACACAAGTTAAAGGCATTACTAGGTAAATGCTTGATGATAAGGTTATAGAGGTGGTGGAGGCAGCAGAATGGTTGGCTCGACAGTTGTTATCACCAAGAAAGTTTAAGAAACACAATGGATCACTATGTTTTTTGGGGATTTTTTGAGATTTCCACTTCTGAACATAGATTAGATAATTGTGATACTGTCTGGGGGAAGAGTATTTTCAAATCTTGATTTGCATAGTGCATATCACCAGATTATACTGCATCCTAATTCCTAATGAGTTGCACATCCTTCATACCACCAGAAGGGACATTTCAGTTCAATCATCTTCTGTTTGATTTGTGTTCGGCAGCCAGTGCCTTTCAACAAATTATTACAGAAATCTTACAGGATATTGACAAAGTAGTTTTTTTCCAAGACAGCATTTTAATTTATGGAACTGGTGAGGAGGATCATAACAGGACATTGGGGGAGGTATTATCTGGTTCCATGATGGAATATCGTTAACATAAATATCGTCAGAAATAAATATCGTCACTAAAATATCGCTTACATTAATATCGTCATCCTATACTTAAACAAGATTTCACACAAATATCGATTTTTTTTTATCGACAACCCTAATATCGTTCACACTAATATCTACAACATAAATATCGACTACTACATTATCGACTTTATTTTAAATATCATTACCTTAGACATTTATATCGACTACACTAACATCGACGACCTATCTGCTTATAGAAATATACAAAAAATATCGTCTTTTTATTACCAACTCGATATGCACGATTCTTTTATTTTACTCACTTGTTTTTACTATTTTACTTTACAAAACTATTCACACATATAATTATTTAGTTTTCCTAATACTTATTGATATAAAAATATATAATATATGTTAAAAAAAATTACATTTACTGATACTATCATACACTCCGATGGCCTAAATGTGAAACACATTTCATTATTTTCTACATATAAACTATTTACATATCAAACAAAAAAGCACATATAAACCTTTTTACAATGTACTTTAACAAACAAATAGTGATGCAACAAACTCTTACGAAAATAACGGTTTTCTAATTCGAAATTACGTTCTCGACCAATGATTTTGAAATTTCACTAATTGAACCAATCAAAAGCTACCATTAATTAACTCACTAATATAAAAACAATTATACACTTAACGTAATTTACCATTTTTGGCACAAACTTGGAGAAAAACGGTTACCTTGCTGAGAGAAGAGAATACAAACCTACGACTACAACTACAAAACGTCATACTACACTTCAAGTAAGTAAAATCCCATTGCTTTTTTCATTCGAACTTAGCAAAAAGTAGATAAACTCCCTAATTTAAAAACTGTTCTTCTTTAGAGTGAAAACAAAACATGTTGAACTTATCAACAACGACCAAAAAATTAGATGTAAAAACATTTATAAACTACCTTATCCATGTCTACTTAGATAGCTGATAAAAATTATTTAAACTTGCTAAGTAAATGTACTATTTACTTCATATGTTAACAACTACTATCATCCAAATCCTATAAGTAACCCAATGATTATTTTTTCCACAGACTCTACAAAATTATTTACCTATCTACAACTACACTACCAACATCTTCTACTACATCAAGTAAGTATAGTCACTGTATGTATAACAATTCTGAAAGTAAAATCAAACACCTATAACACTAAATCATGTCTTTCAATTATTCTTTAACACTACTACAGAACTTAAAAATAAGAAAATTCAGAAAGAGAAATACGAATAAAAGAATTACCAGTGAAGCCACATAGTAAGTATATGTTCACGCTTTTTCCTGCTCTTATACACATCTCTGTAAATCGTCTTCAATGTTCTTAAAAATACATATATATATTTTCCACAGATCTACCTTAGACATGGCAACTGGAGCTACTTTCATTACTTCGCAAAAAGGGAAACTAATGCTGAACTACATGGGTTACACCTACACCCAAGAAAGAGTAAAAGCGAATAAGACCCATTGGAAATGTAGCAAATATTACTCAAGTGCATGCTATGGTAGAGCAACAACTGTTGATAACAATGTGGTAAATGTACGTGAGCATAACCACCCACCAAATGTAACAGAAGTGGAAGTTAGAGAAGCACTGGAAACATTGAAAGATGCTAGTAAAGGATCACAAGAAACAAGCACTAGTATTTTGAAAAATGTTTTAAGCAAAGTGCCAGAACATGTGACAGGACAGCTACCTTCTATTCCCAACTTAAAAAGATTAATTTCAAAAACTAAACGTGCTTCAGATCCAACTCCACCAACGCCAGAAAGTTTTAAGGATATAAAAATATATCCTAAATATACCATTACACATAATGAGGATAAATTCCTAATGTACGACAACCAGAGTCATGACAAACGAGTTTTACTTTTTGCTACTAATAGTAATTTGCAAAAACTTAAATCATGTGAAACATGGATGATGGACGGGACTTTTAAAGTTCGTCCCAAACCTTTCTATCAACTTTACACCATCCATGGGGAATACCAAGATACAAATATCCCTCTACTTTATACTCTGCTGCCAAACAAAACAAATACTACCTACGTTGAACTTTTAACAAAGATCAAAGAATTAACAGATAATTACTATCCTCAAAGAATTATAATTGACTTTGAAATAGCCATGATTCAAGCTATCCTTAAGATATATCCCCATACCTCAATACAAGGTTGTTATTATCACTACAACCAAAGTATATGGAGGCACTTACAAAAATCTACCTTAAGCATTGAATATTGTACAAACAGTCACTTTGCTTATCAAATAAAAAAGTTGATTGCATTGGCATATGTACCAACAACAGAAGTAGCTAACTACTACAATTTATTAATTGACAGCCCTTTCTACCGCACCAATGAGAAAATACTAACTCCCTTCTTGGACTATTTTGAAGATACCTGGGTTGGAAGATTACATCGTTCAGGCCACCGTAGACAACCTAAATTTCAAATTCCATGGTGGAATGTGTATGCTAGTACAATAGAACAGAAAGCTAAAACTAACAACGCAGTTGAAGGATGGCATAATGCTTCCAAGCCACTTTAGGAAGAAGTCAACCAATACTTCACAAACTAATCCAAAGCATTAAAAAAGAACAAAGCTACCAAGAACTCAGAATAGAGCAATCCCTTTCTAAAATTGGCCCTAAACTAAGTAAACAAACATTAAATATGTACGAATATCTCCAGCAAAAAACTAGACTGTACCCAAGTATAGAAGGTCTAGCATACTTAGACATAATAGCTAAATCCATCCTTTAAATATAAATTTACCATGTTTAGTAATAATTTACTTTTTATTCTTAAAAAACAAATGAATATTGTAAAATATACATTAATATGTTCAATAGAATTATATATTAATTGTTTATTGTATATTAAAATATGTTTTTCATTGTTAAATATTTTTCTCAGATGTTAAAAAATGTAAATTTATGTTATGTACATATCGTGATAAAATCAATGTCATAAAAAATATGTAATATATTAAATTTTTATAAAAAATATAAAAATGTAATATACTAAAGTATGCATAATTGAAACTGTATTTATGTACAAAACTGCAATATAATTTGTTAACAAAAATTATGTTAAATGTTTTATAAAATGTTCAAAATCTTTGCAGTAACAAATTAAAATATAAATAAAAAAAAAGATCTAAAAATTGTTATTTCTTAATTTAGAAACTTGTCATATGTATGTAAAAATGTTATAAAAATGTTTTTAATTTATATTGTTGAAATGAATATTACAACATGACATATATTATTCTTAATAAAAATAGTAAATAGATAATGCTGGATAATAAACCATAATAATTAACTATTCTAACTCCAATCCTACGTAAGTCAGGGTAAATGGTGGATAGTAAACCATTATAATTAACTATTCTAACTCCAAACAAAACATAAGTCAAGGAAAGTGCTGGATTGTAAACCATAATAATTTACTAATCTAACTCCAATCCAACATAAGTCAGGGAAAGTGCTGGATTGTAAACCATAATAATTTACTATTCTAACTCCAATCCAACATAAGTCAGGGAAAATGCTGGATAGTAAACCATAATAAATTACTATTCTAACTCCAAACATAACATAACTCAGGGAAAGTGCTGGATAGTAAACCATAATAAATTACTATTCTAACTCCAATCCAACATAAGTCAGGGAAAGTGCTGGATAGTAAACCATAATAAATTACTATTCTAACTCCAAACATAACATAAGTCAGGGAGAGTGCTGAATAGTAAACCATAATAAATTACTATTCTAACTCCAATCCAACATAAGTCAGGGAAAGTGCTGGATTGTAAACCATAATAATTAACTATTCTAACTCTAATCCAACATAAATCAGGGAAAGTGCTGGATTGTAAACCATAATAATTTACTATTCTAAGTCCAATCCAACATAAGTCAGGGAAAGTGCTGGATAGTAAACCATAATAAATTACTATTCTAACTCCAAACGTAACATAAGTCAGGGAAAGTGCGGGATAGTAAACCATAATAAATTACTATTCTAACTCCAAACATAACATAACTCAGGGAAAGTGCTGGATAGTAAACCATAATAAATTACTATTCAAACTCCAATCCAACATAAGTCAGAGAGAGTGCTGGATAGTAAACCATAATAAATTACTATTCAAACTCCAATCCAACATAAGTCAGGGAAAGTGCTGGATAGTAAACCATAATAAATTACTATTCTAACTCCAAACATAACATAAGTCAGAGAGAGTGCTGGATAGTAAACCATAATAAATTACTATTCAAACTCCAATCCAACATAAGTCAGAGAAAGTGCTGGATAGTAAACCATAATAAATTACTATTCTAACTCCAAACATAACATAAGTCAGGGAGAGTGCTGGATAGTAAACCATAATAAATTACTATTCTAACTCCAATCCAACATAAGTCAGGGAAAGTGCTGGATAGTAAACCATAAAAAATTACTATTCTAACTCCAAACATAACATAAGTCAGGGAGAGTGCTGGATAGTAAACCATAATAAATTACTATTCTAACTCCAAACATAACATAAGTCAGGGAGAGTGCTGGATAGTAAACCATAATAAATTACTATTCTAACTCCAATCCAACATAAGTCAGGGAAAGTGCTGGATAGTAAACCATAAAAAATTACTATTCTAACTCCAAACATAACATAAGTCAGGGAGAGTGCTGGATAGTAAACCATAATAAATTACTATTCTAACTCCAAACATAACATAAGTCAGGGAGAGTGCTGGATAGTAAACCATAATAAATTACTATTCTAATTCCAATCCAACATAAGTCAGGGAAAGTGCTGGATAGTAAACCATAACAAATTACTATTCTAACTCCAATCCAACATAAGTCAGGAAATGTGCAGGTTAGTAAACAATATAAATTTTTCTATCTAAATTATTTTTTATACCCTATTACCCTATAATACCAAAATAACGCTTATTCAATATTAATTTAATATTTTTTATTAATATAACAAAATAAATTTCATGTAAAATTTTAAATTTCGAAGTTAAATTTTGATTTCATGATAAATTTCTAATTTATTAATATTTTCTACACTTTTAAAAAACAACATTTTTAAATTACTACCCACCCTAATCCCCTATAATACCAAAAACCTGCTCCTACAATTTTTTGTTGGAAGTTTAAAATTTAATTACAAATTTAATTTGGTGAACAATTCGAAATTTCTAATAAAAATTTGGATTTCTTAAATATTTTCTAATATTTTTATATTTTAGCAATTTTGTAAAAACAAAATTTTAAATTACTACCCACCCTTATCCCCTATAATACCAATAACCCACTCCTAAAATTTGTTTGGGGAATTTTAAAATTTAATTACAAATTTAATTTTGTGAACAAATCGAATTTTCTAATTAAAATTTCGATTTCTTAATTATTTTCTAATATTTTTATATTTTAGAAATTTTGTAAAAAACAAATTTTAAATTACTACCCACCCTATCCCCTATAATACCAATAACCCGCTCCTAAAATTTTTTGGGGGAATTTTAAAATTTAATTACAAATTTAATTTCGTGAACAAATCGAAATTTCTAATTAAAATTTCGATTTCTTAATTATTTTCTACTAATTTTATATTTTAGAAATTTTGTAAAAACCAAATTTTAAATTACTACCCACCCTTATCCCCTATAATACCAATAACCCGCTACTAAAATTTTAACAATTCTTTTGTAGAAAATATTTTTTAACACATATTATTACTAGTAGGAGTTTTGTAAGTTTTTTAAAAACATAATACATATTTTTTTATAAATTTTATAACAACTTATATTTTTCTGTCGATATTATATGAAACGACATTTTGATCAACGATATTCTGTTCATCGATATTTTTTCTTGACGATATTTTTGTCATTCTCAAGAAACGATATTTTTAACAAAGATATTTTCTATTACGATATTTTTCACAGTCGATATTCTTTCCACGATATTAATGCTAGTCGATATTTTCCCGTCGATATTCTATCTTTATACCGTATTATCTCACTTATATGGGGCGGGGTTAAATTTAGTGAATAAAAAATATGTGTTTGTGGTAAAGGAGGTGGACTATTTGGGGTTCCACATAACAAGGGAAGGAATACGACCCAAACAAGACCTAATCAGTGCCATTGTGAATGTGGAAGTGCCTGATGATAGGGATACACTTAGGTCTTTCATGGGAATGGTGGAGAACTACTCCAAATTTGTGCAGGATTTTGCACATAAGGCGGAGCCTTTGAGAGAATTGTTAAGGAAAGGAAGGAAGGTCATGTGGGGTGAAAATCAACAGAAGGCTTTCACCCTGATAAAGGATAATATAGAACAGGCTGGAATTCAGAACAGAGTTACACACCGTGATTTCTGTTGATGCTAGTACGGTGGGTATCGGTGCTGTTTTAGCACAAATACATGGGAGGCAAGAGAAAACTGTGGCCTTTGCCTTGCACTCTTTGCCAGTTGCTGAGAGGAAATTTTCAGTGATAGAGCATGAGGCACTAGCAGCCGCGTGGGCCACCAGATATTTCAGGGTATTTTTGTGGGTTGCAGTCTTTACGTTAACAACTGATCATAAGCCTCTTCTTAAAGTGTTGCGTCCAGGCGGGACAAAGAAGTGCTCTGGGAGGTAGGCTCGTTTGGCTGTGAGGTTGCAGGGTTTCTTATGTCCTGTAGAATATGTCCCTGGGTGTACGAACAAAGTGGCAGACTGCTTATCGATATTAATAGGCACTGAGGCAGTGTCTGACCAATTGGAAGTGGAGGAGGTTGTAGCAACTTTGGATGGCATCACTGAGGGCCTGGGCAATTCCATCATGGATGGTAAGAATGTAGGAGGATGATACCTTCAAGGTTGTTGTGAAGATGGTCAAGGAACATGTGTCGAGAAAAAGTACTATGCAGGAAGGTCTTAGACCTTTTTATAACATACAAAATGAGTTGTCCACGCAAGATGAGTGGGTAGTGTTGAAAGTTGAGAGGTTTGTGCCACCAGAGTCTATCAGGGGTAGGTTGACTGGGTTAGCACATGAGAGTTACTGGGGCAGATGTTAACAGGGAGGAGAGTGAAGGACAGATTTTGGTGGCCAAATATGGGCCAACAAATAAAGGAATGGGTTGAAAATTGTGACTGTTGTAGATAATCAAAGAAAAGATTATGTGTTGGTTTGGGTAAAGGGGTTCATACGCAACACACTGTTGAGGCTGATGTTCCTTGGGAGAAGGTTTGTTTAGATTTTATTTGACCTTTCTATGGTTTGCCTTGAAAGCTACACCAATTGCAGCTTTCAGGTGTCTTTCTAGAAATGTTTGCGATTTCTCATTTATGATCATGAGAACCCATTTCCACATGTATATATATTTTTTTTCTGCTGAAATTCCATTCCTTGTCACATACACTCTATTACATGTAGGGTGGAAACGGGCTCAGAATACGATTGTCTATACCTATAAACTCTCAAGTGTATTGATGTGTATAAACTTTCTAGGGCATTCCACTGACTCTCCTTACCTTAAGATTTACTTCCTAGGGGGATATTCACAGGGATCTATCTCCGATTTAACGGCACTTTAATGCAGCCAATGTCGTCATAAATTTACCTCCCCATTCACAAGCCGGTGCAAACAGTCCACATCACCAGTTTACCCACGATAGCAGCCGCAAACAACATCGCGACCGATGACCCTCACAACTATCGCTAATGAGATGCAGAGTAGGCGTTACTGTGCCAAAAGCCGCGACAACACCACTCCCCAATATTCACAACGACCAGCCAGAACTGCGATAAGTATACAAACAGACGATATTGCCCGTTAGCAGCAGGGAAGAAACACCTGCTCTGACCTGATGCAAAGTCAGACCACAGCCTGCATCACAAAAGGGAGCACAGCCCACAGCCACATCGGAAGGGCAACAGATGCACCCGGGCAGCTGAACATGCATCCCGGAGGGCCGAAAGTGCAACAACATCCGACGCCACCACCCCCAGGATGCCCTTCCCCGGCACCCCCGACAAAAGACATGCCACATGAGCTACACCTAAACACGTCCAAAATAATCTGCTTGATGTCGTACAATCACAATTGGTGACATGCATGTGTCGTCACAAAAATGAGCATCACACATTCACTTTCGAAGCAACAAATTAAACTTGATTAACATGAATACTGAAATGAAATGAAGACACATGGCGGCTCCCCTCGGGACAATCCGTAGGTCACAGCCTGCAAGACAAAAATCATGATGAGTAGGTGAGTCCTGCGCACATCAAAGAACAGAGAGAGAAAGAAGGAGAGAGAGAGCGAAGGAGAGATAGAGCAAAGGAGAGAGAGAGAGGGCGAAGGAGAGATGGAGAGAGAGAGAGAGAGAGAGAAGAAGAGAGGGGGAGAGAGAGAAGAAGAGAGGGGGAGAGAGAGAGAGAAAAGAAGAGAGGGGGAGAGAGAGAGAGAGAAAAAGAGAGGAGGGGAGAGAGAAGAAGGAGAGCGAGAGAGGGAGAGAGTGCCGCCCCTGCGCACCCAGGCCACACTGCTCACCTGCTGCCACCGGTGTGTCTCCAACCACTTGCCGGTATGTATAGCAGTACACCAGGTCACACATCTGAGACAGAGCCATCATCTGAAACAGAATCCAGATACACGATTGGCACAGTACACACAGTTGCACAAGACAAAATTGCCTGCCCGCCCATGCACACCCAGGCAGAGGCATCCCAGCCCCTCCCACCACCCATCGGAGCATGCCCACCCATGCACACCCAGGCAGATGCACCGAGGCCCTCCCGCCACCCATCAGGGCATGCCTGCCTGTGCACACCCAGGCAGAGGCACCCCAGCCCTTCCTGCTGCCCATCAGAGAATGCCTGCCCACGCACACCCAAGCCTCACTGCTCACCTTCCACCACATGCCACTGCAAGCCACAAGCCCGGGCCCATGAACATGGCACACTCAACAACATGCAGCCCGCTCCGCAGGCCACCAGGTTTGGTGCTGGGTATTGATTACTCCATGGCATAGGACATACCAGTGCACCCGACATCATCGCAGGCTGCACACCCGCTCAGCCCAATGGGTGCCACTAACTCTGGGATCCCGGAAGCACCACCTGCTGGCTGTGGCCTACACTGTGGTCCAGCAGGGCACACAAAACCTGAGCTGTCCGGAACGAAGGGACAGGTCATCATCGCAGGCTGCACACCTGCTCAGCAGCTTAAGGTGCAACTGACTCAGTGCACCCAAAGTCACCGTCCCGTGGCAGGGTGCCTGTGCCTGCCGCATTGCTCCGGGTGCCACTAACCCTGTGCAACGCCAGTCAGTGCCACGTGGTGGTAGACTCATGACGGCCGCAAGGCCTCGGGTGCCACTAACCCTGTGCACAACAACTCATGTGGCCTGTATGATTGCGAACCGTGGAGCATCCATCATCCAGTCAACACCGGCAGAGGAAATGTGATGTTGTCAGTCCCTTATGTTGGCAGAGTCACATGGCCTGTGCCGGATGGGTGTGGTGTGCATGCAAACCTGCCCTCAGGGAGTGGATGTGACATGCGGACAACTAAACCAGTGACTTGCACACCACCAGCGTATATGCCTGCGATGGGTAGCAATGAGGGCTCCCCCTCGGAGCATAAGTGGAGTGGTCTGGCCTGCCGTTTGCTGGACCAGCGCAAGGCCTGCAAAAATTACTTGTGGGCTCTGGGCGTGGTTCAGTCCATGTCCGGACATGGAAGTGACTGATGCGTGTGTCCCTGTTGTAGTGTGCACGGGACCCGGTACACAATATGCAATGTGGCAACCCCTGACTGGCATCCCACAGGATGAGAATCATTGATGCAAGGGAAATCACTGTCCCTACATTCATCCACACATTCCTACATGAATGATGAGAGACATGACACAGCAGTGCGTCACTGGATTTGTATTGCACATCCAGTGCAGTTCTGCGGCTGGAGCGGTACAGGTCAATGCCGAGCACACTACACAATATGGGCCCATGGAGGGCCAGCCAGAGTCCATCCGGGTATGACAGGTACTGCAGAAGAGGAAGGGTACAGTCCGCAGTCTGCTCACCGTGTCATTGGTCATCAAACAGGATATGGCAGTCCGTGTCGCTGTCCAAGGTGAGTGCATCAGAGTGTATCGGGGGTCAGTGGACGGTCATGAGGCCATGTGCGGCACCAAGCAGAAACAGGCCAGGTGGCGGAAATGAATGCTAGTGCCTCCTGATCACAAATCCATCCACGACCTCATCACAAAATGTGTGCTCTGCCCTACCTGTGGAGTGGGTGTTGCAGTACCGGCTGAGCCACTGTGTGCCACTGACACATCAGGTGACGGAGTGGATACGTCTGCTGCACTGTGAGGCAATGGCACACCAGGGGGCGAAGATGTGGATGGTGTGGGGGCAGCAGCATTCATCTGCGCCACGCCTTGTGGCAGCAATGCCATGATGAGGATATGCAGGGCATGGTAGATCCTAGCTACATTTCGCTGATGTATAGTGGTGGCTGCCATCCTTTCCGCCTCCATCCACACCATGTCCTCCATGAGCCTCCGCATGTGTGCCAGATAACAGCTGGTATCGCTAGTGCCCCTCTGAGTGGACAGGTGTTCTCCATGTCAGGACTCCAGCGATGTCAGTCAGGGCTTGTTGGAGACCATGGAGTGGGCCTAGACACCCATGGATGGCGTCCGGTTTGGTGGCCATGAGGTCGAACCCCACCCGCACCTGCTCAGCTGTCTCCCTCTGGGCCTCCAGCTCTTAGCATTAGAAGGCCGTGTGTTGTTCCTGGGGGTCTTGGAACACTGCTGGGGCTGTGGGTGCCTCCTGCTCGGTGGTTTGGGTGGTGGGTGGGGTCTCCTCAATGCAACTGGTCAGCCCTGATTCTGGAGGTGAGTCACGGATGATGTCAATGATGTCTAGAAGGGCTTGTGCGTCGATGCTGGGGTTGTCCTCCTCGTCATCAGTGAAGAGTGGCTGGGACTGCTCTGCAGGGGGTGTTGACGGTGGCCCTTCAATGTGAAGGGGAGATGGTGTGTTGAAATGTGTCCACATGTATGTAGCCGCATGGTAAATGTTGACACTCAGACAGCATGGCATTGTACATTTTGACGGTCTATAGATCTGGGCGATGACCCAGAGTCATTGATGGTGTGCACTGTGATCTGCTTGATTGTGCATGTGTGCCATCGTGGCCATCTCCACCCATCCCCCCAGTGCCTGGTGGTCACTCACCCAGTTGCGGTTGTGTTGTGTCCTGTCGAGCAGTGTCCGGTCCCCGACTCTGGCCACAGTATCCACACTGATGACTCTCGACACCAGCTCCTCCATTTCATCCAGCACGAGCTGTGGCGCTGGGCCCCCACCTCCAGTCTGCATTGATGCCTTCTGGTTGGCTGCAAGTTTCTCCTTGGTCTTTCTCTTGATGTCATTCCATCGCCTCTTGACCTCGTCCATTGTCCTCTTGTGCTCTCCAACGGCATTCACCTTGTCCACGATGTCCCACCATATTCCAGTTTTGGTGCCCAATGACACGTTGGGGGTGACGAACAGTTGTTGATGGTGTTCCATCACCTCCGTGACTATGATCCTGTTTGCCTGCGGACTGAACTTCGTCTTCCTCTTCTTCTTGTCCTTGCCCTTCCCTGTCCCCGAGGTCCCGGGCTGGTCGCCTGGGGTGCTTGTGGTATTGCGCTCGTCCTCTGCGCCTGCTCCAGCTGCCTCCATGGTGCTTGGCTGTTGGTCAGTTTGTATTTGGGTGTTTTTTCTACTTTTATGGTGATGTTTCCTGCCTGCCAGGTGTGTGTTGCAGGCCTGGCGCTGCTTATCGCTGATTTCCTCATCACGCTTTGGCCCATCGCAGGTTTTTTTGTGTTGTGGTTTGTGTTTTTATCTCCATCGAGGTGGTTGTATCGCAGACATTGTCCGTGGTTTAGGCAGACTATTGCATGGTATCGCCTTGTTGTGAATGCCACATTGTCACGGGGTTATTTTCCCGCGATGGCCTGCGATGTTGAGAGTTGCGTTTAGCTACTCTTACGGTAGTTATCACACATTCTTGTGAATATGCCCCGAAGTGTTATAACCCTTTAATGAACTAAAGTTACGAGTGAGTACATTTTTTTTCAAGTATCAACCCGTGTTTTATGAATAACAAAGTGGTTATCTGTGTGTGTAAACTACATTTACATGCACAAATATCTTTGTGACTTTGCTCCCCTGTCTTTGGTTACCGTATTAGCACTGGATTCTCAAGGATGCACTCTCAACATGAGGGAGAGTTCTAAGGGCAAATGTCTAAATAAAAGAGGTCTTGGACTAATGATAAGAAGGAATGTGGGAGAACTCATTTCAAATTGGTACATAAATACACCAGACAGTGCATAATCATAGAGTTTTCAATATATATCGCACTCCTTGACTGAAATAAATATCACTTGTTTAGCAGCAATAGAGCACAATTTCTAAACACACCATGCTCATTTCTGAGGGACTCCTGTTGCCATCTCTTTTCTGCCCTGGCACCTATTTTTTTTTCTTCAGCCTCTCCGGGTATAATTGAAATACTGCATCTTTGTAAAGATGGCACTTGTCAGGCTAAATGACACTTCAATAATATCACACAATTAGGCAATAATGATAAAGCAAGCAGGCTCTTCAAGGATATTAATGATTGTCAGAAGAATTGAATGGCAAAGAGTAAAGTTGGGGACAGTAACCTGGGCTATCATTAGTGGAAAATAAATGGCCAACCAAAAGCATTGCAGCAGAAAAGCCTAAAGTAAAACCCACAGTTGAAAAACAGCTCACACCACTGGCACCCACATACATAAACTTCGAGAGTAATGTGTGTCTTTTACTAGACATACCCTCAGCAATATCCATGGAAAGGACCAGTTTATGACATGCTATCACTTTCAATCTTACAAGTGAATAAAGTCTTGGAGTGCTGGAAACAAGTTCATAGAAACAGGTCTGCAATGTTTCAATTGTCCATATTTTTTTTAGTAAGAGGTGTCTACTCAGTTTCAAAGGAATTCATCCAGTTAACACCTTCAGCTAAAATCACCCCTTCCAAAAAATACATGACTAATTACTAAACATTTGTGTGCCCATAACTGTAGGTTAGGCGTGCAAAAAATGAAAAGATCTTTCAGATTCCAAAAACTTAAATTCTGATTCAAATAATCATTGTAGTTCAAATTTTAAAATAGCAAACAGGGCTTGTAATTAAAAACAATCTGCCATATCTACATGGTTTTTCCACCATTGGATGTTGAGATGAGCAGGGAACATTTGTGTTTCCAGCCGAAAAGCAAAGGGATTTTTTTCTGCATGAACAGAAAAAACAAAACAAAAAAAGATGTTTGTGGAAATTGCCAACACATGTAATAATTAATTGAAATAATCTTACTTAATCTAAACAGAGGCTCTAAATCCCCTATGAAAACACAAATTGCCTGATCGTATTTTGAATATGTACAGTTGCCCACTCTGTCTGATTAATGAAGGTCAGTCGTAAATTTGCACCCAAAGGATTGCACCATCATAATTGTGCAGATTTACACATTTTCGGAATTCACAAAACGTTCTCCAAATCACTTGAAAACTTTCCAGGAATACTCCTAGAAATCTTTTATGAATTAACTATTGCAACTAAGCAGAGTCACTTACTCATGTGTACGAAGTGCACAATTTTATGTGAGGAACCATGAATACATTTGTGCAATGGCTTCTTTTTCTTTCTCCACAAAGAAATATTATTACCTTCTCTAGATATACCTTATGCTAAATATGACTTCTCTGAGATACAATCCCTTTATCTCTCGAGAAAGGTTTTACTCTATCCCTTGTCAGGAGTAAATCTCTGAGTCTGATGGGAATGGATCAGTGAAAGGTTTGTGAATCCCCACAAAAAGAGTTTGTGTTATTTAAAACATTCCATTGGATCCTCACCCTGGAATACCCATTCCACTTGTGTAGGATTGACTCATCTGCAATATTTCACTATTGTGGGTGGGGGTGTTGATTATGAATAAAAGGATTTAAAAGTGCAGGGACAGCTTTTTTGAATACCTTATCAATTAAAGCGAGTTAAAGGCACTTGTAAACTAGACTTAAAAATAGACATATCTTTGTAAAATGGGCCCTCAATTATTTATAAATAGATTTTAAACTAAGCAAAGTGTTAGACCTGACAGCCTAGGTGTGTTCTTCCTCCAAACCTTTTGTCGTCTCTTCTCCTGTTGTCTGGTTTTCATTTTTGTTGGCATTAGGACTCTGTGCACTTTACCACTGCTAACAAGTGCTAAAGTGCAGGCGCTGTCTCCTTTCAAAATAGAACATCTGAGGCATATCACCCATGGTGATAAGCACCATCCTGTAGCCAGGCACTTCGCTCAATTTCATGAGAGTGACACCAGCGTACTGATTTTCATTTCAATTGACAGGATACATTTGTCAGTAAGTGAAGTTGACAGGGTTCTGAGCAAATTGGCTCTCGACAGTAGGTAGTTATAGTTAGGACCATCTTTCCATAGGACAAGCAGTGTCAAGGTGGGTTCTATTGTCCTGGAAAGTTTGGGGGTGATCCGTGCAGTGGGGACCAAGAATTTGGGTCATGAAATAAGGTTGTATTTGTAATGTTAATTGCCATAGGAACCTTTAGCCACATCTACAGCCCAAACCGCTGAATGGACTTGCACAATTTTGGCAGAAGGTAGATGTCGGTTTAAGGAAGTGCATTTTGCTTATTTTGTGTAAATCCGTTATGTAGTTTTTGAGAATTTTAACCCAAAAATTATAGTGATGTCTCTGACCGCGGTTATTTCGCAAAAGTTTTCTGATGAACCACGAATGCACCCACCAACGGGAATGCTCTGATTGTCTGGATGCAACCTGAACAGAAAGAGTCAGCCACCATTTTATCTATCGGGACCAGTTCCGGGGCTGAAATTTTGTGTGAAAGCCCACAAAGGAGTCAGGGTGGAGATACTGTGGAGATACTCTGACTCTATGGTTGAGAAATGGGGGTGTTAGTAACACAAGTTGTGTGTCCAAAATGGATTTTTTTAAACGAGCACGATATTCACGATGCAGCTGCGTCTGCCAGCGTGGCCCTCCTGTGTACCATCACGGGGACGTTGCGATTATTGCGATGTCATCGAGAATATTGGTGCAATTATGAAAACAAATCAGTCAATCACTAATTCACATTGTTATGGCGCTATTAAGATTCTGATACATGTTTTTATAGAGTTATTTATATAGTGATTAATGTACTGTGATGGTTATAATTAATTATATAGTTATCATTTTTTAATGTGGTAGTGGCAATTGAATTTCTGCTATTGCTTTTGCTTTCTGCTTTCGTGACATAACTCCTAGTGTGTAAAATACTGTAATATTTGTGGGTATATGTGTTTTCACTTTATGGAAAAGACGCGATCATCACGCTTAATGATGTCATCGCGACATCCTGAATAACCACGATAATGGAAAATAGGTCTGAATGATGGTTTTTAAAGCAACTTAGTAGAAAAATATCAGTTTAAACATGCTTTGAAAGACGTATGTCTATAGTAATATGTGTAGGGCAAAGTTCAGAATGGATTTTTATACATATTATTTTGGGATGTATTGGGGGCATTGCATGTCTGATTTTGTTTTCCATTTTCGTGATGTGTGTGGGGGGATTGTGATGACCAACGTCATTGTGATCCCCGGAGTCACAGAAAAAGACAAAATAGATTTTAGAGGTGGTTTTTATAGACACTCTCTAGAAAAACATGACTTTAGAGAAAAGTGTAAGAAACACCTAGGTGCCAATTCCGATCCGGTAAAAACCGGGTACGAACCGTCGGACGGAGCCTTTTCTCCGTCCGACTCGTACCCGGTGCGAAATCCATCCGAAAATGCAAGTACGATTCATACGGAAACACCATTTCCGTACGAATCGAACAAAACACCGACCGAACAGAAACTAAACACAATTCCGATCCTGAAAGGCGCCGACGTGACGTCGGTACGCATCCAGCCTACGTTTCACGAACCAGGAAGTACGATTCGAACCGACGTCATCCCGCACGGTAAATATTTACCGGCTGCCAAAAACTGCCGGGAAATCAGGACGAGACACGCAAGGAGCAGCTGGACGCGACGAACAGACATGGACCCGAACCTACGTGCCATCCCTGCCCTCCTAGCAGTCCACCTGGCGTACAGGAACCGACGCAGACGCCGCAGAAGGTCAGCACAACAACCAGGGGCAAAGGGGGGGGCAGGGGCAGGACACACAACACCAACACATGGTACCAAATCACACATGGCCTGGACATACCTGACCATCAGGGCCTGGACACTGCCAGGGTGTGGGGGCGAGGCCAGCAACGCAAGCGTCCGCCACAACGGAAGTGGATGGTCACGCGAACCGGTACGTACCCTACCCAGGCCGCAAGAGCGTGGGTACGGAACGTACCACGCGTCCCCCTACGTCACTCCAACAATGGCGGTACTGCCCGTACCCACGTCAGAAAGGCCTTGGTACAGCTCGTACCAGCATTGCTGGGGTCATGTAGGGGTACGCGTGGTATGACCCGTAGCCACGCCCCCAAGGCCTGTGTACGGTGCGGACCCCACGGCACCGCAACAATGGGGGGACGCACCGTACCCACCCACCAAAGGCATGGGTACGGCCCGTACCCAGGCACGCAGAGCGTGGGCAGGGGTATGTACGGAGCGTACCCCCACCCGTAGAAGTACGGCCCGTACCCCCACCCATGCATGTACGCCCCGAACCCCCACCCGTGTATGTACGCACCCAAGCACCACCCGTGTATATACGCCCCGAACCCCCACCCGTGTATGTACGCCCCGAACCCCCACCCGTGTATGTACGCACCAAAACCTCACCCGTGTATGTACGCACCGAACCCCCACCCGAATATGTACGCCCCGAACCCCCACCCGTGTATGTACGCACCGAACCCCCACCCGTGTATGTACGCACCAAACCCCCAGCCGTGTATGTATGCACCGAACCCCCAGCCGTGTATGTACGCCCCGAACCCCCACCCGTGTATGTACGCACCGAAACCTCACCCGTGTATGTACGCACCGAACCCCCACCCGTGTATGTACGCACCCAAGCGCCACCCGTGTATGTACGCACCGAAACCTCACCCGTGTATGTACGCCCCGAACCCCCACCCGTGTATGTACGCACCGAAACCTCACCCGTGTATGTACGCCCCGAACCCCCACCCGTGTATGTACGCACCGAAACCTCACCCGTGTATGTACGCACCGAACCCCCACCCGTGTATGTACGCACCGAAACCTCACCCGTGTATGTACGCCCCGAACCCCCACCCGTGTATGTACGCCCCGAACCCCCACCCGTGTATGTACGCACCAAAACCTCACCCGTGTATGTACGCACCGAACCCCCACCCGTGTATGTACGCCCCGAACCCCCACCCGTGTATGTACGCACCGAACCCCCACCCGTGTATGTACGCACCGAAACCACACCCGTGTATGTACGCACCGAACCCCCACCCGTGTATGTACGCACCCAAGCGCCACCCGTGTATGTACGCACCGAAACTTCACCCGTGTATGTACGCACCCAAGCGCCACCCGGCCACCCGTGTATGTACGCAACGAAACCTCACCCGTGTATGTACGCACCCAAGCGCCACCCGGCCACCCGTGTATGTACGCAACGAAACCTCACCCGTGTATGTACGCACCGAACCCCCACCCGTGTATGTACGCACCAAACCCCCACCCGTGTATGTACGCACCGAACCTGCAATAAGAATGGGGTGTGCCAAAAACCCCCAGCAGTGCCCAGACACAGGAGGGGTGGGTGCAGGGTCCTCCCAGCAGTGCCCAGACACAGGAGGGGTGGGTGCAGAGTCCTCCCAGCAGTGCCCAGACACAGGAGGGGTGGGTGCAGAGTCCCCCAGCAGTGCCCAGACACAGGAGGGGTGGGTGCAGGGTCCTCCCAGCAGTGCCCAGACACAGGAGGGGTGTGTGCAGAGTCCTCCCAGCAGTGCCCAGACATAGGACAATATACCCCATCAACAAGTTCAGTGACCTACAAGGGTGATACCCCAGATGCAGGCGGAGCCATCGCTGAGCCAGCATGGCTATATTGAACGGCAACCCTAACACATCCAGGAAATGTAGACACAGCACAGCACAGCATTTGGGAGACACCCTGCAGGGAAAATGGCCTGCTCCACAGAGGATGGAACACACCTTGGGACAATGTCACCATACAGTGAGAGCAAACATGACCAAATACCATTGGCAGAGACCTTTGTGATGGCACGCAGATGGCAGGGTACACCCCATGAGCAGCACACTCCAACATTTCACAGACCCCTAACACATTATCACCACCCCAACGCAGGGAGCACCAGCACCAACAGCAAGTCCAGGAAAGCATCAGTGTGCAAAACCAAAATAAAAGGCTTTATTCAGCAGGAAAATATATCTGAGAAAATGTCCACTATGTACAAGGGCCATGGGCCAGCCCAGCAGCAAAGTCTGGGGGGGGGGGTACACATCGGGACGTGTGTCCCCTAGCTTGCCTGCACAGTTCACAAGTCCATTTCATCCACAGAAGAGGGGGCATCAGGGGGGAGGGTGGAAACAGGCACCGCAGGGACAGGAGGGGAAAGGGTAGGTGTTGTGGGTGCAGGGAGGGATGATTCTGCCACAGGGGGGGTGCCAGCGCCAAAGGTGGAGGACAGAATGGCGCTGCACACGTCGGCAAGTTCCCCCAGCGACTCCCCCGCACCCAATCCAACCACAGGCCCCAAGGAGGGGGGGGGGCAAAGGGATGGGTCGCAGCGCCACTGGGGGAGGGTGTGGACAGGGTGGGGGACTCAACTCCCCTGGCCGGGTCCCGCCTCCACCGCTTGCGGGGTGGTGTCATCCTGGGGCTGGGGGGCACACTCGCAGTGGATGATGCTGTCACTGACTGTTGGCCAGGAGAGCTAAGGGGAGTGGATTTGGAGGGAGTGGGTTGTGTGGACTGCGGACTCCCACTGTGGCTGCGTGTTCTATGTTTCCCCCCCGACCCAGTGGGTGTGCCTTCCTCACCCTGTGTGTGCGTGACAGGAGGTGTGCGCTTCGACTTCCCTGGTGGTGTGGTGCCTGTGTCTGTTGGGGTGCGTGCACGCTGACGTCTGGATGTGCGTGGGACAGGCACGGGAGTGGGAATTGTGGATGGGGCAGGGGTAGGGGGTGTTACGCAGCGCTGCAGGAGATCCAGTGCTGCAGTCAGTGTGGAGTCTATGGACCTCAGCAACTGCCGTTGGTCAGACTGCGCAGCCGACATGCCCTCCATGTATGCCTCCATCTGGGTCAGCACCTGGGTGTGGGCATGGAGGACATTTAGCATCGCAGTCTGACCAACCTGCAACTGCCTCAGGATGTCCACAGACTCCGCACTCACCGCAGCAGTGGTGACAGGGGCAGGGGGTGCGGTGCCTGGCAGGAAGGAGACATGTGGGGACCGAGCACGGAGGGAAGGGCCACGAGCATGTGGGAGGCCGGTGATGGAAACTGAGGTGGCGGGGGGATGTGGAGGGCTGCCATCAGCTGGGGGGGCAGACTCCGCCACCTCTGGGAGCTCAGCCTCGGACCCGTCTGCGTCATAGTCTGTGTTGGCAGTCAACAGGTCCTCTGCCTCACTCCCTTCGGCCTCCGTGCCACTCCATGTGCCAGACAGGACAGCACTGCTGGCACTGGTGCTCAATCCCTCCTCCCGGTCCGTGCTAGTGTCTCCTTCCGTGTCCCCCGGCGATGCTGTGGGCAAGGTGAAGAGACAGAAGAAAATCAGACACCTGTACACATATGTCACATGAGTCAAATATACATAGGTCACATTGCATAGCCTGAAAAGCAACAGGAGTAACACCTACAAAACAATGTACACATGTAGGCCATGGAACACACAGTTTTTCGACCCACCATGCCACTGAGACACAATGGAGATCATGACACAACAGCAAATCACTGCACCTGAAATTTTAGAGAGGAGCCAGCCTCTGGGGACAAATGTGCACAGCACCTGCACCACACTGCGTCGTCAAAAAGGGATGAGCATGAATCATATCCATTTACTCTTGCCGCATGCTGCAAAGGCAATACATGAAACCAGGCCACACATGACAGGGTCACTGCACCTTGAGCGTATGTCCAGTCAAACATCACACACAGGCTAAACCCAGCAAGGAGGATGAAGCTTCTGACATGTAGGCCTTGTACGCACAAACCACCCACACCTGAGACAATCTCATTGAGACGGAGAAAGTATGTACACCTCTTACTCTGGGATGGAAACACATGGCCTCCACTAATTCATGACTGTACAAACACAGCCCCTGGTGGCCATGTCCACACATCATTGACAGGCAAACATCATCAGATTGTCTCAACAACACACACAGGTAATGCCCACTGTGAGTATGCACAAGCAAAATGGGTCCCCCTGTACAGTGGACACATGTAGCAACCTGTAGGTCCTAACAGTTGAGCCCAGGGTACAATGCCACCCTACCCAACCCATGGTGAAGACACAGTGAATGGCCATATTGTTGGATGACGCACATGATACCTAGGAAGAGGTGCCCCAGGGCACAGTAGTGCCCACACTCCTCCATGGTCCAGGATGGACATGACTGCAAATTAAGCAACCGTCCCTGCACTTAGCAGGCCTCCCACTCAGGCACATCATGTCAGAGGGCACACAATTGGACATGCATGCTGGAAGGCTGTACATTTTGGAGACACACCCCTATGTCGTGATTCACAATCAGTGCCAAGTGACATGGACACCACAATGACTGAAATTGGCCATGGCACACGCAAGGTCCCCATACCTGTGGCACATCACCCCCACACATGATGCTGATAGCATAGGGCACCTGCATGAACTGCCTGCCTAAATAACCTTGTGCAAGAGTGGCTACAGACAGACCAGGGAACACATGGCAAGGAGGGGAAGGGAGGGAGTGAGAACAGCACTGTGCTACTTTGTGGAGAAGTTGACGCACTGCACAATCAAACCCTGGCAGTGTATCCATGCAACTGCACACTTACATTGGCTGGGGACACACAACTGACACACATGTACCTACCCCCTTCCTGCTGCTGCCTCTCCTGTAGGCGCCTGTCCATATCGGGGAAGACCACCGCCAGCACACGCTTCTGGATGTGGGTCAGACGACGGCGCCCACGGTTCTTACGGCTCTCAGGTGAGTCCCCCAGCAGGAGCCGTGCAATCCTCCTCGTCCAGCACCGGATGTCCTGCCAGCGTTTCCTCACCTGAGACAGGCTCCGCCTCCGACCCTCTGTACCCCTCACGGCACTGACGGCTTCCCTCCAGATCTCCCCCTTGGCAATGGCGCCTACCTGTGAGGATGCAAAAGAGAGAATACATTAATCCACATGAGCAAAGACACAGAGACACACATATAGAACAATCCTCATTATGAACAGGCCATGGTATGCATGCAACTAATTGCACCTTTGTCATAGGGACATTATCCACTGTGGAAGGCCAAATGCACTACGTGCCAGTGAAAGCACACGGGTGGCATGAGGGGTACCACACACTAACTGACCAGGGATCACACTGTGCCTCACAGGCTACACCAGGATTATGTACAGCACCTCACAGCAGTCACCTGCCCCAGCACACTGATGCTACCTCAGCAGAGTACACAGACACACACAGGTACAGGACAATCACATGGCATTGCCAACTGCGGGTACACACCTCACTCTGCCCATGTGCCAGTAGACGGGGGTGTCACAGGTGTGGGGCTGGCTCAGCACGGCATGCACACAGCACTGCTCCCTGCTCACATCGGATGGCCAGGCCATATCCATCCCTCATGCTGCTTGTGTGCAACACTCCCCATATGCACTCACCCACATGACAGGGGACTAACACACACACCAATGTGCAGGGGACGAACACGGCCTTTGGACACTCACAGCACAGGTACACTGAACAAACACACATCCATGGGTACTGACACCTGTCACACTGGGGGGAACACAGGATCACATCAGGACTGTGGAAACAACATCCCCAGGAGGAGTATGCAGGCAGAATGTGGCATGCACCTTGCATTCATTGTCACAGTAGGCACTATGCAAGTGAGGAGTGCACACAGGAAACACAGCATGCTCTGCATGGGTGACATGAGGCCATCCACACCCTGGGACCCACTCCAAACAACAGTGCATGTCTGTCACACATGGACACAATGCCAGAAGTCACTGTCACACAAAAGGGGCACAGTCTAAGCTAGTGGAGTCTGCACTCACCTGAACCCCTGGTCGACCATACAGGCTCTGGAACTGTGGGAGGATCACATCTATCAGGGCAAGGTTCTCCTCCTGGGTGAATGGCTGTGACCTCTCCACAGTCCTGGACATGGTGCCAGAGGAATCACTATCAGCAGCAGTGGTCATGGATGAATGGATGTGCAGGCAAGTGCTCTCTCATGGGACCTGGCTGCCTTATATATGCCTGGCTGGCCTGTTCATGTATAGGAGTACAGATTGATTGGTCAGTCACATTAGCATCCTACGTTTCATCCAATCCCTTCAAACCTACCCCAGTGTGTGGCTTTGCATGGTTTCAGTTTTGATAATGATGTCAAGTCAACATCCACATTGCAACAATGTAGATTCTTTCAAACTGACTTCTGCTGTGCACCTGGTGCTCAAAATCAAAAATTTAACTCAGTCTCCATGGCAACCATCATGCATTTAGGCCCTTATACTTGTCCCTCATGTGTCCCCTATGTGTTTTCATACATTTACACACAGGTACGGTGCGTTCCACGCCCTAGGGCACCCCACAAGCAGTGATACCGACCGTACAAGCGCTTGTACGGTCCGGATCACAATATGGGCGCTGGCGTATGCGTACGCCACAGTAGTACGGACTGTACAAGCGCTTGTACGGTCCGGATCACAATATGGGCGCTGGCGTATGCGTACGCCACAGTAGTACGGACTGTACAAGCGCTTGTACGGTCCGGATCACAATATGGGCGCTGGCGTATGCGTACGCCACAGTAGTACGGACTGTACAAGCGCTTGTACGGTCCGGATCACAATATGGGCGCTGGCGTATGCGTACGCCACAGTAGTACGGACCGTACAAGCGCATGTACAGTCCGTACTACTGTGGCGTACGCATACGCCAGCGCCCATATTGTGATCCGGACCGTACAAGCGCTTGTACGGTCCGTACTACTGTGGCGTACGCATACGCCAGCGCCCATATTGTGATCCGGACCGTACAAGCGCTTGTACGGTCCGTACTACTGTGGCGTACGCATACGCCAGCGCCCATATTGTGATCCGGACCGTACAAGCGCTTGTACGGTCCGTACTACTGTGGCGTACGCATACGCCAGCGCCCATATTGTGATCCGGACCGTACAAGCGCTTGTACGGTCCGTACTACTGTGGCGTACGCATACGCCAGCGCCCATATTGTGATCCGGACCGTACAAGCGCTTGTACGGTCCGTACTACTGTGGCGTACGCATACGCCAGCGGCAATATTGGCCCAGGGACCCTATACACGCACTCCGAGCGTATGTACGGTGCGTTTCACAACTGTCAGTGGTGACAGGCGGCACACAGACAGGAATGGAGCGGACAGGTATTGCCAAGGGTGGACACCAATGCATTGTCTGTGCAATACCACATGTGTGTGACACAGGTGTGTCAGGATGTGATGTGGCACTTTACCCCTGAGGTGTGGGCAAAGCACATGTACGATGAGCTGTGTACACATGTCGGGTGTGATGGTGCGCATTGTACAACACATCCCCTGCACTCCTTTGACATGTGTGCATGTCGTACACACTAGTGGAGCCATGAGTCACTTGCATGTCCCAGTCACGGACACCCGCACCTGTCCCCTGATGCCAGGTACACGGAATATTACACATGACATGTGTATGGCTGCGTTGCACGCTGCAACCATGTCATGTGTGTGGCATGTCTTTCCATGATTTTGCTGTAGGTGTGTGGTTCAATGCATCAGCAGTTGCTGCTGCCAACATGTGTCTGTGTGTCGATGGGCATGGCACACTGTTCCGCACACCAGCCCACATATGTGATTTGCCATGAGGTGTGTATGTATGCAACTACACGGAGTATCAACACAAGTACATATCCACATGCTCCCTATGTATGTTCTGTCTCGACATGTACTCCTCAAAGGCAATGTGTGTGGCCTGTCCTATTCCTATGACATGTGACCAGTGCATATCGCATCCAACTACCTGTCTGTACCATACGCATACTACTTCTGCACATGTGTGGATGTCTGTGAATCCTGTGATGCGTGTGCATGTTCACTCACACTGGCCCACAGCTAGTCTCATGCCATGTCATCGTGATCTTGCCCCCCTCCGTTAGTGGCTGTCCCTTGGTAGGAGTGTCACCTGACTGGCGTACGTGTCCAGGAAATGTGGCACAGACCTGACTCACAACGTGGCATATGTGTATTGGCTGTTTAACATGTGCTCAGTGCATTGAAGATGTCGTTGTACAGTGCTTACTCTTCGGTGTTCCTTCCATTTCACTGCAGGGCTCCGCCTCTCCCTCGACGTATGCCAGACATGGCTGCCCTGCATGAACGGGACTGTATACGCCGCTACAGATTCAGCCAACGGTTGATTGATGAGTTGACTGGCCGGCTGGAAGCACAACTCCTCCCGCGCCACAGGTATCCCAGTGCACTGACACCCAAGTTGAAGGTGATGGCAGCCCTACATTTCCTTGCCACGGGTACGTTCCAACATACCATTGCTGATGTCGGGGGCATGTCCCAGACGATGTTCAGCCGTGTTCTGCATGATTTCTTAGAGGCCATGTTGGTTCACCTGGATGAGTACATAAAATTCCCAATTCGTGAGCAGTTGACAGATGTCAAGCGTGAGTTCTATGCCCTGGGAGGGATGCCCCATGTCATTGGGTCCATAGATGGGACACATGTTGCGTTGGTACCACCACAGGCACAGGAGGTGGTGTATAGGAATCGCAAACATTATCACTCCATTAATGCCCTTGTGGTGTGTCTGTCCAACATGGTGATTTCACATGTCTGTGTTCGCTTTCCAGGATCAGCACACGATGCCTTCATCATGAGGCGTAGCAGGCTGCCTGAAATGATGCTGCAGCTGCGGAACGAGCGAGCATGTATTGTTGGTGGGTAGACTCTGGCAGTTCAGTGTTTGGCGTCATCTTCCAATCTCACTGCCTGTGCTGACACACTTCTGTCCATGATGTTTCCTTGTAGGGGACGCTGGCTATCCCAACATGCCATGGCTGATGACGCCTGTCCGCAACCCCAGCACGGCTGCCGAGCACCGCTACAACAACGCACATGGGCGGACCAGGAGAGTCATTGAGAGGACGTTTGGCCTTCTGAAGAGCCGATTCCGGTGCCTCCACAAGACCGGCGGAGCACTCCCATATGCCCCGGTGAAGGTGTGCAAGATCATCATCGTCTGCTGCATGCTGCACAACATGGCAGTGGAGGAAGCTGTTCCACTCATACTGGATCAAGATGACCAGGATCATCCACCCGTGGAGGATGAAGGCCTTGGTGACGGGGCAAGTGATGTGGAGGAGGAGGAGGCTGTGGAGGACATGCGGAGTCGGCTCATACGCAACTTCTTTGCTTAGTGGTGAGTTCCAGTGTCTGAGTGTGCACGCATTGGGCCGTGTGTGGCATGTGTTGCAATGTGTGTGTCCATCTGCATGTCTGCCAAGTGAGTCAGTGGTGTGTATTGAAGTGTCACTCAAGTGATGGCGCAATGGAAGGATGTTGTCTGAGGGTCATCATTGTCACCTGTCATGTTGACAACATGATACGTGTTGAGTACATGCTTGCGGATGTGCTCCTTTGTGCTGACTCCTTGTGTGTCTCTCTTCCACAGGTCCATGTGCATGCTGTCTGCTGGTGGCATTGTTGTGCTCCTGCTACTCCTCATGAACACAGCAACATGTGCTGATTCAGCGTCACATGCACGGGCAAGTGTTGAAATCGCCTTAGGGTAAGGGATGCCTCACGTCGTTTTTGGTGTGTGAATTGTTTGTAGTCTGTGTGCACTTCTCCGGTTCATGTGTGTTCCATTTGCATACATGGTGATCCTACATGGGGAACATGACATGGGGCAGGCTTCACCTGGAGCCATGGTCAGACTTGGTGACTGTCATGTGGCAGGGGATTGGGGATTGTGATGAGGCCATCATTGTGTGTAACACTGGCCTCGGAAACATACAGGTTGCACCGGGTTGACATGGTGTGTGATTGCCCCATCAGGGCCTCAATGGTGTATAGCGGCCTCTCCGTGGCAGCAGGGGGTGTTTAGCTGTTATCCGTCACTTGTGTGCCAGGTCAATGGGATACCAGCATCTTTGTTGCAATGGGGGGTGCCAGTGTTGCTCCCACATGTTCATCCACATGACCTGTGTATGTGTTGACAGAGTATCATTGTCATTCCAACACACATGACTAATAAATTTGTCCCTCTGTCTCCAAGGTGCCTCTTCCCTGTCAATGGTGGCCTGTTGCCACTGTGCGTGCGGCATGTCTGGCATAGTTTTCATAGGTGGTGCATATGTGTCTATGTGTAGAGTGACAAGATGCTAGGGGTTTGTCAGGGAGTGGGAACTGTATTATGCACAAGATGCACAGTTCCATCCACCTCAAGGCAAGAGAGACCATCCCCCAGGGCAACTACAACATCCGTGTCGAATCCTACCCTGCAGTCTACGGACATGTGCCTTACGACTCCCATGGTACTTGTCCATATCCGGAGTGCATCTGCACAGCTCTGCCACTGCGTCGGGCAACCAGGCCACATCAACGTCCAAACGGGATGGGGGGAATGTTTCACAGCCAGCTGCAGGATGACCTTCTCGATCCACGCCCACACTCATGATGCAGCCCACAACCCCAACACAACCATGTGGTACTGTGATCCTAAACTGCATTCTGGCATCTCCATGCATCCAACCTTGGCCTAGCCACCATTCTCAACATCCGCCTGATGCAAGCATGCTGCACATTGTAGGGACACATGTCTAGACATACCTGGGAGCGGCAAGCCAGGTCACTCCACATGATCCCTGACCTCTGCGCATGACTGTTGCTCCCCTGAATGTGTCTGTAGCCACAGTTGTGCGGGAACCACTCAGCTGGTTGGGCCCAGCACAGGTGAGTATGGTACTCCATGTCTGTATCAGATGATACATTGGGACCCATGTGTGTCCTGGGCAAGACTGCGACCCCACGGTTTGGATGGTTGGAGTTAATTCTGAGATCAGGCATGCTTTGACTTCACGACACACACATGTATTGTAATAATGCAGAATCACGGCATCATCTTGTAAGTGTGATTAATTTATTTGTGGTGGGGTACGGGTTTGTGGGGATGACAAGAGGTGCACAGCGGGAGTGTAGAATCCAAAGTTCACTGGGGGAGTTGGTATCCTTGCCGTAGCAAAATGTCAGAGTCCATGCCACAGTCTTCGTCAACATAGGTCAGACAGTGACCAGCAAGTCCATGTGGCAGAGAATGTCATGTGCTGCTATTGGGCCAGAGGGCCAGGTGCCAGGCCAGGTGACCTGGGAGATGGTGATGTTCTGCTGACTCTCACAGTCTTTTTCGTGGACGACCCACCTTCCTGCGGGGACCCTCGGAAGCAGTCCGTGACGATGTCTGTGACGCTCCGTCGGATGAATCCTCCTCCTCCTGATCCCTCCCTGTGTCTGGTAATGGCCTTCGCCTGGTGCCACAGGGAGGGTTGCCCATGTTGTCGGCAATCCGACGGAGTACACCGGTCATTTGGGTTTGCACCGCCACGAGCTCAGCCTGTCTATCCTCCATCCTTCCTTGGTGTTGCAGTTGACAGGCATGTTGCTGGGACTGCAGGGTCTTCATCTCCTGGAGGGTCCCCTTGATGTCATTGAGGGTGGACGCAATCTGGTCCATGCCCCTGGTGTCACGCCGGTATGTATCCAGGATGTTGCTGACCTGGGACACTACCGGGTCCTGAGCTGCCTGGTCAGGTTCGCGCCTCCGCCGTCCTCCACTCCCGCCACCCCTGCCCACGTGCACCTGACCTGCCGTTGTGGGTGCATCGGGTCTCCGGGACCCCTGAGGGATGGCATCTGCGTTGCCGCCTGCCTCCTCCTGGGTGCCCGGAGGACCGTGTCCCTCCTGGGCAGACTGGCTGGGTGGTCGTGTGCGGGCAGGGCTCCTGGACGTCTCCTGGGATGTGGCAGGAATGGGGGTGGTGGTTGGCACAGTTGTACCTGACGCAGGTGCTGCAGGTGGTTGGACACCAGAGGGGCCAGGTTGGTCTGGGTCATCCACGGAGTGGTGAGAGTCATCACTGGCGGTGGGGTCCTCATCCCGCGGAGCCTGGTCCTGTGAGACTTCCCCCCCAGTGTTGGGGGGTGTTCGTCGACGTTGACCTGTGTGTGAGAGAGACAATGTTAACAGTGTCAGATGTGGCATCCATGTTGCATGCATTTCTGATTTGGCACTCTTCCTCTGGGTAGTTGGATCTGTCCTGCATTCCTCTCACAGTGCACTTGTGCATGGCTATGTCCCTTGGCCACAGCTGTCAGGGCTTTACGCATGTGTGAGACACAATCTTAGTTGATGCATCTATTTGGGTACACAGTCAGCAGTGTGGTGTGCGGGCGTAGCGAGCCATGCAGAGGTGCCTTACGTGTTGCACTGTACGTGGCCAAATGGTGTTTTGCCAAGGCAATTTGATGTTGCAGGTAGGGGACTGAAGCATTTGTGACAGGGTTCTTACCGACACAGTGGGTGTGTATACTGGGTGTGTGGTTAGGTCTGTGCCTGCAGCACGGATGGACTCGTGCACAGATTGACACATGGACCGGTCTTCATCTACGGAAGGGGGGGTTGAGGCACTGCCAGACCTGGTCTGCATGCACACAGTCCACCGGCTGACGAGTGGACATGGCCACACCACCCAAGGGTGATTTAGTCTCCCTGTGTCTCCCTTCCTCCCTCCATCTGTCACCCTCCTCCCTCCCTCTGTTGGTCTCCCTCTGTCACCCTACTCCCTCCCTCTGTCTGTCTCCCTGTCTCCCCCTCTGTCTCCTTCCCTCTCATTCCCCCTCTCCCTCCCTCTCTTTGTCACTCTCTGTCACCTCAGGCCAGCTTCCTGGGCACACACAGTTAGCCGGTCTTTGAATGGCCATTGGCTTGTTCATGTGAGTTAGTCCCTGTTCTCCGGGCACCCATTGGGCAGTGTGTCTGAGTGTAGGCTGCTGCTGTGGCGGTGTGTGCTGAGACTCTATCAGAGCGATGCATCTTCATTGTCTGCTGTTATGTGCAAATTGTGCCTTCAGACCCATGTCATCCTGCATGGCAGCCACCATTTGCAGGCAAGACAGTACTGTGTGGGTACACACAGTTTGTATGGCTGTGCCCTGGGCCATATGGGCTGAGGGCATTGTTGTGTGCTTGTGAGTTGCTCAATGTTAGTTTTGATGCCCCCACTCCCAGCATCGACCACATCCTGTGTTGTGTTGGTGTTTTGTGTGGCCTGTGACTTGGCATGGCCCTGATTGATGCATGGGGCATGGAGGCGCTAGTGGCATGTGTGTGTTTGTGGAGTGTTGTTGTGTCCGGTGGTGGCTTGGGGGGGGTGGCATGCATGATTGATTGTGTATGGCATCCCCCCCATGTGCGGTGAGTTGTTTGTGTACTCACCAGGGTCTGGGAGTCCTGGCAGTCCGTGTAGTCCCTCCACCGCCAGCGTGGACATCACCTTCTCCTCCCAGGGATGGTATTGTACCGGTCTGGGGGGCGGCCCTCCTCCAGTGATGTTCCCCTGGTTGTGATTGTCAGTCATCTTCCTCTTGACCGTCCTCCGCAGATCGTACCACCTGGATTGGCACTCGTGCCTGGTCCTTCTGGTGGTCCCAACAGCATTCACAGAATCGACGATCCTCTGCCACATGGCCGTTTTTTCGGATATGCTGGTCTGTCTGACCAATGTCCCAAAGAGCTGTGGCTCGACTCTGAGGATTTCGTCGACAAGGATCTCCAGCTCCTCCTTTGTGAACTTTGGATTCTTGGTGGTGGACATGGCGTGGGGTGTGGGTGTGGATGGTTGTGGGGGTGTGGGTGTGGATGGTTGTGGGGGTGTGGGTGTGGATGGTTGTGGGTGTGTGGGTGTGGTAGTGGAGGTGTGTGTGTGAATGTGATGAGGGGGTGTTTGTGTAGGTGGTTGTGTGAAGGTATGCAAGTGTGAGGTTCAAGTATGGTGGTGTGGGTCGTCTGTGGGCTCTGGCAGCAGTGGGTCTGTTGCAAAGGCTCATGGTTTGTGTGTGTGGTCCATTTTTATTGGTCCATTTGTGGGTGTGGCTGTGTTTGAAATTTGTGTGGGTGTGTTATGAGGAGTGATTGAGTTTTGGGCCTCTGTTTGGCAGTTTGGCAGTTGCAGGTGAGTGTATGTGATGTTTGTGGGGTTGTTGGGCATGTTTGGTGGTGTGGGGAAACTCTACTTGACTCTCCTTGTGTAAGTATGGTTTGTCCTGGTTCAGTACGTGTTTTTTTGGCGTCAGTACGGTCCGTACATGCACTGGTGGGGGTGCGGTGCGTACATACACGGCTGGGGTGGGGGTTTGGTGCGTACATACACGGGTGGTGGTTCGGTGCGTACATACACGGCTGGGGGGGGTTTGGTGCGTACATACACGGGTGGGGGTTCGGGGGCGTACATACACGGGTGGTGGTTCGGTGCGTACATACACAGCTGGGGGAGGGTTTGGTGCGTACATACACGGGTGGTGGTTCGGTGCGTACATACACGGCTGGGGGGGGTTCGGGGGCGTACATACACGGGTGGTGGTTCGGTGCGTACATACACGGCTGGGGGGGGTTTGGTGCGTACATACACGGGTGGGGGTTCGGGGGCGTACATACACGGGTGGTGGTTCGGTGCGTACATACACAGCTGGGGGAGGGTTTGGTGCGTACATACACGGGTGGGGGTTCGGGGGCGTACATACACGGGTGGTGGTTCGGTGCGTACATACACGGCTGGGGGGGGTTTGGTGCGTACATACACGGGTGGGGGTTCGGGGGCGTACATACACGGGTGGTGGTTCGGTGCGTACATACACAGCTGGGGGAGGGTTTGGTGCGTACATACACGGGTGGTGGTTCGGTGCGTACATACACGGCTGGGGGGGGTTCGGGGGCGTACATACATGGGTGGGGGTTCGGGGCGTACATACACGGCTGGGGGGGGTTTGGTGCGTACATACACGGGTGGGGGTTCGGGGGCGTACATACACGGGTGGTGGTTCGGTGCGTACATACACGGCTGGGGGGGTTTGGTGCGTACATACACGGGTGGGGGTTCGGGGGCGTACATACACGGGTGGTGGTTCGGTGCGTACATACACAGCTGGGGGAGGGTTTGGTGCGTACATACACGGGTGGTGGTTCGGTGCGTACATACACGGCTGGGGGGGGTTCGGGGGCGTACATACACGGGTGGTGGTTCGGTGCGTACATACACGGCTGGGGGGGGTTTGGTGCGTACATACACGGGTGGGGGTTCGGGGGCGTACATACACGGGTGGTGGTTCGGTGCGTACATACACAGCTGGGGGAGGGTTTGGTGCGTACATACACGGGTGGGGGTTCGGGGGCGTACATACACGGGTGGTGGTTCGGTGCGTACATACACGGCTGGGGGGGGTTTGGTGCGTACATACACGGGTGGGGGTTCGGGGGCGTACATACACGGGTGGTGGTTCGGTGCGTACATACACAGCTGGGGGAGGGTTTGGTGCGTACATACACGGGTGGTGGTTCGGTGCGTACATACACGGCTGGGGGGGGTTCGGGGGCGTACATACACGGGTGGTGGTTCGGTGCGTACATACACGGCTGGGGGGGGTTTGGTGCGTACATACACGGGTGGGGGTTCGGGGGCGTACATACACGGGTGGTGGTTCGGTGCGTACATACACAGCTGGGGGAGGGTTTGGTGCGTACATACACGGGTGGGGGTTCGGGGGCGTAAATACACGGGTGGTGGTTCGGTGCGTACATACACGGCTGGGGGGGGTTTGGTGCGTACATACACGGGTGGGGGTTCGGGGGCGTACATACACGGGTGGTGGTTCGGTGCGTACATACACAGCTGGGGGAGGGTTTGGTGCGTACATACACGGGTGGTGGTTCGGTGCGTACATACACGGCTGGGGGGGGTTCGGGGGCGTACATACACGGGTGGTGGTTCGGTGTGTACATACACGGCTGGGGGGGTTTGGTGCGTACATACACGGGTGGGGGTTCGGGGGCGTACATACACGGGTGGTGGTTCGGTGCGTACATACACAGCTGGGGGAGGGTTTGGTGCGTACATACACGGGTGGGGGTTCGGGGGCGTACATACACGGGTGGTGGTTCGGTGCGTACATACACGGCTGGGGGGGGTTTGGTGCGTACATACACGGGTGGGGGTTCGGGGGCGTACATACACGGGTGGTGGTTCGGTGCGTACATACACAGCTGGGGGAGGGTTTGGTGCGTACATACACGGGTGGTGGTTCGGTGCGTACATACACGGCTGGGGGGGGTTCGGGGGCGTACATACATGGGTGGGGGTTCGGGGCGTACATACACGGCTGGGGGGGGTTTGGTGCGTACATACACGGGTGGGGGTTCGGGGGCGTACATACACGGGTGGTGGTTCGGTGCGTACATACACGGCTGGGGGGGGTTTGGTGCGTACATACACGGGTGGGGGTTCGGGGGCGTACATACACGGGTGGTGGTTCGGTGCGTACATACACAGCTGGGGGAGGGTTTGGTGCGTACATACACGGGTAGTGGTTCGGTGCGTACATACACGGCTGGGGGGGGTTCGGGGGCGTACATACACGGGTGGTGGTTCGGTGCGTACATACACGGCTGGGGGGGGTTTGGTGCGTACATACACGGGTGGGGGTTCGGGGGCGTACATACACGGGTGGTGGTTCGGTGCGTACATACACAGCTGGGGGAGGGTTTGGTGCGTACATACACGGGTGGGGGTTCGGGGGCGTACATACACGGGTGGTGGTTCGGTGCGTACATACACGGCTGGGGGGGGTTTGGTGCGTACATACACGGGTGGGGGTTCGGGGGCGTACATACACGGGTGGTGGTTCGGTGCGTACATACACAGCTGGGGGAGGGTTTGGTGCGTACATACACGGGTGGTGGTTCGGTGCGTACATACACGGCTGGGGGGGGTTCGGGGGCGTACATACACGGGTGGTGGTTCGGTGCGTACATACACGGCTGGGGGGGGTTTGGTGCGTACATACACGGGTGGGGGTTCGGGGGCGTACATACACGGGTGGTGGTTCGGTGCGTACATACAGAGCTGGGGGAGGGTTTGGTGCGTACATACACGGGTGGGGGTTCGGGGGCGTACATACACGGGTGGTGGTTCGGTGCGTACATACACGGCTGGGGGGGGTTTGGTGCGTACATACACGGGTGGGGGTTCGGGGGCGTACATACACGGGTGGGGGTTCGGTGCGTACATACACGGGCGGGGGGGTGGTGGGGTGTTCGGCCCGTATGCGGGCACATGTCTCCATGGTTGCTATGGGTGTTCGGTTCGGACGGTGTTTTTTGCGTACGGTTGTGAAATGGGGAGGACGGGAGGGATCGTACTTGCGCAGTCGGACTTTATTTTTCCGCACGGTGGGTTTTTCGACCGGGGACGTGTCGGTGACTTTTCCCGACCCGAGGACGTGTGGGGAAATCTTCCCAATGCGATTCGTATGGACTTTTTTCCGTTCGAATCGTACTTGGCAGTTTGTACGCTACTTTGACGATTCGGACGGAAAAAAATCCGGATACGAGTCGGACGGGGAATTTTTTTACCGGATCGAAATTGGCACCTAAGTGTGTAAAATACTGTAATATGTGTGGATATATGTGTTTTAGACTTTATGGAAAAGGCATGATCGTCGTGATTAACGACGGGATCGCAAAATCACGAAATACGGAAAATCGGTCTGAAAGATGGATTTTAAAGACTCTTAGTCAAAAATATGAGTTTAAACGTTCATTGTATGTCATGTCTGCTTTTGTTTTCCATTTTTGCGATGTATCCATGGGGACGCAACGTCATTGCGAAAATCCTTAAACACTAAAGGAAAAAAAAACTTTTGAAAATGACTTCACAATATTTCTGGTACTAGTGTGGTTTGACAAGTTGGTTGTGTGTATAAGGCTGCTATACATAAGACCGGATGCAAAGTTTCAGGTTACTTAGAAACACCCTGCTGCCTTCATTAATAAAGTGCACTCCATCATTTCTATAAATTCCATGCATGTCAAAACGCAGATTGTTGCTATAGATACACCCCATGCAATGGTCTCTGAGGAATGCAGAAACAGTTTTATGAACATGTTCCAGAGATTGTCAATCTGTGGGCAGAATTGATTTGACCACTTCCATTTTTGTCTTTGGCATATATTAGAGTACACCAAGACTGTGTGAGGGACAAGCAACATCAGTTTTGCAAAGGTTTTGTCATTAGGATTTTCAGCCCTACCCCAGTCAATGTGCGTAGGTCATTGTCACCACAGTGCTTAATCATGAGGTGAGGAGCTTGGGAATCCACAATGGATTTAACGAAAGCCAGAAGCTGATTAAACCTTAACCCTCTCTAGCCAAACCAAGTAATCTGCACATTGGTAAACCAAAGTCCCTTTCAATACCTCTCTTTTTTGCATCCTTTTTAGCCCAATAGATATAGCTGTGTCCCACAATCCATAGTCTAAGCATTTTGAAATGAAGGAGCAATAGTGGTCAGGAGAAGGCTGGAGCTCAATGAGGTAGTTTTCCAAAGGAAAAGCACTTGAAATTGATTTAAAAAAGAAAAACAAATATTTAATTTGATGCTTTCAGCATGAAAGTGAATAAAATTAGGTAGTGTGTTGGATGCCTTAGCAAGAAGTCTTATTATTGGCTGTTGTTTAAGAAAAGAAATGAAATACAGACATGGATATGTTTTTGAATCTGTGGAGTAAAACACACCTGCTGTATCTTATTTGGAAAAGACACACATATGATGGAAGGAATGCAGAGCAAATCAGATTCAAACTATCCTGGCTGATGAGAGGTGAAACCCTGAAAATGGTCTTAGGCTGCCTTTTTATGGTCCAGGGAGGACCTGGCCTGGCATTTCAGACTGGACTTTTTCCTATGGGGAACAGGGTCCAGACTGATTTGCATATGGCTGGGTCTAAACCGGAATGGCATGGTGTGCAAAAAAACAATGGACTTCACCCAGATCTGTGACTGGGGTTGAATGTTAGATTGATTCAGCATTCCGTCCATCATTTGTTCTTTTTGCATCCTTTTAGCCCAATAGATATAGCTGTGGCCCACAATCTATACTCTAAGCATTTTGAAGTGAAGATGTAGTAGTAGTCAGGAGAAGGTTGGAGCTCAATGACGTAGATTTCCAAAGGAAAAGCAGATGAAATAGATTTTTTTTTTTAAAGAAATATTTCATTTGTTGCTATCAGCATGAAAGTGAATAAAATTGGGTAGTGTGTTGGATGCCTTAGCAAGAAGCCTTTTTTTTGGCTGTTGTTTAAGAAAAGAAAAGCAGAGCAAATCAGATTCAAGCTATCATGGCTGATGAGAGGTGAAACCCTGAAACTGGTCCTAGGATGCTTTTTTCTGGTCCAGGGAGGACCTGGCCTGGCAGTTCGGGCTGGACTTGCTCCCATGGGGAACAGAGTCAAGACTGATTTGCATATGGCTGGGTCTAAACTGGAATGGCATAGTGTGCAATAAAATAATGGACTTAACCCAGATATGTGAGTGGGGTTGAATGTTAGATTGGTTCAGCATTCCGCCCCTCATTTGTTCTTTTTGCATTTGTCTCCCTAAGTGGGAAGGGTATACCCAGACGTGGGTCCCGTCTCGCTACGCCACCAGATTCAAGCTATCCTGGCTGATGAGGGATGAAACCCCAAAACTGAACCAAAGATGCTTGTTTCTGGTCCAGTGAGGACCTGGCCTGGCAGTTCAGACTTAACTGTTCCCATGGGCAACAGAGTTAAGACTAATTTGCATATGGCTAAACTGGAATGGCATGGTGTGCAAAAATAGATGATTTAAACCCACATCTGTTACTAGAAGTGAATGTTAGATTGATTCAGCTTTCCATCCATCATCTGTTCTTTTTGCGTTTGTATCTTTTTGTGAAGCAGCATGTTCCTTCTAGAATGTGCTGTGAACTTGTGACCTACAGGTTCCACTGGGTTGCTAGGTACACTGAGCTAAGACTGAAGTGGGGGGAAGGTTGTTAAAGATACAGCACTCTTTTTTTTTAAGTTGAGGAGTGATGACACAATTTAATTAATGGCAAGTTTTTATTTCCAGCTCAGGACTATGTAATAAACCGTTGTGTAGCATTTAAATTTCAGAAAAATGAAGCTAGATATAAGTTTGAACTCCCTTTTATACATGATTTATCCGCGATGATCACAAAACTATCACGAAAATGCGCCGACAGGAACCTTGTTTTGAAAGAGAAGGAAAGGGTTAACAGATGCTAACCATTCACAAGAAGAGATGCAGTAGTCTTCTCATGATGATAGAGTGGAAAGTTGAAGAGGTTTTTATTTTAGAGTTGCTTTGATTAAGTGTTGTGTACCATTCTTGTGCTTATTTTTTACAAATCTTAACAGTGTCAAAACTTTCCAGAAAGAGCTAAAACAACAATATAATCATAATCTACGCACTCACTTCACTGAAATGGATATAACTTTGTAATTATTTTAAAAATGTACATTAGGTATGAAGATGTGTTGGTCTGGCAAGATGGCGGCTGTGTGAGTGCTACGAGATGCCGCACATCTGAAACGCTCCCAATGGCCTGATAAACCTCTTGCCACTAACCTCCCCGATGGACATATGGATTACAGGAGCTGGGTACTTGTGGCAGTAACGTGGGGAGCGATTTGTTCCGCGAGAAAACCAGACACGGTCTCACCTGGCTTGTCGGCTGCTCACTGTGGGCAGCTCCGAAGGCACTTGTAGCGGCGGTAGTGTGGAGGATGCTGCGCAGCTTTGACATGCCGCCAAAGCAGACTAGGCGGGACCGCGGTGATAAGCAGGGAGATAAGCCCGGCGCTGAAAATGCAGCGGGACGGCTTGTTCTACGGAAGACCATTAGCGCAAACAGCGGTGATAAAATTGGAGACACAGTTGCTGCATCTTTAAACAAGGGGGATACGATTAAGTCCAGAATACGGGATCAATCCCTTAATGACGCAACGGAGGTGGCAAAACAGAGAGTGATCCCAGGAATCTTTACAGGGCTGGGCAGACACCCCACAAAATCGAAGAAAACTGGGAAGGAGAAGCAAATTGCTTCTTTTGAAATACAGCTAGAGAAAGGTGGAGTCAATTGCGGAGTTAATTGCGGAGCCAAGGATACAAATGGAACAAATAAAATAACAGAGAGAGCTGAGGAGGTCTTTGTCAGAGATACTGTGAGTACTTCATTTGATATTATTAATAAATCGGCAACTATGAATGTGACTGGCTCTGGTTCTTTGCTGGCAGACCCTGTGAGCCCGGGAGGCTTTGTGAGTACGGGCAATGATGGAGTGACTGCAATAAATACGGATAAAGATAATGACAGAAACGTGCTTAGCGTCAAAGACATGGGCCAAATTGAGATTTTAACTGCCTCTGCCAAAATACTGCCTAATTCTACGCTGAATGAGGAGTGTACACGTGTATCTGAGCACGGGGAAAAATTATTTTCATTGAATGAAGATTCGGCGGTGTCTAATACTAGTGACATATCGGAGAGCCCCGAAACCGACTCCGATAGCTCTGTCTCCAATCCAAGCACACAGAAAAAAATCCCTTCTCTGCTTAAGCAAAGGAGGAAAGTTAAGGACAATGGAATTGCCTATGAATTAGGGCACTCTGGCTCGGATCATGACCAGCTTAGATGGGATTACTCTACTACTCGGCTACTGGGAGATAAAGATGATATAGGCATTGAGTCTGCTCAACCAGCTGATAACTCTGTTAATGATCTACCTCCATCTATGGCACTGATTTATGATACCTTGAAGCAGATGCAAGGAGAGGCAAGAATAGAACATAAACGAGCTCACCTCGCAACAAAGAAACTTCAGGGCGCAATACGCAAAGTAAATAAATCTTGCACTGAGAGAGCAGAGAGGACAACTGTGCTGGAAGCACGAGTGGTAACGCTAGAGACAAGTGCAGAGACAATTGCTAAACAAAGTTCAACAAATGAGGCTCGTATGACTGACGTTATGTGGAAGCTCGAAGATTTTGAAAATCGACAGCGTCTTAATAATCTAAGATTACTAGGCATCCCTGAAAATGCTGAGGGGAATGATATCAGAGGCTTTGTGCTGCGTTTGATGAAAGGAGGCTTTCCTGACCTTGGACAGTGGGACTGGGAGAAGGAAATCCAAAGGGTGCATCGCTTCCCCCTCATGCTTAAGAAGAAAAGTGACTCTAATGATAAGCCTAGGGCCATATAAATTTTTTTGGGCAATTTTCTATTACGTCAAGCGGTGTTTGATAAGGCTAGGCCTGAATCTCAACGTTCGGCAGAGGGTCTTTCCTTTTTTGTGAGACCCGATTTCTGTCATATTACGGTGGAGAGAAAATGGAGGCTACGCCAACTGATCTCTCCTTGTCAAAAAATAGGAGCAGAGGCCTTCCTACTAAATCCCGCTAAACTTAAGATTATTTAGAAGGGCTCTACCAGAATATTTAATTCAGAAATTCAAGCACAAGAATATTTAAAAGAATTTAAGGGGGACTGAGAGGGTTATGAAGGATGGTTCGAACAACAAATCTTCTTCTTCTCTGCTTGCATTTGGGCCTTTATCTAAGCTATTTAAGCTTTAAAAAAAAATTTTTTTTGAATGTTTAGCACTATAGTGGCGACAGTCTGGGTAGGCACGGATGGGGGTTTTCCTTTTTGTTTTTTTCTTTTTCTCGATTTCGGGGGAGCGACAGATGGGCGGTGGGGGCAGCTACTCTGCACAGGGGGCATCATGAGGGTCTTGAGACCTTTTTGCCAGGGGTTGGGGATGGGAGGGGGGACGGTGCGGCTATGGTACTGGTTTTATCAAAAAGGTCAAAGTCTGTAATCTTTAGGGAATGGATGTTAAACAGGGAGAAAACAGAAAGCAGAATGGTTATGATGATACATTTTACATGGCATTAAAAAATTTAAGGATAGCTTCTATTAATATCTGTGGCTTGAATAACCCCCGGAAAAAGCGTAGGATTGATATTGAAGTACAATATCTAAAGTCAGATATTATCTGTCTTCAAGAGACTCATATTGAAGCTAGTAGAATAAAAATCAATGAATTAACGGGTTATAATTTAGTTTCAGCTACTACGCAGGGGACCCGCACCCGGGGAGTTGCCATTATGGGGAAGAAAAATTCAGGCTTAAGGTTTCCTCGCTTTAAGTCGGATTTATACGGCAGATTGGTTATTACTCAATGCTGTACTGAGGGTCATACTTTTACTCTATGCTCTTTGTATGGTTCGGTTTTAGATGATCCGACTTTACTGAATTGGCTGAATATTGAACTGGTGGGCTGGCCTCTCCCTATCATTGTTTGTGGGGAAGTTAATATTAATTTGACCAGTAAAAATTGAATAATTGGTGGAAGATTTTACTCAGGACGTAAACCCAAAGTGTTCAAAGCTTTGTCCAATTATGTCATAGTCATGGTCTTTTTGATGTTTGGCCTAAGCTTAAACCACATGATATGGGCTATACGTTCTTTTCTGCCCCTCATCAGACTCATGTTAGGCTTGACTATTTTTTTGTAACCCACGCTATATTACCTAAATCTAGTATACAGAAATATCCTCGGGTGATGTCAGATCATAACCCGCTAGTCTTAGAGATTCCGTTACAAACTAGAAAATCTCCAATGTCTCGCTGGACGTGCAATAGAGCCCTACTATATGAAGATGAATATATACAATACATTGGAGAGTGGATTCCTCGTTTTATAAAAGAGAATAAAGGAAGTGCATCTATGGAGATAATTTGGGATACACGGAAAGCTGGGATTAGGGGTGAGACGGCTGGATATGGATGGGCTGCACAATCAAAAGAAAAAAGGTTTTTATGTGAACAATATCAAAAATTGTCCATAGCTGAAACACAACTGATTTAGGCTACTCTTAACAAACAGGGAGTAGATCAGGCTTTGAATGTAGTTGCTACTATTAAATCTAAGATTGTAGAAATTTCAGCAATTAAAGCAGCAGGAAAATATATCGCTTGGCGCTCAAGTCTATATGAATGTGGGGAGAAGGTAGGCCATGTTTTGGCGATGCGGGCAAGACAGCGAATAACTTATGGAAATATACCATTAATAAACGATCTGCGGAAAGGGACGGTCACTGAACCAAGTGAAATTCGGACTGCCTTTCATGGCTTTTACCAGGAACTTTATTGTGACGATAGCAGCAATGACGAAGAGGCAATGCTAAAATTTCTACACGAAATAGCAACAGAAAAATTAAGTTTAGAAGATCGAATTAGTTTAGAATCTCCAATTACAATTGAAGAAGTTCAGAGTGCTATTAGCTCGCTCACCAGTGGTAAAGCTGCGGGACCAGATGCTATCCCTGGGGAGTTCTATAAAAAATTCTCTTTATCATTATCAGAAATATTGCAATATGTCTTTTTAAATGCCCAGAATGGCCTGGCGGTCCCAAATTCTTGGGAGAAGGCCAATATTGTGGTGTTCCCCAAAAAAGGAAAACCACCTAGTGAAATGGCTTCATATCGACCGGTTACTTTAATAAATAGCGATAACAAAATATATGCAAAAATATTGGCTATTCGTTTGGCAACTTTAATTTTAAGGGACTGGTCTCGCCAGTACAGCACGGGTTTGTGCCTGGACGTAGCACAATTGACCATATCCAGTGGGTTATCACCCTTTTTGATGCTGCCGACATCACAGGGGACCCTATCGGGCTTATCCTTCTTGATGCGGAGAAGGCATTCGATAGGGTCTCTTGGCCCTTCTTATGGGCAACCTTAAGGGATAGAGCACTGGTTCCCAAACTTTTGACTCCTGAGGACCCCACTGAGTCACCACTGGAAGTCGGGGACCCCTAAGCAATTTGTAGGATTTAAATTTCAAACGTTAAAACAGTAATTCGAAAAAAATAAACACGTGTGCACACAAAACAAATACTCTAATTACTAAGGATTTTAGGGGCATATTTACAAACCCCTACCACCATGGAAACATCACTTTTTGCAACATTCGCGTGTCGATAGGAGCTTCGCCTTATTTACAAGGCAGCGGTAAGCCACTTAACATGGCTTAACGCTGCCTTGTAAATAAGGCCCCCTTTCGCACAATATTTAGCCTGAAAGGGGTGGGTAGTGGGTTTTGCAGTGGCCGTTCCACCGCAAAACCCATTGATTTTGACGCTGCCCCCTATTCACAGGGTCAGCGTAAATAGCAGGCAGCACCAAAATTAACACCAGGAAAAACCAGGTCTTAACTTGGCGAAACGAGGAGAAATTCTTTATTTCTCCTCATTTTTGCTTTTTCCATGTGTACTGCCTTGTGCAGCACACATGGAAAAGCAAAACGCCTTGCATTGTTTATGTTCAGGAAGGTAACCCTTCCTGCACATAAACAATCATTAAAAAAATAGCATTTTGTAACTTCCATGTGTGCTGCATTAGGCAGCACACATACAAGTTACAAAACTCCATTTCAGGATTGTTTATGTGCAGGAAGGGGGGACCTTCCTTTACACAAACAATATTCCCCTGCACGCAGACACCCTTGCACTGTGTTGCAAGGGTGCCTGCATTGGCGCTACACTGCTAAGTATAGCACCAGCACAGGGCAAAATGTAGGACTGCACTATATTCTTGTAAATATGGTGCAGCCCTACGTTTCTGAAGTGGCGGCGCTTGTCGTTAAGCCACAGAGGCTAACGCCACGCTCTACCACTTCTTTTGTAAATATCCCCCTTAGTATTTTATATTGAAAGAATTTGCAAAAAGCAAACATTTTAATGGGAAGGTTGGTGCTGCATCTCTGTGACTAACTTTTAAATGGTTGGTTTTATTTCGCAGTACGAGACTCCTACTCCTGCCAGGGCCAGACTGGAAACCCAAAGCAGCCCTGGCAAATGATTTCAGACCAGTCCCCATACGGTGCACACCAAGTGCATTGAGTGTGCCTGACCACTACAAAGGGGGCTTTGGGAGGCTCTACCCCCAAAGAAATTTAGGAAACAATGGTGCAGTCTACAACACGTTTATCACTGTACATCACACACATATAGAGACAATTAATCATAAGTGTAAATCAGTGTATAGAAAATGTTACTTAAGGCAAAGGGGACTACTAGGTGTAGGATTCACATGTCATTTATACTGGTAGGCATTTTTAAAGAGTGCTTGGTCTGGAGAACCATAAAAAACTCGGGATTCAGAACATAAGACAGTGGTTAGCATTGACTTTAACAATAAAAATGCATTTCCACCCATATAAACCTTTTTAGCAGCATCGGGATAATGAAAGACCGGGGAAAAAACATAAGTTACTAACTTGTACCATGCAGTTTGCAAGCAGCTCTTTGACAGTTTATAGGTCACTGTGCTAGATTACGGTCGTCACTTATGTACTGCACAGTAACAAAATAATCTTTGTGACAAAAGCAGTAACCCACTCGCCTATGCACTTAAAATACTGTTATTTACATTGCATGGTACACGTTCTTTGCAGTATGCATATTAACCCTCTGTGCTACATTAGATAACTCAAAGCTGCCACAGGACAAAACTCTCATCTCTCCCCAGCTGGTACATTAATCACTGGTGTTATCTTGACACTTTTATTGTTGCTGGAAAACTGCTAAATATACAAGTGCAGTGATTTTTAAACTGCTGCCTGGGGACCCCCTGGGAAAGTGTCAGGGACCCCAGGGGGTCCCCGGACCACAGTTTGGGAAACACTGGGATAGAGGATTGGGGGATAAATATATTACAGCTTTAAAATCATGTATCGTAATCCGACGGCCCGTATTTCTATCATGGGCGAAATATCGGATCCAGTTTTAATTAGCAGGGGAACCCGACAGGGGTGCCCCTGCTCACCACTAATATTTGCGCTCTACATAGATCCTCTAGTCAGGAAAATAGAAGCCAATAAGTCGATCATTGGAGTACAAAATGTCAGGGGAAATACGAAAATATTGGCTTATACTGATGACCTCGCTATTATTACTTCTGACCCTTTGATTGCCCTATGGGAAATTGGGAAAGAAGCGGATTTATTTGGGAAATATTCTGGTTATCGTTTAAATCAAACTAAATCTCAAATATTGACTAGTAATAGGCTACAAATTAATGATACTCGGGTGGTTCAAAAAGCTATTTATTTGGGTGTTGAAATTACAGCTGATGTGTCTTAAATTATGGAGAACAACTTGAATCCCTTGAATGCTAAATTTAAGATTGAATTTCGCCGATTAGAAAATGTAAAACTAACGTTGGTAGGAAGATGCAACATTATTAAAATGATCTTTTTCCCGAAGATTCTATATATTTTAAGAGCTATACCCTTGCTTCTTAATAAAACATGGTTAGCATCGATGAACCAACCGCGTCGAGCCTTCAGACTATTAACTCTGCCTAGAGAGAGAGGAGGGTGGGCGGTACCCAATCTTCAATTATATCATTGGTCTGCGATGCTACAGAACATGAAACTATTGCTTAATGAGAAAGACGATGTTTCGAGGTTTCGAGGTATGAAACCTCCACTCCTATTTTTGAATTAATTCTGGGAAATGAAGCTAAGGGTTGTTTCTTTACGGCATGTCGATTTCAATTACTATAAACGAGTTAAATTTAAAACTATCATAAGTGCATTTAAGGTGTGGTCTACGGTCCGTAAAAAACGTGGACTTGGGCGCTTTAATATGTATACCCCGGTATATAAAAACAGTCTTTTTCCTTATATTTTTAATTATGGATATATGAGACAATGGTACCATAAAGGTATACGAATTATTGGAGATCTTACAAGTGGTTCCGATATGTTATTATTTGACATCTTGAGAGATAAATTTGGGCTAGACAATCAATTTTGGGTAAAAAAACAGGTGGGTCTTCTGGCTTCGCTAAGATGCAATTAATGGAAGAACTACTTAAGAAATCAAGCACTCTGGGTGGACTGTGTGGAATTCTTAATGATTTAGCCCTGGATGATCTCAGTAAACACATAGATCGATGGCAGAATTGGTTGGCCGCTGAAGCTGGGGCTATCGAGGATTCATTATGCATGGCACTGACATCTTTTATGGCAACTAATTTGCAGATCCAATGTTTTAAAACCTGGTTCAACTTATACATAACACCAGCTAAGATCGCAAAATGGGGGAGAGAAACAGGTTCTACCTGCCCTCGCTGTCAGCACCCAGCAGCAGACATCATTCATATGTTTGCGACATGTCCTATTCTGGATACCCTGAAGGGTAGTGTGAAGGGTTTTCTTACAAACATACTTGGATATGAAATTGAACTTAGCCCTCAGATGATTGTTTTAGGGATAGGAGATCCTCTCTCTCCAAATTTAAGTCGTACTTTTGTATTTATTGCCTTTACAGTTTACAGGCTATGTGTAGCCACCCATTGGCTGGACTCTGCTCCTCCGTCTGGCCTTTACTGGTTAGAGAAACTGCTGGCAATTTATAAGTTTGAAAAAGCAGTTAACGCTAGGAAAGCCCGTAAAATTAAAGCTAAAGGTATAGCAATATAGGCTCCTTTACATAATTGGATAACTTTAAATGAATAACAATGAATAATAATGCTTTCATGTACTAATAGATTGAATACTGCTCTGTTTTTACTCCCTTATCTTCTCTGTTTTTCTTTTTTTCCTTATCTTGTATGTTTTTGCTCTAGGGTGTTTTTTCTTTTTTCTTTTTTCTTTTCTTTCTCCCAGTACAAAACAATGACAATTTTTGACATATGGAATATATGTAGCTGCCCGTGGGAGGGGTGGGTGAGGTGGGGGGGATCGGAGGGGGGGTGAAATTTGGTGTCTTCTTTCTGATGTTGTTTTGAAATGGAAATAATTGTCAATAAAGAATAAAAAAAAAAAAAAAAAGGTATGAAGATGTAAATGGGAGTTTGATTGGAAGGAGTATCACAGTGATGAGAAAAAATATATAAGATGAAATATATCTATTAGAATGTATATGTTTAAGAGGTTAGTAGTGAATGTTTTGGAAAGTAAGGGAAAACATGAATTAGTGCCTCTTTATTACACTGTGTTTTTAATTGGAAAATAACAGTATAGTCTTATGGAAAATTGCAATGAGTAACTAAGAATGGTTTAAATGTCTATGCATGATGTGCAGAATAGATATATCTGTTATGTGCATTCTTAGAGTTGTATTACTTTTAGTAACAGGAAAAGTGAAGTGAGACATAAAAGATAAGAGCATGTTGTCCACCTGTATATGAGTTAAAAGAAGTAATACTTGTTAGGTATGTATTGGGAAGTGTTTGTCAATGTGGTTTTTAACGTATATGACAGCTTTGCATATGCTGAGATGGTGAGATATGATTGTTGTGCTTGAACATAGCTATATATACGATGGGACTTTTGAATTTACTTAAAGATGCAGAGAGGTATGTATTTTTGGAAAGATGGCTTGAAGGTGTACATCTATTAAGAAATCATGTAAATGTTTACATGGTGATCTATGTTTAGTAATGCTGATACAAATGTTATGTATCTGGAGAGGGTAGTGTTTTACTTTAAACATGGTTTGTTTAAAATTAAGGAGGATTAGTAGTGCAGAATGCCTCAAGAGTTCTTGTGCTAGCCTCATTTCGAGTGTAACCTTTGTTTCAGATATGCTGAATATATGTTTTAGAAGCAGAAGTATTTGAGAAACGATGTAGTCATGCAATTTGCAAAAGGTTTTGTGCTTTGAAAAATTTAAACATTTTGTTTTCCGTTGTAGAAATGTAATGATGCAAGTGCACTCTCAGTAACAAAGCAATGCATGTTTCTAGGGAGCCATGTATGCAATTATATATCAAGTGTGATACCTGGAATTCACTTACACATAGCTCAGAAGAAAAGGATATATACAGTAGAACAGTTAGTTTGATACTGAAAGAAAGAGATAACCAAAGAATCAACGATATAGTTTTGTATCTGATAGCAATGAAGGTACTTTCACAGTCAGTAAGGCAGTATTCAGGCAATCATGCAATCACCCAGCCACAACTCAAGCAGTCATCAAATCAGTTATTCAATCACCCAGGCACTACACATGTACTCTTGCAATCAGAGAGGCAGAAATTATGTAGTCATGGAACTTTGTATACACTACCCATAAATTCATCTAATCACTTAGGTACTAACTATTGACTTACGCAATTAATAAGGCTGTAACTATACAATTATTATAACATTTGCGCAGAACCTATGCAGCTATCTAAACACCCACTAACAACCCGTGCAGTTATTAAAATACTGAGGCACATGCGTGCACTGATGAAACACTCAGGCACTACTCATGCACTCATCTAATTACTTAGAGGATACCATTGTAGTAAACCTATCACCCATCCAGTACCTGTGCAGTTATTTAATTACTGAGGCAATAGTCTTGCAATAATAAAATCACCCCAGCAATACACTTACTTTCATCCAATCTCTCATGCTTTAACAATGGAATCATGCATTCACTCAGATACTAGTTATGCACTCATCTAATTAGCTAGGCACTACTGATGCACTTATTCAATTCTCCAGGCACTGCCCATATAGTTATCTAAACAACTTGTTCACTCAACCAAAAACAAAGGGACAGCTTCCAATCACTGAAACTCTATTCATCCTCTCATCCAATAGGCTAGGTGCTATGCATGGGCATCAACAATCAGATATCCACTATCCATGCACTCTATAGATCACCTATATACTATGTATGCACTCTTGCAATCATTCAGGCACTAGAATTGCACTCATTTATTCATCCCACCAGTATCTGTGCATGTATAGAATTATTGAAGCATTAGTCAGACAGTTGTCTTATCATTTAGGCTCTACTCATGCACTCATCCAAAGTGCCAGATACTAGTGGTATACTCATACAAACATGCAGACAGTAAGTATGGAGATATGGAGGGGCCCATGGAGTTATGACACAGTCAGGGAATCGTCTAACACTGCTTGTATCCTCAGGGAATCATGTAGTCACTTCCTATCCCACCACTCATTCAATCATCCAGGGAGTAGTGATGTATTCAATCACAAACATATGTATTTACAATTTTACTGAGGTATATGCAGTCTTTTAGAACCATGTGGGGAATTATATATGTAACCTGTCCCACACTCTTTGTAAGAATTAGTAAGATATATAGTTGGATACAGATTAATTCACTGATTTTTATATGCAGCACTTCCCAAAATTGAAATCTGACATATTTAAGTAGAAAAGTACCGAGATAATAAGTACACCAGTGACACAGTGGTAGAGAGGCACACAAATAGCTCTTATGGTGTGTTTTTGGATTTACATTGTTTAGACACTGTATGTATTTCTACACTTGCATAATGTGGCAAAGAGCCGCAAGCCATTTGGCTGCGCCGTGCTGCATTACTTTCAAAGCACAAGGATGTGTCATATTTCCAACAATATGATGGATCACTGTGCTCTCCCCTGTGCTGACGCACAACTGGCTGTCATGCTGCAAAAGGAGGCACCCTTGCAGCCTCGCGCAATGGTGCCTGTGTTTTGGGATGATTATTCTTGTGCAGAATGCAGCACGCAGAGAAAGAGGAAAAACGAGGAGAAATACAAGTATTTTTCCTTGTTGTGCCTCCCTATACCTCCCCTGGGGAGGCATAGAATTCTGACATATTACAAGGTGTACGAATCATTGTAAATCTGAGAATGTGGCAAAATGTATGGGTGTTGCCTTGGAACACCCACAGCAACACCCATGGCATGCTGCTCTCACACAAAGTGCTGCGTGAAATGGACCTATATTCACAAGGCTACGAAAAGCCACATATAGTGGCTTTACGTGGCATTGTAAATATTGAGCATCACACTGTTAGCACGTATGAGTTTGGCAACATTGCAAATAGCTGTAACACACTGCTCACCCGCTCTTACAACAGCACTACAGTCCATACAATACGTGGCCATTCTTGAAAACTCTGGAGGTATAGTAATTGGAGTAGTCTATATCTCTGAAGGGTCTCTCTGGCCTGGAATTGTTGCTGCTGCCACTGATGTAGATGGTCCTCCAGCTTCCCTCTGCTTGATCGGCAGTTGGAGACATTATCTATGATAGGTTTTAAGATGATATAACAGGAATGTCATCCCACATAAGTCCAAACTAAGTTTCCAGCCAAAATCTACCACCTGCTCACAATAAAGTTCTGGGAAAGAAGATTCAAGACGTAGGAGTGGGTGTATACTTTGTTTTGATTTTACTGAAAAGTATATTATCCAATGATATTCCTTACTTTTCCAGTCACGTGATGTTTGCAGATTGTATATTACACTAGGTTTGCAACCGTTTTTAATTCCCCGTGAGTTTGGGCAGCAATGGGTAGTTTGATGGCTGTTTGGTAGTTATGTTCTATTCATGAGTTCAGATGTTGAGTTATTTTTTTAAACTGTTGTTTTATTATGAATGTGTTATTAAAACAAAGGTAAACCAATATGTTCCTAAACAGCTAGACTCAAACTTTGTGTAAAATATGTCTATATATCTGTTTTACACTTTGTCATTTGTATTTAGAACTACTGATGTCATTGTGACCTCCGGTATTGCTGTGAAGAAAGAAAATGCTTTTCTGATTTAGTTATTTCGACAAATGAATACAAAGGGGAAAGTTAACTTATTTTTTACTAAATAGCTAGAATGAAACCGACTGAAACCTTATGTAAAATATGTCTATATATGTGTTTTACACTTTGTTAAAAATACCTGGTATTCACATTGTGTCCTTGGCAATGGCGCTCATAGAATCATAGAGGCACTACCTGTGCAATCATCAGGACGTCCTTTCTCCAACACTCTGCAAACACGCTTCCTGGCATATTAGTAGTTGGGGGACGAAGTCCACTTGGCTATTGAGGGTATTTGGGGGCCAACTACCCCTCCTGGTACCTCCAGCAAGTCCCACACAGTCAGTTTGTTAAGAGGTCTTCGGAGGCCACGCCCCCTTTTTGTACCACTCTGCAAATGTGTCTCCTGGCACACTACTGATTGGGGAATAAAGTTCTGTTGTATGCTAAAGGACCTTAAGGACCAAGAAGCCCTCCTGTTTCTGTAAGTCCTACACAGCAGGATTCCTGAGAGCTGGCCAGACTATGGAAATTCACTGAAAAAACAAAGGTTACAGGGCTGTTATAGTTAGGAAATTTAATATAAAAAATCTTAGGTATTCACTAAAGGAACAAAGGGTACAGGGACGTTATAGTTAGGCTCAGATTTCACACTCACAAAACCAGAGAAATTCAGCAGTTATAGTTATCAGAGCTAACTTTAACTCACGCCCCCACAATGCACACATATATATACTCCTACTTACTCCTACTGGAGGCCACCAGTCTGTAGCCATATTTAGGACCAAGTTTACATAGGATTCTTTTTTGATTTGGCAATAACTTTGGTACCGTTTGAAGAATCCTCCCGAAATTTTCAAAACTAGTTTGCCACTCACTTCAGCTGCTGTGTTGGAAGTTTTTGGGTGATCCATCAATTCCGTCAAGCAGGGTCTGAGAAAAAAACATTCTCAAATCCTACGGGGATACACCTGTGGTGAATCTGAGGCTCCATGCACCACAGCAAGGTCCTCATTGGCTGGCCGCTACTTGACAGAAATGTTGCAGCCACTATTGTTATATCTCAGGATTGGTCCCCAGAGCTGAAATGTAGCTTGCATACTAATTGAAGGGGTCAGGCGAGAACTTTTCTGACCCCTTGTGTATGTTATAAATGAGGTGAAAGCATGTTTAATGGGTGGTAAAATGCAAGATTTTTTTTTGTCACTCATGAGATCTGCAGAGCCATCGCAGGCCCTAGCGAGTCCCCCTGTGTAAATCTGTGAAGTTACACGGGGGCTGCGCTGAGCATTGCGGTGGATCCACGGATTCATGACAACAAAAAATTGGGCTTCTTTGCAGGAAACATGCAAAGGTTAATAAAATACTGACCATTTAGAAGTGGTATAACAAAAAAGAAGGGTGAAATGAAACCTGTGATTTGTTATTTAGAGCAGCATAAGTAGGAGCACATGGTGGAGGTAGCCATTGTAGCTACTTTTCTACTGAAAGAGGTGGTGGTTTGCAGGAGTTCTGACTGGAGTATTTGAATTTACATAGATGTTAGCAGACAGAAATAAAACTGAGAGAATAGAAAAGAGCTATTACTTGCTTGTTAAATAGTGTATCTAAGGTGAAAGAAAAGGTGTAGCTACTAGACAGTATACTTTAAGGGAAAATAGAAGGGTGCTTAGATTATAATATTAACCTAAAATAGGGTGAGCAGGAAAGGGGAAAGAGGACTAGCTTTACTGAATGTATATTAATTTTATTATGCAGGTATGAATGAATGTGTTGAAAATTAGAGTTGGTTGTTTGAAATATGTAATTTAATAGTTTGTAATTTGTACATGCTCATATAGCCAGGGAGTCACTTAGAAACCCAGTTATACTTTCACAAAAGCAGGTATGTACCCATCACTCATATAGCCAGACGGTGACAGTCACAATCACTCACACAGCTATAAGACCATTCACACACCCATGTACTCATGTGTATGTCCAAGTTTCAGCACTAGTTCTCCCTTAGAGCTAGGGGTACATACACAGAATGAAACCTGCACCACAAGAAGAGTTTGATGAGGACTGCTTTAGCACTCTTGAAAAGGGTAAACCTTGATTGTAATTGACCTCAGAATCATGGCCTCAAAGGGTAGTGGGTTTCAGAAGGCGGAAAAGGAGTGGACAAGTGAGTGGTTACAGTGTCCAGAGGAGAGAGGGCATCCCCCAGAGAGATATTTCTCTATTGGATCATGTGTAGCAAGTACTGTCTCCTCCCAAACGCAGTCCCTGGGGCGGACCTCAGGGACAGACAGGCTGAGTGGGACCTGAGGCTGCAGCAGGCCCAGCTGGGTGCAGAGGAGAGACAGCTGAGGCTAAGAGAGCCGTGGAGGAGAAGAGGGTGTTGCTGGCTAAAGTTTCAAGGGGTGTACTTGAAGGCCAAATAGCCTTTAGCAGAAATGGTGGGAACTCACCTACTTTATCCAGTGCAGAAGAAAGATCTTACAGGAAAAGAGAGACCAGTCCACACACTGTTTGGAGTAAAGGGTTTTTATTGATACCCAATCTGATTCTCTCCAAGTCACAAAACAAAAGTCCTCCTTTTGTCCCTGTCTCTTCGCCATCTTCCATTCTCCAAAGTTACATCACTTTCAGAGTTTACTTCCAGGTCCTTTTACCACTGTAGTAGAGTACCCTTAGGGAAACAAATTCATGGGGCCACTTGCATTTGGTTACATGGTATTCACCATGTCCGTCACCATTACACCACTTTGGGCACACCGATGGCCAATTTCATGTGTGATAAACAGTCCTATTTAGCAAGCCATGTTGTGAGGGGAATTTCACTTCTCGCTAATCCACTATTCAGAGTGCATGTCATGCAAAACATGTTCAACAGAAGACCCTGCTCCAAGGGTCTTTAATGTGCCTTGAGACCCAAGCCCTACAAGCCAACTAAATACGTGCGTGCAAGGAACCAGTCGCTCACACAACACACACTCTCTCGTGCCACTTTCCTGAAGCCATGCCCCGGTAATGGAGTCACGGCCGCCTCGTCCCTCTCGCCTTCCCTGGAGATCTCTGAACTACCCGCCCTTTTCTTCCTTTCAACTGCATCCAATGATTGGAGAAACCGCTCAGGCTCAGCATCCTCGCTAGTCCCGACACATCCCGAAGTGTCTTGGTCGTTCTCCTCCACTCTCCGCTTCACCAGCCTGCCTCCTTGCTGTAGCAACACCGACTTCACGAACCTGCTCCTCTCCTTCCCTTCTGGGTCCTTCTCCAGCCACTGTGGTTGTAGCCACAGTCATGGGAGTGTGTCCCATATGGCTGAAACACTGAAGCGCACATTCCTAGTGCTCCCGGGGTCCTTGCCGTCAGTCTCCACACTACTTCCATTCAAAAGAGTTGATATATTTAAAGATTTGGTCCCTGACTTTAGGGGTGGGGTTGATATAGACAGGGTATTTCTGGCATATAAGTATCTGTAGAGGTACAGAGGATCTCTGAGCAGAATTGCAGAGATGCCTTTCGAGTCATTTTCATCGTGATGGGAGGGACAGCATACTGGCTCTCTAGAGAAGGGAAAGAGGTTGAAGTATCCCACTCTAAAGGAGACCCATGCCAGTAAGTTTGAATGAACCCCAGGAAAGTACAGGTTGAAATTCAGGGTTAGTTATAAACTGTGTCACTACTGCTGGGAGGATTTTGTGGGGTACTTTTGAAATGTTTGTTAAAAGTACCGATGTTTTTAAGAAGGTGTTTCTAACAGTTTTATACTTTTATTTTTCTCCAAAGAAAACTGAGAAGAAGCAACTTGTTTCAAACGACAGATGGAATACATGTGGAACATGAAATTTAGGGTTCTCAGAATATAATCTTGTAGACCTGTACTCTGCTGCAGGTATCTGCACAGGGCGGTCATCATACCATCGGCCTAGTCCAGTTTGAAATAGTTGAGGAAATTATTGAGCCTCTAAACTTTTCTCCAGAGACTCATTAGAGTTGATTTAGTTTGTTTCATCTGATACAGTTAAATGGCAAACCCAATAACCTCTTTTGAATGCAGTGGATGGAAACCGTAATGCTCATATATTTTTTCAGATGCTTGTATCCACTTTTTCAAACAGTCCACTTGACGATATAATTTCTTCCTGCATGCAACATCCATGTTTGATAACATCTATATCTTTATAGTACACATTGTCTTCAAGATATAATGTAACTTTCTTCACCATACTTACATCCAGTAGTTCTTGCCAGATTTTTCTTTTTTTCTGGTAGTTACTAGAATACCAAGTAGTTCTGCCAAATCTCTGTCTATACCCACTGTTTCAATGTTGTGTTTATCTAAAGGTAATTACACAACTCTATCTTGAAGCCCTTGCTGAAGCTCAGTGGATGATACTTTTAATGTTAGAGTTTACTTCTCCCAGAAATTAATGTAAGTGATCCATGGATATTCTGCACAACTCAGGGTTAGAAACCAAGTTGGTGTGCCTACATTTCACAACATACACTTAATTAAGCTCAACATGATGATGATACTAGTACTCCTTTGACCCAATATTTACACAGATAATGGACAGCAGCACTGCAAGTACATGGGTGGGGTCCTACTGCATCAATGTAATCCTGGCAAATACTACTGCATTCCTATTTATAAACAGGAGCGTGTCTACACCTTCATTGTACCTCTTCACCTATCTCCTCTTCTACATTTCTAAGAAGCATCTCTTCTTTTGCAATGGGACAACTGTCTTTTACTTCATAACATTGGCCAGTTGTTTCAACTGCATACACTAATTCATTCTATTGTAAGTAGCTTTCTTCATTAAAGAAAGGCTCAGTGGTAGATGTACCCTTGTATTCTCCTTTGAAAATGCTTCATACGTTACTTTTAATAATACACCTTTTTCTGTTATATTTCTTCATTAACAACACTGTTTTATCCAGCGTTTTCATTCTGTTTAATATCAAAATAAATAGATTGCTCTTCAGAGCAAAGATTTTATCAACCACACTCTCAATATATTATTTTTGTTTGAGTGCTGTTCTCCTCGTCTTAGTGTCCCTCATTTTTCATACCAAATTCTGCATTACACTATTCCTAAACATTCTTATTCATATTTCTTTAAATTGTTTCCACCTCCTTGTCAAATTAGGTGTTTTTTACAACATTTTGTACTTTTAATCAGGCTTACTCCATAAAGAAAATTTGGAGAGGTTAAGAAAATAGACAGCAATATTGTAAGTATATGGGTGAGTTCCTACAGTAGTTAATCAATAGTTCAAGTTTCAGTTTCTTTCTGTGTTTGTAAATAGTCAAATAAGTTATGTTATCAGTTTGGTTTTAATTGTATTTTAATATATTAATAAAATGTACTTGTAAAGTTATAAATATATTTATTATTAATTTAAGCTAAGGGTCACAAACACTCCCATACAGGTACTCATACATCTGCTCACACACCTACAGAGTCATTCACACAGGTATTGCCACACCCATACACTGTCACACACCCACTCAAAAAACCATACACTCAGTGAGAGACCTATTTACACATGCAAACATCTACTTACATACACATAGTGTGCAGGTTTTGTTTTTAGCACAATCTTTAAGGTTGCTTTTCCCAACTGATTAATGATTATTATTTCAATAGTTCATAATTGGTGGTGTATGACTATACAACCTGAGAAGAGTAAAAGGGAAAATGAACCCACAGAGCACATTTTTACAGCGATGAACATGTGGCATTTTGTACAGTGAGTAACCATGTCACTCAAATTTTCTCAGGTTGCTGGTATTGTGATGTCTGCTGCTCATGAAGGTTTTTCCAAGGATGCTGTAGAGGTGGAGTATTCTGATGCACCTAGTTTCTCCTGCATCATTCGTTTGTACACCCTTTCATGAATTGTTTTTAAGTGCTTCCAATTGGAACTTGTCCAAAGTGAATTCTTCTTGGTAGTGCTGCTGGGTAACTGTATGCCGAAAATATTACACTGTACATATTTAGCTGAATGTATTCTAAAATGCTTGCAGACATCACTTTTGTTTGTGCTTGCTGGTGCAAAGATATACCTACATGTGTTTAAAGTGGTTGCACACAAAACTGATATTTGTAAATAGTTTAAAACGTTGTGTTATATTTATTTGTATATTTGCAGTGAGTGCAATGCATAGTGTTCCTTAAATGCAATTCAATATTGTGTAGTTTTTTTCCGCATCCTTTATAATTGTTTTTCCCACTGTTCAATGATGATTGGTTAAAAAGTACATCATTTAAAGTGTATGAATAAAGACGCTGAGAACAGTAAAAAAGGGGAAATTAAATACTTATTTATATTAATATATAGCTTTACAGTATGAGAAATGTCTAGGCATTTCATTGAATGATTACCTTATGCATTGTTAAAATTGTAAGTTACTTTTGAAATTCTATTAATTATAAAACTAATAAACATTTCAGGTTTTTTTCTTTTTATACAGATCTATAGCACCATCTATTTGAGTAATATCCTATAATAATTAGTTCTTGAAGTGCATTCCATGACTTTAGATTTAGAGGATAAACACCCAAGCATAGATTGTTACAGTTACTAACACACCTAGGCACCCATCAGTACAGCAACTTACACACCCTACTACATGCAGATAGAAGTAGTCACACACTTAAACTCACACTGATACATCCACTGACACACCTAGACACACAATAATACAATCTCTGACACACCCAACTCCAAACCGATACAGGCACTGACACATCTAGCCAAACATTAATACATTCAGCAATAAAACACCCAGGCACAAATTGACACACCCATGGACTTGCCAGTTCAGACACTCACACACACAGACATACAACAATGCAGATACTGGCACAGCCAGCCAAACACTAATGCCTCCAAGTACACACTGATGTACACAGTGATGCACACCCTGAGACACCCAGAGATTTACCAATGCAGACACAGACACACCAGGCATACAGCAAAGCAGACACTGACACAGCCAGCCAACACTAATGCATCCAGTAACACACCCAGAAATGCACTGAAGCACACACTGAGACACCCAGAGATTTACCAATGCAGACACTGACACACCCAAGCATACAACAGTGCAGACACTGACACACCCAGCCAAACACTAATGCAACCCAGGCACATACTAACACACACACTGAGACACCTAGAGACTTACAATGCAAACACAGACACACTCAAGCAAACAGCACTGCAGACATCAACATACCCATCCAAACACTAATTGCTCCAATAAGACACCCAGGCCTGCATGGATGCATACACTGGCACACCCAAAGACATACCAATATAGATACTGAGGCACACACTCACGTATTTACTAGGGGTGGGTGGAATTTGCGAAAGTGACTTTCGCAAATTATCGCGAAAATGTTAAAAATCTCCGCAAACACGCGGAAATATTGCGAAGATGCGGAAGTTTTTTTCCCGCCCGTTCGCGGTATTTTCTGCGTGGTCGCGGCTCGCCAACTTACCCATGCAGTTGCTCGCGGGCGCGGCCATCTTGTTTTCACTCTTCTCGCGGTGCATGATCGCGAGAAGAAAGACGTGATCGCGCGACCAATGACATTACTGCGGGCGCAAACTGTCGCGAGACAGCGCAAATGGCTACCAACAATCCAACATCTCGTGGAGAACGCGACCGGATCGGGAAAACTTGGCGGCGAACGCGGGGATTCAGGTAAGGCGATCGCGTGCGCACGAGAATGCATTATTTTACAGCGCGAGTAAGAAACAAATTATCGCTAAGCTGCGGAATGCGGAAATTTTGACATTTTCGCGCTCTCCGCAGAACGCGAAAATGTCAAATTATCGCAATTTCCGCGAGCGGAACGGAAATTTAGCCCAGGCCTAGTATTTACTGACACACTCAGGTGCACATTCATACATACACTAAAACACCCAGTGTCACACTGACGCACATGCTAACAAACCCAAGCACACAATAATACATACACTAACATACCCAGGCACACACTGACATATAAACTAAAACACCTAGGCACACACTGATGCATGCACTGACACACCCAGGGACATACCAATACAGACAATGACACACTCGGGCATACAGCAACGCAGACACAGATACACCCAGTCAAACAGTATTACATCCAATAACACACCAAGGCACACACTCATGCATACACTGACACACCCAGAGACTTACAATGCAGACACTTACACACCCAGGCATACAGTAATGCAGACATAAACACTCAACCAAACAGTACTGCATCCAACAAAGCACCCAGCCATACACTGATGCAGACACTGACATACCCAGAGACTTACCAGTGCAGACACAGACACACCCAGGCATATAGCAATACAGGCACAGACACACCCAGCCAAAAGATAATGCATCAAAGAACACACCCAAGCACACACTAATGCATGCACTGACATTCCCATGCTCACACTGATAACTATAGTTACACACCCAGGCACATTCTGAGGCATACACTACATGCCCACACACTGACACACTCAGGTGCACATTCATACACTAACACACCCAGGCACCCACCGACATATACACTGACACACCAAGGGACATACAATACAGTACTGACACCCAGGCATACAGCAATGCAGATACAGACATACTCAGTCAAACAGTTATACATCCATTAACATACCCAAGCACACACTAATGGATTAACACACATACCCAGGTTCGTACTGATGTATATGCTAACACACCCAAGTGCATAGGGATGCATACACTAAGACACCCAGGCACACACTGATGCAAACAATGACACACCTAGGCACACACTGATGAATACACTGACACACCCAGAGACTTACAATGCAGACACTTACACACCCGGGCATACATCAATGCAGACACGGACACAACCAGCCAAACAATAATGCATCCAATAACACATCCAGACACACAGTGATGTGCATACTGACACACACAATGACTTGCCAGTACATTCACTGACACACCCAGGCATATAGCAATGGAGGAGAAAAAGACACACCCAGCCAAACAGTAATGAATCCAATAACACACCCCAGCAAACACTGATACATACACTGGCATACCCAGGCTCACACTGATGCATCTGCTAACACACCAAGGCATATACTGATGCATGCACTAACACACCCAGGCACACACTCACATATACACTAATACACTCAGTCAAGCGATCATGCATATTGTAAAACACCCATGCACACTGATGCACACACTAACAAACCCAGGCACACACAAATGCATTCACTAACACACCCAGGCACACACTGATGTATACACTGACACACCCAAGCACACATTGGGGCACACACTGACACACCCAGGGACATAGCAACACAGACACTGACACACCCAGGCATACAGCAAGGCAGACACCGGTACACCCAGCCAAATAGTAATAGATCCAATAATACATCCAGGCATACACTAAAGCATACACTGTCATACCCAGGCTCACAAGAATGGCTATGCTAACACACCCAGGCACACACTGATGCATATACTAACACACTCAGGCAAAAATTGATGCATACACTAGCATACCCAGGCACACACTGACGCAAACACTGACACTCCCAGGGACACACTGCAATGACACCCCCAGAGGCTTACAATACAGACACTGACACAGCCAGGCATAAAGCAATGCAGACACCGACATACCCAGCTAAACACTAATGCATCCAATAACACATGCAGGCACAGACTGATGAACACACTGATACACCCAGAGACTTACCAATGCAGACACTGACACACAGAGGCATACAGCAATGCAGACACTGAAACATCCAGACAAATCCTACTGCATGCAGTAACACACTCAGACACACACTGATGCACACACTGACACACCCACAGACTTACCAATTCAGACACTGACACACCCACGCATACAGCAATGCAGACATAGAGACACCCATCCAAACACGAATGCATCCAATAAGGCTCCCAGGCAGACAGTGATGCATACACTGACACACCCTGGCATAAACCAAAGCAGATTTTGGTATATCCAGGCATACACCAGCACAGACACTGACACACCTACCCTAACTCTAATGTATCCAGTAACACAGCCAGACACACACTGACACATACCGTGACACACCCAGGGTGATACTAATACATACACAGACACATCTCGGCATACATTAATGCAGACACTGAGATGGCCAGGCATACACCAAAGTAGTCACTCACACACCCAGCCAAACACTAATGCATCCTATAACACACCTAGGCATACACTCATGCACATGTTAACATACCCTCTCTCCCATCGATACAGTCAGTGACACATTAAAACAGAGTTAGCTCTTTGTTTGAGCAGATGGTGGTTCTAAAAAGAGCCGTTTTTTTCTAGAAGGGATTTTTAACATTTTAATTTCTTCTTTTTTTTTTAACAAAAAGTGGACAAGGTAGTAAAAAGGATAAGGAATGGAAAATGCAAAGAAGCAATTGAATCCAGTCTTCCAAAAACATTATGTAGTCACTGGAGATTAAAGAAAAAAACTAACTTCAATGTATCCAAGAATGCATCCATAGATGACATTTTTATAGCGACAAGCATTTGGCATTTCGTAGTGACTAACCATTGCCCCTCAATTCTTAGTAGGCAGCTGGTATTGTAATGACAGCAGCTGATGATGGTTCTCCCAAGGCTGCTGTAGAGGTCAACTGTCCTGCTGCACCTGCTTTGTCTTGCATCATCTGGTTGTAGACCCTTTCATTAATTGTTTTTAGTGGCTTCAACATAGAATGTGTCCCATGTGAATACTTCTTTGCAGGGCCTCTGGATAACTGCTTGTCACAAATATTGCACTGCACATATTTTACTGTTACCTTCTTTTCCCCAGATAGTATAGTAAAGTGCTTCCATGCATCACTTTCTTTTCTATATGGTAGGGTGTCATCCGTCCCATCCTTAACAGGTTGTGGGTGCTCATCTTGGATGGGCGAGGTAGCTTCAACCATTGTGTAAAAGCAGAGCACCACTGGTTCTCAATCCTCCTTCTAGAGACTTCACTGCAGATGCGATTGCTGTTGGGTGTTGTTTTCCATGTGCAAGAGTGGTGTCTTAATGTATCCAATCAGAACACAAGGTCTAGGTGTGCTTGCAAGTTAATTTACAAATCTGGTACATAAAATTGCGGGTTTGCTAATGTTGGAAAATGGGTAACTTTATTGGAAAACAGATAGAAGGTGGTTTATATATACTTGTAAATATGTTCACACTCATGGAATTAATGGTAATGGAGAAGTGTACATAATCACAGGGATTTATAAAAACATTTGGTGAATCAGTGGATACTGTCTCACAGAATAAATCTGATCATGTGTTCAGGACTAAAAACCAAAGAGTACTAGTCTGCCTATGTTTACAAAGGTACTGCAGGACTCAAAAAATATTTTAAAAATATATAATTTGCTTAATTACATTAAAACACTTCATATGTGTTAATTTTATATTTTAAACTTATAATAAATATATTTATTTAAAAAAGAATGCCAACAGTACAAAAATATAAATTAGAAAACAACTGTAATAAACTTAGAAAACCGTACAAACTAACTAAAAAAAAAACATTAGAGGGGCATAATACTTTCAAAATGGAATTTGAAAAACATTTGAAATGCACCGAAAAAAACAGAATGTTATAGTTAGGCACACATGTCACTTGTACTTGTACACCCCCACAAAGCACTGCTTATGTCCTAACATATTGCATCACTCATGACATGGTCAGTGACATTACTGATGACATGACTGACAAAAAATCAAATGACATCACTGATGACATCATCCACATAAGCACTCACCCACCAACTCACATCCCCATACAAACTCTTGTATGCCCACTCACACAACCACACAACCACTCATATACCCATTTATAGGCCCCTAAAAACTACACACAAACCCACTCATCAATAGAGCCACTCACGCACCAACTCACTCTCTCATACGTCCACTTATACAACCACTCACTCACCCACACAGCTACTCACACACTCACACATTGACTCATAAAGCCATTCACATGCCTACTCACTCATACATGCAACCACTCACATACCCACTCACTCATTCCTAAAACAAGTCACAAATCCATTCACTCACCAATACAGCCACTGACACAGCCACTCACTCTCTCATACAGCTACTGTCACAATCACTCACTCACCTATAAAGCCACTCATATACTCACTCACTCATATAGCCACATACAGACCTATTCACTCGCTCATAGAGCCACTCATACACCCACTCACTCTCCCGTACAGCTATTCACACAGTCACTCACTCATCCCATACAGCCACTCACCCATAGAGCCATTCACCCATTCACTCACCAATACAGTCACTTTCACAGTCAGTTAATCACCCATATAGCTACTTACATACCCATTTACTCACCCATACATTCACTCACACACCCACTAAGACATCCATACAGCCACTCAAAATCACACTCACACACAGTCCTACAGCTACTCACATGATATATGTTAGAAAAAGCATCACCCATTATTAGTACACAAAGTATTTGTAGTTGACTTTTGGAGTACCTTAGTACATATCTTTAAAACTCAAACTATTCGTAAAGACTCGCAATCACTGACTGATGTAATCAGTGTTGTCATCAGTGACGTCATTTGAGATGTCATCAGTGATGTAACTGACTATGTCATGTGTAATATAATACGTGAGGTCCAAAGCAGTGCATTGAGGGGGTGTAAGTTATAGATAGCTCATGTATCTATGCTACCTATCATGATGACATCATCCAATTAGTGTCAGTTTGTTTTATAGTTTACATAGTGGCGGGTAACTATCATGTCACTTTTCTACATAATGTGATACAGCCTGTGACCAGCTAATTGTTCTAGGAGTTTACAAAACACATGTGCTAGTAATGCATCATAGGTGTGTAGAGGTATTAAACAAGTTATACATCTTTGTAAGGAAGTGTAACTGTCGCAAGGTGACAGTTGATGACTGGTGTTCATTATTTTCCACACAAGGTTTTTGGTACTGTAGAAAAAGTTTCTAACAGGGCAAAGATAGTGCTTACTAAATACTCAGTATTGTGAGCAGCCTTGAGTTATTGGGCATAATCACCTCTGCATGACAGTTTCTATTCGACATAGTAGATTGTGTGCACCAGGTAATAACCTATGTACAAGTGATTGTTTTTCATCAGAAGATGGGCTATCTGTATGAAGTTTGCTGGTAGTATGATCTTCAGCATGTTTATATCTTGGTTACTTTAAGTGAATGTTTTTCATTGAGTGTACACTGTGCTTAATTGATACTTTTTAATACTCTGGGGTGTATTTCTCATGTGAGCTTCACTGTCTGCAAACAGTGTGGTACTGAGTAAACTGTCTCCATAGACTAAACAGTGTTAACAGGATCCACTTTTCTACTCATATGCACTCCATTTCTCAATGCAGGTTCAGTGACTGTCAGGGGTTTGATACAGGTAAAGAATGTCTCTAGTAGGACATTAGTTATATAACAAGACTTGATTATCTGGAGGAACTTGGTTTTCCCTGAACAGTTGTATACAGATTGAACACCATGTGCAGAATATGTAACCCTTTAATGTGGTTCCTAGTCAACATGAACTCAGCTATTCATGAAGTGTATGGTAGGCAGTCAATCTTGCAGATAGCACAAGCTTGCTTGACCCTTGACGCTTCATATTATTCTGAGCTATTTTGCATTAACTTTCAGATATCTAATGGTATACTTATTTGAAGCGTATTGTGTACTAAACAAGCTTGGATGATGTCATCAATGATGTTATTTGTGATGTAATTGATGATGTCATTTGAAATATCATCAGTGATGTCATAAATGATGGCATAGAACATTTCATGAGTGATATGGTATGTGAGGTAGGTAGAGGTGCAAGTTATAGTTAGCGCTGCTAATTATAATAGGTGAATTTCTGTGCTTTTTTCAGTTCAAAATGTTAATGTTATAACTGACATATTCATCTAATTAGAATTTTACAGTACCCTTTGTTTTTTCAGTGAATTTATAATTTTTTTAAATCATCTTTTTATCCCAGCTATCTACAATGTTACTTTAACCTTTTTTTGTTGTTGTTTTTTTCAAGTTTTTTTAGCGTAAAGTAGCACTTCATTATCATACGTAAATGCAACCCCTTCTGCCCACAGCCTTCAACTATGCATGGCAGTGGGGTCTTGTTAAGCCCTAGGGAGGCCATCACCCAGTGCCATTTCTAAAACATAAAGTGGAGAGGGGCCATGCATCCCCTTCCTTGAGCCATTATCAGCACTGGTGGCCCCATCCCCTAGGGCCACTTGTTTAATTAAAGGGGAGAGGGCTGATGGCCACCCTCCCCAAGCCTTGTTAGACCCTGGGGAACCCATCCCCAGGGCTCATTTTTAAAAATAAAAGGGAGGGGGCCACACAGACCCTTCCTCAAGCTGTTATCCACCCTGGGGACCCCATCCTCTGGGCCACTTATTTAAATATGGGGGACTTTTTTCTTAAATGAAGGAGAAAAGGGTAGTGTGACCCCCCCTTCCTAAGCCTCTTTAGGCCCTGGGGAACCCCAGCATCTAGGGCAATCTATTTTTGTAAAGGGAGGGGGTGTGTGGCACCCTCCCCAGATTGATTTTGACCCTGGGGACCTGATCCCATGGGGCCTGTGGCTATTGTTCAGAGGAGGGGGGCACAAGGCCCTCTTTCTGGACTGGTTTTGGCCTCGGGTACCCCATCTCCTGGCATAGTTGTTTAGGGGGAGGCATGAGGCCCTCATTCCAGGCTGATTTTGGCCCCAAGGATTCAATCCCTGGGGGCCTCCGTTATTGTTTCAGGGAAAGGGGCATGTGGCTCCCCTCCACAGGCCAATTTAAACACTGGAGACCCATTCAATGGGGCCCAGCACAATGTCATGGTGAGAGTGGCATGCAGCTTTATTCCTGGGCATACTTCGGTCTCAGGCCAGGTGTCATATTTAGGTGGGGGAGGCATGCAGCACCTCTCCTTGAGCCAATTTTGGCCCCATGGTCCCCATCCTTCTGGGTCCAGCACACATTTATGGGGAAGGGAGCATGTGGCCCTCCACACCAGGCTGACTTCGGTCCCAGGGACCCCATTCCCCGGGGCTTGGCATCATGTTTAGGGTAGGTGACACATTAAAATAAGAAAAGGGGACAAGATAGGAATACCATGACCCCTTCACTCTGGTCCTGGTCCTGGGGTCCCAGAGAGACCCCTCAGGGGCAAACAAGCACTTTTTAACAAAAATGTTGCAGCGTAAACATGAAGGAGCCCTGAATCCATGGATTTTTTTTAATTAAAAACAAGCGTGGTCTCTTGCACTTGTTTTTAATAAAGTCCCCATGTGGGAAAGGTCCCAGGGGCATGCAAACCCCAGGGACCAACACTTCTGTGGAGATTATTTTTTAAAAGGAGGGGACTGCATGGATTCCCCCTCCTAGGGCTTTTAGAAGCCCTGGGAAACCACCATCTCCCTGCGGCTAATTAAAAAAAAATTAGGTGCATCTGCATGGAACCCTGGCCCCCAGGACCACCACCTAGCTTAGGCCATGTTCAAAATGTACACATGTAGGGGGGCTGCCCTCCCAGGCCGTATACAGCCCCTGGGATGACCACCTCCCTAGGGTAGGGGTGGGTGAAATTTGCGAAATCCTCTTTCGCAAATTATCGCGAAAATGTTAAAAATTATCGCAAACACGCGGAAATATCGCGAAGATGCGGAAGTTTTTTTCCCGCATGTTCGCGAGATTTTCTGCATGGTTGCGGCTCGCCAACTTACCCATGTGGTTGCTCGCGGGCACGGCAATCTTGTTTTCAGTTGTCTCGCGGTGCATGATCACGAGAAGAAAGACGTGATCGCGCAACGCATGACGTCACTGCCAGCGCGAACTGTCGCGAGACAGCGCAAATGGCTAAAAACAATACAACATCTTATGGAGAACGCGACCGGATCAAGAAAACTTGTCGGCGAACGCAGGGATTCAGGTAAGGCGATCGCGCGCGCGAGAGAATGTATTATTTTACAGCGCGAGCAAGAACCAAATTATCGCTAAGCTGCGGAATGCGGAAATTTTGACATTTTCGCGCTTTCCGCGGAACGCGAAAATGTCAAATTATCGCCATTTCCTCAAACGGAAAGAAATTTTCACCCAGGCCTACCCTGGGGCTGGCCTGTGCAGATCAAAGGAGTGGGGCATTGCGGCCCCCCCCTGGAGCCATATATTGCCCAAGTGACTGCCATACTCCAGGGCCAGCTTCTGCTATCTCCCGAGGAGCCCACCCTTAGGAGATAGCAGTTGGTTTTTGCTTGGTGGGAGCTGTGTCAGCACCTACCAAGCAAACTCTCAGCTCCCAGCAAGTGGGAGCTGTGAAACCACTCCCACTTCCTGGGAGTGGACTTTTTGTCTGTTTCATGCGGGCAGGGAAACAGACAAAATAATTACTCCCACACAAAGGGTGCTGCATGTTTAGCATCTCCCTCCATGTGGGAGCAATACCAGGGACTGCAGGGGCATTGAAGCTCCCCCAAGGTACCTAACACTGCTCACTCGGTGCCCTGGTAGGCTCCAGGACACCCAGTGAAGCAAGCAGACTGCAGGAAAGTAAAGGTCAGAAACTAGCAGAAAGAGATAAACTAAAAGGACAGAAATTAACAGAAACAGAAAGAAAAAGGTCAGAAATTAGTCAAAAGAGGCAAAATAAATGTCAGAGACGAGCAGTAAGAGGCAAAATAGAGGTCAAGAATGAGTAGAAAGAGGCAAAAAAAAGTCAAAAACGAGCAGGGGGAGGCACGATAAAGGTCAGAAGCGAGCAGAAAGAGGCAAATTAAAGGTCAGAAACTAGCAAAAAGAGGCAAAATAGAGGTCAGATCTGAGCAGAAAGAGGAGAAATAAATGTGAGTAACAAGCAGAAAGAGGCAAAATAGAGATCATAAATTAGCAGAAAGAGGTCAGAAAAAAAGCACAAAGAGCCAAGATAATGGTCAGAAATAAGCAGAAGAGGCAAATTAAAGTTTAGAAACGAGCAGAAAAAGGCAAGATAGAGGTCAGAAATGAGCAGAAAGAGGAGAAATAAAGTTCAGCAACAAATAGAAAGAGGCAAAATAAAGTTCAGAAGTGAGTATTAGCAGAATCCATTCAGACACTCATGCAGCATCTCACAGAAAAACTCAGAAACTCATTCACCCACTAACAGACCCACTCAGACACTCACACGCCTACTCACACATCTACTGAGATACTCATGCACCCACTCATAGACCCACTCAGACACTTACACATCCACTCACAGACCCACTCATGCACCCACTCACATACCCAGTGACACAATCCCACACTCACTCACACACCCAGTGAGACACTCATGCACTCACTCACACACTCGCTTTCAAAGGTTACAGTTAGGAAATAACAATAAACCATAGAAATTCACTGAAAAAAAGGTTACAGGCACATTAGAGCTAGGAAATAGAATTTAAAAAAACATTAGAAATCCACTGAAAGAAAACAAAGGATACAGGGACATTATAGTTAGGAAATTCAATTTGAAAACCTTAGAAATTAACTGAAACAAACAAAGGTTACAGGGATGGTATAGTTAGGCTCAAATTTACTTGTACAAAACCCTAGAAATTCAGCCGTTATAGTTACTGGAGTTAATGCTATCTTATACCCCTGTAATGCACTGCATATGACCTCACATAGTATATCACTCACGGCATGGTCAGTGCCATCATTGACGAGATCACTGAAGATGCCCACTCATGCCCCCATGCAACATCTCATACACCTACACAACCACTCATACAACCATTCACAAACCCATACAAATACTCATGTACACACTCAGTCACGCATTGAACTACTTACACACCCACTCACTCACACACTCGTACAGGCACTCATACAACCAGTCACTCACCCATACAGCCACTCATGCACTCTCCCATTAACAGCCACTCACACACTGGCTCACTTACCCATACAGACAGTCATGCACCCTCTCATTCATCATTTACAGCCACTTACACATGCATCCACTCACCCATAAAGCCACTGACACAGTCCCTCACTTATCTATACAGCCACTTGCTCACACATAAAAACTCATACAACCACTCACTCATTTATATAGTCTCTTCCATACCCACTCACTCATCCATACACCACTTACACACCCACTCATTTGCCCATTCAGACACTCACATAGCCACTTACTCACCCATACAGCTGCTCACATTCCCACTTATTCACTCATACAGCCAAACACACACCCTCTCACACGTAGAGATACACAGTTATACAGACACTCACATAATCTATGTTTTAAAATAGAATCACTCATTAATAGTAAACAAATTTAGCTTTTGAGATACCTTAGTAGATATGTTTAACACTCAGCAACCTTTAGAGACCACTCACAATCACTGGATGATGTAATCAGTGATGTCATTTGAGATATCATCAGTGAAGTCACTGACCATGTCATGAAAGATGTAATATGTGAGGTCATAGGCAGTGTATTGCAGGGGCGTAAGTTATAGTCAGCTCAGGTAACTGTAGCTGCTGAATTTCTCTGTTTTTTAGGTGTGAAATCTGAGCCTAACTACAATGTCCCTATAACCTTAGTTTCTTTCAGTGAATTTCTAAGTTTCTTTTTAATTATATTTCCTAACTATAATGTCCCTACAACCTCTGGCTTTTTCAGTGAATTTCTAAAGTTTGTTTTCATTTTATTTCCTAACTACAATATCCCTGTAACCTTTGGTATTTTCAGTGAAAATTTAAATATGTATATGTGTGTGCACATACATATATATGTGTGTATCTATAGATAGAAATAATAGATAGATAGATAGATAGATAGATAGATAGATAGATAGATAGATAGATAGATAGATAGATAGATAGATAGATAGATAGATAGATAGATAGATAGATAGATAGATAGATAGATAGATAGATAGATAGATAGATAGATAGATAGATAGATAGATAGATAGATAGATAGATAGATAGATAGATAGATAGATAGATAGATAGATAGATAGATAGATAGATAGATAGATAGATAGATAGATACAAACACACACATATACACATACCTCAAATAGACATACCATGCATGGTAATGTATACATGATAAAAGACCCAAAAAATGCATGCGTGTGAAATGCATGTGAGGCAAATGATGAGTGGTAAAGGTACTTCTTGGTAATTGGTGCATTATAAAGGCTGCTTCCCATTGCAAGATCAACTTTTTGCAAGGCCTATACCTTGCTTGTTAATACATATAAGTCACCCCAAAGTGGGCCCTAACCAGCACATAGGACTGAGTGCATTGTATTTAAAAGTGAGGATATATGGTTTTAAGGTTAATACATCCTGAAAGTGAAAAACTCCCAAGTTAGTTTTTCAATCCTGTGAGGTCTGCCTCTCCCATAAGATAACATTGGGTTACTTTATTACATTTATTAAGTGCTAACATTTGATTGGGTACAGGTAGAAATGTCATGTTTGCCTCGAAAGAATTGTCATTTGATAGTACCTTTAATGGTAAAGTCTGATTTTAAGTCACAATTCTGAAAATGACACTTTTAGAAAGTTGCAAAAACAACAGTTGATGGCCAGAATGCAGAACAATCTCGTACATTCACCCCAGTACCGAGATCTGGGCCTAAATACATTGTTTTTTTGCTCACCATGCCATTCCAGTTTGAACCCAGCAATATGTAAATCAGTCTTGACCCTGTGACTCATGGAAACAGTCCAGCCCGAACTGCCAAGCCAGGTCCTCCCTGGACTGGAAATAAGCATCCTAGGACCGGTTTCGGAGTTTCACCCCTCTTCAGCCAGGATAGCTTGATTCCAGTGGCATGGAGAGCACGGGACCCACGTCTGGGCATACCCGTCCCACTCGGGTGACAAATGCAAAAACAGCAGTTGATGGAAAGAATGCAGAACAATGTTGTACATTCACCCCAGTACAGAGATCTGGGCCTAAATCCATCGTTTTTTTGCTCATCATGCCATTCCAGTTTGAACCCAGCAATATGCAAATCAGTCTTGACCCTGTGCCTCATGGGAACAGTTCAGCCCGAACTGCCAAGCCAGGTCCTCCCTGGACTGGAAACAAGCATCCTAGGACCGGTTTGGGGGTTTCACCCCTCTTCAGCAAGGATAGCTTGATTCCAATGGCATGGAGAGCACGGGACCCACGTCTGGGCATACCCGTCCCACTCGGGGTGACAAATGCAGAAACAACAGTTGATGGACAGAATGTAGAACAATGTCGTACATTCACACCAGCACAGAGATCTGGGCCTAAATCCATCTTTTTTTGCTGACCATGCCATTCCAGTTTGAACCCAGCAATATGCAATTTAGTCTTGACCCTGTGCCTCATGGGAACAGTCCAGCCCGAACTGCCAAGCCAGGTCCTCCCTGGACTGGAAAGAAGCATCCTAGGACCAGTTTTGGGGTTTCACCCCTCTTCAGCCAGGATAGATTGATTCCAGTGGGATGGAGAGTACGAGAGCCACTTCTGGGCATACCCGTCCCACTCGGGTGACAAATGCAAAAACAACAGTTGATGGACAGAATGCAGAACAATGTCGTACATTCACCCCAGTACAGAGATCTGGGCCTAAATCCATCGTTTTTTTTGCTCACCATGCCATTCCAGTTTGAACCAAGCAATATGCAATATACTTTTAGAAAGTTGGCATTTTCTTGACCTCACCATTTTGTTTCTGCAGCCTTTGTGTATTCCTCACAACAGTTAGACAAAGTGGGACTATGTGTTGACGGGACGTGCCACCTGCCAGGATGGGTGGGGCAGGACTGTCCCTACCCCCACCTACATTTCAACGGGCTGGCTCCAGCACACTTACAAAGGAACTTGGTGTCAGTCTATTAGGAATCTAGATCACTTTGATCCTGGGCAGGGAAAGGAAAGAAATTTCCAAAGCCAGTTGTGAGGGTTGCGTAGATGTTTCCCCCACATCAAAGGCCGTCACTAGGTATTAACAGAGGACCCTCAGTCCAACTCTTCAGTACACTTCTGGACCTGCAGAGGACCCCCAGAAGGACTGGCTTGTGCTTCTGAGGGCTGCCTTGCTGCTTAAGGCCTGCTTTGTACCTCAGAGAACTACCCTACTGCTACCAAATGACTGCCCTGCTCCTTGAAGCTTACCTTGCACCCTCAGACTTGACTGTCTGCTGCATGAGACCCGACTTGCTGCTTGATCTCAAGATTTATAGAGTGGCTCCAATGGCTAGCTGGCTGGTCTCCTGTTTCTGCTACGGGGACTTAACAAGCTCCAGAGTCCTTGAACCCTGCACCCACCCTCTACCTCGAGTGAGCCCTAATCCCACAAGTGGTGCCCATACAATCTTGGACCCTCGTAAGTGGTGATAAAGGGACTTATCCAGCTAAAACCTGAAACTTGGGTTAAATGTAGATATCTTCACCATAACTCTATCCATCGGCTGCCTGACTATGATGCCTCCTCGTCCTCGGACAATGCTGCCCACCGTGCCCTGCTGAGCTTTAACTTCTAAAGAGCTTTTTTTCAAAACTTCTTCTAAGTCCAAAGGTAAGCCAAGACCAGGCCCAGTCCTCTTCATGTAGCCAAACCATCGCAGTCAGCCTTAACTATTGACTTTGCTCAGGTCTAATGTGAACAGATACCCGCTGTTGGCGCTTTGAGCTTTTAGGCGCTTTGTTTCACTTAGAACTTTAAAAGTTCATAACTCCGAGTCTATTCATTGGATTTAATTTGGTTTGTTGTCATTTTATTTATTAAAATCTAGCCTAGTTTTCTAAATTGGTTTGGGAGTTTTTTTGTTTTGTGTTTTCACTTTATCACTGTTTGAATGCTGCATAAATACTTTCCATGTTAACTTTCAGAAATTGGGTTCCTGGTTGGCTGAGGTATGCACCCAGGCAGGAGCCACCACTCTAGTAAGGGTAAGCTAAATACACACTAATAGATTACCTCACCCTCTGGCAGCTTAGCACAGAGCAGTCAGGCTTATCTAAAGAGTCAATGTGTAAAGTTTGGGCCGAATGTGATGGAGTGCCGGCCGGCCACAAGACCCACGCAGGCCCAGTGAACAAAGTACTTTTCCTGGTCGCAACAGCGAGATGCATCGATGTCAGGCTCACAGGTGCAGGATGCGTTGATCTTCTCTACCCAGAGAAAGCAATGCGCCAGTTCTGAAGACGAGTGACGGAGTCGAGAGGTGTCAAATGATGTGCCAGATTCGGGCAAGGGGATACGTTGATCTCACAAAACTGCAGAGACAGTGATACGCTGTACAATGCATCGATCTCTGAAAGCAAAGAGCTGATTATGAGGCGATGCGCCAATTTTAGTCTCTCAACCGGGCCAATGCACCGGTTCTGCTATAGGCAGAGAGGAGATGCCTCGAAATCAGTGTTGCACATAAGTAGGCCACTTCCAATCAGCCAAACACAGGAGCATTGATAGAGGATTTGATATCACTGAGTCTCAAGCAACAAGAGGCAAGCCAACAAGCCCTTCTCAAGCATTATTATCTGGTGATTGGTTTGCTGCTCATGTCAGATCACTCATCACTCAAAGAGAGCCAATGTTTTCCTTACTGGAGCCTGTTTACTTCTTCAGGTGCTCTATTAGTGTAGGTCTAGACGACAGACAGGTCTCACTTTAAAACAGTGGATTTTTCCCTCATTAGACTAGCCGGTTGATTCCGCATAGCAAGAATCAATTGGGCACTGTGAAATCTCAGCAACTGCTTACATCAAGACCATAAATGTTTTCCCTCCAACAGCCAGGAGTCTGAGACTCTATGTAGGTGACAAGGAAGTGAGGACTTACACTTCTTTCATTTGACATCTACCATGTAGCATTGACCATGGAGGCACAGTGTTATTGCCAAGGCACAAGTGCTATAGTTTCTTAATTTCAGTTTTTTATGATTTTTTGATTTGTATATATTTGCCTTTTAAGTGTAAACGTATATCGGCATTTTTTGTGTAACCTTAATGGATTAGCTTTGAAGGAGCTGCTCAAAGAAGGATGTTTCTATCCTCGGCTGAAGAGGTGAGTGAGAAGCTACAGAGAGTCTAGAAGGAGGCCAGGCTCTATGTAAGCAGTGATGAGCATCAGTATTCTGGGGCAGAGAAAAAGTAACCACTTAAATTTGAAAGACTGTCACATGGAAACTGTTGAAATTTAAAGTGAAGGGTTCAACTAGTTGAAGCTTAGCTGCCCCTGTTGAAATTCCCACCCGTATATTTGAATCCCTGATCCCAAAAATGCTCACTTTTTTCATTTAGATTTTCAGACCTGGCTCTAGGCACAGGAGGGAGGTTGAACAGTTTCCCTTTCAGTGACCCAGAAAATTAAGAAATGATGGGCCAGATAAAATTCCCGGCACTGGCGATAGATAAACTTTGCTCTGGTGAGTGACCAAAATGACAATCCGGTCAAATGCAAATATAATTTTTGCAAAACTGTTCAGTGCTCAGTGCACACTTTCTTTTTTTTTTTTGTTAAATATTTTTATTGACTGCAAAAGGCACATTAACATACAGATCTCTGCGCCTACAACCCGGGGGCCGGCTACAGTGTTGCAAATATTAACCCAACAGCACCGGTTATCCCACATCCCGGAGGCCGGGTATCACAGTGTGCAGCCGGCACAGCTCCTGCAGTATTCCAATTCGCTTTCACTGGAAATCCTTGTCTTAGGAGCGACCCCCTGACAGTTGCAAGGTCAAAGCTTGTTTTACCCGTATCCTGTTGCTCCCAGTTCCGTACCTTTGGCAAAAAACTCTAAACCCCCTATCCCCGCCCTGGAATCCCACCAGGCCCCCCCAGCCCACCCACCTAATCCAAACAGTTGAGGTCACCTGCCAGCCGCCACCGTATCAGTAGTTGTGCACTCAATGCCCACCCACATCCCGACACCCTGAAGCGTCCCTGAAGATCTTCATCACCTCTAATCTGGTCCCTCCAGTGCGGATTTTATGCCTCCACCCTACCAGCACTCTCCCCAGGAGCCTCTCTCTGAACTGCCTCCATGCTGGAACACCCCGGGGCGCTTTCCGCTTCCGTATCTCCCCTGCCAATATATTCTGCGTACAGTCCCCCAAAGTTTTTGGGCAGGCTGCGCGGCGGCAGCAGCTCACTGAACCTCTCTGTCTGAGTACAACAGTAGAGTACATCACGTTTCCACTGCGCCACTGTGGGTAATGGGCCCCGCATCCAGCCGTTTCGCAACCAGCATCCCCATATCTACCAAACGTCGCGCCGCCCTTGGTACTACCCTGGAGTGTCCCAACAGGGCCACAGCCGGATCTGGAGCCAACTCCACCTCTGCCACTCTCGCTATCTGCCGATAGATCGCCTCCCAGTAGCTGCGTATGCCAGGGCAGTGCCACGCCAGGTGCATAAAGTCTGCCACTGGGTGCTTGGATCTTTCACACGCCGACTCTTCTCACAGGCCATAACGATGTAGTCGCTCCGGAGTATAATAAATCCTGTTTATAAATTTGAAATGTACCAGCCGGTGTCTGCCATGCAGGGAGATACGTCGTATCCCCGTGCAGCAGTATGCCCACATGGCGTCGTCAATTGTAATTTCAAGATCTCTCTGCCATGCCAGTCGGGCCTTAGTGTACTCCTGCGACCTTTGCGACTGCGCCGTGCGATATAATGTAGAGATCAACTTATGGGTATTTTTGTTCTTAATAATAAAGGACAACTCCGGAACCTCCGGTGGTTCCGCCATGTCATCCCCCAGCAACTGTCTCCAAGCATGTCTAACTCTATGGTATTGGAAACGTTGCAACTGCGTGCCACCCCCTACCGATGCGGCCACTTCCTCCCATGTCTTAAAAATGCCGTTCACGAACATGTCTCCCATGGTGTGTACACCCAACGCTCAAAGTGACCCCACCACCCCCTCTTCCTTGCAGGGGGACAGCCACACCGCCCAGTCAAGTGGCATTGCCGGTGAATAGAGCTGCGCCCCCGACGTGCACTGTAATATATTGTTCCAAGCATGTCGGGTTGAATTCAAAGAGTCTAAGAACTCCGTTCGGCGGTCCGGTGGCTCAAAAATGACAGCGGGGAGCGGGAGCGGCGCTGCGAACAAAGTCTCCAATTTGAGGTACCGTCCCCATGTATCCAACTGTGCGCCTGAGTCCCCTGCGCCACCCTGTAATACAATTCCAGGTCCGGCGCTTCCAGGCCGCCCAGATGGTAGGGCAACGTCAGGACCCGCCAGCTGATTCGTGCCTGCTTGCCCGCCCACGCCAACCTCAGCAGAGACGCCTTCAGCCGAGCGAAGAAGGTGCGCGATAGCACCATGGGGATGTTGACAAACAAGAACAGAAATCTAGGGAGCACGACCATCTTCATGATGGATATGCGTCCCAGCAGCGAGAGAGGCAGCTTGATCCAGGTCTCCACATCATCTTCGAGTTTACTGATTGCCCTGCCATAATTCTCAGCCAGCACTACCTCCGAGTCCATATGAAGCTGGATCCCCAGGTAACGGACCGCGTCGTCTGACCACTGCAGCGTATATTCCATGTCAAAGGGGCCGTGACCGGCGTCAACGGGAACACTATAGACTTGGTCCAGTTCACCTTCAGACCTGAGAGTGCTCCATATTGAACCACCTCCCGCAACACAGGGGCCAGGTTATTTTCTGGGTCCCTGACGTATAGCAAAGTGTCATCCGCGTATGTGGAGACCACTATCTTATAAATTGGAAAGTTAATTCCCCTCAGACTCTGATATTCACGCAGAGCACACGCCAATGGCTCCGCCACCAGTGCATACAAGATAGGCGACAGGGGGCAGCCCTGTCTCGTCCCTCTCGAAATAGGCATCACATCCGTAACTCAATCTCCCAGCCGTAGTCTCGCAGTGGGGCCGCTATACAGCACCCCGATCAGCTGCAGGAAGACCGGCCCAGCCCCATTCTTGCCAGGACCTGCTGAATGAACGGCCACTCTACCGAGTCAAAAGCCTTTTCCATATCAAGAAAAACAGCTAATGCCCGCGTGTCTGGGCGCACATGTTGCATGACTCCAAACGCCGTCCTCAGATTGTATGTGAGGTTCCTGCCGGGCATGAAACCCGCCTGTTCAGGGGCTACAAGTTCCGGGGTGAGCAGGGCTAGGCGAGTGGCCAACACCTTCGCGTATAGTTTAGCGTCAAGGTTCAGCAGCGACAACGGCCTATAAGAACTGCATTCCTCCGGCAGCCTACCCGGTTTTGGAATCGCAACCAGGAGAGCCTCCCGCATGGATGGCGGCATGCTCCCTTTAACGCACGTCATCGAACAATGTCGATATGTGTGGAAGGAGCTGATCAATAAAGGCTCGGAAGAATGCAACAGTGAGGCCATCCGCTCCCGGGGCGCTATGCGCTTTCATGCCTGCCAGTGCCTCCAGAATTTCATCCCTTTCAATAGGCAGGGCCAGAAATTCCCTGTGCTCGTTCGTGAGAAACGGCAGCTTAATATAGTCCAGGTAGTCCCCTATGCTATCCTCAATACCAGTCTGTTGGGAAGCATACAGCTTAGTGAAGTACGACTGAAAGCGCGCAACTATATCTTCCTCTTCCGTTAAGAGCAAACCTTCCTCCGATCTGACCTGGGTGATGACGGATCTACGTATACGGGTTTTGAGTAAATTTGCTAATATCGATCCCGGTCTATCATCCTCCCCATACACCCTGGCGGTAGCGTACTTCCCCAAATGCAGTACCTCTGCATCAGCGGTCTCGTGGAATTCCGCCAGTAGTGTCTTCATCTCCTCAGCGATGCCCTCATCCTGTGTTACGCGCTGTTTAGCCTCCAGGACCTCCAGTTTGCGTTCCAGCATCGTAAGCCGCTGCCTAATGTCTCGTAGCACCCCCGAGTGTTTGGCCATCGCCACTCCTCGGATATAGACCTTGAAGGTCTCCCGGATAGTCTGGAAGTTGTCCACAGACCCTAGATTGGTATCAAAAAATTGCCCAATGGCCTCCGCTAGTTCCTCCTTAAAGAGGGGGTCCAGCAGCGAATATGGGGGAAATCGCCAAAGAAATGGCGGAACCATCTTTCTGGGTGCAGCAAATGACATCAACACAGGAGAGTGGTCAGAAAGTGTGCGCGGAAGCACCGAACAAGCTCGCACCTGCGAAAGGAGAGACGAGGACACAAGCCAATAATCTATCCGTGTGTGCAAGCTGTGGTATGCCGAGTAGTGTGTAAAGCCCCCCTGTTCCGGATTACGAGTTCTCCATACATCCTCCAGATCTAAGCAGAGCATTTCTCACGTAATCGCCTTCGCCGCCGTGGCTGCGCCCGTACCGGACCTCCCGATCTATCCATCCCGGGGTTCAGAACTACATTAAAGTCTCCTCCCCACAGCACATTCCGCGCTCCTTGGTCCCTAACCGTGCCCGCCAACGCTATGTAGAATTCAGGGCAATCATAGTTCGGCCCATAACAGTTAACCAGCAGTACATCCAAACCTCTGCCCTGAAAGCGCTTTAGCACAAATCTGCCTGCGCTGTCCGTAGCAATGAACTGCGTTCTATATTCTGCCCGAGGGCTGACCCAAGTCAGTACCCCTCTAGAGTGTGTTGTGAACCCCGCCGCATGCGCGTCGCAGAGCTCCCTGGAGCGCAGCATAGGACTATTAGTAGGAAGATGCGTTTCTTGGAGGAAAGCTATATCTATCTGATGTCTCTTAAGGTAGTGCATAACTTTACGGACTTTACGGTGATCATTCAGGCCCCTAACATTCCAGGTCAGGATTCTGAGAGTGCCAAGGCGTTCAGACATATCTGTGCTGGTCATGGACAGCAGTTATGCCGGGGCGCCAATCGCCTGCAGCTCTGTGTCATAAGGAGCAGGCGCGTACAAATATACAGTTCAGTGCATACCGACAGTTAAACCTCAAAACCCTACAACTGGAACCCCCCCTCCCCCCACCCACAGCAGACCCGCCCCAACTTGGCCTTGCCGATTCCCATGAATGGGCGCCCTAGACCTCCCGCCTCCCTACCTCCAACTTACTGACCCACTGAAAGCTGTGGAACGCACTCGCGGGCGGAGGTTGCTCAGCGCTCACACCCTAGTGTGGAAGCGCCTAGTCCCTAACAGCTACCACCCGGTCCGGTGAGCCTCTATCTGCCCTTCCACCACCTACCCGCTATAGTCGACCGCGGCTCCGTGGCTGTACTCGGGACATAAGAACTCAGGAGCTCCCGCACACACCCACCAACAGAGTGACAATATATTTAAACCCCTCGGGCAGTGGGCTTCGCACTCGGGCCCAGCAGGTTAAACCCCCGCAGTGGGCACGCGCCCGCGGTCTCTCCATCGGTGGGAGGATGTGTACAATACCCCACTCTGCCTGCACTCAGCTGACCCCAGCCCCGCAACCCGCACCAACCCACCAACCCCAGCTCAACTCTGCTCGAGTCAATGAATTCAACGAGTCTTGCCTGCCTTTCGGGGTCAATCCTGCTTGTCCAGTCCGCCATCCATCGCACCTTCCTGAAGCTGCGTCGCGGGGCTCCTTCGCTGCTCCTTAGCCCAGTCCTTCAGCGCTTTCTGCAAAGCTTTAGGGTCCTGGAAAATATGTGATTTGCCCTGTCTGTTGACCCGCATTTTGGCCGGGTACAGCATCGCATAATCCAAGCCCAACTCCCGGAGCTGTTTTTTGGCTGGGGCGAACTGACGTCTAGCTTCCTGCACTCTGGCTGTGAAGTCCGGAAAGAGTGATATAGTCGACCCCTCGTATGTCAAGGTTTTCTTTTCGCGGGCCACACTCAGAGCAGCATCCCTGTCTCTGTAGTTCAACAGTTTCGCGATAATCGGTCGGGGTGGTGCTCCCGGTGGGGGCCTGGGGCCCAGGGACCTGTGCGCCCTCTTCACCACGAACATCCCCGAAAACACCTCCTTTCCCAACAGCTCGACCAGCAGCGTCTCTACGAAGCATTCCATGCTGCCCGTCGCAGTCGTGTCCGGAAGGCCTGTAATGCGCAAATTGCACCGACGTGTACGGGCCTCTAAATCCTCTGTTTTGTCTTGTAACACCTGCATCTGGCGCTCGAGTTTCCTTTGGCCCACGTCCAGGGACGTCTGCGTTCCCTCCACCTCCGAGAGACATCTGTCTGACTGGTCCAGGCGTTCCGCATGTTGGTCCATACGCTCGCCCATACGATCCATCCTGTATGATAGTGCGTCGATCTTGGCTCCGAGGGAGGCTATGCCACTCTGCAACCCTTTCTCCATCGACAGCAATAGCCCCCGAATGTCCTGCTCTTTCTCCGGGGGGGCAGGTGTGCCCCCCGTCGCCCCCTCCACCGGCGCCTGGGCTTTGGGGCGCCGCTGCTCGAATGTCAGCTTGGGCTGGAATTTATCGGTCTTGCCCATCTCAAGTCTCAGCGCCTCGCAGCGCGGTTTGGTCCCCCAGGGCGCACCAAGCCTGCGCTCCCATGTGCTTCGCTGCACTGCTGGGCCTCACTCCGCAGTCTCCGCTCGTTTGCACTTCGCAGCGACTGCCCACACAGCTTGCACCCCATCCGCGGCCGTGTCCGAGCGCACCGGGGCCCAGTTAGCACTGTGCCAGCCCACAGCCACACTCTGTTAGAGACCAATGTTCCAACTTGGGGCCAGGAGACGCCACCACACCCAGACCTTACTCGCTGTTATATTCTGCAGCCTACAGGGACCACAGCCGGGCAACCGCCTTACCGGCTACAGGCTCTCAACTCGTGTGGCCTCTTCTTTGCTGCCGCAGCGCGGTCCCTCCGGCCTCAATGTCAGTGCGGCATGCCCGGGCGTCAGCACAGGCCGAGTCTGAGTCTTTGGCCAGATGAAGGCCTACTATGCGACTGAACAAGAAATTGAGAAGTGTTCTGAAGAATTTAGTTATGATGGTAACATAACATAACAATTTGCATCCTAATGTAATCCTCGACAATCTTCAAACGACACAGTATATTATAAATAATGTAATATATTATACTTTTGAATTAATTGGTAGACTCCAAGGAGAAGAGGCAATATAACATTTTCTATGTCAGTGACCCGGAGGTTTGTGACATATAACGATCTATTGCTCCAATTTTACGCAGCTTTAATGTATTTTTTTCCATTGGGAAAGTGACATTTTAACTGAAAATATACTTCGACAATTGAGTTATGAATTTATGGCCGGTAAAGAAAGAGAGAACAAGGAGCTTTATCAAATAAAGTAAACATAGGAAGTATGTAGATGTATTGAGGCACTTATACAAGCAGTGCACCTTTGCATAGGTTTGTATCTATTTAAGGAGGCTATAGGTTTGTGCTTAGCCTGCATTTTTTAAATTGAAAAATGTCACAGTTACATTTGTTAGGTATTAAGGAGAGAGAGAGGAACAAGATAGCTAGTTCTCTTCCCCTAAGGACATGTATACAATCAAGAAGAACTAGCTTCAGAGTTAGCTATGGTCTCCCACATCCAGTGTGGTCAACATGTTTCAGCCAGGCCTTGACTATGATCTGGCTTTCTTCAGGACCTTATATGTGTAAAAGGTGAGGTCAATTTAAAGTATAAGTGACCGGATATGTGCTGCACTTGCTAAGGTGCAATATGGGTAAGAGGGGGGTTCCCTCTTTGGTTTGTTACCTATATTGAGGAAAAACAACATAAACACAAAAACGAACAAATACACACGTTTTCACAGTTAGCTTCAGTAAATGCACATATGACTTATGTGCTTCTATGCCGTCGGGTCCATGCTGTAACCGGAAAATTGACAGCGGTGCGGTACGGGAGTGACGGGGTAGTTGAATGGCCGAGGTATGCGCTATTTAGTGCAGAAGTTCAATAATGGAATCGTGACATGCTTAGATTAGCAAATGCGTCAAGAAAAAGTGAGGTACTTACTCTTGTGATTAACAGAGAAAACCTAATAAGTATCCATCAAGGGGGTCTGGATTATAGTCACACTCTGTTATGCAAAAGAGACATGGGTAAATTGTGGAAGTGTCAACTTTAAAGTTTGAGAGCTTCCCCCTTGGTTTCGAGGTGCGTTACCCCCCCAGTCTCCACTCCACTTATTTCATCAAAGCTCAGGACCCTCGTCAAACCTACTTGGTTGCGTCGGATATCCATCGTTGTGAGCCCTCGATCGGCTAGAGATTTAAGTACCATCCACGTCTGCCGCAGCCGCAAACGAATTTCGTAGCGCGCGCTGCATCGCATTTTGCGATGCAGCGTGCGCTACGAAATTCGTTTTATTGATTTAATTGTTTACTTACCTGCAATTATCCATATTCCGGTTTTTAGAACCCCCCACCCTGCCCCTCCCCCGCCCCACCTTACCACCCCACGGAACTCCCTCCACGGGCTGCGGCCGGTCTGCCATTTTGCTCAGGTGGATGTGATTCTGGTGAGCGCAAGTAGCGTCTGTAGGGAGAGATAAACATAGAGGACAGACTGCAGGGCCCTTGCAGTGTGCGCGTGGGGCTGTTTGTGTACGCAAGAGGGGACGTGTCCTCCTTGCGTCGTGGAAGAACAGAGTTATTTGTTAAAACGAGAAGATATCCGATTAAATAATCGGTGGTGGAATTAATTAATAAAAAACTGCGGATTTGCATTTTTGAATAATTTAAATGAATGGGTGTACAACGTATGAATTGTAGTATGTTTTTCTGATGATCAGGAAAATTGGCATTTTGCCTCAGAATGTCTAATTTGTTGCAGACTGAGGGGCGAGAGAGCACTAGGTGTGAGGGGTTTTCGCCACTGTCACCGTTATAAAGGATATTGCACATGCTGTTAGTGATTCTGCACTTGTTGGTATTCGTGCAAGATCTGATTCTGAAATAGGGAAAGAGATGTTCCGTTTACTCCTGGTATGTTGCCATTATGGTGTGTGTAGGTGTACAAATCAACCAAAACATGCTGGTGGGCATTCAACCGGCAGTCAGGCATGTTGCACTTTTCATGCATCTGTGCTATATGGAAAGCATAGGAAGCATGGTGCCTATGGTATCAGTGAAGCGGTCGTATTGCTCCAAATAAGGTCCTGAAGAAAGCCAGATCAAAGTCAAGGCCTGGCTGAAACATGTTGACCACACTGGATGTGGGAGACCACCTTGCTTTTAATACTGCCAAAGGCCCATTTATTAAAACAACCCTTGTAGGTAGTGGGACCCAAGGACAGTTATTAATTTACACTCACACACTATCACTGCACACTCAAGCACTAAAATACCAGCTCCGCTGTAAATAGGCATTGCAGCACACCCGGGGCACTCTCTGTGCCACCGGGTGGGGCCCGATGATGAAACATGCCACCAACTAGGTTGGTGGATGAGGGCTTTCATAAGAAATAGTTTTTCTTTCCTCTACGAAAACACACTTCTTGATGCTTTATTTACATTAGCTAGTTCTTCTTGATTGTATACAGTTGTATTTGTCTCAGGTTGCGTTAGCTGCTGTTTTCAGAGAAAAATTAAAAAAATATTTGCGTCTTTCTTTAAAGTACCAAAAAAGGCAACATGGCATTCTACTTTATGAGATGGACAGCTGAAAGATTTATATGAGTATAGACAGTTCTATCACACTCATTGTCAGTTTATTCACAACCTCAATGGCATTCTTTGAAAATACCATGTTTCTCATTATTTCATTATTTACACATTTATACTAAACAGAAGTGAGCTTCTAGTTAATAAAACATCCTTGCAACATAACTAATTTATAGGACGAAGCACGGGAGAAATTAGTGCAAATTTAGAAAACTGACTTACTCACTGTGTTAGAATTGCACTTTAAAATGCTTTAAAATGCTGCATAAATGTTTATGTTACAAAATGACTCATAGGAAAAACATATAATGTTTAGAATCCTGGTAACAAACTGTGAAAATATATTAGTTAAATCACATGTGGGATTTAGAATGCTCTTAGAATGTTTGCAAACTAAGGTGTTTAAACATTTGTTTTGCACAAGGCAACCATTTCTAAACATGTATAACAGGACTCTTGCTCACAGGTACTTGAATATGAGATTTAGTAGAAATGTTTAACATTAGTGACATCTTTGGAAATATGCTGACTATAACATTGTGTTCATCCAGCTTCTCACCCCATTCTAGATCATATGTTAAGATACAAGGAGCTTATTTGAACTGCTTATATTAAATGATGACTTAGAGACTTTTATGAATGCTCTTCTAAATAACATTTATTATTGTTTTAATATAGCCTTAGAGCTGGATGTAGCGAGCTCTACCAGCCATTAAAGGCCCGCTCCAGCATTAAAGGCCAAGCCGAAGGCCTTTAACAAGGAAGTGGCTTTTAATAGCCGGTAGCACCCACTACAGAGGGCTCTAAGGTTATTAGCTAGAGGGCAGAATGTTCTAATTTGTAAAACAAAGGCCTCATGGAGCACGAGGGGTTTGAAATCCTATCGGGCTCCGTAGGCCTTTGTTCACAACAAGAGCTGTGAAAAAACATTAGAATGTTGATACTTCGGGCTTCTACCAGCCATTAGAACCCAAGAGCACTCCATTGTCTTCAGTGGAGTGCTTAACATTCCAATGTTCTAATATTACTGACTAGCTATTTTTCACACATTGAGCTCATAGTGTATCCTTTAGCTTAAGTTAGAGAGTTCTCATGAGACCCTTATTTCATGAAACACGTGCTGTAATAATATATAGCAATCATGATGACAAGAGTACAGACTGTGGAAATCAGAAGAAGAAGCACTGTATGACTGACAACACCACCACGTGAGCTATTCTCATCGGATATTGACAGAAGACGTCTACAAAAGTGTTCCAAAAATATGAACCTATAGTACTAAGTATTCCTCACTAGTTAAAACACCTTTTCTACATACACATTCTCATTCTCTTGCACTTACTACCCTTATCCATCTTTCTCATTCATTTGACTTTCCGGTGGTCCTGCTGCTGGATCTTTCTTGCCTTAAGACTCTTCTTTATGGAAAGTTTATTTTCCCTAGCTATTGTCCGAGGTGACTACTTTTGGATTATTAGTGATCCATGCTACTACAAGGATCACATTTTTATTTACAGTTGGTACTGCAGCTGTAGGGAATTCAGCTGAGTTTCCAGAACTACTCTTTATGAGAAGTTCATCTCTTATTTGCCCTTCTCCAGAGGGACTCTTTATGGGTTCTATATAGAATAGGTCCTTCATTTAGCTTAGGGGGTTTCTTTATGGAACACTGTGTATTATTCTAATGCTGACTTCAAACCAAATCTATTTTTTATTTCTGTAAACTTACTAAACAGAAAAAAGATAGTTAGAGACCCTAACTTTTTGATAAATGACGGTTTCTGAAACCTCACTAACCTCTCATCGTTGGCTAATCACTAAAATCTCAATGTCATTGATGTTTTGAATATTTTGATACAGCTCTAATTCACCTGCGGTGGAAAAGGTCATTTAAACTCTCTAGAGCTTCAAGGATTCTCCACGGTGTGATTTGTAAGTGGGTGTATATAAAGATTAAACTATCTTGGTGCGTCCTTGGGCTCCCACAGTTTCTGGTAGCAGAACGGATGGTTAAACACCCAAAATAGAGCGAAAATGAGTACCCTTCAAATATTTACATAATTCCTTATTCCAATTTCCAGTGGCCAAATCCAGATGGAGTGATGAGCAGTTACGGTCTTGGCGGTTACGGTCTGGGCTTGTGAGTATCAATAGGGAGAATAATGTTGTGGTTGTGAGAGTAGAGTGAATGTGCTTTCTTTGTAGATGAATTACGTTTTATGAGACAATAATTAAGAGATTGTCGTAGAAAAAAAAGATGGACCCGATTTACGAAGGCAATCTGAGACAAAAGTCTAATTTTATGAGTTTTGTTGTTCACAGAGGTCATTTATGAGTCCTATCTTCACGTCTGCAGTCTGGCTGGAATCTCCGGCTTGAACCATATTCTCTTACTTTGTTGTTTGTTTTTTCCTTTTAATAAACAGCGACACTATATTGAGTGTCCATATACTCTGCTGCAGTCTGATGAAGCAGCACTTGAATCCTTAAGAGGTGAGCTGATACACACTCACCATGATGTTCAATTACTCTAACTGGTTACACAGAGGTTTTTCTATTCTAAATACAAATGAAGGCACACTTAGAATGTGATATGCATGAAATCACGTTGTTTTTATCACTTGTATAGATTCAAATAGGTTGTGTACGGTGAAATACACCCACTGGAATTAATAGGACCATGTACCAATATCTCCATTTGGTTGTTTGATCCTTTTTGTTTGTACTCTAGGTTGGTAGCTTTTCTCCGGGGGAACATCCTACCGAGAGAAGAAGTGGTATGTAGAACCACACTGTAGATAGTTTTCATTTAGTCACTAGGTTCTGAGGAATCGCCAACTGATCTATTAGAGACATTTTATAGGCGAGAAACATGTTGACCACTAAGGGGTAGAGCGTAATGTTTGTCAGATTAAAACAAAATAGTCGCCCTCCTTCTTATTTTTACTTTTTAATCAGGTTGTGACCTCTTCAGAATAAAAATAATTATAAACGATTCCCTTACCTGTTTTAACCCACACACCACATCTACATCTTACCAGGCACCTCACACCGACGGCACCTATACGGCAAGGAACAAAAGATCTCCAATGAAGAGCCCCTTTATGGGTGCCCGTCAAGCATTGCAGTGCCGGCTCGACGAGGAGCAGACCCATATGATGAAGCATGACACCTAGCTTGCTGGGTGTGTGAGGGTCCTAGTTCCGAAAGGAGGTATTTCCCACCTCCCCACCACTCTGAGTACTCACCAGGTGGCCAACTTGCCACCCAGGAACACCGTACCTCTTTTGTCTTCTAGTTCCATAGTCTCAGCACCCAGGCCCAAATCTCCGGCTCTGGCCGTACTCTCAAGGTCGGACCGGATGAAGTGTAATCAAAGGGCAAGAATGCAACTTTTACAAAAAGAAACATTAGGAATGTGTGATAAATGGTAGAGAAAGTCATGAAAATCAGTTTGGGCAGGGAAATGGGTGTGGTCGGACACTACATCATATCCCTGAAAATTTGCTCCTTTGCATCATGTACATGCAGTCCACAATTTGCGCCTCCCTCAGTGTTGACTGTAGTGTTGACACGTATAGATTCTAGCCCGACTGCGGATGTAAAGATACGACTCATAAATGACCTCTGTGAATACCAAAAGTCATAAAGTTAGGCTTCTGTCTCAGATTGCCTTTGTGAATCTGGCCCGATGATTTCAGGCTCTAAGAAGTCAAAAGATCCCAGGATAGTAATCTTGTTTTGCAAAGAGATTAGTAGATGTGTGTAGTTCCATCACTTCCATCAATAACTATAGGGACAAACATTGATGATTGGTTAACTTTGTTAATTTTGGTGAAACCTTATTGCGCACCAAGGTGAAGTTGCATTAAGTAGTGTGAATTTTTGCGTTAAGAGTTAGGCAAACAAGATTGGTCAGAAAAGACTTTTAAAATAGCAAAGAAGAAAATTGTAAAGAAGGGTGGATGCTGCAAGGAGTGAGAAGTTGATGTCATAGTGTTTCGCGCTGGGATTGGCTGTTTGGTGTGTTTTGCTCTGTCATTGGTTGCTGGTGACATGTACCCCACTACGTATTGGATATTAAAAATGTTAGCTCTATTCACGGATTGGACAAAGGGGTTACTAAAGTTAAAGCTGTTATTTGATTAGGAATTGAACATTTTGATAAATACGGATCAAAATCGAAACATTTGGTTTCGCAAAACACATCAAATAATTGGGTTGGTAACAGGAAATATTTCAAGGATTTTAAGAAATTGGTGAAGGGAGATGTTACTATTCCTGTTCGGAAAGGTGAGGAATTGCATCCTAAGGGTACTCCAGCTTACATAATGACTACTGATCATGGAATAAATACATGTTTATGGCTGAAACAATGGATGCGAATTACCGAGGATGAGGGTGCATTACGTTTGCCTAGATTTGGAACCTTTAACACCAGGATTCACATCATTTAAGGGGAAAATTATATGAAATGAAGCCACCACGACGCCCCATGCAATATGAAGCTTTACAGATCTAGGGAAAGGTTGTGAAAGAGAAGTAAAAGGAAAGATATCAGAGGAGAGTAGGTAGAGCCATAAAAAAGTGTCATAAGGCTCAATCAGACTAAGAACAGTGTAGGTGGAGGAAAGGAATTATTGAAGGAACCAGACTGTACCCAGTTATTACATTAGGGATGATTGAGAAGGATAAGGATGCAGCAATGCATGAAGGGGAGGATTTGGATACTGATTCAGGGGATGAGATATTAGAGGAAATTCTATCTTCCCGACCACATCCTGTAACATATACAGATCCAGGAGAGATAAGCGTTAGTGCTAGACAGACTGTGGCTACTGCTCCAGTTCTTCAAGATCCACATTCCACTGAATGGCCTTTACAGGTTCTGCAAATTACTCCAACCATAGTGAGACAACCTATTTATCATTGATGTCGCGAGTGTCGACAAACTCAGAATACGGGGTTATAAGTGTGGAGGCCTCAAAAGAATTTACAAGCCTTAATTGACGGAGGAGGGACCTCATTCTTTGCGACTCCTTTGTGTTCTAGTGAATAACTCAGAAGTGGAGAAGGAGGGTTACCAGCTTGGATTGAGTAATTGAATAGGGAAAGAATGGCAGAGGCTACAGAACCTCTGAAGGATACAGAAACTAAAAAAGGACAAACCTCTAGATATTCCTGAATAGAGAATTGATCTGGAAGAATTAATTAGTAGATGTTTAGATTTTGATAATTTTGGATCAATACCAAAGACCTGAACTTATCTATCTTTGTAAAGAGATTACTTGAAGAGCAGCCACCAAACACAATCATTTGGCAGGCGTGGCAAGGAACTATCAAGTGGATCTTAATAATAATGTGAACTTACATCGAAATTACAGGGTTGAATTAGATGACCAAGCAATTAAAAATTTGAGGGTTGCAGGAAAGATAAAAAGATAAAGAAGGAAACTGAGGGGGAACAGAAAGAAGTGTGAGAAGTGAAACAATATCCATTGAGGGAAGAAGTCAGAGGTGCTTATGTACATAGTCCATGGAATATAGGTGACTTGACTGCAGTTACAAACAATTTTCTAAAGATGAGAGACAAGCCAGTGCAGTGGTATGATCAGGTGGAAAGGTTTCTTAAGATTTCAAAGGTGTTGAGGAAAGACCTGGATACATTCTTGGACATTGTGGTTTTAGTGGATTTGTAGTCAGAGGGTAAGAAATCTGTACAGTGGCCGAAAACTGAGCTTCAGAGAGAAAAGGGAACAGGTGATCCATCACCAATAATAATGGGAAAGTACGAGCAGTGATACATTTTCTGAAAGGGAAAATTCCTCCAAAAGATATTAATTGGCTGAAAATTAAAGAACGACCTAGGAGCCGCAGGAAACAGTTCATGAGTATTACCAAAGGTTGATGCAGGTTTTAAAACAGCATAGTGGAAGCGAATACCCTGAAGAAAAGGATATGTTTATTTATTTATTTTTATTAAGTTTTCACATAGGCAATAAAATCATAAACAAAAACAGGCCCTCTAGGGGCATATACTAAAGGAAACCAAAGTACAGAAACCAATACCGTGCCTGACTGCAGTTACGGTGTACATCAATGAAAAAGCAGCTGTCAGTCATAATAGGAATAATGTAATACATCATTGAGCATTATGCGTTCAGTGCATTGAATTGTTACAAGAGAAAGACAAAAAATACACAAGCCATCTGTGCCCCAGTGACAAAGTCTGGAAGGAACAGTGTTTTAGTCATCACGGCCATATTCACTGCAACAAGTGACAAGGAGCGCGGAACAACAATGCTGTGATCGACCTTAACCCCTCCTGTATGAAAAAATATCTTGGGGTGTTTATTGAGCATCCTCAACTCTCTCCTCACCCCTTGGGGGTCGGGTCACCTCGTCAGCCGGGTCTTTATCTTTAGTAGTGAGATACATCTTATACAATTCCCAACAAATTTTTGGGTGTCTGTGCGGGGTAAGAAGTTCGCTGTAGCTTTCTGTCTGAGTGTAGCAACACAACATATCTTTGGACCAGGTAGCCACTGTAGGGAGAGGACCCCAGGACCAACATATCGCTATCCTGCACTTTGCGATCAACAGACCCATATCAACTAATCTCCTGATGGCTTTGGGCAGAGGTTTAGAATATCCCAGCAATTCTAGCATGGGGTCCAGGGCAAGGGGCACATCCACTATATCTCCCAGTACTTTGAAGATCTGCTTCCAAAAAGTAGCTATCCTGGGGCACAACCATGCTAAATGCAGGAAATCCGCCACAGCAGCCCCACATCTTTCACACACCGCATCGTCACGTAACCCATACCTGTGGAGATGCTCAGGAGTGTAATAGACCCTATTAAAAAACTTGAAATGAATCAGTCTATACCTCCCATTGAAGGAAATTCTCTTTGTACTTTTCCACTGCACATCATCTATATCAGACCTCAAATCCACTTGCCATGCCAGTCTCACCTTCGTGTATAGGTTACAGGGAAAACTCTGTGTGGCCTTTTATAGTTTAGCAATGATTTGCGTCGGATTGTCTGACCTAATGACACATGTGAGTGTAGCTACCACTGGCGGTTCAACCATATCTGCCCCCAAGTTCTCAAGTAATGACTGCCTCAGCCTGTGGAACTGAAATCTAATACGTGGCATGTGGTGGGGCACTGCCGTAGCCACTGCATCCCAGGTTTTAACCATGCCGTTAGTGAACATCTCACCCATCGTCTCAATTTTCAGGAAGTGCATGGCATTCGTGACCCCCTTTTCTGTACAAGCTGATAACCAGAGGCACCAATCGAGTGGCATGAGTGGAGAATATAAAACAGCACCGGATTGCAATTTTAAGAGATAATGCCAAGCGTGTACCGTCACGTTGATAGAATCTATGATGCCTGTCCTGCGATCTGGAGGTAGAAAGAGAAGTGCTGGCAAAGACTTTAGAGCCGCAACAACCCGCTCTATCTGCACATGCAGAGTGTCAGGCGGGCCGTGTATCCAGGAATGTGCATGAGCGCTTTGCGCAACTCTGTAATAGACATCTAAGTCGGGGCACCGAGGCCGCCCATGTGGTATGGGAGTGTAAGAATATCCCATTTGACGCGTGAGTATTTTCCAGCCCAAGCAAGCCTAATTAATAAGGAGGTAAGTGTACGAAAAAAGGAGCTGGGAAGGACCATCAGAATGTTGGGAAACAGAAACCGTGGCAGCACCATCAGTTTCATGATTGCAATTCTGCCCACGAGGGACAATGGCAGCCATATCCAGCGATCGATGTCGTCCTCTAGTTTGCTCACAGCTACCCCATAATTCTCTCTAAATTCCGAATCCGTGTGGACCTTAATGCCTAAGTACCTAAACTGGTCTGTAGTCCACCTAAGTGGGAAATCGAGGGTGAAGGGGACTCTGGCTGTGGTAAGGGTGAATGCAATCGATTTGGCCCAGTTGACCTGCAGACCGGACAAAGCTCCATACCTGACCACCTCACGGAGAACTGGGGAGAGGTTCGTTTCAGGGTCACGGACATATAGCAGTGTGTCATCAGCATAAGTGGAGATGATCATTTGATATCCTGGGAAGCGTATTCCCTGGTATCTATGGTATTCTCTAAGCGCACAGACTAAAGGCTCAGCGACCAGTGCATACTACAGCGGAGAAAGCGCACACCCCTGTCGCGTGCCTCTAGTAATTGGGATAGTTGTCGTAACCATGTTACCCAGCTTTATCCTAGACGTCGGCCCATTGTAGAGCTCTCCAACAAGCTGTAGTAATACGCTACCAACTCCCATCCTTGTCATCACATGATACATAAACTTCCATTCGACCGAATCAAATGCCTTCTCCATATCTAGGATATGGCCACTGCTCTTACTTCTGGCCTCGTGTGTTGAATTGCCCCAAATACCGTACGGATATTGTAAGTCAAGTTTCTGCTCGGGATAAATCCGGCCTGCTCCGGAGCCACCAGCAGCAGCATGAGAGGAGCTAGCCGGTTCGCCAATATTTTGGCCTAAAGCTTGACATCCACATGGAGAAGTGACAGCGGCCTATACGACGCGCATTTGGTAGGTGGCTTATCCGGTTTTAAAATAGCAACTATGAGTTCCTCCCTCATCGAGGGCGGTAGCTGGCCACCTTCACCAATTTCCTCAAAGTGCGTGATCTGGTGTGGAACCTGGATGTCTTTATACTCCTTGTAGAAGGAGACCGTAAGGCCGTCTCCCCCGGGAGCACTCCCCAATTTCCTCCCAGGTAATGCGACTGTTATGTCCTCCGCGGTCAATGGCCGCATCAGAAATTCCCTATGGGCGTTTGTCAGCCACGGTAGTTTATTGTGAGTCAGGTAGTTAAGCATCTTGTCATCAAGACACCCCACTTTCGATGAATATAACAGTTCTCAAGAGGCAAACCAGTAATCGATCCAGGTATCTAGATCATGGTATGCTGAGTAGTGCGTGAAACCTCCCTTGCTTTTCGATCATGATCGTCGCACATAGAGTTGCCCAAGGTGCAGCTCCACGTCCATAATAGCACACGCTGCAGCAGAGGGTCGGCGATCGGGACCACCAGATCTATCTAACTGTGGATCAAGTACATCATTGAAGTCTCCTCCCCATAAGAAGTGTGCACCCCTGTGGCATTGCATTTTATTCATTAGGCTTGTGAAAAACTGTGGGGAGTTGTAGTTGGGGCCATGGACATTCACTAAGATCAGATCAAGACCCTTCCCCCTGCATTGTGAAATGGCGAACCTCCCCTCTGTGTCGGTATCAAGAGGGATTAGTTGGAGTACCGCCTTAGGGTTAATCCAGGTGACAACCCCACGAGCATGTGTCGCAAACCCAGCCACATGTTTGTGTCCCTGCAATTCCCTTCAATGTAGTATTCTGCTACTGAGAGGCAAGTGTGACTCTTGCAATAGTGCGATATCGACCTCGTGTCTATTAAGATAAGAGATCACTTTCCTGAGCTTGCAGGAATCATTCAGACCACGCACATTCCAGGTCAGTATTGTAAATGTTCACATATGTGGGTGTGTCATGGCAGTTGGTGTAAGTGCATGCCAACATTCCAAGCAACTTATTTTGTGGCTCCCCGCCCACCTCCAGTCCCACAACGATAGTACTTATCACAAGTCCTATATGACCCACAGTAGGGAAAATCCCAAGTTAGTCTCCGTACCCCCCAACCACACCCTACATACTGCAACTTTATAATGGCGAGTACATTCCTCCCTGTTCTCCAAACTCAAGAAAGCAAAACCAAAAACCAAAATGAACAACATATACAAACGAAAGTGAAATCAAAGCAGGTTGTGGAACACACACGCAGGCAGATGTTGCCTAAACCCGCAAACAAGGTTGGCAGAACCAAATAGGCGCCCCCCCGTCCACCACCTAGCGCATGTCGTGCATCAACCTGGCTTTTCAACAGTAGCGTCAAATTACCCCTTTGTAATAGCAACATACTAACACTACCCTCTAGCAGGGTCTCGCTATGTCATCTAAACATTGCATTAAACAACCCCGTGACTCTACAAGGACTCCAGGCGGGTCCTCCTCTGCATCCTCCAAACTATGTGTGAGAAAATGTCAAAAGTGAACGGCCCAATCAATGTCACAAATAGACGTAGACTCTAAATTGTAAACGTAGCATCTAGGATATCAGTCCTGGTCATCAAGACTGCCACCTGTTGCTCCTTCAAGGGAGGGAGATACTCTGCCAGAGGGTTTTTCCTTTGCCCAGTTCTTCAATGCCTTCTGCAGGGTCTTAGGGTCGGAGAAAATGTGTGAGCTACCCAGACAATTAACTTTAAGGTGCGCCGGATACAAGGTTCTGCTCTCTGAGTTGTTTCTTCAAAGGGACAAATTGTCTTCATGCCTCTTGGACCCGCATAGTAAAGTCCGAATATAGGGAAATGGTCGATCCCTCGTAGTGAAGTGTCTTGTGCTCCCGGGATGACTTCAAGGCCACATCTCTGTCCCTATAGTTTAATAGCTTGGCTATTATAGACCTTGGCGGGGCCCCAGGCTGAGGTCTCGGGCAGAGCAACCAATGCGCCCTTTCCACCATGAACATTGAGGAGAAAATGTCATTGCCCAGCATCGTGGTCAAGAGATGTTCTACAAAGGTCTCCATATTTCTGGTGCTTGTGGACTCCAGCAGGCCAGTGATTCTGATGTTGCTTCTGCGGGACCTCGCTTCAAGATCCTCTGTTTTGTCTTGTAGTGCCAGTAAGAGTTTGTTCGCCTGCTTTTGCATTGTGTCTAGGTCTGTCTGTGCCTCCTCGAACTCCGTCACCCGTCGCTCTGTCATATCCATCCTCTCAACCTGCTTGTCCATGCGCTCTGTCATGCGATCCATATGATGGGACAAAGAGTCAATCTTATTTTCTATGGAGCAAAAACTTTTTTGCATTGCGGCGAATATGACTCGTATATCTCCTTCTGCTGTTTCAGGCTCTTCAGAGTGTGTAATCTGGTCTTCATCTGCTGTCTGGTCTCGACGTCTAGATTTTCTTCGTTCGAATTGCAACTTTGGCTGGGACTTATCCACCTCTCCTATGGTAGCCCACCAGAACGCGCAGTTCCTATCCAGCGCAATAACACAATAGGTGAAGCTGGCCTCTGCAGCACCTCCTCACAAAGGCCGGACTCCGCGTGACTTCTGGGGTTCAGTGCTGGCTCTCCTGGCTGGGCCCAGGTTGTTTGCCACGGCAGGATATTAGAATCTTTAGCACTGTGGGAGTATGCCGCTAATCGGGGATCAACACTGAACAATGGCCGTGCAGCGTGGAACGACGAAGAACAACTCTCAGTCCGGTCTGCTCTTGAGGTCGGATGGTGGGGGAGGTGTCTCAATGGAGGCACCCCAGCAGAGCTATGCGGCCTCTGAACTTCTCACTTCTCCAACAGTAAAGACATTCACCTCCAGAGGGAAGCCCCAAAATCGCAGTGCCTCTCTTCACAGCACCAGTCTCCAGCCGCAGACCTCACGACCACCATGCTGTGCAGCAGCACCCCCAACCTTTAGCTAGGCTCCTTTGGTGCAACAGATATAAATATGAGAATGGAGTAGGCCGCCGAAGACTGCAGTGGAAGAATCAGTATGGGGTGGCAGCAGCAGGCCTCAACAATTGTGCAGTAGGAGGAGGCCATGTCTGAACTGGGGTGGCGTAGTGGGCAAAAGAACAATGGATTTAACCCAGATCTCTTGACTGGGGGAGAATGTCTGCATTGTCAGCATTCCGTCCATCATTTGTTTGTTGTAACGCTTTTCGCCCTAAGTGGGATGGGTATGCCCAGACGTGGGTCCCGTGCTCACTACGCCACTGGAGTCAAGCTATCCTGGCTGATGACGGCTGATAGCCAGAAACCGGTCCTAGGATGCTTGATTCTGGTCCAGGGAAGATATGGCTTGGCAGTTCGGGCTGGACTGTTCCCATGAGGCACAGGGTCGTGACTGATTTGCATATGGCCATGTCTGAACTGGGGTGGCGTAGTGGGCAAAAGAACGATGGATTTAACCCAGATCTCTTGACTGGGGGAGAATGTCTGCATTGTCAGCATTCCGTCCATCATTTGTTTGTTGCAACACCATGCTGTGCAGCAGCACCCCCAACCTTTAGCTAGGCTCCTTTGGTGCAACAGATATAAATATGAGAATGGAGTAGGCCGCCGAAGACTGCAGTGGAAGAATCAGTATGGGGTGGCAGCAGCAGGCCTCAACAATTGTGCAGTAGGAGGAGTAGCGCCCACTGTCATATCGGGGGAAGATTCATAGCCACCCTGTCACTGGACTATCCTGCAGGAACGTTCAGCACGAGGGAAGAGGCACAGTGCAGTAGTGGTTTGCGTCACTTCACTCACCGAATGCCCCGTAGAAACCGTGGTGGCTTTAAATATTTTGTCCGTTACGGCAGGTCACAGCCGTGCAGGCCGGCAGCAGTTGGCAGTGCTTGCGTGCTTCACCTAGCGTTCAGCGCAGAGAGCGCACACCGGCGGTGAAGAAATCTCTCCGGCCACTCGGGCTCAGCAGGGCTGGTCATGATGGCCATGCCAGCTACCTGTATCTCACCTTCAGGATTCCGGCAGCCCCGCACTCTCTCCGGGCAGATACCTTCTCGACCGACAACCACTCCCACTGTCTCCGGGAGGTGCCTCTAGCACTTGCACCACCCCGTGCACCGGTCTCCGGAGGGACGCAAACCACCCAATGGGAGTTTCGGCCATAATCAAGGTCCCAGCTCTGCCCTCACTCATCAGGCCTTGGAGCTCGCTCTTCCCACCGTCCTGCATCACCTTCGAGCCCCTTACAGCAGCAAGAAATGGCTCAAAATGGGCAGCGCAGTGTACGGATCAGGGCCAACAACTATTTAGTCATCAGCAGCCAGGATTAATGCAGGATCACTGCCCGATGGGTAGATGGTCGGACGGAGCACTTGCTTTACGCCGCCATCTTGGATCCAGGCAAGCTCCGCCCCCCCATATGGGGATTTCAGTGTCACAATTGGGTCTAGGGTTGAAGCCTGAGATTAGTTTGCACATTATGCAAAATGTTATCTGCTGGCTAACAATTCACTTGATGAGGTTCTGCGTTATGCAAAATATTACTGTGACAAATTGGACATGAAGGAGAGAAAAATAAATGAGAAATTCATGTTGGCTCAAACAAAGTTAGCTCAGGAAAGGTTTCAAAATCTGTGTTGACTGGAAGTCAGGGTATGATGCAGGGAGTTGGAGCTCGACAAGCTGGTTTTGCAGAGAATCCAAACATCATGTGTATGTCCCATGGAAGAGGTAGAGGTGTTCCCAAATGTGTGGGATCTGGAACATATGTTGCTGCCTTAAAGAATGTTACTGCCTGTCACATTTGCAATAGGGTAAGGCATTGGAAATGAGAATGCCGAGTCAATTGGGGAATCCCAGAATGTACATAAAACCAATTGCTGAGATTAAATCCAATTTAAGATCAAAATACAATGTCACAAATTCAAAATTTGAATTAGAATGTGTTAGGGCACTTTCCTTTCTTTGAATTTGATGAGTTCATCTCTGATAATTCACAATGACGGTGCCTGAGAGAGGAAAAGGATTATGAACTTGACGCAGTCCCAGAGGTTGACAAATGTGGTCCACATGTAGATGCTAACATCTATGGACATGATATGTCATTTTTGATTGACACAGGAGCAACCAGATCCAAAGCTAGAACTGTTGAAGTCCCAGACTTACCTCTCTCTGCAAGAACAATCCACATAGTTGGGGTTACCAATGAGAAGATGTCAAATCCGATTTCAGAAGAACTTCCAGTCACAATAGGGACATTTGAAGAAAAACAACAATTTGTAGTTTGTGATTCAAGCCCAATAAATGTATTAGGTGGGACATATTATGTAAACTAATTTATACCATGTATTGCACACCAGAAAGTGCTGCATTTCAGTCTCATGATGAGGATGTAGATTTCAAGCTGATTAAACAATATGCTGACACAGGAATGTCTACTTTGCTAACTGTTACTGAATTGCCAGACGATTTCAGAGCTACTGTAAAAGCTGAAGTCTAGGATTTGTCAGAAGAGGATATTGGACTCACAAAAGGTGTAGAACCAGTATGGGTCCAAATAAAGCCAAATACAATTTTTCTGAGAACACCACCTTACCAATTGTCAGCTGAGACAATTGCTGGGATACAGCCAGTAATTGAAGACATGCTTCAGAAAGGCATTTTGAGAGAACTAATTGGCAGTCCCTGTAATTCACCTATAATGGGTATTCAAACGCCCAATGGAAAATATAGGTTAGTGCAGGATTTGAGAAAAAAATGAATTTGTGGTGCCTTGTTGTCCCATTGTGCCAAACCCTGCTACTGTGCTTTTCCAAATTCCCTGTACTGCAGAATGATTTGTGGTCAATGATTTGTATCAAGCTTTCTTCTCAGTGCCCCTGCATGAGGGTAGCCAGTTCTTATTTTCATTTGTGTTCCAACAGAGAACAATCATGTGGTGTTGTGTCCCTCAAGGGTATACAGAAAGCCCTTCAATTTTCATTCAGATTCTAAAGGGAAATCTTGAGTCTCTGCAAATGCCATGTTACTCAGCTTTAATCCAGTATATTGATAGATTTTCTGGTGGCTTCAGATATGCAAGAAGCTTGCAAAAATGACACCATTACATTATTGAATCACCTGGCAGAAAATGGACAAAAAGTGTCTCCAGGAAAATTGTAGTACTGTCAAAAAGAAGTTTATTTTCTGGGACACATTATCATGAAAGGAGAAAGGAAGGTGTCTCCAGAAAAAGTGGAAGACATTTTACAAATGAATCCACCATGAACCCAGAGAGAGCTCAGGATGTTTTTGGGAATGGTTGGCTATTGTTGACAATGGATAGCACTTTTTTCATCAACAGTGAATCAACTACGGAGGCCGACACACCAAGATGTGGCTGATCCAATCCCTTGGGATGATAAATGCACCAAAGCCTTCCTAGAGCTGAAAGATAAATTGTGTCACCACCCAGCTCTAGGAATGCGAGGCTATACAAAAAAATTTACTTTATTTTTCAGTGAAAGAGATAGGAGCCAGAAGACATGTGTCATATTTATAGGGTTGTGAGAGCATGCATAGTGGAACTCCGCATAGCTTCACGTAGTAAAAAAAAAACATCAGTGGAACTAGGCAGGGCTCTACTCCGCCCCGGGGCCATTCATCATATAATATTTTAATTTTTTTAAAAACACTTACCTTGTCTTCTGCCTTTCCTGCTTCTCGCCGCGGTGTCCCCCTTCTTCCCACATCCTCCTCCTTGCGTCCCTGTAGGTATTACGCCTTCTGTGAACTGCACATGCGCAGTTGACGCATGACATAATACCTACAGGGCGGCGAGGAGGAGGACACCAATATGGGGGCCATCAGATCTATATAAGTTTTGTAAAATTCAATGAGTATGCTATCCAATCCCGCTGCTTTCCCTGATTGTGTGTGCATTATTGCCTCCCGGACCTCATTTAGTTCAAAGGGGGCACATAAAAATTCACGTGGTGAATCTCCTAGCCAGCCTAAGGCTACATCACTGATATACTCTCCCCAATCGATTGGGTCGGCTCTGTTGGATGTGTAAAGTCAGGAGTAGTGCTCGGTGAAGATATTAAGAATGTCCGCCGTGTCACGATGGAGCAACCCATCAGGCCCCTGAATTTCTAGAATATAGCCAGAGAAACGTGGCCTGCTTATCGTCTCCGCCAGTGCCTTCCCAGGACGCTCGCCTTCCCCATACCTCCTGGCCACCCAATACTTGGCCGTATCTGTGTATTCAGTTAGTGTATCACGGAACTTGTGCAGTAGGGTAGCAGTGGGTTTAGTGGAAAGCTGCGACTCCAATGCCCGCAGCTCTAACTCCATACTACTCTGTGTGTTCTGCAAGTCTCGCAGTAACCCCGCACTCTTGGATATACAAAGGCCACGGACAGTAACCTTGAAGGCGTCCCATATCGTTCCTACTTCTTCCACAGAATCCTTGTTCCTGCTAAAAAAATCCCTAATCTCATCCTCCAATTCCCTCTGAAAGACCGGATCCAAAAGTGCAGTGGGCTGCAACCTCCATCTATAGCGCGGAGTACAATTCCCTGTCGGGCTCAGAGTTAGCAAGACTGGGGAGTGATCCGAGTAAGTGCGTGCAAGGTGGGTGACATCAACAATGGCAGGCACAAGTCCCCGAGAAAGCAGCAGATAGTCCAATCATGCCCAGGAGGCGGCCTGGGTTGTGAAATGTGTGCCCTCGTGTGTAAGCTGGTGTGCATGTCTCCAGGCATCCGTTAGGGAGCACAATGCCAGTATGCCCCTCAGAGTCACGCTGGATTTTGTGTAATGATGTGAACTAGGGTTAGAGCGGTCTATGGAAGGGTCATGAACTGTGTTAAAATCCCCTCCCTATATTACGTGGGTGGAGCCGATTTCCAAGATCCTGCCCCACAGGGACGAAAGGAATTTCGGAGTGTCTGTGTTGGGGCTGTAGCAGCATGACAGGGTCACAGAGTCAGTCCCCAGATGCCCCCATGCAAGATAGTACCTCCCTTCAGGGTCACTGAGCACTCCTATCAATGCAAAGGGCATGCATTTTTTAATAATGATAGCTGTACCCCTGACATATGAGGAATAGGATGAGAAAATTCTATGAACAGCCCATTTCTGTGCAAAATTGTTAGTGTGTTGAGGATTACTATGAGGGAATATAAAGAATGGTCCGAGTCTGTCTGAAATATATGAAATCAATTCATTTATACTGAATCTGTGTCTAATGCATTTATTTTTATAAAGAATTAACTTTTTACATGAGATAATCGGTTGCATAGAAAAGAGGAAAAGGGTTTAGGACGTGCATGTGTGGGGTAGTGAAGAAAAAGATCATGGATTTAAGGATGAACAGTTGAAATTATTTGTAACAGTGTACTGGTAATAAATACCAGTATTTACAGACCTGTCCATAATACAAACATTTTATATACAATTGTGTTGATTTTAATTCATGCAACCATGCATGTTCATGATAACAAAGGATGGGGTAACCGGTACAGGTCTGAGGTGAAGAGCGTCGACGTTTCGACTCGACTAAGCAGGCTACTCAAAAAAGCCATAAAAAGAGCGTGGTACAATCACAGGGAGTATCTTCTAGAACCCAAAAACGTGATCCCCATTCCACCAGAAAGACTGACTTGTGTCACTACCTTCTGTACGAAAAGTAGTGATATTAAGAGAACGATCAATAAACACTGGCATTTGGTTGCGGATGATTTGAACATACAGGAACCTCCCATGCATGCTTTCCGCAAAGGGAAAAGCCTGAGGAATGCCCTGCTTAAATCTCTACTTTCATCTAAAACAACCACTGGCCAATCTCCACTATGGAACATCCCCCCCATTAAATGACATTTCAAATGTGGCAGCTGCAAAGCATGTCCACTTACCAAGGAAATAAAAGAATTTCAACACAATGACTATGTCTACACTATGAAAGAACAAACGAATTGTAACTCTTCAGGGGTGATTTACGTGATTGGGTGCACCTGTGGTTTTCTATACATCGGACAAACTACACAGAAAGCTAAATGTGGGATTTTACAACACTGCAGTAGAATACGGTGCGGGGTACAAGGGGCCCCATTAGTGGAACATTTTTCTTCTTTTGGACACACAGCAGAAAGTCTAAAATGGTGGGTCATTGAAAAAGTCGACAATAACCCCAGAGAGGGAAATCTCTCACACATTCTCAACTACCACGAATGTAAATGGATACACACATTCGATACTGTACTTAGAGGGCTGAACGAATATGAAGAGATAGCCCGCCAAGCTGCCACCCTTCATATCAGCTAAGAAATCAGGTAGCTATGAGTCACTGTTATCATATTAGTGCCTTGGCGGCTGCCATTGTCTCCAACTACGACATGTTGCACCCAGTTGTACACTAGAATGTAAATAGGAAGGCAATGGAATTGTATTTTTGTATGAAGACTTCTTCCAGCGCATTATTTAGTATGTATATAGATAGGTTTGGCTCATCATGCACACTATTTTGTATATATATGTTTATTATTTCTCAATTGTATATTGTATTTGCACCTAAATTAATTACTGCTGCCCTGTATTGTCCCACCCTCACTCGTGGGTGGGCTCAAATGGATGTGATACTTTCTGTTACCGCACGATAATACTTCTATCCTGTTCGGTCGCTTGGATAATTGTTTGTCCCATGTAAATTGAGTGTCAGTCTGTAGCAATTATCCCAAGAATGTATGTTTCTCGGTGAACACATCAGTTTATCCTCACTCGATGAAACCTCGATCCGTGGCTTTCTGTTTTCGCCAGAGTGCACGTCATCGTACGTTAGACTGATGTGCACGTCTGAGCAAAGGGATTTAACCGCGTTACCGGGCCCATGTATAGTCCCTGCCCGCAGGCTGACAGAGACACATCTCCGGATCATCCAGATCGTGGCATAAGCAGGTACTTGCAGTACGCCAATACATTTGTGGTGTCAATTGACCTGGTGATTAAATAAGTAATTTTCGGAAATTACACGTCTGGCTCCCTGACACAGACTTTTAGCCCGAGTGCGGTGTATACATACACAAGCTTATCTGCCTTGTCTGTGCTGCTGGTTATATTTTTAAATTGTCATTTTGCTTCATCGTGTCTTGTTGGGTTTTTTCGGATATTACGCGTATGGCTCCCTGACACAGATTTTTAGTAGGGGTGGGCGGAATTTGCGAAATTCACTTTCGCAGATTATCGCGAATATGTTAAAAATCTCCGCAAACACACGGAAATATCGCGGTATTTTCTGCGTGGTCGCGGCTCGCCAACTTACCCATGCGGTTGCTCGCGGGCGCGGCCATCTTGTTTTCACTTGTCTTGCGGTGCATGATCGCGAGAAGAAAGACGTGATCGCGCGACGAATGACGTTACTGCGAGACAGCGCAAATGGCTACCAACAATCCAACATCTCGTGGAGAACGCGACCGGATCGGGAAAACTTGCCGGCGAACGCGGGGATTCGGGTAAGGCGATCTCGCGCACGCGAGAATGTATTATTTTACAGCGCGAGCAAAACATTTCTGGTAAAATGCGGATTGCTGAAATTTTGACATTTTCGCGCTCTCCGTGAAACGCGGAAATGTCAAATTATCGCAATTTCCGCGAGCAGAACGGATTTTTAGCCCAGGCTTACTTTTTAGCCCAAGTGTGGTGTAGACATCCACGAGCTTACCTGCCTCGTCTGTGCTGCTGGTTATACTTTTAAATTGTAATTTTGGTTTGCCCTTAAATCGTGTCTTGTTGGGTTTCTTTGTTTTGAATTCTCCCACTTGATTCCAATTCCCGTCACGTTGGTTCAATTACTTATCTGATCTATGATCGCTCCTAGTTGTTTCTCTTAGTTTTGGTTTATGTGATGGTGGTTTTATAATATACGGGAATTCTTGAAGACCACCGGTTCTTTTTGATTCCGCAGGATTGGTGATTCATTCACGAAAGGCATCCTCCTGAATGTGAACTGACGAATAAGGTAAAACTCTTATTGTTTGCGCATATGATCCAGTGGGTGATTTAAATAGCCGAGTAATCTTTTAGAGCTCTTGCACTGATAATGTTTTACCTCGACCACGCCTTCAACTGTAGATGCCATATGTGGTTCAAGTTTTCTATTCCTTAGAGACCGCCTACATGGCTCGAACTAGTTAAAACTTGTATTGCTTGAGCATAGGCTCTAGTGGTTGACTTAAGTAGCCGAGTAATTATTTAGAGGTCGTGCACTGATAATGTTCTTACCTCAAGCATGCTTTCAACTATAGATGTCATTTAGTGATTTTTTCTATTCCCTAAGACTCTCTTTGCAGGCTTTGTAATTTACTCACATGTTTGGACAGCCCTTGGATGGGACTGTAAACACCCAATATAAGTAGGCTCCCAGGGCACTGTTGCCCCCTTGGTTCCTTCCTCGTGACCGGATGTTTGAAATCTGCAGTGTACCAGAATTTGTTTCTTACCTGTGATGCCAGCCTGGCACCAGGAATTGGTCAGTTTCCCCACTACGTCCTCTAATTAAATTCAGTTTAGTTATTCAGCGCCAGATTAATTCCCCATTCTCTACCCCCAGGTTGCATTATCCCATCCTGATGAAGACTCGCAGCTGAGGTCCCTACTTGCCCTTCGTGCATTAGTCGAGTAGAAACGTCGACGCTCTTCACCTTAGACCTGTAACGGTTACCCCACCCTTTGTTTTCATGAACATGCATGGTTGCATGATTTAAAATCAATACAATTGTATATAAAATGTTTGTATTATGGACAGGTCTGTAAATACTGGTCTTTATTACCAGTACACTGTTACAAATAATTTCAACTGTTCATCCTTAAATCCATGATCTTTTTCTTCACCACCCCACACATGCACGTCCTAAACCCTTTTCCTATTTTCTATGCAACCGATTATCTCATGTAAAAAGTTCATTCTTTATAAAAATAAATGCATTACAATTGATATATGTTTCCTGGCGCTTTGATAACAGAATATATGTATTCATAATATATTTCAATATCGTAGTGGTTTACTCTTTGGACTCAACACCAGTGTTGTAGCCTTTGACACAACACAGATTCTTTATAAATGAATTTATTTCATATATTTAAGACAGACTCGGACCATTCTTTATATTCCCACATTGTACCCAGGTCCGTTGTTGTCGGTTGTGTCGCCCCATTATTTATAATGAGGATTACTATGAGTTTCCTGGAGGAACGCTATATTGACTTGGTGCCTGTCTAAATAGGCTAAAATTTGACGCTTCTTCCGAGGGTCACGCAACCCTCTAACATTCCAGGTGATGACGTTCACTTTCCCGGGGGCAGGGGTGTGCGCGACATTTATTCAGGAAGGGTGTAACGATGGGCATAAAGGACGCACATAAAAAAGAAAAAGGAGCAACATGAGTACTGATCCATGGACTAAAAGATCCCGCTCTACTGCAGACATGCTAAATCTTCAACAATATCCCCGTATACCTACCCCACCCACTGAAGCAGCCCCAGCTTGCCAGAATTAAACACCCACCCTCCCGCCCTTGCCCTAAACAGTAACATCTAGTTTGTGAGGAACAGGCTTAAAATGAGGCATTCCCCCCGAGTCCCCACCCCCACCCACTGAAGCAACCCCAACTTGCCAGAAATGATCGCCCACCCACTCTCCCCTGTCCCCATCGAAAACAAAATAAACCATACATGCACTGCAATTGTTATGCAGTGAACAACAGCAGGGGAATACCCATTGGGGGCCAACCGTAGGTGACTGCACAGGTGCACCTCGCCCGTAGAGTCCATTTCTGATGGTACAACTGAGCTCTAGGGGGCAGAGGGTGCCTGGTGCGTAGTGGAAATAGCTCAGAATGGCCAACCAGCTGAGCAGGGTATATGGCACGTGAAGTAGACCCCCTGTCAGGCGGCCGTCGCATCCCAGTCCGCCTCTCAATTATCAGTTATTGTCAGAATATTGTTCATTGGGAATAATCTTCCGCTCCCGTCGCGGAGGATTGTTGCGACTCTGCTAACGTTCCATTATTGCAATTCGTGAGCTTCACGTGTTTAAGAAACTCTTCCACTTGCTGTGGCTTGGTGAAAAAAAGTTGTTTGCCTTGATGGGTAACTCTGAGGCGCGCAGGGTATAATAGCGCGTAATCAATTTGGGCCTGTCGCAACTTGTTTTTAACAGCTGTGAACTTTCGCCTCTCCTCTTGGACTGTAGGGGTAAAATCCGGATAAATGGAGAACGTATTGCCATCATAGGATAGTTGTTGTTTGCCCCTTGTGACGCGTAGTGCAATGTCCCGTTCCCTATAGTTCAAAAGTCTCGCTATTAAGGGATGTGGTGTGCTGCCCGGTGGCGGGCGCGGCCCCAGGGTTCGGTGTGCGCGCTCTATGATAATCTGATTGGAGAAAGAGTCCACTCCGATTGAGGACAGCAGCAGTTTTTCGATATACTCCTCCATCTTTCCCGTGTTGGTCAACTCGGGAATTCCTAGGATGCGAATATTGTTGCACCTGCTTCGCGCTTCTAAGTCCTAATTCTTTGCAGCAATAAGTTTCAGAAGTTTATCCATGTGGGCGATTTGTATCGTAGCTCTGGATGTTGTGTCCTGGTTATCCGAGATGCGTTGTGCTGCCTCTTTTAGGCAGCCCTCATTCCCCTCCAACTTATGCGCATGGCGTACATACGTGACGACATTCTATCCATCTTGTCCACGATAGTGGCGAAACCCTGTCGGACCTCCTGGAGGATACTTTGCACATCAGCAGCCTGGGCGGTTGCACCTCCCTGGGCCTCATCCCTTTTGTAGAGATCCTGGTCATCCTGTGGGTTCTGGGTACTACTTTTCGCCACCTCAAAGTTCAGTTTAGGGTGTCTGGTGTCTGGCTTTCCCATGACAGTCTGCTGACCGTCTGCACATCTGCAGTGCCGCTAGGTGCGCCGTACAGGTAAAGGAGATGATGCACACTGTGTCTTATTGGCGGACAGTGGTAAAGGAAATAGTGGTGCGAGGGGGTTCAATGGTGCGTGGCAGGTCAGCCGTAGCTCCTCCTATTACCGGTTTCAAGCTTGGCAGTGCGGTCAGAGCACCTCGCCTCTAAGCACCTATACCTCCCCAGGTGTAGTCAAGCCAGTAGAGTGGGATCACAGGGGAAAGTGAGTTGAAACACACCAGCACCGCAGACCATCAGCACAGCAGGTTGACCATTTTATTGCTGGGATGAGTCCCACAAATTAGGCAGACACAGATTAGGGCGGGCCCAGAGCACCAGGTATAGCCGTGTGTCATGGCGAGAGTCTTATAACTGCAAGCACCTCAAAAGTCAAGAGCAGTGTCCTGAGGCAGCAAATACAGCATGTGGCAGAAAATCGTTTTGGGCACACAAGATGGCAATCACCAGTAATCAATTGTCAGGGGCACAGTCCAGTGTGTGATTTCACAGTTCGTCTGCCTGCTAACATTAAGGGGCAGCGCAGAGACCTCGTGTCACGTCGCCCCAGAAGCGGGTCTCACTTCACACCGCGCCCGCTTCGGGGGTCAATTATGGGAGTCTGCAAAGGTAGCACAACAGCATGCCAGGATATTGATGGTTGTGCGGTCCCAGCCCAGCGCCGGGCTGTAGGTGTCCAGGTCAGCGGGGGTATCGTGATGATTGCGGAAAGGCTTCCGAATGCCTCAAATCATTCCAAGGTGGCGGGGGTTATGCGCCTGCAGTTACCGAGGAGCGCAGGGTGTCAGCAGCACAGAGCTCGCGCTGCGCTTTACCTACCGCCAGCAAGATGATCGATGTCAGCGCCGTCCACCTCTGGCAGTAGACAATCAGGATCTTTGCACGCTACGCAGAGGGCAGTCCCACCTGGAATCGTAGCGATCCGGGCCTGTGGTCCCGGCTCTGACCGCTGATCCCAAGGCCTGGACGCCTCACGGTGAGCCGTGGGATTGCGGGGTGATCAAGCCCGCCCAGGGGCGCCACGCTGTTCCGCACCTTCCCTCGGCAGAAACCCAATGTTGTCGTGGCGGGAGCAGGGTTAACCCGAATCGGCTTAACCCTTAATCCTATACACACATGACGTACAAGTTACACCTCTGAAACCATTTACAGTGTGTATGTCCAATTTCATCAAAATGTTTTTTTAATTGACTCCTCTATGTTCCAGCAGTCGACGCGTTTCGGCCCTTTCATCCGGGTCTCATCAGGACAAGGGTATAAGGAAAAACAATGCCCCACATGGGTAGTGATGAACATCAATGGCGTGGTCCATGTAATTAGGAAAATCTTTGCGAGTATACGGTACTTATTATAACAGGTTGAAAGCACACTGTGTCTTCGTTGGTACAACGGGTCCTCTTCTGCGCACTTAGCATCACTTGACTACACCCTACATAAATTGGGTAAAATTACCACGTTGCCCTCTCGAGGTGCTACACTCCGTCACAGACGAGAGCCAGTACCTGCCGCCTTCTCTTCCGTAATTCCGTTGCTCACCGTGAATCCTTCAGTTTAGGTAAGAGGGCTCTCATAAGAACCTTCCTTCATATAACAGATGCTGTAGTAATATGTATCTATCACGGTGATGGGAGTAAAGACTGTGGGAATTAGAAGAAGAAACATCGTATGACTGATAACACCAACTCTTGAACTATTCTCATTAGATATGGACAGAAGATCCCTACAGAATTGTTATAAAAGTATGAACCTCTATTTTTTTTTTTTTTTTTTTTTTTTTTGAAACCGTTTATTGCAGTTTATAGAAGTTACAGGTATGGGCCTACAACCACACGGCCGGCCGCTAGAGCATCGAAAGCATATTACATACATACAGCAAAAAACTTTCTCAGCGGTGCACAGTAGGAAGACAGGAGTGATCAATGGTGCAGGCCTCACAGCTCCATGCCCACAGTACGGTTCCATTTTCTTAAAGCAAAACAACGTAAACAAACCACAACCGCAAGGCAACCCTCGATCCAAAGTGACAACACGTGCTCCATAAGTGGGGGATCCAAACCAGCAGCAAAATTCTGAAGAGGGGGACGGGAGTAGATCAGGGACTGGGGGACCGCGCGCCCGCGGCCAAGGGAGGGGCGCCATCTAGGGAGACGGAGCCGGCGAGGCCGCCGGCAGCAGCGGCGGCTCACAAATACCCCCGCGGTAGGCGTTCCAGGGGCCCCAGAGTTTCATCCACGCCCCAGGCTTACCCCTCGCCACATACACCACCTTTTCACGAAACATACACCAATCCATATGCTCTTTCCAGGCCGACACCGCAGGGGGCCTCTGGGATCCCCACAATTGGGCAATATCACGCTTGGCTATCATGTATCCCAGAGTCACCCACCGCGCCTGCGGGACCGAGTAGTCATTTGGTTCCCAGACATTCAGCAAGCATCTCCTCGCTTCAGGCAGCAGCGCGACACGCGTAACCAGTCGTAGAACCTCATGCACACCACGCCAGAATCGCTCCACCCTCGGGCACTCCCACAGTATATGCATGAAAGTCGCCAACGCACCACAGCCACGCTTACACATTCCATCACCGGCAAAACCCATACGTAAAAGCCTTGGCCCCGTCACGTAGACCCGGTGAAGGATCTTGAGCTGGACGAAACGAAGGCGAGCCGGGATGGCCACCTCTTTCGGAGAGGCCACCGCGGAGATCCAATCCTCGTCGTCCAGCTCCAGCCCGTCGGCAACCCAAGCCTCGCGGAGACTAGTCAGCAGACACGATCTATCGTTAATCAATTTTTTGTATATGAGGGAGATCGTGCTGTCCGGGACATGGCCATCTAGCACTCTGTCCTCCAGGGGGGAAGACTCCGGAATGGATGCAACATCCGGGAAAACGGAGCCCAGCGCATGGCGGACCTGTAGGTACCGAAAGTACTCACTGCCCTGCAGCTGAAACTCCGCCTGCAGCGTCTCAAAAGTTTTGAATCCCCCCCTCGTCCAGAGATCTCCCACCGTGCTGATTCCGATCGTGTCCCACTTCTCGAAGCCCTTCGACGTCCACAGGGAGCCCAACCTCTCAGATGCATACAGCGGAGACGCTCGGGTCAAACGGTCCTTCCACCCCGTAGCTGCATTAGCCGCGTGCCAGACACGCACCATGACACGCGTCGGTCCCGTCAAACGGGAGTCGGGCGCGCCAGAGTAGAGCGCTCGATTATAATCGCCACCGGGCAGAAGCGTCCTGTCCATCTCAAATGCCGGGTTCAAGGCGGGCCCGTAAAGGCCATGATTAATTGCAGCTAGTTGGGAGGCCCAGTAATACCGTTTGATGTCCGGGAGGGCGACCCCTCCATCGTACCACGGGAGCGTCAATTTAGCCAGAGCAATACGCGGCCTCCCGTCCCAGAACAGGCGCCGCTGGAGGCCCTCCACCTCGCGAAAGTAGCGTGCCGGGACCAGGTCCATGGTATTCTGGAGGGCGTAGAGGAAGCGCGGCAGGGACATCATTTTAAATAAGGCCGCTCGGCCGAGCGGCGAGAGCGGCAGACGCCGCCAGCGCACCACGTCCTCCCTCAGACGCTGGAGAGGGGGCAGCAAGTTCCGCTCATAGCGGGCCTCCGGGTCAAGAGTGATATATATACCCAGGTACCGGAAACCCTGGGAGGCAATCTGGATCGGACAGTCCCGTGGCAAGACCGGGGCCTCCCCGGAGAGCACATAAACACAGGATTTCGCCCAGTTGATGACCAGGCCTGAGTTGCGACCGAAGGAGCGCAAAACATCAACCAGGACGATCAGTGACTTGCGCGGGGAGGCGAGATACAAAAGGATATCGTCAGCATAGAGGGACACGCGGTCCTCATGCTCGGGGGTCCAGCGGAGACCACGGATAGAAGGGTGCCACCGCAACCACTCCGCCAGGGGCTCCATGGCCAGGGCGAACAGGAGAGGCGACAGGGGACAACCCTGTCGCGTGCCCCGCCCCAGCGCGAATGGGGCAGATACTCGCCCATTCACCACCACCTGCGCCAACGGGGCCGAATATAGCAATTTGACCCAGCTGACGAAACCCGGGCCGAACCCAAACCTCGCCAGCATCGCCCAAATATATGGCCATTCGAGCGTATCAAACGCCATCGTGGCGTCCAAGGACGCCAAGATGGCCGGCTCCCGCACAAATGGGACACGCGCGAGCACCCCGTGTAAGCGCCGCAGATTAAGCGCCGTGTTGCGGTGTGGTATAAAGCCCGATTGGTCTTGGTGGACCAAATCGCCCACCACGCCAACCAACCGGTTGGCCAACACCTTGGCGAGGATTTTGGGCTCCGCGTTCAGAAGCGAAATCGGCCTATAGGATGTGACCCGCTCACGGGGCTTCCCCTCCTTATGGATCACCACAATTGTAGCCAGACGCTGGTCCGGCGGGAGGGAGCCCTGCGAGTGGGCCGCAAGGAACATCGCGCGCAGGTGGGGCGCCAACACATCCGGGCGTAGCTTGTATAGCTCAATGGGAATACCATTGGGGCCCATGGCCTTGCCGGACGCAACCGAGCGAATAGCCGAGGCAATTTCGTCCGAGGTGGGCGGGGCATCCAGCGATTCCCTGTCCTCCACCGCAAGGGAGGGCAGTGCGATGTCCCGAAGCAAGGCATGGGAATCTTCCTCCGAGCAGGGAGAAACCGGGGAGTAGACTTCGCGGAAATAATCCGCGAAGCAGGAGACAATGGCTTCCGGCTCAGTGACGCACACACCATCCACGCTCTCAATCAAAGGCACCACGCGGCTTGCTCTTTCCCTCTTGTCCAACCACGCAATCAGTTTGCCAGCCTTGTCACCCACATCATACAATCGCCCCTGCTGCTCTCTACTGAGGCCCCTGGCCGCCTCCGTGACGAGGGCCCGATAGGCCGCCTGCTTTAAGTGCAAAACATGCAACTTGGCGGCTGTTACCCCGCTCCCCAGGTCACCCTCCAGTTCTGCAATCTCGGCCTCAACCCGGGTCACCTCCTCTCGCTCGCGCCGCCGGGCATTGGAAATAAAGGAGAGGGCCTCCCCTCTAAGAACCACCTTGAAAGCCTCCCACAGGGAGATGGCAGATGGGACCGACCCCACATTCTCATCGAAATAGCGCTGTAAGGATTTGATCAAGTCGGCACGAATGGTGGGGTCGCGCAAATACCATGCATTGATCGGGGCCACTCTGCCATCCCCCCTCGGGAAGACATCGAAATGCAACAACAATGGGGAGTGGTCTGAGATACCTCGTGCCAAATGGCGCACCTCCCCCACCCTCCCTGCCTGGGCCGCCGGGACAAGGATGTAATCAAGCCGCGAGAGGCTACCATGGGCCCCCGAGTGGAAGGTGTACTGTTGCAATACGGGATGCTTTAAGCGCCAGCAATCCACCAGGCCCAGCGTGTCTAAAAGGCCGGGCAGCCACGCCTGTGCCCGGGGGAGGTCCCTAGGGGGATGGCGATCCATAGACCCAGAGGCAACCGCGTTAAAGTCCCCTCCAACCACCAACAGGCCACCCGGAAGGTCCAGAAGGAGGCGCCCCAGGTCCGCAAATGTAGTGGCTTGTAACCCAGGCGGGACGTACACTGATATAAAGATGAACACTCTACCCTCCATTCGTCCCACCAGAACAGTGTAGCGTCCCCTCTCATCATGGCGCACCTCGTCAATCTCCAACGGGAGCGAGTTCTTGACCATAATACCCACCCCCCGCGAGCCCGAAGTGAAGCCGGAGTGGGCCGCCAAACGATATCCCCGCCGATTCATTGCATGAAAGGTGTTACCTATAAGGTGTGTCTCCTGCAGGAAGACAACATCTGGAGAAATACGTTTTAAATACTGCAGGACCACACCACGCTTAATCCTATCCCCCAGGCCGTTAACATTCCATGACAACACAATCAAATCCCTACCCCCCATCATACGTCAAAACAATCGGTCGCCCCCCACCGAGCATCTTAAAAACAACAAAACAGTTGCGGATTTGCCTTGCGGTGCTAACAAACAACACACCCCCCCCACCCCCCGGTCCCAACAGAACTCCCCCCTCCCTGCACCCCTGCATGAGCCCAGACAGCCCCCCCAAAGTGCAGTGTGCCTGTCGCCCCATAGCTAAGTACTAACTAGTCCCCCCGAGGAGGAGGGAAGCCCCCAGCAGACCCCACCCGACCTCCATGGGAGGGGAACATACGAAAGCAATATATGGTAAAGGAACAATATCCAGAGCAAGGCCTATACAGTCACCCCTCAATTCTGATCCGGCGGGCCCTCCCCGCCAGCCGCGCCCCCCCCACCCCGATCTCCAGGCAAAGTATCTAACCAGTCCCCAGCCACCTCGGGCCGGTCGAAGAAGTGCGTACGGCCATCCACCTCCACCCTCAGCTTAGCCGGAAAGAGCATTGAGTACTTGAGGTTTAGGTCCCTTAGGCGACGTTTAATACCAAGAAAGCTCTGTCGCTGCTTCTGGACCGCCGGAGTAAAGTCTGGGTAGAAGTGTACATCCATGTTGTCCAGCCTGACCGGTCCCTGTTGCCTGGAGGTCTGGAGGATGGCGTCTCTGTCCCGGAAATTAAAAATCCGGGCAATAATAGGCCGCGGCGGTGCACCGGTCTTAGGGCGGCCCCCAGGGACCCGGTGGGCACGCTCCACCGCAAAAAGCTTACTCAGCCCCCGGGGCTGGAGATGGGTCAGGATCAGTTCTTCCACGAAGAGATCTGCCGCCTCCGCCTCTCGGCCCTCCGGCACACCAATAATGCGAACATTGTTCCTCCGGGCCCGACCCTCGGAATCCTCCAGTCGCCGGTCCATCAGGGCGCTCGCCTGGCCAAGCCGGCGCACCTCCTTCTGGAGGGCCACCACGTCCGTAGTGAGGCTCGTTGTGGTGTGGGCCAGGGAGTCAACTCGGTCGTTCGTTTTTGACAAGTCTGCCCTCACAAGGCCCACATCCACCAGGACCGAGTCAATTTTTTGCGCCAAGGTATCGAAACGCTGGTCCACTGAGGCCTTCATCTCTGCGATGGCGCCCATGACGTCCCGGAGGGTCAGATCCATCGGTTGGGCAGGCGCCTCCGTCGGGCCCACCAGGGATGACCGCGACGTCTCCGGAGAACCCTTCTGGAGCGTATAGCGATCCATACTATTGGCCTGGTGCGCCGTGCCGCGGCGGGTTGTCTTCATCTTCGCCCGGTCGCCATCTTGTTTGGTGGACATGCTGGCCCTTCCACCGTCGTGCCAAGATCTCCAAACGGGCCGCCACACCAAATCACGGGTGTCAGGGGGGGGGGGCGGGGGCGACCACCGGGCCGCGGGTCAACCCACCGCCGGCGGGTCAGCCGGGCACCTGGGCAGGGCAACACCACCGCACCCCGCTCCGCAGCCCGACCCCGCCTGAGGCAAGGAGGGCGCAACAGCGAAAGTGAAAGTGCGGGGTACGCGAGTCGCCCAGCCCCGCTCGCCGCTGTTATTCACTTCGTCCCCGGATCGCCCCACTACTCCAATCCGGGGGGCCGGCGAGGAGAAGGCCGCAACCTTCAATCGATGCTCCCACCGGTGTTCGGGGTCCGATTCGAGCCCAAAAAACGGGTGGCGCCTCAGCTCGGGTTCACCGACACAGTCCCCTCAACAAGGACAGGATATCGCCAGGATTAATTCAGGAGGTCGCGGAGGTCCTCGGGAGCCTCGCACCTACGCGGCCATCTTGGTTGCGCGCTAGGCTCCTCCCCCGTATGAACCTCTATTAATGAGTATTCCTAGCTAGTTAACATGCTTTTACAACATTCTTATTCTCTTGAACTTACTACCCCTACCCATCTTTCTCATTCCTAAGACTTTCCGGTGGTCCTGCTGCTGGATCTTTCTTACCTTCGGACTCCTCTTCATGGAGATTTGATTTTCCCTAGCTATTTCCTGAGTTGGCGACTTTTGGATCATTAGTGATTAATGCTACTGCAAGTATCGCATTTTTATTTACAGTTGGTACTGCAGCTGTAGGGAACTCGGCTGAGTTTTCAGAACTACTTTTTATGAGAAGTTCATCTCTTATTCGCTCTTCTCCATAGGAACTCTTTATGGAGTCTATTTAGAATAGGTCCTTTAGTTAGCTTAAGGTTTTAGGTTTTTTTTTATGGAACACGGTGTATTATTCTAATGCTAACTTCTAACCAAAGCTATTTTATATTTCTGTAAACTGCTAAACTGAATAAATATAATTTCAGATCCAAACTTTTTTCGATAAATAAAGGTTTATGAATCATTCACCAACCTCTCATCATTGACTAGTCGCCTAGACCTAAATTTCATTGATCATTTTGAAAGAGCTCTATTTCGTCTGCAGTAAAAAAGTTCTGTCGACTTCACCGGAGCCGCAAGGATTCTCCTCGGCGAGATGTATAAGTGGGTGTATATAAAGACTGAACTATCGTGGTAAGTCCTTGGGCTCCCACAAGCATATTTTTTGGGGGGGGAAACTGTGGAAAGATATCAAATTATTCAGAGATAGTGCCAAACGAGCCTCAAATAAAGAGAATATTTTATTATCTAAAATATGACGAAAATACAGCACACTTTGTATTTTCAAGAATATGAATAATACAAAACAGACAGAATGTGGTGCTTTTGCTTTCTTTGTACTATTTGTCAACTTGTAATGAATATTAAGAGAGGTTGCATAAGAAAAGTGCTTTGTTTTACAAAGAGCCTAAGATCAACGTGTTGCCAAAGTGTCATTATGTGGACTACTCTTGAACTAGAGCAGCCTGTAGCCTTTTCTTTACACTGGTGACGTCTGTATAAATTTAAAATATGAGATGCTTTGTGAGTATGTCTTTTTCTACCTGGAATATCTGTAGGTGATAAAAAGTTTAAGACTGTGAAAGCTAATAATTTTTTTTAAATGCATACTGTGTAAGGCAGCACATATGCTTCCATGCTGACAGTCAGTTAAAGAACGTTTTATGAGATTCTAGCTATAGCTTTATGCAAAAATGAATGTCACGCGTTTGAGTATGTAAGCATTTTGTTGACCAGCGGCCCTCTTTTCCAATATCCTCTTCTTCATTCCACTGTCTAGCCTCATTTTTAATACCTCAAGGGGTACCTGGTTGGCTTGAAGAATAGTCTACATCTGGCAACCAATCATGTCATTTCATTTTTCTTTAAGTTCTATTGACATTTTGGAATGCAAAGCTAGTTGAAGATAATCCTTTTTATAATTTCAGTAAGATCGATTGGGCACTACCAGCAAAACCTCATGAGGGAGTTTGCAACTATCCGCCTATCCACCCTACCAAATATTAAAAGCAGGCCAGCATCCTGGGACAGACAATTAGTAGAATTACTGTAACACTATTCCTTACACAATTGGGCCAGTTTTAGATTGTATTTAATGTGCACCCTCTGCTTGTAAAAAATTCTGATACCTATGACAAGGCGTCCTGCAAACCACCAAGAATGACAGTTGAGGTAAAGTTGGGGTTTATCTTACTTAGAAGAACTGTTCTGGAGGGTATAGCAGAGGAGTACTTCCCTGGCCCCTGCTAGTGGCCTCCACTCCGGACCTTTCTCTCCCTGTCCCCTTACTGCTGGCTACTTTCCGTCTGCTTCGTCTCCTCCTATTGGGAGTTTCCAAGCACCTGGAGGGGCTCAGGTGACCTGCTGTCCACAGGGTCCTAGTTACCTTTCTATATCTCTATAATTAAATACCCACATTCAAACTTTATACAGCTTCAATGACTGTTAAGATATTAAGTGCCTCCTTTATGGCATTTTAGCGTAGGGCAGCTCAGCAAGGCACCTTGCTCTGCGGCACTACTCCAAAGTGAAAGGGCAGAAATGCACTGTGTTTAAGCAATACGGTGCATTCCTGTCCTTTCTGCCTGTGCTGACTCTGTTGTGGCAGCCTAGCGCTAACGTAGGCAACCTTGCACTGTGGTGCAAGGGTGCCCCCATTGCAGACAGGATTGTTTTTGTGTAGGAACGGGCATCTTTCATGACAAAACAATTCTACCAGGCATTTTTCTCTTTCAAGGTGTTTCTGTAGAATGCAGCACACATGGAAAGAGGAGAAATGAACATATTTTTCCTCGTTATGCCTCACCTCGGGAGACGTACAGATTTGATGCCTCCCCAGGTTTACATACCTTTGTAAATGTGAAGTAGATTTAAATTCAATGGTTTTGCATGGGAAACACACCACAATGCCCATGGAATGCCTATCAGATGCAGAGTCAGGCAACGCAGTGATTTGCTCTGCATCGCCTTACTCATTATTTATGAGGCCACTCAAAGCCATGCCAGGTGGCTTTGTGTGGCTTCACATATCTTTATGAGAGCCAAGTGTCACACATGTACCACTGTACATGGTGCAAAAGTAACGCAGGGCTCTCATACATAAGCCCTTCACTTACTATATTGGAAAGATTAAGAAGACTGCTTCTCATTTATCAGTTCATTGGATCCAATAAACATGTCAACTACTGTTGATTCATAGAATAGATGTACCATCAAGCATGTGTGTTGTACAACGAGTCCTGTGATCACCCTTGGAATCTCCATTCCAATAGAGTTCAGACATTTTTTTGTCCATGAAGCAAAGTTTGTATCATCATTTGGCCATTTTCTTGCCAACTATGGGGCCTATTACGATGTCGATCAGATGAGCATCTGACTGGCACTGTACAAAATGAAATTTGCCCAACTATTAGACGGCCGGTCCATCCACCAAATTAAGATACAGAAACATCAATTTTTCCATTGCAGCTTGTGCAGTGGCCGAAAAAGAGATGCAGCACACGCTGCAGTAGAAAAACTGATGTTTTCAAACATTCATGTACCTTGTGCCAGGCACCATGCAATGCCTTCCACACTTACATGGATGTCTGTGGATCCCCACAGGCCCCATAGTGGAAGCCCAGGGGAGAAGGGGGTGCTTGCTAGGGGACCCCAATGTAACTGTCTGCCTGCCTTTTCATGGCAGGTGGAAAGAGAAATTGTAATCCCGAAGATGGCATTGAGTGTGCCTCTGCTGCCATTTGGGGATTACATTTCCAATTGCCACCCTGACGGGCTCTGTGAAACCATCAGAAGAGGAGCAGAAATCTCCTGCGGGTTTCCCTCCTACCGCCAATATGGTTAAACAATGCTTTGATGGAAAACTATGATGTCGGGCGGAAAGCCTCAGACGAGCTGTCAAATAGCTTTCTGCCAGACATCATAATGAAGCCCCTATTTATATGGAAGTATGGCTATATGATGCAATATTGACCCCACAATATCGAATTGCCATAATATTACTATAAATATTATTCACCAAAATAGCATCACCCTATACTTAGTTAAAACATACAGAAATATCAACAACTAAAATATCTAAAGTACAAGAACATTGAACACAAAAATATTAAAATTAAAAAACATCATCAAGCCGCTACATTTATCAAAAATATTTAAAAATATCTAAAACTAGAATATCCCATAAAAAAGCACTTAAATAAAATTTTAAAATAATATGAAACTAAAATTAATCATTTATAATTCCATCAACACCCAGCAAATTCCGAAACCACAAACAAAATATTTAAATTTTGTTTTACTTAACATATAAACCAAATATTACATATTTAAGATTATTAATGAAACCATATGTGCTCACAACACAACTAATGCAAATATGCTACCATTTAAATTGATTAATCAAATAAAAATAATATGAATGGATAAAGTGACATAAATACAAAAAACACAATTTCCTAAAATATTATGTCAAATTATATACACTTACAATATTATCTTTCAACACATTATATACATATATATTACCTACTAGCAGTTGCTTGTAGGTAGTTTTAGTTAGGGACAAAGTTTCCATAGGAAAAGCGTTTTTTGTTTTGCCAATAACTTTGGCACCGCTTGACGAATCTTCACTATAGTTTTAAAAAACTTCCCCTTTTTCCTTCAGCTGCCGTGTTGAAAGTTTCAGGGTGATCCATCAAGTGGGGGGGTGAGAAAAAAAGGGGGTGTCCCAAACTGCGTTTTCCTCATGTTATATCTATGGGTATTTTTTAATTTGTTTAACACGCCTACAGCCCGAACCGCTGAACGGTATTACACCAAATTTGGCAGAAAGCTAGATGTTGGTCCAGAAAACTTACTTTTTGTGATTTGGTGTAAATCCGTTTAGTAGATATTTAGGTTTTAAAGATATAGATATCTGGGAGCCCAAAATCCTACTGATACCCTACTTAAATTTGATTGGCTGCCATATTGGGACTTGGTTGAACCTAGTCCCACAAAAAAAAATTCGAAAAAGAAAAGGGGGAAGGGTAGAAACACCCTGACCCCTATGCTTTTTCGGCAGGTGGTCCCCCTGCTTCTGTCCTAGATGGCCCTGGGAACTGCCACCTCCAGGGCCGACTGCTGCAATATCCCAGGGTGCCCACCCCTCTGGACATTGCAGTTTACTACGGCTTGGAGGGAGCACAACTCCATCCAAGCAAGAACGAAAACACTGCTCCCCTGGGGTCTCCAACCTTTACAAAGTGGGTTCCCTGGGTGGGACCAGGGCACCAACACTACAGGCTGGGCCCCAGGGAATTGGGTCTCTGGGGCCAAAATCGCCCTGGAAAGAGGGCCGCGCAACACCCCTCCCTTTTCAAAAAATGTATAAATATTAAAAAGTGGCAGGCTACAGGAGATTGGGTCCCTGGGCCAAAAATTGCACATGAGGGAGGTCTCTTGACCCCCTTACCCCGAACATACAAAAAAAGAACAAAAAGATAAGCCCAGGCCCAGGGGGATGGGGTCCCTGGGGCCAAAATCGCCCCTGGGAGGGGGCCGCACAGCCCCCCTTCGCCACTGAAAAAAGGCCTTGCCCATGGGGATGGGGTTCTCATGGAAAAAATGGCCCAGGGAAGGGGGACCACACAGCCTTCCTCCCTTAAAATTTTAAAGAGAAAAAAGCTTAGGCACATTGCCGGAGGCCACGTCCCCTTCATCCACCACTCTGCAAATGTACCTCCAGGTGCAATGCCAATTGGAGAATGAAGTCCCCTTGGCTCCAGAGGGTCCTTGGGGGCCAACAAGCCCACCTGTTACCGCCAGTAAGTCCCACAAAGTGGAATTGCTGAGAGGTCTTTGGAGGCCACACCCCCTTTCTCCTCCACTCTGCAAACGCACTTCCTGGTGCACTGCTGGTTGGAGATGAAGTGATCCAACATCTCATTTCTAAAAATAGGTAAATAAAATTCAAATTACCAAAAAAGATTCATAAGTATGTTAGGAAGTATGTTAAATTCCAAGGAGCTTAGGTTAATGGTTGCTGCTGCAGTAAAAAAGAGCTGTATTTTGGGAAATTCACTACTGCTCTGATCACTGGTGTGGCTTTGCAGTAAGGGATGAATCTATTGGTGTCTGAAACTGTATCACGATAGTTGACAAGCTCCTTTTTCTGCATTCTATTTTTCCTCATTACAATATATAGTTTATCCACTTTGAATGGGTAAACCATGCAGCATTACTGATTTATCCCATTCCAAAGTGCAGAGTTTTTTATTGTGTTACATATAACACATAGCCCACCCTGTGGCCATTTTCCACTCCAATCGATTATCCACTTTTTGGTAGGTTGCAAACAGTCTACTTGGTATGAAGCATAATACCTGCCCCTGGTAAATCCTAGGAAAATATTTTGTTCCTTTGGGATAGTGGATTGGGTGAGGGTGAACTTCGGTGAGAAAGATTTCCCTGAATAAGGTAAAAATTAAGCTTTTTTTATACGGTATAAAGGCTTAGAGTTTATCTCAGTTATGGATCCAACTAATACTTTGAAAGTCAAGCCATAAAGTCATAGCTGTAAACATCCATATGTGAAACAGATGGAGATCACACTTAGGATATCTTTACAAACAAACTCCTTAGTTAGGTTCATGAATCCAAATAGAATCTGAATTCTTACAGTTAATGTCCATTTTGAGGCATTCAATTTCAGTTTTAATAAAGCCATTTTGGTCATGGGAGAGTCAATTAATTAAACTTATAGGAAGCATAGGGGAGTTGTCATTTAAATATGAGAAAATTCTGTCCATAATTCTGTGAAATCTATCAAAGAAAAGAGGATGGAACATTGTAGAAGATACTACTGGGCCCTGGAGAAACTGTTAATATTTGTTATAGAGTAGGTCTGGAGCTGCTCTCTACTTCCTTCTACCAAGTGTCTCCAATGGCTTGTGGGCTTGCCTCCTGTTCTCTGAAGTCTCAGGGCCACAAAAGTCTTCTTGCAAATCTGCAGGTCCTGCTGGACTCTGCTATCTGTGAGTCCTACCATTGCCTGAGATGTCCCCTCCAGTCCTCAGCCTCAGAAGTAGGTTCTGAAGCTGTTTCTGCAAAAATCAACGCAGTGACCCCATTGCACTGATCAAAACTGGTGCAGTGCTGGTTCAACAATGACGCAGGTCCAGACTGCGAGGTTCGACGTCAAAGCAGCACCAATCTGAAGATGCCTCTGTGAGACTCAACTTTGACGCAATGTCAGTGCTTCAACACCAACTGCGATGCTTAATTCTGAGTAGTGCTCATCCTTCTAAACCAACTGCGAGGCTCGACTCCCATGCATCGATCTGACTGCATGAACAGGAACCAACGCAGGGAGTCCTCGAAGCTGACACTTGCTCCATACAAGATACTTTTTCAGTGGGCCCTGTGTGGGTCCTGTAGCCAGCCTGAACTCAATTGTGGTCGGCCTGAACTTTGGATTTACCACAGTCTAGTGTGAGCTCAATTAACCTTTGAGTGATATTGATTTCTAAGCACTGTTTTTGTATTTAATTTTTAAAAATTCATAACTTCTACTTATTGGGTTTTTGTAGGTTTGGTCTTGTTTTACTCAGATAAGTATTTTCTATTTGTCTAAACTGGTATGGAGTTTTTGTATGGTGTTTTCACTGTGTTACAGTAATTTGAGGGTTGCGCAAATACTTTACAGATTGCCTCTTAAGTTAAGCCTGACTTCTCTGTGCCAAGCTACCTGAGGGTGAGCACAGGTTAATTTAGGTTGTGCATGTGATTTACCCTGACTAGGATTGTGGCTCGTGCTTGGACAGCGAGTATACCCTACCAACCAGAAACTTCAATTTCTAGCCTTGGTGATCAGTGGTGAGGATAGGACTTATGTCTGTGCGCTACCTTACAGTAGTTTGGTATACACTACCATCTACATCTAAGACCAATACATTTTTCTCCTTTTCTCTCTCACTATCGGTCATTTTTTTAATTTACGCATGCTTCATCTTCACACTTGGGACTTTCTTGTTGTGCTGCCAGTGGTACCTTGACAGAAGGGAGATGACTGCTGATATCACCCACCTACTATCCTACAACCTGAAAGAGCTGAAGGGTTTCTGCATAGAGAGGGGACTGGATGTGAAGAAGGGGTCTACAAGCCAGGATCTATGAACAGTCCTGTATGCTTATGAGGAAGCACACTGGCTAGAGGCACCAACAGATGACTCTAGGGAGGAGTCTGAGGAGGAGAACCCGTTTGGAATACTAAAGAACCCAAAGTCCTTGAACCTCCTTGATAATCCCAGACCAGGCCCAAGAGGGCAGTGGCCCTCAGAAGGAGGCAGAGGAGAAGGAAAATGACTCTGCAGAGGCTCCAGAGGAGAGAGTTGATCCCACAGAGAGGGAGTCACCTGCTGGATTGACTTCTGGGAGAAGTGTTTCCTTACACATCCTGTACCCTGATGAGTTCAATGACAGACAGGCTGGAAGGGACCTGAAGCTGGCACAACAGGCTGCAGAAAGGAGATGAGCTTAGGCTGACAAAGCCCTCATGGAGGACAGGAGGGCTGAGAGAGCCCTAGCACAGGAGAGACTGGCCGTGGAGGAAAAGAGAATGGCCTATTAGCTCAGTGTCAGTGAGCTGGACTTGAAGGCTATGCAGCTGAAGGAGTCTAGCAGGAATGGTGGCAGGGACAGTACCATGTCCAGTACTTAAAGAAACCTCCACACACCCAGAGGTTTGGTGCCTGACTTCAGGGAGGGGGGTGATATAGGCAAGTATTTTGAGGTGTATGAGGTCACTCTAATAGCACAAAGGATCCCTGAGGGGTATTGGGGGCTTCCCTGTGGAGGCATATACCCAGTGATAGGAGGAATGCCCTACTGGCCCTAAATTGGAGAGACAAGCTGAGGAATCCCCTATGAAGGAGACCCTTGTCGAGAGATATGGATTGACCCCAGAAGAGTGCAGGTTGAGATTCAGGGGCAGAAGGAAACTGTCACACCAGCCATGGGGGGATTTTGAGGGTCACTTTTGCAGGGCAGTGGATAGATTGGTTAAAGGTAGGATAGTGATCACATTTGAGGGTCTGCACAACTTGATTGCCAGAGAGCATATATTCAGTCACTGTTTTCCAGAGCTACGCCTACACCTGGTGGATTGTAAGTTCTCTGACCCGAGGGAGCTTGCAAAGGAGGCAGATCTCTGAGCGAGTACCAGAGTGTTTGAGATGGCATTGGTGAGTGATCCCAAGGAGGGTTGCTCAGATTCCCACCAACAGAGTGAGGGGGTGGTTCATTGTGACTCAAACAGGTCCCAGTGTAGTAGGAGGGAAAAAGGGTCACATGTTCTTTCCAAGAGTAGGTGGTGGTTGGCAGAAGCCCAGGGTGCCCTATTTTCAGCCCCAGTGCTTGCATTGCTCTCAGTGTAAGCACAAGCAGCGGGGCCTGGTCTGCACCAGGAGACTGTCCACTGATGGGAGACCCACATTGTTAGGAGAGCTAAGAAGGACGGCTGCCATAAGCGCTCTACCAGTTCTAGTTTCAGCAAAGGGTACAGCAAAGGGTACACAGGGCCAGATGGATGGGTTGGAGGTGGAAACAGTCCACAGTGGGTGGACCAGTGGTTCAGGGTTTGCCAGCTCTGAGATCAGAGGACCCTAAGACTGAACCTGGTGAGGCCACTTCTGGTCAGAGGGGACTCCATGCACTGCCTCAGGGACAGAGGGTTGATGGCCTGCACCAGTCAGACAGAGCAACCAGAGTTTCTCATGAGGGGGTAAAGATACTCCCTAGAAGTCCTGTCTTGACAGACACATGTTCAGCCTAAGGGTACAGACCCTGGGTTGAAGGACCAGTGTCAGGATACCACCCCTGAAATGGTGAGAGGTAAAGTGGAAAAAGGGTGTGAGGCACCTGGGGCTACTGCCCCCCACTTTGAGAAACCACAGAGGTTAGAGACTCCTGGATGTTCTAGGGCCTGGTTCTTGACACTGATAGCTGTCAGTGGCCTCTGTTGGTTGCGGTTTCTGTGGAGAAAGATTTCCCTGGGCTGGGGACAGAATTGAGACCCAAGGAGCGGAATTGGCCACATCACACTGTTGGCCATGGTGGTACTGTCTGCCTACTGGGATGCATCTGTGAGCAAAGTAAAGTTATGTGTTGAACCGATGGGGTCCACAGGTGAGGAGAAGTGTTCCCCATGTGTCAGTTTAGTGAGCCCAGGGACCCAATTGGGTTCTGAGAGAAAAAGAACTGCCAAGTCCCCTTGCAGTAGGTGGCCATTGTCCATGTTCGATCTCCCTAAGCAGGAAACTCCATCAAGATATTAATTAATCGACCCTGGCTTTAGGGTGGAGGGGCTTGCATTGGGAATGGCCCTTTCTGCAGTGTCACTCCAAACATTATACCTTGCTTCTACCCTTTTTCTGACCTTGCTTTTGTTGGCTTTAGGACTCTGGACACTTTACCATTGCTAACCAGGGCTAAAGTCCATATGCTCTGTAGTCAAAACATGGTAACATTGGCTTATCCACAAGTGGCATACTTAATTTACTTATAATTCTCTAGTACAGTGCACCGCATGTGTCCGGAGGCTGAAATTCAAATTCTACTAGTGGGCCTGATTTATATTTGGATGTATTTGTTTGTAGATATCTGATGAAGGGTGCTGTATACACCCGAAATGCATTGGGATTGGGGAATGAGCTAATCTATGTTGCTCATGTTCCATTGAATGGACTTTGAAGCCTATTTTGATTTGGATCTACACTCCATGAGAAAATAAAAAAAATAATAAGAAGTACTACAGTATGACTGGTAGATTTGGGGGTCTCTAGTTAGCATAGGTAGGTACCTGTGACAAACAGGGACCCTTGCATCTAGTCAGGGTAAGGGGCTACACCCCTAAAATAACCCCTGCTCACCCCCTTGGTAGCTTGGCATGAGCAGGCAGGCTTATCTCAGAGGCAGTGTGTAAAGCATTTTTGAATACATACAGTAATACAGTGACAACACTACAAATGGACCCCACACAGGTAGTATTATAAAAATAAGTATTTTTATATAGACTTAACACAAGACCAGACGACAAAAATCCACAATACTGTACTCAAAAATAGTCTCTTAAATGTTATAAAATAGCTCAGTTCTCTCAAGTTGTAAATGCGACACTTTAATCTCAATGTACCTTAGATACGTAGCGCAAAGAAAACAAAAGGGTTGCAGGGAAGGTGATGCATCAGTTCCGTACACTCAGGGGAGTGGATGCGTTGGTTCCTTACTGCTGCGTAGGGGAGTTGATGCTCGCTTCCTTACTGTGTGGGGAGTTGATGCGTCGGTTTCTTACTGCTCTCCAGTGCGATGCGACATGCTGGCACCTCGATGCGATACTCTTCTCCGCAGCGATGCGACAAAATCGCATCTTGGTTGCGATGTGACAACGTTGGTGTGATGCGGCACGCCCGACGGCCGTGTGGCAACTTGATTATCTTTGGAGCCGCAACAGGCCCTGTGCCACGCTTCTCCGGTGATACGATGATGACCTCTGTGGCAGCATCCCGCTTCTCCGGCGATGCGCCGTGCTTCGGCGATGCGATGATGACAGCGGCAGTGGCGGCTCGCTTCCTCGGCGATGCGATGACAGCGGCTGCGGCGGCAACATGCTGCTCGTTGTTGTTGCGTCGCGCTTCCAGCTCCCAGCGACACGCAGTCTCTTAGAAGGCCGAGCACAACAGCAGGCACTTCAATTCCCAGCAAGGGAATTCAGGGGGGAGCTGGTTGGTGAAGTCTTGTATCCCTGAGACTTCAGGCAGGAGGCAAGCTCTAGTTCAAGCCCTTGGAGATTCTTCTTCAAGTTGATAGAAAGCACACTCAGTCCTTTTCTCCTCTCTTTGGCAATGAAGCAACCACTGCAGGCCAACCCCCAAACACACAGCACAGGGGTAGTCTCCTTCAGCTTCCTGGTTCTTCTTCTCAGCAAAGGTTCGTCTTGATTCCCAGAAGTGATCTAAAGGTCTTGGGTCTGGGTCCCAATATTTATACTCCTTTTCCCTTTGTTCTCTGAAGGCAGAGAGGCCTTTGACTAGTCCAAACCAGTTCTGGTCAGTCCTGGAGCAGTTTGTTGACATGTCTCCTTCTTTCCTTTCACAGTGCAGGGCAGGGACATCAGACACACCACAGGAGGTGGAGCCAGCAATGTGGAGGGAAGGCACAGCCCTATTCAGGTCCCAGGTGCAGCTCCTCCCTCCCATCTAGATGCAGATCTCTCTATTCACCACTGGGCCACCTCACTCTGTCTCCTGGATTTCCCCAGCCCTGTCACTCAAACTCCAGACAAGGAATAAACAATCTAGCAGAGGCAGGTTTGGATGGTTAGACAAGAAAATGCCTACTTTCTAAAAGTGGCATTTTCAAACACAGAATGTTAAAACCAACTTCACTAAAAGATGTATTTTATCATTCTGAGTTCAGGCATGCTAAACTTGAATTTCTACCATGTTCCCTGAGTCAGTTAGGATTATAAAATGTAATAACCAAACTGCCCATTCTGGCATATGGAGAACAGGTAGCCTTGCAATAGTGAAAAACGAAAATGGCTGTAATTCACTATTAGGACATGCCACTCACACCAGGGCATGTCCTATCTTTTACCTACAATGCACCCTGCCCTTGGGCCTACTATAGGGGTGACTAATATGTATGAAAGGGAAGGTTTAGGGACTGGCAAGTGGGTGCACTTGCCCAGTCAGCATGGCAGTACCAGACTGCACACAGGTTCTGCAATGGCAGACCTGAGACACACTTTACAAGCTGCTCCGGTGGGTGGCACAATCAGTGCTGCAAGCCCACCAGCAGCATTCGTTGCAAGCCCTGGGCACATGCAGTGCACTGTACTAGGGTCTGACAAGTAAACCAATCAAGCCAATCATGGAGTCACTAATCCATACATCAATTTACTATAGGAAGCACTTGCACTGTGGCACTGAACAGCGGTGGCACAGTGCCCAAAGCATCTATAACCAGCAAAAACACATGAGGCAACAGCAAAAAATGGAAGGGAGACCCACGCCAATGGTGCCAGGTCTAACAGGTGTCACATCCAGCTGAAATGTGGGGAGAACTACCCTACCTCCTTGGAGTTCTCATCACTAAGGCGGAAAAATCTAGACAGACCATCAGTATTGGCGTGTTCTGTACCAGGGCGGTGTTCCACCGTGAAATCCATCGTCTGTATGGGGAAATGGACCACCTCAACAGCTTTGTATTCTCACCCCTCATCTGCATCAACCATCTGAGGGGCCTGTGGTCTGTCTGAACCCGGAGGTGAGTCCCAAACAAGTATGTCTCAACTTCTTCAGAGCCCAGACCACAGCAAATGCCTCACGCTATATTGCACTCCACCTCTGTTCCCGTGGAAGTAACCTCCTACTGATGAAGGCTACAGGTTGATCTAGGCCCTCTTCATTAATCTGTGATAGAACATCCCCCACACCATGCTCTGAAGCATCTGTTTGCACAATAAACTCTTTTGAGAAGTTGGGTGCCAGGAGCATGGGCGCCGTGCACATGGCAGTCTTCAGGGCATCAAAAGCTCTCTGACAGGTGTCAGTCCAAATCATTCACTTGGGCTGCTTCCAGGAAGTCAGCTCTGTCAAGGGTGCAACAATGCTGCCATACCCCTTGACAAACCTCCTGTAATACCCGGTGAGTCCTAAAAAGGCTCTCACCTCTGTCTGGGTCTTAGGGGGTTTCCAAGCCAGGATGGTTTCAATCTTGGGCTGTAGGGGTGCCACCTGGCCGCTCCCAACCTGGTGTCCCAAGTAAACCATAGAACCCTGCCCGATCTGGCACTTACTCGTCTTGATCGTGAGGCCTGCTCTCCGCAGCGCCATCAACACTTCCCAGAGGTGGTGCAGATGTCCTTCCCAACTGGCGCCGAACACTGCGATGTCACCCAGGTAGGCGGCACTGAACTCATCCAGTCGAACCAACACCTGGTTGACCAACCTCTGAAAAGTGGCAGGGGCATTCTTCATCCCAAAGGGCATAACCCGGAATTGGTTGTGCCCATCTGGTGTGGAGAATGCTGGCCTCTCTCTTGCCCCATCAGTCAAGGTGATCTGCCAGTACCCAGACGTTAAGTCAAACGTGCTGAGGTACCGGGCAGCCCCTAACCGATCAATGAGCTCATGAGCTCTGAGGATGGGGTGCGCATCAGTCCTGGTGACTGAATTGAGCCCTCGATAGTCCACACAGAACCGCAGTTCTGGTGTGACACCCTGTGCGGCAGCCTTTGGGACCAAGACCACTGGACTGGCCCAAGGACTGTTAGAGGACTCAATCACCCCCAACGCAAGCATCTTGGAGACCTCCTCCTTGATGCAAGCTCTCACCCTGTCAGTCACCCTGTAAGTTTTGTGCTTGACAGGAGGACTGTCCCCGGTGTCTACATCATGGACGCACCAATCAGTGTCACTGGGAAATAGGGAGAACAGGTCAGAAAACTGTCCCAGCAACTGGTGACAGTCTTTCTGCTGCTCAGGGGTCAGGGTGGCAGAGACGTTTACTCCATCCACTGATCCATCTTGCTCTGTTGCAGACAGGAGGTCAGGAAGAGTCTCAGTCTCCTCCTCTATTCCAGGATCTGTTGCTAGGAGCATGCCCACTTCGGACCTGTGGGGCTTCAGGCGGTTGACATGCAGGACCCGCAAGGGGTTCCTGGGAGACCGCAAGTCCACCAAGTAGGTAACCGGACTCTTGTGCTCCACCACCTCAAATGGTCTGGTCCACTTATCCTGGAGTGCACAGGTCTCCACGGGGGCCATGACCCACACTCTCTGACCAAGCTGAAGCTCTACCAGAGTGGCATTCTGGAAGTACCACCGCTTCATCTCCTCCTGGCTGGCTTCCAGATTTGCCTCAGCGAGTTTTCTGAAACGCATAGTTTGGTTCCTGAAGGCCAGCATGTAGCTATATACATCCTGGGGAGGTTTCCTGGGAGATTGCTCCCAGCCTTCCTTGACCAAACTCAAAGGTCCTCTCACTGGGTGTCCATAGAGAAGCTCAAAGGGACTGAACCCTAGAGATTTCTGTGGCACCTCACGGTATGCAAAGAGAAGGCATGGTAAGAACACGTCCCATTTATGCCTCATAGGTTCCTCAAAACCCATTATCACGCCTTTTAGGGTTGGGTTGAACCTTTCAACCAACCCATTTCTTTGGGGGTGGTAAGGAGTGGTGAACTTGTAGGTTACACGACACTCCTGCCACAGGGACTTCATATACTTAGAAATGAAGTTGGTGACTCGGTCAGACACCACCTCTCTAGGGAATCCTACTTGTGAGAAAATTCCCATTAGTGCCCGTCCCACCACGGGGGCCGTCACTGTCCTTAGAGGTATGGCTTCCGGGTACTGGGTGGCATGGTCCACCAAGACCAGGATGAACCTGTTGCCAATGGCTGTCTTGGGGTCCAGTGGCCCCACAATGTCACTACCCACCCGTTGAAAGGGGGTGCTGACCACAGGGAATGGCTGGAGAGGAACCTTGTGCTTCCTCCCTCACTTTCCACTTGCTTGGCAAGTCTGACAAGTCCTGCAATGAGTGTCTGAACTCTTGCGCATTTGGGGCCAATAAAAATGGGTGACAAGCCTTTCGAAGGTCTTGTCCTGCCCCAAATGTCCTGCTAAAGGCACATCATGAGCCAGTCCCAGTAGGAAGGCTCTGAAGCGCTGGGGTACCACCAGCAGACGGGCTGACCCAGGCTCAGCAACCTTAGGCTCACTATACAGGAGACCATTCTCCCAGTAGATCCAATGTGATCCAGACTGATCACCTGCTGCCTGGTTTGCAGCCTGCTGCCACAAACCCACAAGAGAAGGGCACTTGTTCTGCTCCTCACAGAACTCCTCCCTGGAGGGACCTCCTTCCTACTGCCAATGGGTCAGCTCAGGCAGGTCTCCCAGTTCAGCAATCTCTTCCCCGGTAGGCTCAAGGGCATCACCATCAGGGTACGCCTCCTCCTGGGCCGTGGGAATCTCAGGGGCCGGTTTCCCGCACCCCCTAACTCTTCTCTTAAAGGCAGGCACCTGGGCCATTTTCTCAAGCTCCAGGTCATCTTGAACACCCTTACTGGCTGCCATAGACCGAGTGGTCACACAGGCCCACTCAGGCAAACCCAACATCTCTAAATGAGCTTTCTGCTCCACCTTAGCCCAAGCGTGGAGGGACCTCGCCGTCTCATGTCAGCATGGAAGTCTTTCTTCTCTGGTTTGCGCAGTGAAGATGTGGTGCTTATATACCCAAAAGGTACCCTCAGGGGTTCTACCTAGATGTGTCATGGTACTGTGGGCATGGCGGCCAAGGATGACGAGAGTGGTGACACTTATACTGAGTTATTATGGAGAAGATGGTAATCCTGCTGTGATAATGAGAATCCTGAAGCATAATAAATTAGGTTACTTTTCGGAGAAAACCACACAACATTTTTATGCAGCACCTAAGTAGGTAAAAGGTCAGTGCCAGACCCGTTATGTAGAACAATGGTAGGACAAATGTAGATACAAGGTTCTGCAACTACCTAGGCCTATATTAGGGGTACATTGGGGTTCTTAATCTGTAGCTTTGTTTGAATATTTATTTTTCATAATGAAGAACATATAAATATATTGACTCCTAAAAGAACCATTGTTCCCAGATTTCTAGGTAGTAAAATCGATGGTTGTTTGAAAAGAGAAGGACTTTGATAGCTAGCATATTATGTATTTCCCAAGTTTATTTGGATACCATAGGACACAATTGTTGTGATAGGGCTCATTTTTGGAATAGTTCTTGATAGCTATAATCTTTTTTAAGATTTGGATGAATTGCTATATTGAAGATTTATCTTAGCCTCCCATCAATAATATTGTCATTCCTTAATATCTTTAGTGAATGAACAATGGTTCCTAATGTAGCAATTTAAGCAAACCATAATCAAAGCCAAATTGTAATTGTATGTACAAATAAAATGCAAAAAAGCAAAGATTTAATAAATGTCAGAGTAGGTGCTAGAGACAAACTTGCTTATTGCTCATTCAAGTGTGATAAACACGTGAAAAAGGTGATTAAAATGTGATCAAAGCAGTAACGGACAACGTGGAGTAAAAAATACAATGTAATGTGGCTGTGTGCAAGTCAATGAAATTTAAATCCTATCGGAAATAGAGTATCATCATCAGGACTCTGCCCGAGAGAACGTTCCTCAAGTCAGAATGTAAACAAATATTTATTTAATATTTAAAGCAATGATACATTTAATTTAGTGTTTTCATACAATTTTTACATATAAACATTTTTTTTATTTTACCAGAGTTTCATAATTTAACATTTTATTTTATGTTTATTGAAAATTAGATTTATTTATATATGTTTATTTTTGATCACTGTTTTGGGGATTTTTTTAACTATAATTATTTTTAAAATGGTACTTTTGCTTTCCTTTTGTTTTAAACAAACTTAATTCCATTTCATTTTTAGATTAAATGTTCAAATGTAAAGAATTTATAATTTACTCAGAATTCATTATTTTTAACAAGGTAATTAGGTTTGCAGCGGAAATACTAAATATATCACCGACCAAAGTCCAACACTTTGCTCAGCAAGGCTGAGGGTCGTATAATAAGTTTTGCCATGCGGGAATGCCCCGCTCCCGCACTGCCAGACCTGTGTAGAAACAGCCCGCCAGATCAGGAGTTTACGTCAAAAGCAGTACCTGCACGGCATGGACTTCTGCAGTCCATGCCGGGCAGTTACTAGGGTGCATGCACCTGTGTTCAGGAACATGGTGTGAGGTACCAGGGGGCCTCGTAGGGCCCCCTTTGTTTATTCACCACCACACTTTTCATGGCAGTTGCACCTCCATGAAAAGTGTGGCAGTGAGAAAACTCATATTATGCTTGGTGGGGCCGAAGCGGGCCCGCCAAGGTCATTACGGCCTCAAGACTGCCATGCTACCGCCAGAGATCACTGATCCCTGGTGTCTGCATTGGTCCCAGGGCGGCCTGAACGCCCTGGTAATAATAGGGCAGTCGGACGACCGTCACTGCCATGCCCCGTGAGTCTGGCAGTCTGAGGACTGCCAGACTCATAATAAGTTAAGAGTGGTGGGGCAGTGGGGCAACCTGGGAGGGACTCGACAGACAACGACGAGGGAAAATAAAATAAATAATTAATTTTCCCATTTCGTCGTCAGTAGAGTCCTCCCCTCTCTTCTCCGCCGCTCTTACCTGCATGGGCCACTCCTGGTAATAACCCCCTAAGTTTGGAGTAGGAATAGTAATTCCATCTCTCTCAAAGTCCATCACTTATTTTGTTTTATTTGGAGTGGGAATAGTATTTTTACACCCTTCCCTCCAAAGTCCGATACTTTTCCTAATTTTGCTAACTATGGAGTAAAAAAAAGTGTGAGACCTGTCATCCTTGGTGTGGTCTTCCCCCAAACGTTTTGCCTTCACTCTTCCTATTTTCTGAATTTAGTTTTTGTTGCCATTAGGTCTCTATGCACTTTACCACTGCTAACCAGTGATAAAGAAAAAGTACTCGCTCCTTAAAACATGGTACAATTGGCTTACACCTGATTGGCATGTTTAATTTATTCATAAGTCCCTAGTGTATAATACATGTATTCAGAACTTCTAAATTAAATGCTATTAGTGGCCCTACAGCACTCATTGTCCTAGTCACTTAAGTAGTAGTTTTAATCATGTCTCAGGCCTGCAACTGCCACCTGCAGTGCAGTTTTTAAACTGTCATTTCAACCTGTCAAAATAAACATTTTGCCATGACTAAACCTTCCTTTGTAAAACAAATGAGTCACCCCTAAGGTAGGCCCATATAGCAGGGGGCATTGAATTAAAAAAAATAAAACGTGTTTTTAAGTGTTACATGTCCTGGTAGTGAACATCTCCTAAATGTGTTTTCCAGTACTGTAAGGCCTATCTTTTCTGGTGGATGCCATTAGTTTACCTTATTACAATTAATAAATGCTGACTTTTGATTGGAAACAGATAGGAAGCTTGTATTCAAATGAATTGTAATTAAGTTTCCTGTTTATTGGTAAAGTCGGATTGTTTGTCACAATTCTGAAACAGGGCACTTTTAGATAGTTTACATGTTCTTGTCTTCTGGTGCCTTTTGTCTGGGTCTTCGGTCACATGACTTTGAATAGCTTGGCAGTTGGCCTTTGTGTATTCCTCCCAGACAGTGAGACAAAGGGAAGACCAGTTGTTTCCAGGATGCGCCATCCTGCCAGGATGGGTGGGACAGATCTGCTCCACATATATTTCAAAGGGCTCCTTCCAGCACATACACCAAGGAACTTGACCCCAGAGTATTGTCACTTAAGACTACATGGAGCCTTGGCAGAGTAAGGGAAGAACATTCTAGAACCAGATATTGAGATTTGCCAGGATGTCAAACCCACTTCAAAGACTGGCACCACGTTTAAATATTGGACCTCCTGGATCGCCTCTTCAGTACTCTCCTGGACCTGTGAAAGACTTAAGAAGGACTGCTTTGTCCTCCATAGAACTGCTCTGCTACTTGAGGCCTGCCTTTTTCTTCAGAGTACTACTCTCCCGAACACAAAAATCTTCCCCTGGCTCAAGGGCAACAGGATCCTCATCAATGACAATGATATCCTCAGCTTCTCTTGCCCGGGACTTTTACCCGCTAAAATTGATTGCTTCTCCAAGACCTTGTCCAGACCTCCTCGGTTAGGACGACTCCTCCTCCGACACATCCTGCAGTCTTGCACTACTGAACTCTACCTTCACCTGGACTTTTCTTCAGAAACATTTCTAAGACCGAACGTTAGACAATATCGGGCCCAATCCACCCTGTGAATTTGACACACTCTCCATCATAGTTAGCCTTAACTTTTGACTCTGCCCCAGTTTTACACAACCAGAAATTCACGTTTGATCATTTAAGCTCTAAATTTCACAAAAAACTTTACAAATTATTAACTCTAGTTCTACTGATTGGTGTCATTCACAGTGCATCTAAGTGAAACCTGACTGCTTTTGTGCCAATCTTCCAAAGGATTAAGCATAGTTTTATGTAGTGGCTTTTGTGGTCCACCTTGACTAGGATTGTAGTTTTTGCTTGAGTGGAACTTTGACCCACATTAATCAGTAACATAATTTCTAACAAATAGTGAATCCAAGCCCCTCACCCTAAGTCTAAAACTGTTCCCAGCACGGATAAGTTTGCAGTAGTAATAGTAAATTCAACTCACCACAAGGTCAAACACTTTTACTAATGTAGGTTAGTATGAAGTGGTAATAGTACATCAAAGCCCCCATGAGTATAACATTTTCCTCAATCTGGCAAGTATGTAATTGGAATTGCAAATCTACCCACCTTTCCCCAATAGGGCTAAATTTCGATTGGGAATAGGTAATCAACCCTTCTACTTCTGAAGTATAACACCTTCCTCACAATTATTCTAATTTTGATTAAGTTTGTTAGTTTGCAATTAAAAGTGATAACATCTCACTTAATACTAATAGATAGTTAAACATGATGTCAATTGTTTAACTTCTAGTGTTTGATTAAGAAAATTACGCAATTTCTTTATTTTTATTGGCCCTAATATATGTTTTATTTTTGAGTGTGTACATATGTATTCACTGAAAAAGTCAAAGGTTAAAGTAACTTTATAGTTAGGAAAAATTTTCAGTAACAAAGTAATGTTTTAAAATCTAAAAATCTCTGAAATTCACCAGTTGTCGTCATAGGTATCTCAAGTAAATAAAACTTGTGCCTTAAGGTAACTATAACTTATGCCCCCTCCATGCACAGTGATATTTTCAATGATGTCAAAGAAGATGTCATGAGTGATGTAATATGGGGTATAATTAGCAGTGAATGGCCAGTGCATGGGTTATAGTTAACTTAGAGCATGATTTATAGTTACATGAGATAACTATAACTATTGATAGTGTATTTCAGGGTTTTTTAGACGTAACATCATTACTGAACATTTCATTTAACAATCAGGTTGCTTTAACCTTTGGTTTTTTCAGATAATTTGTAGGATTTTTTAAACATAATTTAATAATTAAGTACCATTTGTTAATCCAACCCCCCCGCACATGGCCTCCTGCTGTGCTGTGAACCCCCTGCATGCAGTCAACCCCATGCTGTACAGGGCATTCGGTCGTGCATGGTGGGGGGGTTGGCCACAGGAAATGGCCTGCAGCCAGTCTCTGTGGCCAATCCTCCACAGGCAGCCAAACTCAAGCTGTGCATGGTCTTTCAGCCTGGCAGCATATTTAAGGGTGAGGGGGCACCCAGCCCCCCTCCCCAGGCAGACTTCAGCCCCGGTGATTCCAACCCCTGGGGCCTGGCACCACATTCAAGCGAGTGAGTGCTACGTGGGTCCTATCCTGAGGCTCATTTTGGCCCTAGGATCTCCATCTCCCGAGGCCCCGCTGACAAAGGGTTGATGCCACGGTGCCCACCCATGGCACCCACCACACTATTGTCGGGTGCTTCTGGGGAGCCCCAAGGCCCCCATAGCCCCAGCCAGCTCTACCACATCCAACAAGAGCCGGCATTTCTCCCACCTACTGAGAGCATCTAAAATGCTGCTCCTTTCAAATGGAAGCAATATTTAGATCCGTTTCCCTGCAGGCATCACTGCAGGCAGGGAAACAGATCTAAAGTCTGCTCCTAGCGGGTTGAAGCATTTTTCAAGCTACTGCCCACCAGAAGCAGATTTATTGTTTTCTCCCACTTGTCAGGAGATTTGAGATTGCTGATGCCCAGCAAGAACAAATACATGTTTTCCTGCCAGTGCGGGCAAGGAAACTGCTAGGTCCTGGGGATAAGCTCTCCGGGATATAGCATTTAAGCTGGCACTGGAGGATGGGGTCCCTGGGGCAATTAATGGCTCAGGGAGGGGAGATGCATGGCCCCCTCCCCTTAAAACATGCAATCATGCCCCAAGGTCTCTGGGACCAAAATTGGCCTGTGGAGGGGGACCAAGTGCCCTCCCTCCTTTCCAGAAGAGGCCATACCTCAGGGGATAGGGTCCCTGGGGTTGAAACGGCCTGGGGAGGGGGCCTGTGTGTCCCCTCTCCCTTTGCACATGCGGCTGGTTCCTGGAAGATGGGGTGCCCTGGGCCGAATCAGACCAGAGAGGGGGCCATGTGCCCCCTCCCCCTTTAACATGCAGCTAGGCCCCGGGTGTTGGGGTCCCCAGGGCCAAAATCAGCCATGGGAGGGGGCCACCTGCCATTCTCCAGTTCAACATGAAGCTGGGCTTCAGAGGCTTGGGGTCCCTGGGGCTGAAAATGGTCCATGGAGGTGGGCTGTGTACTCCCCTCCCCTAGAAAACAGCACAGGAGTATTGGGTCCCTGGGGTCAAATCATCCCGGGAAGGGGGGCCACTCACGTCCCCCTCCACCAAAATATAAACACTTGCTCCTCCCTGGAACCTGGCCCGAAAGGGGGGCTTAAACATGCAGAGGAGACCATACTTGTTTTTTTATCTTTAAATGTTGCCGCAGAGTCACAAATCATCCACAAATTCACAGAAAAAATTATTTTAAAAACCTTTTTGGCCAAAACATAAAAAGCACTCTTTCTGGACCTAGATCTAGCTTTCTGCCAAATTTGCTGTAAATCTGTTCCACAGTTTAGGCAGTAACTGTGTCCTCAGGGAAAATTAGTGAGAAAAACATGTTATGGGACCCCCCTTTTTTCTTGCTCCCGCTTAAAAAATCACCCTGAAACTTTCCATGTGCAAACTAGTCAATAAAGAGCACTGTTTGGAGACGTTTCATGGAGATTTGTCAAATGGCACCACAGTTGTTAGCAACACAATAAATGCATTTCCTTTGGAGACACAATCCTAACTATAATTACCCATTGGTGACCGGTGTATAATGTATATATCTATGTATCTGTATATGTATCCATATATGTATATGCATGTATATAGGTATGTGTTTGTATATGTATACATTATATACTCTTAGGGGCCGATTCCGATCCTGGAAAAATATTCCCCGTACAAATCGTATCTGGAGTTTTTTCCGACTGAATCGTACAAGTCCTGTACAAACTGGCAAGTACGATTCGTATGGGAAAAAGTCCATACAAATCGCATTGGGAAAATTCCCCCACACGTCCTCGGGTTGGGAAAAGTCTCCGACGCGTCCCCGGACATTTTTACGTACAAATGGGAAAACTGAAGTCCGAATGCGCAAGTACGATCCGTCCCATCCGTCCGATTGTACAACTGTATGGAAAAAAGACCGTCCGGAGCTAACTCCCATAGCAACCATGGAGATGTCCAAACAGGGGCCTGGTACGCGCCGAACACCCCCCCCAGGCCCCCCCGTGTGTACGCGCCATACCCCCAGCCCCCCGTATGTACGGAGCGTACCCCCAGCCCCCCGTATGTACGGAGCGGACCCCCAGCGCGTAGCGCTGGGGGTCTGCACCGTACATACGGGGGTGGGGGTATGCTCCGTACATATGGGGGGCTGGGGGTATGCTCCATACATACGGGGGTGGGGGTACGCTCCATACATACGGGGCTGGGGGTACGCTACGTACATACGGGGGTGGGGGTAGGCTCCGTACATACGGGGGCTGGGGGTACGCTCCGTACATACGGGGGGCTGGGGGTACGCTCCGTACATACGGGGGTGGGGGTACGCTCCGTACATATGGGGGTGGGGGTACGCTCGTACATACGGGGGTGGGGGTACGCTCCGTACATACGGGGGGCTGGGGGTATGCTCCGTACATACGGGGCTGGGGGTACGCTCCATACATACGGGGGGCTGGGGGTACGGCGCGTCCATCCGCGGGGGGGGGCTGGGGGTCCAGCGCGTACTTACGGGGGGCTAGGGGGGTGTTCAGCGCGTACCGGGCCCCCTTTTCCACACGCTTCGTGGCGTACTTCGCTTTTCCGGCACTTTTTGGGTGCCGTAAAAATATTGCCGTCCGGAGTGCTGTCGATACGAATCGTACTTGCTGGTACGTAAAAAGCTGCCAAACTCCGTCCGGATGTCACGTCCGCGGTGTCCCGGATCACATTTGTATGTATTTTTCTGTTGGTCGGTCTTTTTTCCGATTCGTACGGAAATGGTGTTTCCGTACGAATCGTACTTGCAAGTTTGTAGGGTTTTTTTCCCGGGTACGAGTCGGACGGAGAAAACGCTCCGACCAACAGTTTGTACCCGGTTTTTCCAGGATCGGAATCGGCCCCATAATGTGGATTTTTACATATGGCTTGATTTTGAAATGGTAATACCAGTCTTGTATGACTGTGAGAGCATATTTTAAGGAGTGTTTACATCATTGCCTGTGGGTAATAGTTATTATTGTTTTATTTATAATTACTTGCAATTCCTGATTTATGGTGCATTTTTATTCGGTAATGGTATATATCTTAGTTATAAATTTGATTTTTGGTGCTGCTGTAAATTGTGTACCTCTGCATGAAGTGTGGTGGACAAGATCTAAAACTGCCATCCATAAATCCCTTCCTAAGGGTTTCCACATGATGCGAGGCTCATCTGACAGGCAGGTTAAATTTAAGCCTTTGTAACTTTTTTTATTCACATAAGTATTGAGGCAAATATGTTTTCCCCACATGTTGAAGATTCTAAAGTCGCTTAGGATTCATATGTTCCCCTGGAGGGAACCAAGAAAATAGCCAAAGTATAACAAACTATAGCAAACTCTTCTGTTTTTCGGAAAATGTGAAGAATATTCTATGCATGAAAGCATATGATGTACTTTTCTAATAATGGCACACACAACAGGTTTACTGTGCTGCAAGCTTCATTTTCCCAGCATACATGAGCAGTAGCGGTCCGTGGAGGGAGTTCGGTTTGCAGTGAGGCGGGGCGGGGGAGGGGCAGGGTGGGGATATGTAAACACCGGAATATGGATGAACGGAGGTAAGTACACATTTAAATAAATAAAACGAATTTCGTTGTGCGCGCTGCATCGCAAAATGCGATGCAGCGCACGCAAAGGAATTCGTTTTATTTATGAGCTGGTAAAAAACAAAATTCTTTTTTACCATGTTTTTTGCTTTTTTTTCAAATGGTAGTCCATTTTTCCTATTTTTGTAGTTTCTACATACTTGCAGTTTGTGATGGAAACAGATGTAAAACACATGGATAATCTCAAGAAGCTACACATTTCTGAAAAGTAGACAAGCTGCAGATTTCTCCAAATGTTCATTTGTGTCAATCGCTCTGGGTTTTCCCAAAGATATTAATCAATTAAATGAAAAGGTAATGAAAAAGATTTGTGAAAAAAACCCATAGATGACAACATTTTCATCTGTAATTTTTTTAACCGATGGCCGATTGTCAAATTTAATATACCACCAGATCCATCAGATCCTTCTGGTCCTAGGGATATATGGTGTTTTTTGGTTGTCCAAAAACATATGATACACAGATCCAACAACTGATCCACAGCTTATAATTATCTTTCATTATGTGCCAACTATGCATTAGGCCTGGGCGGAGTTCGTGGACTTCTACTTCGTGGAACTCTACAAAGTGCCAGAAAAACGGCTCCGCACTCCGTGAAGTGCCACTAGCGACTGAGTTTGTTAAGTCAGGCTGCTTGCACTGATTGTAAGCACTGGGAATTTATCCCACACTGTAAAATCAGCACAAACAGCACTCTACGTCACTGCTGTTTTCTGTCACTCGAATACACATTCTACGCGAGTGGCAGGTTCCTCAGCGCAAGAGGCAGATTCCTCAACACGAGCAGTCGCGACATGCTGCGACCGCCACATTAAGGAATCTCACCAGGAGGAGGTCTAGCACACGATTTTTCTCTCAAGAGTGATCGCCAACTTAATACGTTGCAGCATTTTGCGGAACTTCTCTCTCTGCACAGAGTGGGCAAAACTCCATGAACTCCGCTGGCGAAGTGGAATTCTCCTCCCTCCCCTACTATGCATTAAATATTATGACAAAATCTAATGCTTGAAAACTGGGTAAAGGAAATCTTTGCATTTTGAAAATGTGACCGACATCTTGAGTTTATTATGAATGGTTTGTAGAACTCTGAATTTTGGCTTCACATATTATCATGCGATTTGGAGAGCATTTTGCAAAATAGTTTTTGTTTCTCGCTCACTGGGTTCCATTCGGAAATCAGAAAAGGAGAGAAATTATTTTGATAATAATTCCCACAATTTTCCCAATAATAATAGTATCCCACGTCGTTGCTGAGCCTATCGCCTGGGACAGGAAAGACCCCATCATGCACAAAGAAGACATATTGGGGCAGATTTATGTTCCCTGGCGCATCCCCGCAAATCAGCAGGGATGCGCCAGGGAAGATGCGTCACGCAAGTTTGCCCTTGCGCCACCGCAGATGCGACGCATTTACAATGCGATGCATCGTGGCGCAAGGACAAGCACGCGTGACGCATCTGCCGGCGTAAGGTTGGCGCATTGCTGGAGTTGTGTCGCAACCATGACGCAGCTCCAGCAAGGCTCGGGGTGCCCCTATCCCTAACATGCTGCGTCAATCCTTACGCCTGCTTCAAGCAGGTGCAGGGATTTGACGCAGCATGGCCGGAAAAGTGACTGAGTGAAATCTTGTAGATTTCACTCAGCCACTTTTTGGAGGCTTTACTGCGCCGGAATGCCCCCCCTGTGCAGGTACGCCCACATGTGGCTAGGCCTGGGCTAAAATTTCGTTCCGGTCACGGAAATTGCGATAATTTGACATTTTCGCGTTCCGCGGAAAGCGCGAAAATGTCAAAATTTCCGCATTCCGCAGCCTGGCGATAATTTGTTTCTTGCTCGCGCTGTAAAATAATACATTCTCGCGCGCGCGCGATCGCCTTACCTGAATCCCTGCGTTCGCCGACAAGTTTTCTTGATCCGGTCGCGTTCTCCATGAGATGTTGTATTGTTTTTAGCCATTTGCGCTGTCTCGCGACAGTTCGCGCCCGCAGTGACGTCATGCGTCGCGTGATCACGTCTTTCTTCTCGCGATCATGCACCGCGAGACAACTGAAAACAAGATGGCCGCGCCCGTGAGCAACCACATGGGTAAGTTGGCGAGCCGCAACCATGCAGAAAATCTCGCGAACATGCGGGAAAAAAACTTCCGCATCTTCGCGATATTTCCACGTGTTTGCGATAATTTTTAACATCTTCGCGATAATTTGCGAAAGTGGATTTCGCAAATTCCACCGACCCCTATATGTGGCACAAGCTGTACAACGTGACGCATCTCCCTAGATGCGTCATGTTGTAAATCTGCCGCAGCATGGCGCTGGCTTTGCGCCGCCGCTGCGTCACAGAAGTGACACAACGGCGGCGCAAAAGTGACGCACAGGGCTTATAAATCTGCCCCTAAGTGTCATTTTTAAAACTGACCCATGTTGGTGATGTGTGTAGCTCAGTCACCACCTAGGAATGCCTAGGATATCCAGACATTTATAAAAACGGGACACTCAAAAGAGTCCAGGGTGGTGTGACTTGCATTGATCCCAGTAAGCATTGTTACCCTGAAGAACCTACAACCATCAAGCTTAATTCAAAGCATGTGTTTCATTCTAATTTTGTGAGTGAAAATTGTTGAATCCGTGGGGATCCACAAAATTTCTACTTCTCAGTGTTACCACCCTTTTCACAATAATAATGGTCTTTATGTGTTTAGGCTGATCGCTTGTGATATAAAAGGCCCTAAAACACTCCTTGGGGCATCAAGTTTTTTTCCTTGAAATATCACCCATTTTGGTGATGAGGTAGTAGCAGTAGTAGGATCAAGCCTTGGCTGCCACCCCCAAACCCAGATATTTATTAAACTAGGCACACAAGAAAGTACAGAGTGCATGGAGTGCTCCAGGTTTTCTGATCTGGAATGCCCTGTAAACTTCGGGGCAGATTTATGTTGCACTTGCGGCACTTTTGCGCCGCCGTTGCATCACTTTTGTGACGCAGCAGCGGCGCAAATCCTGCGCCATGGTGCGGGGTATTTACAAACGTGACACATCTCCCAGATGCGTCACGTTGTAAAGCCCTGCGCCACATGTAGGCGTTCCAGGGCAGGTGGGGGCGTTCCGGCGCAGGAACGCCTCCTAAAACTGGCTGAGTGAAATCTACAAGATTTCACTCAGTCACTTTTAGGCCCATGCTGCGTCAAAACCCTGCGCCTGCTTGAAGCAGGCGTAAGGATTGACGCAGCATTGTAGAGATAGGGCCCCCCAGATCATTGCTGGAGCTGCGTCGCGCTTGCGACGCAACTCCAGCAATGCGCCACTTTTCGGCACAGATGCGTCACGCATCTGTGCCGTTTTTGCCCCATGGTGCGCCGCATTATAAATGCGGCGCATCCATGGTGGCGCAGCGGTGGCGCATAGTAACTGGCGCATCCCTGCTGATATGCAGGGATGCGCCAGTCGTCATAAATCTGCCCCTTCATACTTTGGCTAAATATCACACATTTGCCTCACATTTCTATGAAGCAACATTCCAGAATCTGCAGGGGGTCTCAAAATTCCTACCACCCAGTCTTCACACATTTCTCCGAATAAAAACTGCAGTGCACCTGAGTGGCTGAGCCTAGCATAATGGAATCAGTCAAAGCTTGGATTTAACTGGGTAAAATGTAATTACACCTGTAATTTCAGGATATTTGTGTTATGCTTCTTATGTGAAATTCCTATAATGATGCCATTATGCCTCTTTGTGTATTATGTGCAATTTGGGGTAAACATCTACTGCAAACAGTGTTATTCACTGTATTTCGCAGATAAACAATTGAGTGAATGCACAGAAACAACAGAATGCGAGTGGCTTTTGGTCGCTGTGCTATTGTTTAAGTGCATCCATGTAAAATAAATTGTTGTAATTATATATTTTGTGCTAAAAAATAGAGCAAAATGACAGATTTGCAATTTGTGTAACTGTGCATAATTTTGCTATGATTTCACATAATTGTGCAAAAGCAAATTAAGCACATTTCTTACACTCCTAACCTTGGACTGTGTGACATCAAAGTAGTGTCAATCTATTTTTCACAGGGTGAAATTTGTTGTCCATTCTTATAATGTGCTTTGGGTCCATCCACAAGTGTGTAGTACCTTTTCTCTTGGCAGAAAGGTGGAAATTCAGGCTGGTGAAATTGTCTGGAAGTGCCCAAGATTACTTTTGCATTAATATGGGATTCATGCAGTTTAAGCACCACTTTAGGAGTAGATCTGCAATCTGCCGCAAGGGTTGAAAGGCTAGAGACTGTCTTGAGGCTATGGTAATTTGGGTGGACCAGGTCAGGTAATCTCCCCACCTCACACATAGTAAAAAAGTAATTGCTAGTGGTTTAGTGAGCTGTATACCCACTGGAGTACAATGTAGATAAACCTTGAATTTATCCTCAGAGTGGCGGGAAGTCTAGGGCCCAAAGTGTAGTGGGTGGCCCAATGTAAGAACAGGTGTGCTACCCACTTCAGACAGATATAATATACAAAAAGTAATCAAGTTAACCGTGATGTTTTGTTATGCTTTCTGATTCCCTTAGTGTAAATATTGGAAATTAACTTCTCAATCTACCAACAGGAGGGACAGAAGGACTGTAGGGGCACCGAGGAGAGGGGCATAGCTCAACGCTAGGACTGGTCTGCCCTCACTGAATACATAATAAAAATGTCTGGAGGTGCTTTCTACCAACGGATGGGCAGATGGGAGAATATCTCGACAAACTCCATGCATTAAGGGCATAAGGGCTGCTTGGACCCCGGAATGTGAAGTGCAACCCAATGCCATGTTATTCCCCATCCCATGCATCATTTCAAAAAGGAATTCAGGAAATCACTGGTGTCTTGCGGTGTTTTCTGCCCAGGGGAGCACAGATTGGTGATAACCTTCTCGCTCAGTGAGGGGGTGGCAGAAAGACTGTTGGCTCCTTAGGTAGAGGGGTGTGGCTTGATGCCAAAACAGGCTATCTTCTCACCACATACATAATAAAATATTAGAAGTAGTCCCTTATATCAAGTGATGCTTTTGGAACCCTGGATGCACATATTGGGGTAATCTTTCAAGTCTGCCTCCCAGAAAAGCAAAATGACTGCCTGCGTCCTGGGATGGAAGGGTTGGGCCCAGTGCTAATGCTGCACAGCCCTACACTCAGTGGCATAGCCTGTGTGTCATGGACCCTAATGCAAGGAAGGAAATAGGCCCCTGGCTGTTGTTAGAATTGTAAAGCATACCAATAACTAAGATGAGTGGGCCTGTCAGGCCTCTGGGGACTGGTGCCAATGCACCACCTGCACCATTTGAGGCTACACCCCTCCCTTCAATCCATATATGATCAAAAGTTAACCCTGATGTCTAGTGATGCTCTTTTCCTCCCTTAGGTGGGCAGATTAGGGCAAATTTCCTTCATGCCTCTGCAGGGGCGGAAAGGCTGTCTGGGTCCCTGAGGGTGTTGGGGTAGCCTAATGCAAAATGGGCAAGCTTCCCTCCCATTCCCTAATTGTTTTTTTATTCTCTGGCAGTTGCGGGCTTTGTGCCACTGAGAGTTAGACAGATTTAGCACATCCCCGCATCTGCTTCCCCCCCCACCACCAGTGGGGCAAAATGTTGTCTGGACCCTTTGGGTTTGGGTCAGTCTAATGCCAAAAGCACTGATACGCACTATTTAATTTTTAATTGAATAGTGCTAATGGGATTTCTGCCCCCGGTGGGCAGATTGGGAAAAATTCCCCTGATGTTCTGCTTTGCTGTGCTGCCCTGCTGCCTGATGATTTATGCCATGTTCAGGACAAGGACTGGACCCATTCAACTTGAACCTAGAGGGACTCCAAGGGCGTGCTGTCTTGCACCCTGTTCTGTTTTAGAGCTATCAAATTCTTCCTTCAACCCTGCAATCTCACCTGAACTCTGCCATTTGTGAGTCCTGCCCTGCCAAGTGGTGACAATCCAGTCCTGGGACCTTGAAAGGTGACTTCTGGTATCAAGTACCATCAAAATCGATGCAGTGACAACTTTTGACCGATTGGAACTGACGCATTGCCCTTAGACACCTACGCAGGAACCGATTGACGACATCGCTTCAACAGAATGCACGGCTCGACAACGACACAGTGCCTAAGTCATAAAGGATTCATTGACGAAACCTTCATCGGCTGCGTGGATTGGAACTGACACATTGCCTGCATCCACAGGATCTACAACTCATTACCTCCTCAATCAATCAATCAATCAGGGAATTGTAAGCACGCAACTCACCCGTGAGGGTCTCAAGGCGCTGGGGGGGAGGAGGTTCTGTAGTTCCGTTCAGTCGAAGAGCCAGGTCTTGAGAGCATTCCTGAAGGTGGTCAGAGAGGAGGCGCGTCTGATGTTGAGTGGGAGCGCGTTCCAGGTCTTGACCGCGATGTAGGAGAAAGCTCTTCCCCCTGATTTGGCTCTGTGGATGTGTGGGGTTTTGGCGAGGATGAGGTTGGCGCATCAGAGGTTTCTTTTGGGTACGTGGAAGATGATTCTATAGTTGAGGTATTAAGGGTCCAGTGTTGTGGAGGCATTTGAAGGCGTGGGTGAGTATCTTGAAAGTGACTCTCGTCTCGACGGGGAGCCAGTGGAGAGTCCGTAATTGGTGGCAGTGTTCTATATTGTCCGGAGTTTGCGGAGTAGTTACTTGTTTATGCCGGTGTAGAGGGCTTTTCTGTAGTCGAGTCTGCTGGTTACAAGTGTGTGGGTGACTGTCTTCCTTGACTCGGGGGGATCCATTTGAAAGTCTTACGGATAATGCAAAGGGTGTTGTAGCAGCTGGATGTGACCACGTTGACCTGTCTGTTCTCGGAGAGGGAGGAGTCGAGTACGATGCTGAGGTTTCTGGTGTGGTCCGTGGGTGTCGGAGGGATGCCGAGAGTGGTGGATCACCAGGTGTTGTTCCATGGTGATGGGGTGGTGCCGAGGACAAGGACTTCTGTTTTCTTCGAGTTGAGCTTTAGGTAGCTGTTGCTCATCCAGGATGCAACGCCCTACATTCCTTCCTGGAAGTTGAGTCTGGTGGTGGTGGGGTCTTTGGTGAGTGAGAGGATAAGCTGGGTGTCGTTGGCATAGGATACTCTGCTGAGGCCGTGCTGTCTGACGATGGTGGCGAGGGGGCCATATAGATTTTGAAGAGGGTTAGCTCAGTGACGATCCCTGAGGCACTTCTCTCTTCCTCGCATCTAGTCTTCAACGATTTCTCCATCTAAGGTACTTTTTCATCAGGACCTGTGTGAGTCCTGTAGCCAGTCTTGGACAAGGCCCTTTGTAAAGTGCAGGTTGGAAGGAAATTGAAGACGTTTGAGGTACTTCCAAATTTGCTTTATTCCATGTTTTCAGCAGCTACACGGTAGTACAGCTGTCCACACCGAAGCATAACTGTTGAATGTCCTATTCAACAGTCGGAGCCTCGGAGTAGACAAGAACTTAAAGAATGCAGCGTTTGAAAATACACATATTCAAGGCTGCGCACGCTAATGTGATGACACAGAGCATGGAATACAAGAACAGTAATAGAACAGCAATAGACATAGAAGAAAAGTATTACATAAACAATAGCACAGTTACATAATAAAGTAAGTGTAACACTTTACAACCTTCTAAGGGGATTCCCCTAAAAAATTTAGCTTTTTCTCCCCCTATTTTTTGCTGATTTTCTTTTTGTGGCCTTAGGACTCTGGGCGCTTTCACACTGTAATGCAATGTGAAAGCGCACATGCTCTTCCTACCCATGCTAGGAAGTGATTCTTACTTGATTGGTTTAAATATTGTATCTGTGAGTGCCCTGTTAAAAGGTATGCCACATATCCAGGGCAGGTACTGCACTGGCTAATGGTGGGACGCAGAAGTGATTGTGACACCTACCAAAATAGCTGTTCAAACATGTATCAAGCCTGCCATTGCAGGCTTGTGGGTGTGCAGTTGCACCTATGCTCAGTTTGGCATTTCTAACTCAATATCCAACCCTGAATGGGCCTTCTAGTTCCACTATAGTACAGTACATGATTGCTGTGTGAAGAGCCCCAAAAGTACTGCCTGCATTTAACCCCTTCTATGCACACGATGGCCGGGAGCCGTCGCGCGCCACAGTGCTTGTGTGCGTAGGACAGCTGCTGGCACATGGCACTGGAAATCCCTCTGGAACAGGCACCAGAGGGATTTCCTTTCCTCCCCAACAGCCTCGGGAGCTGGGGAAGCTTCCCCGGCTTCCGAGGCTCTCCCCCTGGTTTCTGTGAAATGACGATCAGCGCGCATGTCGCGCTGAAGTCATTTCATAGAAACCGAAACTGAAATGAGCCTTTAGGCTCAGTTCAGTTTCACTTTCTATGTGCTCAGCGGGCTATCTCAGCCCACTGAGCTTGTAGAAAGACGGGAGGGGTATCATTGGAACGGGTAAAATCTCCCTAGAGGATCCCTGCTTGGGGATTGCCCCAGGAGGGCAATCCCAAAGCAGGGATCCAACCGCTAGACACCAGGGAGGGGGGAGTGGCCACTTGGGCAAGGGCCTTTGCTACCCCCGAACATTTTTGGGCAATACAGTCTTGCTTACCCCCCTGGGGAAGATGGGGGCAGTAGCCTCCAATCTGGGCAGAAAGTCCACTAGAAAGCGGGATTTTTTTTTTATTGATGTAGGGGTGGGGTCTGGCCAAAATGGGCATGACAATGCCCCCTCCCCCTGAGAAATTCTAGTCTTTCTGCCCCTCCGGAAGAAAGACGGGGGAAGTAGCCCCCAATCTGACCCCGGGGGACAGAAAGCCCACTAGAAAGCAGGGATATTTTTTGTACTGATGTAGGGGTGGGGGCTGCCCAAAATGAGCATGAAAATGCCTCCATCCCCCCACCCCCCAGATAAATTTCAATCTTTCTCCCCCCCCCAGGGGGAAGACAGAGGCAGTAGCCCCCAATCTGACTTCCGGGGGGCAGAAAGCCCACTAGAAGCCAAGGATTTAAAAAAATATGATTTAGGGGTGGGGGCTGCCCAAGATGGGAAGGCCAATGCCCCCACCCCCAAAATAAATGCAACAGTATTTCTGCCATCCAGGGGCATATGGGGGCAGTAGCCCCTGATCTGCCCCTGGGGGGGCAGAAAGCCCACTAGGCACCAGGGATTCTTTTATTGTTTATACATAGGGGTGGGGGCGGCCCAGAATGGGCATGCTAATGCCCCCACCCCAAAAACAATTACCACAGTCTTTCTGCCCCCAGAAGGAATATGAGGGCAATAGCCCCTTATCTGCCCCGGGGGGCAGAAAGCCCCTAGGCATCATGAGATATTGTTTTTTAATTCAGGGGTGAGGTCAGCCAAGAATGGGCATGCCACTGCCCACTCCCCACCCAAAAAAATTGACAGTCTTTCCGCCCTCTGAGAGGCAGATACAGGCAAAACCCCTTATCTGCCCCGTGGGGTCAGAAAGCCTAAAAGGCATCAGGGAATATATTTTTTTTTAATTCAGGGGTGTGGCTGCCCAGAATGGGTATGTCGATGCCCCCACCACACCCCAAAAAATGCCACAGTCTTGCTGCCCCCCAGGAGACAGATGGGCAGTAGCCCCTGGCTGCCCCCTCAGGGGGTGGCAGAGAGCCCACAAGGCACCAGCGATTACGCTGTCTTTTTAATGCGTGGGGGCTGCCCAATGCCCCCACCCCCCACACAAATAATCACAGTGTTTCTACACCCCTTGGGGGTATATCGGGGCAACCCCCCGACCCCCTCCCCAGGGCAGCAGAAAGCCCACTAGGCACTGACTTTTTTTAGCAATGTGCCTACCTGTGGATTTTGGGCCGTAGGTCAGCCGGCACATAGGGAAACCTAGCAAACCTGTACATTTTTTAAAACAAGACACCAAGGGAAATCTAGGACGGGGTGACTTGTGTGCCTCTCACCAGGTTCTGTTGCCCAGAATCCCTTGCAAACCTCAAACTTAGTAAAAACAAAACACATTTTTTTCGCATTTCTGTGATGGAAAGTTCTGGAATATGTGTGGATCCACAAAATTCCACCCACTCCGCATTCCCCAAAGTCTTCCGAGAAAAATGGTACCTCAACTGTGTGGGTAGTCCTAGGACCTGCAAAAGGAAACAGCCCAAAACGCAACGTGGACACACCACATTTTTACAGTGAAAGCTGACCCCTTTTTTGCAAAGTGCCTAGCTGTGCATTTTGAACCCTGCCGGCACCTAGAAAACCTAGCAAACCTATACATTTTGGGAAATTAGACAGTAAGGGGAATCCAGGATGCAGTGACTTGTCTGACTCTCACCAGGTTCTGTTACCCAGAATCCCTTGCAAATGTCAAAAAAACACATTTTTCTCACATTTCTGTGATGGAAAGTTCTGGAATCTGCATGGATACACAAAATTCCACCCACCCCGCATTCTCCAGGTATTACCCGAGAAAAATGGTACCTCATTTGTGTGGGTAGGCCTAGTACCCGCGACAGGCAAGGGCCCTAAACCTTTTTTGGAGACTTCAAAATGTCCTCTCACAAAACGACCTGGTTTTGCAAGGGGTCACCTGGGTTTTTTCCCCGGACTCAGCAGTCATCTAGGGAAACCTACTAAACACACACATTTCTGAAAACTAGATACCCTGGGAGTCCAGTGAGGTATGGCATGCGTGGATCCCCCAACGATTCCCTACCCAGAATCCTCTGCAAACCTCAAATTTAGCTGAAACAAATCACATTTTTCTCACTTTTCTGTGTGGGAAGGTTGTGGGATCACTGGGCTGACACAAATTTCCTACCACCTAGCGTTCCCCTTGGTCTCCTGATAAAAATGGTGCCTCACTTGTGTGGGTAGGCATAGTGGCTGAAATAGGAAATGGCCCACATCGTACTGTGGAGACATCAAAATTACTTATCATAAAACTACCTGGTTTTGCGGGGGAACCTGGTTTTATGGCCCCAGGCTTGCAGCCATCTTGGGAAACCTACCAAAACCACACATTTCTGAAAACTCGACACCTTGGGAGTCCAGTGAGGTATGGCCTGTGTGGATCCCCAACATTTTCCTACCCAGAATTCCCTGCGAACCTCAAATTTAGCTGAAGAAATCACTTTTTCCACACATTTTTCTGTGGGATCACTGTGCCAGCACAAATGTCCTACCACGTAGTGTTCCCCTTGGTCTACCAAGTATAAAGATACCTCACTTGTGTGGCTCTCCAATGCAGAATCTGCTAAAAACTTTTTTTTTTAATGTAACGCTTAGAATTTGCGGTGCTATACCTTTAATCCCTATGTTTTTGGCTCTTCCCACTCACAGGCCTTTGGCCCATCCACACAAGTGAGATATCATTTTACTCAGGAGAACAAGGGGAACACTGGGTAGTAGGTCATGTGTGCCGACACAGTGGTCCCATTCAAAAATTATGGAAAAAATGATTTTGTTCAGCTAAATTTGAGGTTTGCGGGGGATTCTGGATAGGGAAACGTTGGGGGATGCAAGCAAGCCATACCTCACTGGACTCCCAAGGGTGTCTAGGTTTCAGAAATGTGTGGGTTGTGTAGGTTTCCCTAGATGGCCGCAAGCCCGGGGCCAAAAACCAAGGTGCCCCCCCTGAAAAAGCAGATCATTTTATGATTGGTAATTTTCAAGTCTCCACAATATGTTTTGGGCCCTTGCCTGTTGCGGGTACTTGACCCACCCACACGAGTGAGGTACCCTTTTTATTGGGAGACCTGGGGGAACGCTAGGTGATAGGATTTTTGAGGCCCATTAGGATGTAGGGCAGATCACCACCGCCCGCATGGCAGTGGCGATCCACCCTACATCCTTCCCCGCCCGCCACCCATTTCCCCCCGCCATATTAGTATGGCGGGGGTACCGCGGCGGACAGGAAGACCGTCCACCACTTTTCTGCCCAGTCGATGAGTCGACTGGGCGGACAAGGGTTTAATATGGTCGCCATCCATATCAGGATGCAGGCGGGAGGCAGCGGAGTTTGAAGTTGGGGGCCCATTGCAGGCCCCCCAGGATGTTGGGGGGGCACATGGGCATTTGCACGCACAAGGTGGCAGGCACCGCGCGGTGCCTGCCACGTTGTGCATTCAAATGCACAACATGCATTTCTGACATTGCGGAGGGTGCTGCTGAATGCACCGCCCGCTGCAATGTCAGGAATGCGGGAAGCGCCCGCCAGTATGGCGGGGCATCCTAATGCCTAACGCAGGACCACCGCATGCATAGCGGGCGGTCTCATTTCCCGGGCCTATGGCATACTAATGAGCCCCTTTGTGTCAGCGCGGTTATCCTACAACTTTCTCATACAGAAAGTTGAGAAAAATTTGAGCTTTGCAGGGGATTCTGGGTAGGGAAACGTTGGGTGATCCATACTAGCTATACCTCCATGGACTCCACAGAGTCTGTAGTCTTCGGAAATGTGTGGGTTTGGTAGGTTTCCCTCGATGGCCACCAAGCCTGGGACCACTAACTCATGTGACCCCCCTTGCAAAACCAGATCATTTTGTGATAGGTAATTTTGATGTCTCCACAACACGTTTTGGGCTCTTGCCTGTCGTGGGTTCTTGACCCACCCACATGAGTGAGGTACCATTTTTATCGGAAGACCTGGGGGAACGCTGGGTGGTAGGAAATTTGTGTCAGCCTGATGATCCAACAACTTTCCCACACAGAAATTATAGAATGTTTTTTTTCTGCAAAATGTGAGGTTTGCAGTGGATTCTGGGCAGGGAATAGTTGGGGGATCCACGCAAGCCATACCTCCCTAAACTCCTCCGCGACTCTAGTTTTCAGAAATGTGTGGGTTTGGTAGTTTTCCCTAGATGGCCCTAGATGTGTGGGCAGGCATATATGCTGCAACAGGACATGGCCCAAATCGTACTGGGGAGACCTCAAAATTCCCTATCAGAAAACTACCAGGTTTTGTGGGGGGGCACCTGGTTTTTGGCCCCGGGCTCGCGGCCATCTAGAGAAACCTACCACACCCATACATTTCTGAAAACTAGACACCCAGGGGAGTCCAGTGAGGTATGGCTTGCATGGATGTCCCAACGTTTCCCTACCCAGAATCCCCTGCAAACCTCAAATTTTGCTGAAAAAACACTTTTTCCATACATTTTTGTGTGGGATCACCGTGCCAGCACAAATGACCTACCACCCAGCATTCCCCTTGTTCTCCTGAGCAAAAGGGTACCTCACTTGTGTGGGTGGGCCAAAGGTCTGTGACAAAAACATAGGGATTAAAGGTATAGCACTGCAAATTCTAAGCGCTACATTTTTTTTAAATACATTTATGCAGCTTCTGCATTGGACAGCCACACAAGTGAGGTATCATGTTAATTGGGAGACCAAGGGGAACGCTAGGTGGTACGACATTTGTGCCAGCACAGGCATTGGACCCAGATTCTGTAACTGCATGTAGGCGGTCAATAGATGGATGAATATGAATTGTCTAAAACTAAATTCTGAAAAGATTGAAGTTTTACTGTTTGGAACCCAGACCTCTTTTTGGCCTGAGACTTGGTCGCTGCAGGAACTGGTCTCACTTCCCACACAAGTTAACAAAGCCTGAAACCTGAGAGGTAAGTAGATGACAGACTGAGCTATACCAACAAAGTCAACGCGGTGACCTCCTCTGCCTTTTTTACCCTCAGGACAATAAAGAACATATTACAATACATTCCAGGGAATCTTCAGAAAACACTTGTCACATCATTTGTGATGTCAAAGTTAGACTACTGTAATGGCCTACTACTTAATGTACACCATTACTTACTGAATAGATTGCAAACTCTGCAAAACCAGATACCCGACTTCTCTGTGACCCAATCAATTAAGAAACTGAACTGGCTCCCCATAAAACAGAGAATCGCCTTCAAAGCACTCTGTATTGCTTATAAAGTGCTACATAACCCAGTCTCAGTTTTCCTAAAAAACAGTTGTAAATGGTATATCCCAGGCAGGACCCTATGGTCTGCACCCGCCAAATTTGCAGTAGTCCTCAGGTTCCAATGGTCTGCTTGGGGAGGCAGAAGCTTTCTGTTGGGAGGAACACTTAAAAAAATTAACTAACATAACATGTTGGGGAGAGGAGTTGGCCTAACGGCTAGGGCGGTCGACCTTGAATTAGTGGTACCAGGTTCGAGTCACCGCAGTGACACTGAACATCCTATGATTCTGGGCACATCACTTAATCTCCCCGTGCCTAACAAAAATGAATGTGTCCTCATGTAATGCAACTGGTGCTATGTAAAGCGCTCTGATACCTGATGCCGGTCGAGTTTGCGCTATATAAAACTTTGTAAAAAATATACAATGAAAAAAAAACATAAGTTTCTGTTGGTTTGCTTTAATTTATTCATGACCTGGAAAAACTTTCAAACCCATACTGTAGGCACTCAGACCCGACAATAAAATCCACCTGACAAGAACATTTTATCTTTACAGGGTCCTGGGTGGCCCTTGAGAAGTGTATTCCCCAAGCCTAAACAATGAAGAAATGTTGCCAGATATGCTAATGTGTTTGAAGACGGTAAAAAGGCTGGTTGGATTGGTATGCCTTTATTATGGTTGCGAATTTTAAAGCGTGGATCAACCTCTTGTTTTATTACCATTTTAATATCTTGACATTGTATTTTTGTTGTTTCTTTTCATCTTCATCCTGTGTCTAGAAAAGCCAAACGAATGTTGTGTTTAATGGCATTTTGTTCACCAATGAGAATCCCAATACATATGCGGCTGCAAAATGTCCAACATATCACTTGTTTGCTATTCAGAATAATTAAGTGTCAAATATTTTATTTTATTTTTTCAATTAGAAACAGTAAAAATAATGTTTTTGATTTGGATGGCATAGTACTAGAGTGGTGTGAACTGGAAACACAAATATACATTGAAACTTTAAGATTGCTCATCTTTGGCATTCATGTACTACCCTATTCACCAAACTGATATGATTAGACAAATGCCACTGATAAAATGGCATTGTTTGTGCCAGCCAACTGGCACTAAGGGCACTTAACTTCAGCAATGCAGCACTTCATACAAGTAAAACTACAACAGATGGCTTACTGCCTGGTGGTTTTGTATCTGCTGCTCTAGAACAAGTCATAGTGTCCTTTGAGTCTAGGATATAGAGGTCAGGGCCGTTTCTACCATTAGGCAAGACTAGGCGGCCGCCTAGGACAGCAAAAGGGGGAGGGCAGCAAACAACATGAGTTTGGAAATTTCTAATGCATTCATTCTTCTAGCCTGGATGACAGGGGAGAGAGTGATGGTAGTAAAAGGGAGGGGGCAGCATTTTTCAATTCTCGCCTAGAAACGGCCCTGATAGAGGTAGAAGTAGTCGGTCATCTACTTCACTCAAAGAATATGCAGCAGACCTGATTCATGCACAAAGATTTGACATGTCTTGTGTTCTTCATTTCACCTCTGCATGTACCGTTCCTTCGACAAGAGCATAGATGAGAGGGCACCTTCTCTCTTTTACTAATCACACTAGATCCTACTACTGCCGGGTCCAAGGGAGTGGGAGAGGGTTTTGCCTTCATGGCAAGGGACCGTTGTTTCCCCTAAAATTGAAGTTATCACAAAAGACAAATGGCCCCTGTGTCTCTAGCCCAGACTTTGGGCTCTTGCACCTTACAATGTAGGTGTCCCTTCATCGAGGAGTGTGTACTAGCTCACTGGCCACCATATTAATCCAGTAATAAGGACTCGCACAATTGTGCAGACAAAATGATCATGATGGCCTCATACACCCCCCGGGAATCAGGCTTCATCATCGGCCACCCCACATTCGCCAAAGCATCCTCTAGTGGCAAACGAGCCCACATTTGGGCTGTGATGCAATCATTAGTAGGAAACTAATCTGTCTTTTGCAACTCTGCTCTTACTCTGTGGATGTGTATAGACTCAGAACACCACTGGCTACAGTCGCAATGTTCAGCATATTAAAACCTGCTATGTGTTCTTTTTACTCTTGCAGGTGTACTTCCTCACAATATTGTCAGGGTTACCTAGCCCCTTTTATTTGGTATTGCAATGCACAATTATACTTGGATTTCGGATTTACCCATACACTACCATGTCATAGTGCAACAAGGAGAGGAAAACAACAGTTTTCCCTTTTTTTGGACTACATGATGCAAACGTATAGCTTCTGCCTAAAGCAAAGAATGATGGTGGTTGTTGGTGTTCGTATTGTGAATGAATGTGGCTATACCTTGGATGGGAGATACAGCATAATTCATCTGAATGTGCCCAAATAAATTTAATCTTTGCTAAATAATGCGTCAGCCACTTTTTTATTTGTGAAGAAATTGTCCACCACCACATTTCTCAAAGAACTTAAATAGTGTTCCATGCATTTTTTCACAATGTTGAACCCAAGCTGAATTTCTCACGGTGCTCTGGGATATCTGCTTTGGTATGCATTTCCCCTGAGTAAATAACAAGTACCAGTATCTTGGTTCGATTTTTATGCCACTGTTTCAATAAAATAGCTGCTCCACAAACATGGTCTAGATTTCTTGAAAAGGCCACTAATATGTTACTAGGTACACAAGTCTGTCTTGCTGCCTTATTGTGAAATCTCATGAACCTTGTGATGTTACAAGATATCCTATAAGTCTCAGTTGCTCTGAAAAAGATGTGTTCCTGAAGTAGAATCCCTAAATTCCTTCACAGCAATAATCTAATGCATGCTTTCATATTGTTTCTATAACGGTGTCTCTACTGACGTATTTTGTAAGGTTCTTCTAATTCTGTAGTTGAGTGACACACTACACCTCACTGATTCTGTTGCAAATTTATCGGATAAGAATGGGTTTGATGAGAAAAAGCTCAACGTTTTCTGGAACTGTTTCTTTCCTGGCATCCTCTTTTGCCTTGGATGATCAAGCATGATGTCTAAATCTGCTCTTTGGTGCACTGGTTATTGGGACAAGTGTCAGTTCCTCCCTTTGCTGTCATTCAGGGTGCCTGGATTACCATACAGTGCACCTTAGACAGGATCAGGTGCGCCTGAGGTTAACCTAGCACCAATTTGTCCACACCTCCTGCCATATTTTCTGCCCCTCCGACCTCTGCAGGACATAGCCCTTGCATGTGCCTGCAGAAGCATTTCCACAAGCCGCTCCTCATGTGTTGATGGTGAGGAATGTTCAGATGGAACCACGCTTTCTTTTACAGAGAGCTGTCCACAGGTGCACACATCCCTTTGAATCATACACGATAACATTGCTCTCTAAAAAATTCTGGAGCAACAGATGCAAAGATTCCTCTCCAAATATCCTTAGTTCTTCCTGCACCCTACTAAATAAAAACAATATGCTGGTAGCAGCTTAATTTCAAAATGGCTCATTCCAGTCACCACCTACTACTAAAGAACCATTTTGAAATGAACATGCCCAGACATGCTTCTATGTTTTTCTCTTTGGTAAAGCCCTGAAGTCTACAGTCTCTTTTATATAAAGACAGGAAACATATCCCCTATTCTGTTTTCTGTTGTTAACAAAATTCACAGAATCTATGAATTGACGTCTGAATCATTCCCCCAGCAGACTGCAATCAGCATAACAATGGGTATTAGGTTGCAGCTCCTGAGCGATGGGATGAGGTAGGGTTTGCTCCTCTTCCTGGCATTCAAAACAGATCTCTTGTAGCTTCAGCAAAAGGGCATGAAACATTGTGCGCCCCAAACAATGCACAGAAAGAGTTGGGAAAAGCACCTACAATGACAAAATTAATAGATTTGGGAATTTTTACTAGGCCTGGATGAAATGTCAGTCACAATGGCAAAATTTGTGAAATTTCCAAATGTTATATTATGTGAAATACATAAAGTTTTTCAAATGGTTGAATTAAGCAATTTCACGTATTTCTTTTTGCCCAACGTGCATATAGTGTGAGGTCTTTTGAGATACAAGTGGGGTAGTGGTTCACACAGAAAATGATTTGCTGACAGGCATTTTTTGCTCGAATCAGTCTCCAGCTGGTAGCTTGTGAGACTTTTTTACACTAAAATGAAGATAAATATTTGTTGAATTTTCCATAATTTTGTGAGGGAAAAATATCCAATTTCGTATATGCCCTTAATGTTAAATCTGAAGCCAGGTTTGGTTCATACAAAGAAACATTTTAAATTGTAAAAAAGGAAAAATAATAAGGACAGTTTTTACTACAATGCAGGTGTCAATGTCCTAGAAGACCGACTACTTATTTGTAAATTAAAAAAAACAATGTAAGCCTGTGAAAGTTGACTAACACTTGGGGCCATATGCAAGACGAAGTGGCGGAGCATGTCGTTAGCCTCCTGGGCTTAACGACAAGCTCCACCACTTCGGAACCGCAAGGCTGCACCATATTTACAAGGATGTGGTTCAGCCTTGCGTTTCCCCCTGCGATGGCGCTAAGTATCACAACATAGCGCGAACGCAGGCACTCTTGCACCAGAGTGCAAGGGTGTCTGTGTGCAGGGGAGTATTGGTTATGTGTAGGAAGGTGTCCCTTCCTGCACACAACCAATCCTCAAATGCCATTTTGTAACTTTCATATGTGCTGCTTGAGGAAGCACACATGAAAGTTACAAAATGGCATTTTAAAAAGGTTTGTTTATGTACAGGAAAGGACACCTTCCTGTACATAAACAAACCATGGCATTTTGATTTTTTCATGTGTGCTGCACAAGGCAGCACACATGGAAAAAGCAAAAACAAAGAGAAATAATGCATTTCTCCTCGTTTCGCCACCTTAAGACCAGAGTTTACCTGGTCTTAAATTTGGCGCTGCCTCCTATGTACGCCACCCTTGTACATAGGGGGCAGCATCAAATACAATGGGTGTTGCGTTGGAACACCCACCACAACACTCACTGCACGCCCCTTTCACACTAAAGATAGTGTGAAAGGGTGCCTTATGTACAAGACAGCGTTAAGCCACGTTAAGTGGCTTAACGCTGCCTTGTACATAAGGCAAGGCCCCTATCGCCACAGGAAAGTCACAAAAAGTGACTTTCCCGTGGTGATATGTGCTTGTACATATGCCCCAAGATACTTTAATGAGGTTAACATGCCTTGTTTTGATGTTATGATTTTTAATTTAACGTTGTGATTGTGATCGAGCCTGTGGATTTGTGAAGCATTTAAATTGGAAGTCAATCGAAGTTTTAACAATAATTTTACAATACATCACTGAGCAGATGTGTTGATACTGTGTATGGGGCCAGTGTGTTGGCGACGTGTACATTGACTGCTGCTGTCCCATAGCTCCACTCGGTAGAAGCCTGTAATGTTAGTTATCACTTACCATGGGCCCGAGTAACACTCCATGCCCACCAAACTCCTCCCTTCCACCCCCCCCCACACACACTGTAATTGAAAGCCCCTCCTTCTCGGATAGGAACAGGAAGCAGCATACTTTCAGATGCCTTTGTCTATTTGTCATTTCCCAATGAAATACAACTCCAGGACCAAAATGATTATCCTTAACAATTAACAGTGAAACTTTACTAACCAAGGGGCATATGATCAAGACAATTATCGCCGCTTTATCTGCAGTTTTCGCCCGGAAAGCGGCGATAATTGTATCGCACTATTAGCAAGGTCACGCTATCACGTGAATCCTTGCCTCAGCGCCCTTTTCCTTAACACCCAGCTTTGCATCTCTAATGAGATGCAAAGTGGGCGTTCCTCCCCAAAATAACGGGAGAAATGTCGCTAACCGACATTTATCCTATTTACAAGCTGCACGCTAAAGAGCATAGCGATGAGAAAAGTAGCGCTACCCTTGGTCATCGCTACTTCCCTTACTCCTGCTTTCATTTTGACTTAGCCATTATATCCAATGGAAGGTGGATATAATGGCTAAGTCCGCCCTGCCCTATCAGCAAGGTATCGCCTGTTTTTTTTGCGATTATCGCTGGTTTTCCAGCGACGATCGCACATTTTGTAGCTATCGCTGGTATTTTTATCGCTTTTGAGATAAGCGTTGCTGATAGCGCGCTATCTCAGCGATAAAATACAGCGATAGCAGGCGATAATTATCCTAGCGGTAAGTGCGCTTAGCGATAATTATCGCCCCCTCTTGATGATATGCCCCTAGATGTTAAAAGTTATTCTCTCACATTTTAGTCGGTCCTCTCAATAATTAACAACAATATTTAGCCGCAATCTACAGCCAGTACCCTTGCAACTCCCCATTGTCGCAGTGAGGCCTGTCCACACTCTGCCCTGATTGCTATATTCATTGCAGACCTTTTTATGCATGGGCCGTTGATCACAGCAGAGGCCCTGCCATCTTATCTGCATGATGCGGAAGCATCATTATTCACAACATGTGATGTCCATAAAACACATTAAAAGTATTTCCTTGAGCGACAATAATCAGCCCTCTGCTGTACGTATCATTTGTATACTTGAATTGTGAAATGCAAATTGATATTGTATAAGAAAATGGCCCATTAACTTTTTCATTAATGACAATAATACATTTTGCGCCGGGCTGGAGAAGGAGGCGATATTCATTTCAGGGAACATGAGTGATACATGCAGATTCCGCTGTCTGTCTTGAAAATGAGGAGGGGAAAAGCGAGGGGAGAGGCAGCACGTGCACCTGCATCCGGAGAAACTGTCGTCTCAACAAAAAAAACGAATTTTCAACAACAGGGAAATATAATGACACGTCTATGGCAGCCACAACACATTTTTCCACATTGTCTTCAAAGATGCACCCATAGGCCAAAATGTTATAACATTTGAGCAGTGGTCTCAAGTTTGGGGTTTCTGTTGCCATGGGCCAGTTGTTTCGTTTTAAGTTTATTTAAAAAAAAAAAAAAAAAACACACACATATATATACACACAAACATATGCATATATATACAAATATGTACACATTTATATACATATATGTATGTGTGTGTATATGTTTATATATACACACACACACACACACCACACACATTACTGTGTTTTTCATTCAGTAATGTTAATGAACAGACACGTTTTCCAATACAAAAGAGTGGATGCTCATAGGTAGAAAACTATCAGCTTGTTATTTGAGAGCGATAGATTCTAACTCTGCCTCAAAATAAAATGCATTTTATCCTTCAGCATTCAGCTCTTCTACACACATCTTTGTGCTTTCAAAATTCCATGTGTTTTTTTTTAGCTGTTGGCGTCAGTGCTGTTGTTATTTCCATGCAGATGTTTTTGTTCTGTTTCAGGCATTAGTGATAGAGTTGCTGGTTTGAAAATGGTGCACCACACTGCAGTTGCTATGTGATTGACTGTCAAACCGCTGGATCGTCGGCTTTTGATGAAAACATAAATTAATGAGGCGCCTCCGTCTATAGATTGTGTACCGAGTGAACAATGTATGGACTCCCTTACTTACAGTGACTCGCTTACAGTTCCCAAACAATATCGTTCGAGTATTATTCGGTTTCCAACATTTTCTTGCAGGCACAGAAAAGGTGCATAACAATAATAGATTTGCTTCAATTGTTTTCAGCCTCTTTTTAAAAAGAATATATCAGTAGCCCGTGTCTTCATCGTGGCATGTTGAGTCGCCCTGTCTATTAAATTTACTGGCAAGGAGCAAGACATTGAGAAAAGTAAAAGATAATGAGAGAATTTCATGCATAATCTGTATATGAGATATGTATTAATAGGGAAATTATGATGCATTCAATTATTCTCCAATGCCTTCCAGAGATGTTTTGATTCGGCTGTGCTCTGATAGCAGCAGCTCGGCAGGGAACATCTCAAGTGATGAATAACCTAATCTCCTAATCTCAAAACGGCTTCCATTCACAAGACGCATAAAAAACGCACTGCACGAAGGAATCCCAACACACATGTAAACCCAAGATAAATGCAAGCAAACACACATGGGCTACATACTGACACGGACGTGTGCATGGATAAACAGAGACATATGTGTATGTACACAGACATTTACAGGCACACAGACAGCATGATCTCAAAGACACACACACACACAGAGGCACTGATACACACATAAACCACACACGCACCCACAAACACACTGGTTAAAACACACAATCACACAAACACCATTTGTGGACACATACGCCCACACATGCATGGATGAACAAAGCAGTGCACCCATGCACATACGCATTTACACACAGTCCACACATGAGCACTGAACGCACACACAAATACAGACCACACACACAAATGCTGACACACACATATACACAACACACACCTACACACATACCACATACTGGCACATGCACGTTTATGCATAAACGAATCCATAGGTCTATGCACTCACGCACGCACACACACATATTGATAAACAGAGTCAGACCCATAAGCACATAAACACATATGTATACACACACACAGATATGAGGAAAGAATATACAGATTAATTGCATTTAAATGACGTTTCTGTATATGTTATTATTATTTGCTACAAGCCCATATAGATTACAGCCAACATTCTCATAAACACATGTTTTAACATTCATGGACACACACATATATTTACACAAAAACAGTTTAATACACATCTAAATCATTGTATTTTTTTAGTTTATTAACGTGTCTGACGGGGTAATAGTTTTGGGCATAAAAGCTTGAGAATACGAGATTATATTATTACAGTATCGATATGTTGTTTTCTCCGCCAAACACTAATTATACATGTTTTATATACACTAAGATTTGAAACATATAACTCCTGCAAGCTAAAGAAGGGGTTAGGTGCATGGATAATGAATGTATTGATGAATGAATCAATACATACATAGACAGATAGATAGACAGATAGATAGACAGACAGATAGATAGACAGACAGACAGACAGACAGACAGACAGACAGACAGACAGACAGACAGACAGACAGACAGACAGACAGACAGACAGACAGATAGATAGATAGATAGATAGATAGATAGATAGATAGATAGATAGATAGATAGATAGATAGATAGATAGATAGATAGATAGATAGATAGATAGATAGATAGATAGATAGATAGATAGATAGATAGATAGATAGATCATGTCCTAGTTAATAAATGAATGAATACATGGCGATATGCAGAGAAGCAAGTAAACATTGCCTCGCGCTGACAAACTCTAGCGCACAAACTCAGGGACAAAGCAACATGCAAACACACTTTGTGTATATAATGTACGTGCATGAACACACATTAAGCAATAATAACGAATCCTGTCTAGTCAATCAACCTCAGAATAACACACACAGATACACACACACATACACAGGCAAAACACACACACACACACACTGACACACGGGAGCACACAAGCCTTGTTGGGGGCAGGCACCTAAACACTGTCCCATCGGCTGTGATTACAAAAGTTAAGAATAGAATCCAGACAGGCGCCTTTTCACGCCTTGGGGACCTGCAGGCTGCAAGCAGCAGACAAAAGGACATTTATAAAATGTGCGTTGTTCCGCTGACGACGAACAGTGCAATTATGCCATTTAATATGACACTGTGCCAAAGGGCTCTGCTAATTAGACACGTCGAACGGGCACCTTTCCTGATCTTACTTATACCCAAGTGTCTCTTTTCACTTAATGTCCAAAGACATTTGGTTAAACAGGAAGCTGCTCATCTCACAGCACAAACCCCTGTGCGCCATCAAGCTACTTGAGGTCACAAAGCAATCCCTTTTACTTCTTTTTGTGGTGAACAGTAGCCTGGTCCCTCATAGAGGTAACTGGATTTATTGTCTTGTGTACATATTCAAAGAGGTTGGAGGCTGCAGTCTCATAATAGCCTTCATTTCCTGCTCTGTTAATGTGGCCATTTCTCTTCCCAGTACAGGTGCCCCTGTGCCACAACACCTCTGATGCCCTTCTTTCCTGATTTCATTCCATCAAAAACATTATTTCAAACACGGCGTCACAGAAAATATGTTATGCGTGCACACGGGCCTTTTAAAATAATACACTGACTGTCATTGGCTCTCTTTTTGATTAATGCAATTTTGTACATTCGACGCATGAATGATTTATTTTCCATTATTTTTGAGGAAGTTGACAAGCTAGATTCATGAAAGACAAAATGCCTTATGTCTATTTCTTTATTTCCAAATTTCTCACTTCCGGTTGCCATACCAAGCGATGAAAATAATTGTAATTGCATGATAAAAGTCCGTCTCTATGCTGTTCATCAAGGCTTATCGGTAGTGGACTACAGGTGTAGGGAGAGGAAGTGCGATTGGGTGACAAAAACACATTTTTCAATTGAAGGGGAACTTTATTTTACTAAGTCGACAATGGGACAGAAAAGATGACTTTAGAACTCTGCATTTTCATAAACATCAAAAAAATGATGAACGCCTTGTAGGCGATTCCCATAACACAGAGTGACTTGCAGTCCGTTATCAAGGGCATACCGACCCAAAGAAGGCAAATTCTGGAAGAAATTTCCTATTACTATTTCTATATGGCTTCTTCTGGATGCAATTGCTGGCACACTGAGTGCAGTAGAGCGTGTATAGATTAGATTAAAAAAAACAACAGATGATGCACACAGTGGTCAACGTGCATTACAAAAAGTATGGGAACTGTGATGCTGTGTGCAGTGAGGGTGGAGTTAGTGAATGTGGGGGTGTGGTCAAGGGCATGGCTTAAAGAACAAAATATTTTGTAACTTTTTTTCAGTGTTTTAACTTTAGGTAACTACATATAAAATAACGCACATCTTAAATTTAAATGAAATGCATGTTATTTTAATCAATGGGAAATGCACTATTGTACATTATGAAACCTCGATTCATTAATGCGCTGCACCAGAGATCCACTGACGGGCATAGCTTGGGGGGGTTGGGCATTTGGGAGTTACAACCCCCCTAAAAATGTATTCTGTGGCAAATAGTTGGGTACAGGTGCTTTAAGTTGAGTATGGTCAGGTGCAGAGGCGCAATAGAGTCATATTTCATGGGGGCTAATACAAATTTCGGGGGGGGGGCTAATTCTTCCAACAATAGGCAGAGTGGAGATGCAGGGGCTCCAAGAAGGGGTGAAAGAACAAAGCTTCGTTAACAAGTAAATGGTCTTTTAAAGACCTGTGAAGTACTCAGGTGTGGCTGTAATAAAAACAATGCCAGACCAGCCAGCCAGCCTACAGCAGCTCAAAAACTGTCTGTGTGTGTGCCCGGGAAGCTGTCTCAGCCCAGGCTGACACACACGGCAGGGGGTGTTGAAGGCCTTTGAGCCTTATGGGCATTGTGCACCTGGTGAGGTGTCTATTGGATTTCACCTGTTTTTTTTACATACACACAGACAAAAACACACTCGCTCTTAAAAAATGTTGCTTACCTTGAAAAATATTGTGTTTTAAATACTCCTAACAATACCCACTGCCCCAAAAGCCACCTTAATGCCTTGTTTGTCACAGAATGTATTTTCATATGATATGCCATTGTTATTAATGGGAAATCTGAAGTTCACCTCACCCCCCCCCCACCCCCCCCCCCCCAAGTCTTACTGACCAAGCTACCCTTGGCCACAGAACTGAAATCTCGTTGGTGCAGTGGAAAATAGTGACTTGTGTATGTTTAGTGCTACGTGGTCAACGTCAGTGACACAAAGCACTGTGAACATGCAAGACAATTATTTTAACTTGTCTTACCCACAGTATAAAATAAGTCGCTACAAAAAGCTCAAAAAGGTGTAAGATAAAACCAGTGTTTCCAAAATATAGGCTTTAGCAATAACCAGACTGTACGTAGAGCAATTCTTTTTATAACTGTCTTTTAAAAAGCACACGCTTCACAGCTTAGCTGGTAGCTCCCTTACAACACCTTTAAAAAAGAATACATTTGTGTCATCAAGAAGCTTCAAGTGATTCCATCAATTAAAGCCATTACCAACTTCCAAGCACCCTATACATTTTCAGATTTACCCGTTGTGTACGCTTACATTTCTTTCAGACAAGCAGGCACCCTGGCAAGAAGGCATGTAATGCTCTCTTCTTCTCCATGGACACCCCAGCATAGGAGACTCCCCATCTTACACTTCATCTGAAGCATTTCAACTGTCTGAATTAACCAGTTTTCTAGATAGTTGTCTTTTCCCAAAAAGTAGGGGAATTGTTTTTCTAAAATTAAAAAAGTATGGGACCGTCGTCTCCCTCAGATTACCCCCACTTCGACCACTGGATGTACATGATCTGGGAGGGATACTATACAGGGAGGCAGTTACAGGCAGTGGTGCAACATAACATAATTGTGGTTCCCTGCAGAATGTGGTGAGGAGCCCCCGAGACTTCCATATATCACTAATATTCATAGGCCTCAGGCCACACATGAGGCCCCCTGTGCCCCCGCCCATCGATCGGCAGGGGCCTGTGTTAGACCCCTGGTTTTACCTTACTTAACGTTGGAGGTCGCATTTCTCATATATTGTGGGTGAGGTTTGTATGGTAAATACAGATTTTTAAGTTTTTTCTGAGCTACTATTGAGAATTGTCTAGTTAGTTCCCCTTGCATAGTCCAACTGGTTATTGGCATGTTATGATGTATACTACTAACGTTGCTATGTTTGTTTAATTAGAAAACTTCGCCTGTTTTTCCTCTTGACATATATAGTTCAATGTGTTGATAACTCACCTGCTGCAACTGGATCCGATAGAAACCGTCTGTAATTCGACACACGTCATTTAATGGGAGGAGAAGCAGTGTAGATTTATTTTTTTACAGTGTCAATAATGGACACGCACTTCTCAAGAACGTTCAACAATCAGAGACGCGGGACATTGGAGGCTGTGCCATGTAAGCAAACTTTGATGCATCTTCTGTGCTTGCCAGTGGTGAAGGTAAAACAACCGTGTAATATGAGATTGCAAGATTTTACAAAGTGATGGAACGAGGGGTGATATGTGATAAAGGCAGGGAACATGCTTCTCATCACACATAAGGCTTTTACACTCAGCTGCTTTGTGATGTTTTGTAGTGCCATGCAACAATGTTGCTTACTCAACTATTTCACGGTCAAGAACAGATAATGCACAGTTTGACGGCCTTGTATACCCTGAGAGGACCATTAACAAAAAAGAAAAGAAAAAACGTTTTTTTCAGCGGTCTTTGAATTTATTGGTGAAATTGGCTGTATAACAAACAGGGCTGTGTCACTATTTTAATGTGTCACTAGCGAAAGCCGTTAGTGGTATTTTAACGTAAGCATTTAAACGTGCAGCACTTGATGATAACACCATACTGCACCAGGTAATGTATATTGCATTTTTCAGGGTGATATTTTAATGGATGGTATTTTGTACAGATTTAAGTTCTGTCAAATACTTTTAATGACGATTGTTTCAAATATCACTGACATACATCTACTCATGTCACACAGCTAATCCCGACGACTATTTCCAACTTGTTTACCTGACTTGATGATCACAGTTTGGCCTTGTTGATGAGTGTGAATCAGCAACGAACTTCTAGGCCGCTCCCCTTGCCAAAAGCTAAGGAAAAAAGAAACTAAATAATAAAAAAAGAATGGAGAGCACGAACAGTTTTGCTTGTTCTAAGTGCAGATTTGATTATCTCTGTCTAATTTCCCTCACGCTTAGCCTCCTTAAAATGGCGCCGCGCTTCTTCACTGGAGTCCCGGGTCTAGGAGGCCCTCCCGCCCTATGAGGACGAAGACTCGTTCGCCCTAGCACGCGCTCACTAATCAGGCCCCGGCGAAGAAGGGAACAGAAACACGGCTCTTCTTTTTGTGTGTGTGAAACTTTCCCGCGCGTGAGGCTGCCTTCACTGCAGCCTTTAGTGCACCAGAATGTACAATTGCTCTGAAGATAAATAAAAGATTCAGCAGGAGGCCGCTGGAGAGCAGAGCAGCATGTCTCTGGCATTGCTCGAGTCTTATCTGATTTGGATTTGTATATCTCGCGGGGAATAGGAAAATATTGGAACAGACGGCTTGATATTTCCGAAGAATATGGCGGGCTTTATTAGCACCATTTCCCCTCCCTGACTGACGGTTTTCTCAATTTTTTTTTATCTGATTAATCTGTGCTACTGTATGTAAATGTTATTCCTCTCTGCATAAGGGAGGCAACCAGCGATTTGTAATAAATGCTTATGAGCGCCCGAGGCTGCACTTAAACTTTAAGGCTTCTATTATTAAGTTGCAAAAAACACTGTAATGGCCAACAGTGACCTCTTAGGAATTTTAAACTGTGGTCTGCTCGTCTGCATTAAAATATAAAAAAAAATATGCCTGAAGTTAGAATTATTAGTGATGCCTCTTTAGCAGCTGCATTTTCATTATGAAAGTGTGTTGTACAATGAAATTACTGGCTTTTTATGGACTGCAGGAGTAAGATTTTAAAAGGTCATTAAACACGCTCATTTTGTCACAGTGGGTGTCACTGTACAATGGACACAGAGGAATCAATTTTATGTCTTCTGAGGCAGGCATGCAGTAAATGTTTATATTTTTGACCTCTCCGTCTTTGGTGGATCATCCAGGATGTTTGACAATGTTCTTTCTGAGGTGACGATTTTATTTATTTTAGAAATATTTTTTTTATGTACAAAAATGCAAAATGTCCTGCATATATCGCGTATTCATCTATGCCTGAAATAATGAAACTTATCAGTACGAGTTATAAAAGCATTCGGTATCCTTGATCTGTTTCTTTATATTTTGTCTTAAATATATTAATTTTGTGAAAAATATTACACAATATTAGATATTTATTTGGTGAAACATAGTGGCAAAAATCCTTGCATGTTATCTCCACAAAAGAGGTTCAAACATTCAGTGTAATGAAGGAAATTGAACACATCTATTTTGCATAGGCTGGCGGCAGCAGGTCCTTGGCAATAACAAGCGAATCTCCCCGCGTGTTTGCAAAATATGAGACCTTTAAATAGATTTACAGTAAATAGCCTGTTATGGTAGGTATCATATGCATTATTTACATCTTTTACAATATGAATACTGTATGAAAGGATTACATTATTAATCAGTCACAGTTGAACTACACGGGAAGTGTAAACACCAACGTGCTCAGCTTTGGCAAGCGCGTGAGCTTTGATGCACCCGAATCTCTCCCCTTCTTGAAAAGCAGTAATTTACAGGAGTCTTTTATATGACCGAAAAACAAAACCCAAAGATATCCGAAGGGATATGATGTGAAAGCGGCTGTATGTTAATGTGTTGGTCCATGGGAAGGAGGGTGGATGGAGGCGGGGGTTGGAGGGGTGCATGTGGTGCAGGGCATCTTCCGCATCTTTGACGCATTGTCACAAAGAGTTGTATTTGCATGTGGCGGCATGGGTGGGACATGATTAGTGTGCTGTGCAGTGAGCGCTCTAGCCCATCTTGATAACGTGCCGGTTGTACGTCTCTCATTGTTGTGCACGCGCTTTGAACATATATAAGACTGGCAGAGCTGTCATGTCGTTGAAAACTCAAGCCGCACAAATGACAATGCAGGCACGCTTTTAACTACGGTAGCAGATATTCAGAAGGTTTATCATGCTAATGACAAAGAAAGAGGAAAGACTGATAAATTATTATGATGGGGTTAGTCTTCAAACGAGGGCTTTGACTGACATAAGGAGGTATATCCATGGCTCTCACCCCCACCTAACTGTGTCTATCTCCCAGCAGGCAAATGTCATACTTTTCCTGCCCATGGCACATATTTACTAACATTTGCTCTAAAGCATGAGGTGATTTGCTGGAAGCATTTCAGAGCTAATTCATATTTGTTTGGCTTTTTTCCTTATGATTTACGGAAGAAAATGTGTAATGTTTTGTTAAATCACCTAAAAAGCATGCTGCCATCACAAGTGGACTCATGGTGCTAACAGTTCAGTGCATGGGTGGATTAAAACTAGAGTGGCGAATGGAAGTTGCACTAGGCATGGACACAACAGATGGAATTTTAACTGATGCTTAAATTTGGTATTGCTATCTAACACTTTCAACAACAGTAGAAAGCATTCCACTATTTCACTGCCACACCAAAGCAGGCCTAGCCCCTCATCATTTATGTATGAATTGTGGAATGCAAAGCATTGCTTGATTTAATTATCTACATTTTCTGATGGATTGACATTTTGAAAATCTTTGAATATAGATCATCTACTCCAATAGGCATTATAAACCAGAGTGACTTTAAATGTACTCACAATGTGATTGACAACCAATGCACTCTTTTTCATGATGGAGTGGTGTAGTATGGTCAGTAAAGATCAAATCAGCCACGAACAGCCACATTGCAGGTGTTAGAAACGGGTAGCGTGGTGCAGAGCGGCTGGGCCAAACTCTGGAGGAAATGTGTCAAGCATCCACGCAGTACACACAGACGACACACAAGGCACACTCCAAAAAGAGACGCTACACAAGTTTGTGTTAGAATAACTTTTGTATTGTCAAAACACAGGGTATTATTAGCAATCTCTATACTGCGCCAACCGGCGCCAAGGCAATATATACAGGGGGGAATTATCTACATGGCAGGGCCAATCGGGCCCCTGCCAGAACCATTGCGAAGCACAGATAAAATGAATGTACGTGAGGAATAAAGGTACAGTCCATCAGCCTCAAACCTGCAATAAAATCATCATGGCATAACATTAAGCATTAGGCCGGAACACCTGTACTAAAACATCATGACATCACCATAAGTTTAAGTGACATGAACACCCCCTGAAGCAGAAAAAGTGTAAGGGGAAAACATTAGGCGTCCACCTGTGGACATAAACATAACAGGCATGAAGCATTCTTCATTAGGGTAAAACGTCAGGTAACATCACATTAGGCATTAGCAGATGTAAAGACATTACTCTCGAGCCTGAACCTGTGGACATAAAAATTAGGCAGAGCTCACGAGGCAGAACACCAGCAGTAACCGTGTAGCCGCCGGCAGTCGCTGGCGAGGCCATGCACTTAGCCTATCTCAGCATTAACAGTGGGCATAAACAACATTAGCAGTACACTTTACATAAATGCACCAGGGAATGGAGGCATCATTGGGTACCCCACCCTCAGTAGCCAGGGAATTATTCTCCGGCCGCCAGCACACTAGGCGCAAAACCACCCGCACCCTCTTGATGAGAAGGCACCTTATGCCCTATGGGGGGCATAACCTAAACAGTGATGCAGTCATTGAGGGGAAACAGCCCACATTAGGAGTGCCATCTGCCTAGGTGTGATAGAGAGCAGCGGCGCCTATCCGAAGTGCCCCCAACGCTTCAACTGCCCACTGTCCAGCGGGGCAGTTGTGTCCAACCAAGTCAGTGCCACTTGCGGTTGCCTCAGGGGCCTCACGCTGGGACTCCTGGGTGCAAAATACCTCCTACTTCATTGCCGCTGCCCGCTGTCAGACGGGGCAGCAGGGAGGATCAATTCAGGCACCGGGGGCGGGCACCGGCAATGTACCCCGACACACCCCCACCAACCATCAATCAGTTGAGCCCCACTTACCAGGCTCACGGAGGGACTCCTCTGGCTACCGGACTCCTTCTAGCAGGGGACAGGCACCGATATGTGCCTCGCCAGTCCCCTGCTCCTTCAGGACTCTTGGGGCTTCTCTCGCCTTCTCTGGGGGGGCGGGCTCCGGCAGACTTTTCATGCATGCAGGGCCCTCCTCCATTCTCGGGGGCCCGGGGCTGCAGCACGGAGCCCACGAGGCTCCCGACGACCTCAGAGGTACCCGGGGCTCTCCTCGTCCTTCACCCGGGCCCCCTCCTGGGACCCGGGACTTTTATGCGGGGCTCTCCTCCGATGTGAGAGCCCCACCCGGACTCCGGCTGCACTCGGGGCAGGCTCCGGGCGGTGCGGGCTTCACGCGGGGCTCTGCTCCTCCCACGGGGAGCCCCGCCAACGTCGACACGCCACCAGACTTCACCCGAGCCCCCTCCTGGGACTCGGGACCTTCAGACACGGCTCGTGGGGCTCTCCCTAGCTCTCGGGAGCCCCGCCGATGCCAGTTTCTCACTCGGCTTCACCCGGGCCCCCCCCCTCCGGAGACCCGGGACTTTGTATGGAGCCTGCGAGGCTCCGGGCGGCGCAGGCTTCCCGCGAGACTCTCCTTCGCTCCCGGGAGCCCCGCCCGACCAGGCAATCCCTTCCTGCTTTGCCTCCGCCCACGCCAGCCAATCCGTAGGCCTTCCGGGTCACCGCAGGCAGCACGGCGGCTCTTCCAGGATTCGAAGTGCGGGGTGGGCTCCCGCCTTCAGTGCAAGTACGCTCGCCCTCCAGGCACCTCAAACGCGGGGTAGGCTCCCGTGGAATTAGTCTAATAACCACGGGATGGGCTCCCACTACTGCCACCAGCATAAAGTGGGGTAGGCACCTGCTAAAGGCAGCATTCACGCGGGGTGGGCTCCCGCTCCGATTTAAATAATCTGGAAGGTGCCAGGACCATGGGGTGGGCTCCCACTGGTTCCAATATGCCCCAAAGACATCGCTACTGCACGGGGGAAGCGGAATGCAGCGCCCACCAGGCACTAGGGAGCAGGCAGCTGGGATTGCAGCACTCACCAGCAGAACAAAGTCAATTCAAATATAGTGCTAACCGATTATAGCGCTCTCCTTCCGCAGGCAGCTTGAATATAGCGCTCTCTTTCCGCAGGCAGCTTGAATATAGCACTCTCTTTCCGTAGGCAGCTTGAATATAGCGCTCTCTTTCCGCAAGCAGCTTGAATATAGCGCTCTCTTTCCGCAGGGACTGCAGTCAGGGTCCCATGAGGCGCTTGCTGGTTCCTGCGCCCTTGGTTGAGGGTTTCTTGAGGGGGGGGAGTTGAGTTGGTGGCTGAAGGCGGACTAACTAGTCTCTGTGGGTCGTCCCCGGGTTCTCCTCCCACCGCGCCAGATCAGTGGGTTAGTTCAGGATCCCTCACTCAACTTAAAAGGCAGCGCCTAAGCCCTGTCACTTCCAGCGGCATAGGTCCCTGACTAGGCCCTACCGCCTAAACTCCTGTGTAGGTTCCTCCAGGTTAGCATCGCCCCAACTATAGTTTCCCCTCGCCCTGTGGACAGTAGGGGGGGGTGTAGGTAAGCTCAGGGCCCAGCACACAGGCCCATGTGGCGGTAACCCCTGGCAGCAGGTCCCCTCTCTCTCAGGTCCACCCTCTGACTCAGCACATGGCAGCCCAGCTCTGCCCTTTATACGCCCCTCACCCCACCTACCAGACAGTGCCAGAAACTTCTAGAAGCGTCTGGGGAAACTGGTTCTAACTGGCCTAGGGGGAGGGGTAGAGCACCCTGGGTGCCAGGCTTCCCTCCAAAAGCTGGGGTTGCTGGGAAATACCGACTAGACTGTTAACCCAGCTCAGTCAGACGGCACAACCACACAGCCATGGCATCCATTTTAAAAGTTCCATGTTTTAAAATGGGGAAACTCAGTCTGCGTACACCTTCCCACAGCATTCAATATTTGCATTTACATAACATGTGGTTCCGCATAAAAGCGAAAAATTCAGGGAAAAGGGCCAAGTCCAACAGCAGGGTTGTTGTAATTTAGCCAATAGGTAATTGCACACTTCTAGATAAGAACTGCTCTCAAATTCTAGATTGGATGTAACAATTTCAAAGATGGCGTAAACATTTTTGGGAATCTAGGTGCTTGAAGATTTTCTTTAAAAACAGGAACGGTAAAGGCTTGTGCTAACTACTGATGATACTAGGTCTCCCATATAAAATTCACGGTCCATTCGAATGGTAAGGTTTATAAACCTATCTGTCATCTCTTATTAGCTGAGAGTAAATAAAGGTAAATATGGGGCATATCAACAAGGGCGTTATCTCTGCTTTTTTGGCTTTAAAAGCCAAAAAAGCAGAGATAAAACTAGCGCCCTATCAACAACAGGGTGCTAACACGCAAATTTGCATGTTAGCACCCTTTTACTCTACGCTTCCCCTTGCATCTCTAATGAGATGCAAAGGGGGCGTTACAGAGAAAAATAATAGGAGAAATGTCGCTAAGCGACATTTCTCCTATTATCAAGAATGTCGCTAACCCTGTTAGAGACAAAAAAAGCAGCGCTAACCGCGGTTAACGCTGCTTTTTTACGTCTGCTAATTTTCAGACTTAGCCATGATATCCTATGGAAGGAGGATATCATGGCTAAGTTTGCCTGTCCCTATCAACAAGGTAACGTGTGATTATCGCTGGGTTTCCAGCGAAAATCTCACGTTAGCCTGTTAGCGTGTAGATTTTTATCGCTATTGAGATAAGCGTTGCTAATAGCACGCTATCTCAGCGATAAAAATTCACGCTAGCCGGCGATAATTATCCTCACGCTAAGAGCGCTGAGCGATAATTATCGCCGGTTGTTGTTGATATGCCCCTTAATAACCAAATGTTTCATTATTAACTCTGGATTACACTATTACGTTTAATAAATGGTAAATTTAGTTTGTGAATAGCTAGAAAAAATTTTCAAGGACACATTTTAATAGTAATTTAAAATCCAACTTATTGGTCATGTCATATTTTATATCTCTAAATCAACAGAGTTCATTGTTTTTCGACCTTGAACACGCTGTACAGATGAGGAGCAGAGTGTTCAACTAAATATGTGAAATTCAGACAGTTCTCATGTGAAAGCGAGCAAGCAAAGTGTTTACGAGAAATGTGGCATGTAGTAACGTGAGCAAAAGCGGCAAAATGGTGGTCAAGCATATACTAACTTATGCTAACTCAGTAATGTCCGCAGGTGTGTCAATATCATCACTACACCCTCCCCTTGGTCAGTCCATCGGACTTTGGTCTTAAAGAGAACACAGCTTTCAAACAAAGTCTGAGCAAGCATCAAGAGCATATGTATCAATGATACCTCAGATTTGCGGGGAATGTGAGGTGAGAAAGAATAAAAAAATAGTTTGTGTCCAAAAAGGCAGACAAAAATTAAAAAATAAATCCAGCAAGGATAAGGTGGCTGAGCCAATCCAGAAAGGTGTACGAACAGTAGGTTGTGATAGCCTCCAAGAGGAAGTAATTGTTATCATCAGAAAAAAGTAATGCCACCCAATCAAGCAGAGTGAATGAGAATATATGTTCCTCAACAATGGGCACTTCCAGCACCATCAAAAGACAACTTGCATGATACTCGATATAACTCCGTTGTAGGAAATCCTGTGCCGCTACACAGATATCCCATTCAGCCAGAACTCCCAGCGCAGCTGCGCAGGCCATAATCCCAACACTGGAACATTTTTGCTCATGGGCCACTGAGGGACTCATTATCAGTTCAAAATCTGGTGGAGGAAATGCCTTATTGGAGAGGCAAAGATCCAATGCCCATTGAAAGGAACAATCCAAGCAGTTGAAGACAGGTTGCACGCAAGTGTAATAGGCAAAGTGAAATGATAATCCATAAGCCACACTGAGTGTGGCCAGGGGCAGAGTACCGTAGCATTCAAGCATTCGGCTATGGAGCATCTGCAGCTGGTCTTGGCTCTGCAGGACCACAGGAAGAGCATCCATTTCGTAGCAGGCAAAGTAAAAGCAAAATCCCAGCGGCTAAGGCAAGTAATAGTGGCAAGCCACCGAAGACGCTGGAAAAAATAGAATGGATAAATACTGGTATCACACCAAATATAGTTTGGAACGAGGTCACAAGGCCAGAGCCCACAGCTTTAAAAAAATGGGCAATGCCTGTAGTGTTAGAAGCATTGAAGATAGTGTGAATCAATGCACCGAAATGTAGTGGGAGTAAAACTTCTTTTTGGGTTAACAATGCTCTTATTCTGCTCAACTCAACAGAGTCTGCCTCTGCAGCACAGATATAAGGCTGACTGGCCCCCAGGGAGCTCACTTGCCTGCACTACATGCTACTGGACCACATCCCTGCTACCACTGCTGCTGTCTATGCATCCTCTGGCTCCTGCTATGGCACGTACACTGGAGAGGGCCCCAGCCTTCACTGAGGAGGAGTACCAGGCCCTGCTGGACGGGCTCCTTCCAGAGTACAGAAAGCTCTATGGGACACCAGGGGAGCAGGTAAGTGTGCTGTCCACTGCCTTCCTAATTATACATGTTGTCTGAATAGCAGTACTAGCAGTGTATACACCAGTGGCAAGCATTCTCACTGACTACTTTCATCCACCAAAGTATGTAGGTACATGTAATGAATAGTTTTCATAACTGCTAAAGTGCATTATTGCAAGCTTAAACTATCCAGGCATTGTTAACATGTCAGACATGCATGTGAGTTTTCATACCCCATGGTTGCACTACCTGTGTAATTAATTTCCCTTTGTGATGATGACATGTATATCCAATAGTGTGCTGCACAAATCTGGGGCATGTGTGTTAATGTACTTTTCACTTTGTCATCCTCACAGGTTGATGCCCACCAGAAGCAGGAGATGTGGCTGACCATCGCCTGGGCTGTTCGTTCTGTGGGGGTTTGCAAGCGCCGGATCCGCAACTGCCAGAAAGAGGTGGCAGGACCTTCGTGGATGGACCTGGAGGATAGCTAGAGTTCAGCTGAAGCTGTCACCTCCATGCAGGAGGGGCGGACACCGGACCCTGACTCCCCACATGCTCAGGATACTGGCGGTGGTCTTCCCGGACCTGGATAGGCAGCTGAAGGCCAGACAGCAGCAGGAAGGGGGTAAGTCCATGCCTGATCTGTGTACTATGTCTGACATGCAAATAGAAGTCTTTTGTCCTGGTCACACTTCCACATTACGTAGGTCTTGTAGTCCCAAAATCAGGTCCCTCATTTGTGTGATGCACCCTCCTCATCTGTTCTACAGGTGTGGCCCCTACAGTCTGTTGGTTGTATCACTAGGGCACTGTGTCCCTGCAGTCAGCTATGTTTCAGGTACCAGTCAGCATCAGTTCCCGTGACTCTGTTGTGTGTTTCATGGGTGGGTCAATTGTTTATACAATGCCTGAGATCTGACATGTGAACTGTGAGTGCCCTTGAGATGTGTACCAATTGCTGGTCTGACTCGCAACATGTTTCTGGGGTATTCAAAACAAAACCATGCAGCAGGGGACTCCAATTTTTGGACATCAGGGGTATGTATATCAAGTATGTCACAATTGCTTAGCCACCTGACTACTGTCCTGGGCAATACACTGTTTCACTTAGTCCTGCCCAGTCATGCCCCCTCAAGGGCATTCAGAAACACTCTGTAATCCCACTCCTGTGTATGAAATTGCAGGTTGTGCTTAGTGACATGTACCCTCAGGTGTGTGCCTCTGTCTCATTAGGGTGTGGCTTGTTGCTACGTACAACTGGGGTGTCCATGATTCAGAGGTTCAGCATGACATCTGCAATGTGACTGTGGGAGACAAGACCTGTGTGACATATAGGTGTGTGATCATCTGACAGCGCACAATGGTGTATGCAACTGTTTCCCTCTTGCAGCTGGGTTATATGCATGGCAGACTGTGATGTGTTAATGTACATGGATTTGTGTTTGCTGAGACTCATATGAATGATTTGCATGATGTGGGGTCTTCTGGGTCCTGGATATGTTGTTTGCATGGGATGGGCAAGTGCACCAGTCATCTGCAGAGTCAGATTTACCCCTGAGCTAGGATTGTGAGTCAGTGCATATTTTTGTTGTCTGGATGCCCTGCCCCTGTGACAGGAGACAGTGTTGACTGACTTTCAGAGCATCCCAGTGCCATGGCATTGAACTTGCTATGAGTGAGCCTGCGTTGTGTGTAAGTGTGCACCATGCACCCCATTGGGGCCTTGCCCATCAGGAAAAGAGTACATCATAGTGTGTGTTGCTGGCATGCATCCCAAGCATGTGAAATCAGTCTCTGCCCATCCCTTCATCCGGACACCTGTACTGAGTCAGTCGCAAGAGATGTGCTGTGTGTCTAGTGACATACTCCTACATGTTCAATTGCATGTACAACTAATGTGTGGGTGGTGCATGTTGGCAAATTGGTGTGTTAGCATCCAACATGCATCGGACATATGTGTGAAAGTCAAGGAGGGATATGTGGTTGATGTTGAGAATGACATTTGTCTCATCCTAAACAGTGTTGGCACTTTGAGCTGTGTTCAGCTGATGATGCCAGGGCTTGCCCTGTGATGTGACGTACTCACTGTGGTGTGTGCAGTTGGTGCAGGTGACTGATGTTGTTCTGTTACTTCCTACTCCTATCCAGAAACATCCACGGCCACAGGAGGGGACAGCTCCATGGACCAGGAGGAGCCACAGAGCCTTACAGGGACAGAAGGAGAGGAGTCAGGTGGACCCAGTGGCACGGAGGGCGAGTTGAGCCACACAGAGGAGTCATCAGCACCATCCCCTCCAGCTGAAGGCCACAGCAGCTCTGAGGATGACTCCCCTGTGGAGGCGGGTGTCAGCAGCCACCAAACACCAGCTAGTGAGGCTGTCTCTGCCACCGCCACCACCACCACCACCACCACCCTCCCATCGGCTCCCATCCTAGAGGTCCCTGTGGGCTCCCGTGTTTGTGAGCATGTCTCCTTTGTGCCAGGCACCGCAACCCCTGCCCCTGTGTCCCCTGCTGCCCTGAGTGAGGAGTCTGTGGACTTACTTCGACAGATCCATGTAGGGCAGACGTCAATGCTGAAGGTCCTCCATGCACACACAGGTCTGTTGACACAACTGGTGTCATTCATAGAGGGCATTTCCTCGGGCATGTCTGCCCTACAGAGGACCAACCAGTCCGTGGCCTCCTCCCTGACGGCAGCAGTGTCCCTCCTCCAACAGTACCACACCCTTCCTACCCCTGCACCACCCACAATTCCTAGCAGCCTACCTGTCCCAAGCACAGAAACCCCCCAACCAAGGGCTAGACATGCACACAAGAAAGCGCAGGGGACTGATCCCACACTCACAGGGGCTGGTTTGCTGACACACACACAGTCATCCACAACCACTCCACAGTCCTCCGAGACCTCTCCCTCCCAGCCCCCTTCCCTTGCCTCACCTGCAACCCCATCCCCCAGAAGCTCTTCCTCTGTGACCTTGGCCTCTTCCCCACCGACCTTAGTCAGAAAGAAAGACCTCCCTTGGATCTATATGTATCAACAATTCACTCAAACATACAGGTCTCACATTAGCAGGATGAGATTAGGCATCAAAGAAGCAATCAAATTACTTGTTAACAAATTTATTCAAATTAATCACATATATCACAGCAATGTAAGATGTTGCACAAATACATTAAAAAGACAAACAATTTTCCAAATTTTAAAACATAAAAGGTAAAACTCAATTAAAACTTCTTTTTATGATTCATAAGCAAATAATGTAACGAATCAACATCAATATTCGTACAAAACATAAAATTGGGAGAAAGAAAAGGACAAGTAATCCTAATCAAGATAGGAAATCGCCAAATCAAGAATTCATCGGTTGTGACCACAATGAAACTCAATCACAATATACATGTCACAGAACCATTGTCATCGCAGATTTTATACGATTTCCTTTTATTAGAGCATCAACGCGTTTCGGTAGGCCACAGTGTATAGCCAACACCTTCCTCAGGATTAATTGCAGATCCCAATTTCTATATATTTAAAATACTTATGCAGAATCATTAAATCACGATTCCTCTTGTATGAACCTGGTCCGCTACTCAGCACATGGACATCACCAAAGGTCTCATATATTTCTTAGGCTTGCTTAAATCATAGCACCTCTAAAATATTGTTCAGTTGGTGTCCTCATGGGTGTTAGTGTTATAAGGATACGGTACCAATTGTATGTGCTTGGTGCAGATGAATTTTATATATTCCCGCTGTATCTATCTTGATACAAAGATAGTCACCAGTCACATCTCCAAGAAGATCTCTTAAAAAAATTCCTTTGTGTGCACCAGGGGTGGAGGAAATAGAGATGTCCCAAATATGGGATCTGATCGCTCCCTTGATAGGGTCTGGAAATGTCCGCGAAGTGGATTCCTTTGATTCAATTGAATTTTATGTTTTGTACGAATATTGATGTTGATTCGTGTCCCCCCCTGCCCTGCCGACCTCACCTGTCACCTGTCCCCCATTCTGCTCTCATGGATGTAGGCACTGCTTTGGAGTCCACGATCACCCCGTCTGACTTGGGCACTGCAGTGGTGAGCCAATCCACTCCATCTGACCTGCCCACTGGAGTTGTGCCGGCACCCACCCCATCTGACTTGTGCCCCACAGTTGTGACAGCACCCACCACTTCAGTCAGCTCCCCTGCAGTTGCAAGTGTCTCGCCTGCATCCCCCACCTCTCCATTGCCTCATTCTGCTGCACCCTGATCCTGTCCCTGCGGTGCCTGGCCTGCCCCCATGTATGCCCCTCCGCGGGGATGACCCCGGTCCTTAGCAGTGCAGGCAAGCAAGGTGTGGCAGTTGTCACTCTAGTTCACTCCTTGGCATTTTGACATGGACTGGCCATTGGCCTTTTGGTTGCACAGACGTTTAGCATTTCATATACTGAATTTGTCAGTCTAGTTTACTCCTTGAAATTTGGAAATGGACTGGCTATTGGCCTTTTGTTGGAACAGACGTTTCGCTTTTCATATGCTGAATAAAACTTTTTTCTTTGTCCCTGTGAACTTGATTTAGCTGTACATCATGTTGATGTTGTTTTACATGCCCTTGCACCTGTAATGCTTGGTTTACAATGTTGCATACTGATGTGTTGATGTGAGGTACTCCCTGTGGTCCATGAGATATGTATCCTATTCTGTTGGGTATCCATGTCATCCTTTGCAGCTACCTGGGTGTGTCTGGATCAACTATTTGTGTACATCTCTCTGCGAGCATTTCATTGGCATGGTCACATCTGTAGCTTGCACCCCTGCACATGTGATGTGCTTCCCATTGTCCAAATTGTCACTTCCACATACTTCGTGCTCATCACTACTGGCCCTACAGGTGTGTGCATCATTGTAATAGGAGCAACTGGGTCCTCTGTGCAACTTGCTAGACATATGTTTTGGGTATGTGCAGCTGACTTAGGGGAGACTCCCGTACCCAGGCTGTTGTGACCAGAGCCTTCATTGTGTGGTAACTGATGGCTGACTGACCAAGTGTTCTGCAGACATGAGTGGGACTTGCGGTGAATATGTTTGGCACAGCTGGGCTCCCACAGGAGTTGTGTCCCCTCAAGTTAGTGTGTTGTCCAGTGACATGGCCTGGGCCCATGGTGTGTGTTTTATGTGCATGTGTGTGTGTCCACATCCCTGTTCATACACAGACAGGGTTCCCTTGATATGTTCCTGTTGTTGATGCTTGCTGAGTGGTACTGGGTTCATCCCACTACTTTTCCAATGGGCTACCAGATGCGTGGGTGCATGACACACTACTGTTAATTGGTGTATCATCATTGGGATTTGTCAGTTCTGAGTGGTGATGATGTTGTCAGACACAGATGGGACACAGTCAGGGTTCCTCAAGGCACTTGTTTGTTCGCAATATCATGTAGTTGTCCCTAGGTGGTAGTTTTCAGTGATTGAGACATTTGTATGTGTGTGTGACTGCTCCCACTTGTCGGGTTCACGGCAGCAATGCTGGCAGGTGTCAGCATGGGTGCCTTGTGTTCCTTCTTGGCATCTGCATAGTCCTGGGACTGTGGCAGGGATTCTGAAGGTTACATGAGCTTTGAGGTCATGGCCATGTACCGCATACTGTGCAGTGTGTCTGTCATTCCCCTGGGTTGTAAACAGTCCTTGTGTGATGTGTGTGTGCACCTTAGTTCCTGGCAACATTCCTGTGTTTGTCATGGGTGCATGTGCAATGTCACCTGTCCATGTGGACTTCACAGATACACATTGTTACAGTTCAGGTGTGTGGTGTTGATGGTGGACTGATGTGAATGTTTGCATGGATGGTCCCCTAACTCACGTTTGTCCATGGATGAGGGGCCATGCTGAGTGATGTGTGTTTGTGTATGTGTGATATACGTGTGTGGCACAGGACACACGTCTGGGTTTCCCAGTTTGTACGACATCTGCCTTTGTCATCAGGGTGAAGGTGTCATGCATGCTTGTGTCACCCCACTGTCTGTTCCCTGGGAGTAGTGGTGTTGTGTGTCAGTCTCTTGCTGTGTGAGTTGGTGTTGATTCCAGCTTGTGTCACATGTGTCTGTTGTGCTCCCTCTCATCTCCCAATGCCTGATTGCACACTGAGGGTGTCCCTATGATGGTTTACTTTTGTTAGGCACTGTGTCCACATCTGTGTCACTGTGGTTCAGCCCCCCTCATGTGTTGTGTAGTTGCCTGGGGATACTGTGACACACACACACACATGCTGTGTCTGATGTGCAGTGTGAGTTTGCCTGTTTGTGCATTTACACCAGTGCATTGGTATTGCTGTTGTGGGCCTTTGTCTGGATGCTGTTTCTGAGATTTTGCCTGCTGTCCCCTTGAGTCATTTCACATCATTGTGCACATTCATTCTGGTTGTTGGGTGCCATTGCTGGGATGGAATGTGAGTTTGTGAGCTGACACCTACAGTCTACACATGTTGTTTTGATTGGTGTGTCTATTTTCGAGATGTGTGCATGCTTGGTGATGGTCACTTCTGCTGTTGTGTCATTGTACGCTGTATGCATTGTCAGCCCCCATGTGTGGTGCTTGTCTGCACATGGCCAAGAGTGTTATGTTTTCACAGCACTGTTAGCCTCACCACATCTCTGTGTGTATGGGACACAACCACTAGTTTGCCTCAGAAGTGTTTGATGTGTTGGGAGTAGGGATCCTACATGCTGTTTGTTATTTGCAGCTTTGACCATGATGACACTTACCTTTTGGTCACTGTGATGAGGGGGGTTTGGTCCCCATCACCACAATGCTCCACATCTGCTGCATTTTGTGAGCCCCCACTTAACTTCTGCTCTACACAGTGAGGGGGTGTTCTTTTTACATTGCCACAGTGCTATGGTGATGCTTGCCTTGTGTATGTCACACTCATGTGTTGGTCACACATGTGCTGTTACTTACATTGTATGCTCGTAGCCATAATCACTGTTGTGGGCATTTGTCACAGACTACACACTGTTGTCATGATGTCATGGGGGATGTATTTTGTGGACATACCTGATGTTTGCGTGTTAGACGGCGACCTCAGAGGAGCCCGGAAAGGGGTCCTGACTACCCTGAGACCCACCCTCAAAGTATCGTAGCCGGGCACTGGCGGGAGATTCCCCAGGGGGAGGACTCTCGCAACTAGGATCGTACTTCTGGCACCACACGACACAGAGGGACCACACTGGGTATTCTCAGAACAAGTTTTATCAAACAGGTATCACTGCAAATATGTACAAGGTGAGCACGGGCTCAAGAGTCTCGGAAAGGTAGGGGGTAGCGGGACTGTCTCTGGTAACGGTTCAAAGGAGGGACGTACCCGGCGCACAGCTCACAATCCTCGAGCTGGGGGGTAGGCTGGTTGTCGTGGGGTCCGGCGGGACCGGTGGAGTCTGTGGAAGCCGCGAGTCACTCAGCGGGCTCAGGTACAAGTTCGGAGGTCTTACGATCTTCAGGGAGCCGCGAGTCACTCAGCAGGGCTCAGGTACAAGTTCGGAGGTCTTACGATCTTCAGGGAGCCGCGAGTCACTCAGCAGGGCTCAGGTACAAGTTCGGAGGTCTTACGATCTTCAGGGAGCCGCGAGTCACTCAGCAGGGCTCAGGTACAAGTTCGGAGGTCTTACGATCTTCAGGGAGCCGCGAGTCACTCAGCAGGGCTCAGGTGAGTTCCAGTTCCAGGAGCCGCGACCACGTCAGCAGGCTCTCGTTGTTCCAGCGTCGAATCTGCCGGACAGCCCCAGAGCACCCCTTGTTATAGTTCGACCCCTCTTTGATGTCCGGAGTCTGTGCAGGCAGGGGTCTTGTCACCTGGTGGTCGCTTGTCGGGATTTCCTGCTATAGTCTTTTGATTCTTTCAGGGCCGGGTCGGGAGGAGTCCCAGACACCCAGCAGGCGTGGAGCCAGCCCTCAGGGAGGCCGGAGGGCCGATCGAAACCCATCGTCCCGGGGGAGTTCAGAGGTGCGATAGAAACTGCTCCTCCCTCTCTCATCCCCTGGAAGCGGGATGTCCTCCAGCCGGAGTGGCGCCTCTATGCCCGGGTCGCGCTGGGGCCGGGCGGCCATCTTGGTGCATGAAGTGGGCACGCGGGCCCGGGGTGGCCGAAAGGGGAGAGGCCAGGGACGGGGATGTCCGGGTCGGTGCGTGTGTCCTGGTGGGGAGGTTCGGCGGGGCCGGGGGCTTGGGCTGTATGTACCAGGTTTCGGTGGTGCGGGGGCACGGAGGGCCATTCTACGAGGCCGGGTCCAACATTGCGTATGCTAGATGTGTTGTGCATCACCCATCCTATGGCTGGGGTGATGTGCAACAGGTCCCCTGTGAGTGGGGGTGGCAGGGGTGATGGGCAACAGGTCCCCTGTGAGTGGGGGTGTCAGGGGTGGTGGGTAACATAAGCCCTGTGAGTGGGGGTGGCAAGGATGATGGGCAACATAAGCACTATGGGTGTGGGTGGCAGGGGTGATGGGCAACATAGTCCCTATGGGTGGGGGTGAGAGTAGTGATGGGAAACAGGTCCCCTGTGAGTGGGGGTGGCAGGGGTGATGGGCAACATAAGCCCTATGAGTGGGGGTGGCAGGGGTGATGGTCAACATAGTCCCTATGGGTATGGGTGGCAGTAGTGATGGGCAACAGGTCCCCTGTGAGTGGGGGTGGAAGGGGTGATGGGCAACAGGTCCCCTATGGGTGTGGGTGGCAGGGGTGATGGGCAACATAAGCCCTGTGAGTGGGGGTGGCAGGGGTGATGGGCAACATAGTCCCTATGGGTGGGGTTGGCAGTAGTGATGGACAACAGGTCCCTTGTGAGTGGGGGTGGCAGGGGTGATGGGCAACAGGTCCCCTATGGGTGTGGGTGGCAGGGGTGATGGGCAACATAAGCCCTATGGGTGGGGGTGGCAGTAGTGATGGGCAACAGGTCCCCTATGGGTGTGGGTGGCAGGGGTGATGGGCAACATAAGCCCTATGGCTGGGGGTGGCAGGGGTGATGTGCAACAGGTCCCCTGTGAGTGGGGGTGGCAGGGGTGATGGGCAACAGGTCCCCTGTGAGTGGGGGTGTCAGGGGTTATGGGTAACATAAGCCCTGTGAGTGGGGTTGGCAGGGGTGATGGGCAACATAAGCACTATGGGTGTGGGTGGCAGGGGTGATGGGCTACATAGTCCCTATGGGTGGGGGTGAGAGTAGTGATGGGCAACAGGTCCCCTGTGAGTGGGGGTGGCAGGGGTGATGGGCAACATAAACCCTGTGAGTGGGGGTGGCAGGGGTGATGGGCAACATAGTCCCTATTGGTAGGGGTGGCAGTAGTGATGGGCAACAGGTCCCCTGTGAGTGGGGGTGGAAGGGGTGATGGGCAACAGGTCCCTTATGGGTGTGGGTGGCAGGGGTGATGGGCAACATAAGCCCTGTGAGTGGGGGTGGCAGGGGTGATGGGCAACATAGTCCCTATGGGTGGGGTTGGCAGTAGTGATGGGCAACAGGTCCCCTGTGAGTGGGGGTGGCAGGGGTGATGGGCAACAGGTCCCCTATGGGTGTGGGTGGCAGGGATGATGGGCAACATAAGCCCTATGGGTGGGGGTGGCAGTAGTGATGGGCAACAGGTCCCCTGTGATTGGGGGTGGCAGGGGAGATGGGCAACAGGTCCCCTATGGGTGTGGGTGGCAGGGGTGATGGGCAACATAAGCCCTATGCCTGGGGGTGGCAGGGGTAATGGGCAACAGGTCCCATGTGAGTGGGGGTGTCAGGGGTGATGGGCAACATAAGCCCTGTGAGTGGGGGTGGCAGGGTTGATGGGCAACATAAGCCCTATGGCTGGGGGTAGCAGGGGTGATGGGCAAAAGGTCCACTGTGAGTGGGGGTGTCAGGGGTGATGGGCAACATAAGCCCTGTGAGTGGGGCGGCAGGGGTGATGGGCAACATAGTCCCTATGGGTGGGGGTGGCAGTAGTGATGGGCAACAGGTCCCCTGTGAGTGGGGGTGTCAGGGGTGATGGGCAACATAAGCCCTGTGAGTGGGGGTGGCAGGGGTGATGGGCAACATAGTCCCTATGGGTGGGGGTGGCAGTAGTGATGGGCAACAGGTCCCCTGTGAATGGGGGTGGCAGGGGTGATGGGCAACAGGTCCCCTATGGGTGTGGGTGGCAGGGGTGATGGGCAACATAAGCCCTATGGGTGGGGGTGGCAGTAGTGATGGGCAACAGGTCCCCTGTGAGTGGGGGTGGCAGGGGAGATGGGCAACAGGTCCCCTATGGGTGTGGGTGGCAGGGGTGATGGGCAACATAAGCCCTATGGCTGGGGGTGGCAGGGGTGATGTGCAACAGGTCCCCTGTGAGTGGGGGTGGCAGGGGTGATAGGCAACAGGTCCCCTGTGAGTGGGGGTGTCAGGGGTGAAGGGTAACATAAGCCCTGTGAGTGGGGGCAGCAGGGGTGATGGGCAACATAAGCACTATGGGTGTGGGTGGCAGGGGTGATGGGCAACATAGTCCCTATGGGTGGAGGTGAGAGTAGTGATGGGCAACAGGTCCCCTGTGAGTGGGGGTGGCAGGGGTGATGGGCAACATAAACCCTGTGAGTGGGGGTGGCAGGGGTGATGGGCAACATAGTCCCTATGGGTAGGGGTGGCAGTAGTGATGGGCAACAGGTCCCCTGTGAGTGGGGGTGGAAGGGGTGATGGGCAACAGGTCCCCTATGGGTGTGGGTGGCAGGGGTGATGGGCAACATAAGCCCTGTGAGTGGGGGTGGCAGGGGTGATGGGCAACATAGTCCCTATGGGTGGGGTTGGCAGTAGTGATGGGCAACAGGTCCCCTGTGAGTGGGGGTGGCAGGGGTGATGGGCAACAGGTCCCCTATGGGTGTGGGTGGCAGGGATGATGGGCAACATAAGCCCTATGGGTGGGGGTGGCAGTAGTGATGGGCAACAGGTCCCCTGTGAGTGGGGGTGGCAGGGGAGATGGGCAACAGGTCCCCTATGGGTGTGGGTGGCAGGGGTGATGGGCAACATAAGCCCTATGCCTGGGGGTGGCAGGGGTGATGGGCAACAGGTCCCCTGTGAGTGGGGGTGTCAGGGGTGATGGGCAACATAAGCCCTGTGAGTGGGGGTGGCAGGGGTGATGGGCAACATAAGCCCTATGGCTGGGGGTGGCAGGGGTGATGGGCAAAAGGTCCCCTGTGAGTGGGGGTGTCAGGGGTGATGGGCAACATAAGCCCTGTGAGTGGGGGTGGCAGGGGTGAAGGGCAACATAGTCCCTATGGGTGGGGGTGGCAGTAGTGATGGGCAACAGGTCCCCTGTGAGTGGGGGTGTCAGGGGTGATGGGCAACATAAGCCCTGTGAGTGGGGGTGGCAGGGGTGATGGGCAACATAGTCCCTATGGGTGGGGTTGGCAGTAGTGATGGGCAACAGGTCCCCTGTGAGTGGGGGTGGCAGGGGTGATAGGCAACAGGTCCCCTGTGAGTGGGGGTGTCAGGGGTGAAGGGTAACATAAGCCCTGTGAGTGGGGGCAGCAGGGGTGATGGGCAACATAAGCACTATGGGTGTGGGTGGCAGGGGTGATGGGCAACATAGTCCCTATGGGTGGAGGTGAGAGTAGTGATGGGCAACAGGTCCCCTGTGAGTGGGGGTGGCAGGGGTGATGGGCAACATAAACCCTGTGAGTGGGGGTGGCAGGGGTGATGGGCAACATAGTCCCTATGGGTAGGGGTGGCAGTAGTGATGGGCAACAGGTCCCCTGTGAGTGGGGGTGGAAGGGGTGATGGGCAACAGGTCCCCTATGGGTGTGGGTGGCAGGGGTGATGGGCAACATAAGCCCTGTGAGTGGGGGTGGCAGGGGTGATGGGCAACATAGTCCCTATGGGTGGGGTTGGCAGTAGTGATGGGCAACAGGTCCCCTGTGAGTGGGGGTGGCAGGGGTGATGGGCAACAGGTCCCCTATGGGTGTGGGTGGCAGGGATGATGGGCAACATAAGCCCTATGGGTGGGGGTGGCAGTAGTGATGGGCAACAGGTCCCCTGTGAGTGGGGGTGGCAGGGGAGATGGGCAACAGGTCCCCTATGGGTGTGGGTGGCAGGGGTGATGGGCAACATAAGCCCTATGCCTGGGGGTGGCAGGGGTGATGGGCAACAGGTCCCCTGTGAGTGGGGGTGTCAGGGGTGATGGGCAACATAAGCCCTGTGAGTGGGGGTGGCAGGGGTGATGGGCAACATAAGCCCTATGGCTGGGGGTGGCAGGGGTGATGGGCAAAAGGTCCCCTGTGAGTGGGGGTGTCAGGGGTGATGGGCAACATAAGCCCTGTGAGTGGGGGTGGCAGGGGTGAAGGGCAACATAGTCCCTATGGGTGGGGGTGGCAGTAGTGATGGGCAACAGGTCCCCTGTGAGTGGGGGTGTCAGGGGTGATGGGCAACATAAGCCCTGTGAGTGGGGGTGGCAGGGGTGATGGGCAACATAGTCCCTATGGGTGGGGTTGGCAGTAGTGATGGGCAACAGGTCCCCTGTGAGTGGGGGTGGCAGGGGTGATGGGCAACAGGTCCCCTAAGGGTGTGGGTGGCAGGGGTGATGGGCAACATAAGCCCTATGGGTGGGGGTGGCAGTAGTGATGGGCAACAGGTCCCCTGTGAGTGGGGGTGGCAGGGGAGATGGGCAACAGGTCCCCTATGGGTGTGGGTGGCAGGGGTGATGGGCAACATAAGCCCTATGGCTGGGGGTGTCAGGGGTGATGGGCAACAGGTCCCCTGTGAGTGGGGGTGTCAGGGGTGATGGGCAACATAAGCCCTGTGAGTGGGGGTGCAGGGGTGATGGCCAACATAAGCCCTGTGAGTGGGGGTGGCAGGGGTGATGGGCAACATTGTCCCTTTGGGTGGGGGTGGCAGTAGTGATGGGCAACAGGTCCCCTGTGAGTGGGGGTGTCAGGGGTGATGGGCAACATAAGCCCTGTGAGTGGGGGTGGCAGGGGTTATGGGCAACATAGTCCCTATGGGTGGGGGTGGCAGTAGTGATGGGCAACAGGTCCCCTGTGAGTGGGGGTGTCAGGGGTGATAGGCAACAGGTCCCCTGTGAGTGGGGATGGCAGGGGTGATGGGCAACAGGTCCCCTGTGAGTGGGGGTGTCAGGGGTGATGGGCAACAGGTCCCCTGTGAGTGGGGGTGTCAGGGGCGATGGGCAAGAGGTCCCCTGGGAGTGGGGGTGGCAGGGGTGATGGGCAACAGGTCGTCTGTGAGTGGGGGTGTCAGGGGTGATGGGCAACATAAGCCCTGTGAGTGGGGGTGGCAGGGGTGATGGGCAACATAGTCCCTTTGGGTGGGGGTGGCAGTAGTGATGGACAACAGGTCCCCTGTGAGTGGGGGTGTCAGGGGTGATGGGCAACATAAGCCCTGTGAGTTGGGGTGGCAGGGGTGATGGGCAACATAGTCCCTATGGGTGGGGGTGGCAGTAGTGATGGGCAACAGGTCCCCAATGGGTGGGGGTGTTAGTGGTGCCGGCCATGCAACCCCTATGGTGGGCAGTTGTTAGTGGCCAGGATGTGGATCCCCTGTGTGTGTGTGCCATTTTGCGGGTACATGTCGTTTGTTTATGTGGTAGGTGTCTGAGTTACCGCCTGCGCCGTCGGCGTCGGTTCCTGATCCGGTCATAGATGTAGAGTACTGGTATGATCTGCGCGATGGGATTCATGATGTGTTCGTGTCATACACGCTGCTTGTTGCTCTGTCTCGTACCCGCAGCAAGCTGGTCCGTCTCGTAGCCGTGTATTGATTTGTGGCACGAATCGTATCTGATATGCTTGTTTTCCGGATGCTGTGATGTGCCGTACATGAAGACCAGTCCGGCGTGTAGGAAGTACGCATTGTACTAGTCATGCCGGAAACTGCTATTGATACTGCTTCCGGGCAACACGGTTCCTCTTTAGGAGTTACAGCTCGGACAGAGAATGGGTCTTGATTCACAGCCTACGTGTCGGTCGTGTTTTTGGCAGTTATGCGCATCGTACTTACTCTACAGGATGGACCGGCTCCAGGTACATGTTGGTCGCAGGGGAAGGCTATGGACAGCTGCCCGACCGGCCATCGGAATCGGCCCCTATAGCAAAAAAATATATAGAATGGACATAATATCGAGTACAAAATATAGAATAGACATAATATAGTGGTTAATAATATCGAAATGCAGGTAAGTAATATCGACTGTCAAAATATCGAAGTACATAATATAGGCATTAAAAAACATCGAATTTTTGATAATATCGAATTTTTTAAAGTGTTTGGTATGTTAGTATATGTGTTAGAAGTGTATATTAGTTTTTGTAATGTATGTTTAATTTTTTAAAATTTATTATTTTTATGTTATTTAATTTTTGAGTAATTTAATTCCGTAGCGGGTTGTGTGTTTATAGGGGATAGGATGGGAAATAATTTAATTGTAATTATTAAATATTTATTTTTATTAATTGGTATTGATTATGAATTTATTGTTAATTAATTATTAATTGGTATTAATTTTTATTCATTGGTAATTATTTTTTATTAATTGATTAATTGATAATTAAGTTATTTGTATTAATTTATTATTCATAGCGAGTTGTGGGTTTATAGGGGAATAGGGTGGGAAGTAATTTAATTGTAATTAATTAATTATTTAATCTTTTTTTGTGTATTGATAATTAATTTACTGTCAATTAATTGTTAATTGGCATTTTTTATAATTTATTAATTTTTGGTATTGAAAATTAATTGTTTGTTAATAAACTATTAATAGGTAATTAATTTTTATTAAATAATATTTATTGGTATTTATAATTAGTTATTAAATATGTTGTAATTGGTAATTCATTTAAATTAATGTTATATTGGTATTGATAATTAATTTTTATTTATTAAAATACTAATTCATTGCTTTCCCTACTGTTGCACTCACTGGAGTGGGAATAGTAATTTTTACCCTACGCTATCCAAAGCTTTCCATACTGTTGCACTCACTGGAGTGGGAATAGTAATTTTTACCCTACGCTATCCAACGCTTTCCCTACTTTTGCACTCACTGGAGTGGGAATAGTAATTTTTTCCCCTACTCTATCTAACGCTTTCCCTACTGCTGCACTCAATGGAGTGGGAATAGGAATTTTTGCCCCTACGCTATCCAACGCTTTCCCTACTGTTGCACTCTCTGGAGTGGGAATAGTAATTTTTACCCCTACGCTATCCAACACTTTCCCTACTGTTGCACTCTCTGGAGTGGGAATAGTAATTTTTACTCCTACCCTATCCAACGCTTTCCCTACTGTTGCACTCACTGGAGTGGGAATAGTAATGTTTACCCTCCCGCTATCCAACGTTTTCCCTACTGTTGCACTTACTGGAGTGGTAATAGTAAAGTTTACCCTCCTGCTATCCTACGCTAAAAATATTGAATATTTTTTAAATAATATTACGTTAATATATGTGTTAAAAAATAAAAATGTATGTTTCTTTTTTTAACGTACATTAATTATTTATTATTTTTTAAGTTATTTAAGTATTTTGAAGTATGTTTTAGTTAATGATATTTATTATTTCATTAATTTTACATTAGTTTTAAGACATTTAAAAAATTTGATATTTTTACAACGATATTCTGGATTCGATATTTTTGTACTTTCCTGTTTGTAGATAGGGATTCGATATTTTGGCATTCTATATTTTTTCCTCGATATTTTGGCAGGTTGACATTTTGGCATTCTATATTCTGTCAGTGATCCCCCTTTTCTGTCTCAATATGTTTCCTTTTCTCTTTTTATTTTTCCCTAATCTCTCCTTTGACAGGTGTCAAGGGGTACATTCTTATTCCCTGAATAACATCTGCTCTCTTTCTGTTGTGCATCCCATCTAGCTTCTGCAAACTGATCTACAGTTCTTCTATATCTTCTTTGCTGGGCCAAATGTTGTCAAGTATTTAATGCCTCAAATTGAGGTGGTTTAGGAGGTGGTCCCACTTCATACAATTTCCTCCTCAAATTCTTAATGATTTTCAATTTGAATGAGTCATAATGAGGAAACCGTAGAACATCGTCTTTCTCTGTAATTATGTGTCATTGTTCAAACCACATACATGTATGTAATCCTTTATCCATCAAAACAGTGTATCATGGCATGCCCTCAGGGTGGTACGTCTTCTCCTACTCTAACAGGTATGGTCGCATCTCCTTGTATTAGTTTTCATTAAGCTTTGAAAAACTTCATTTGTATTCCATTTTGTGTTTCACAAATGTTTTCCACAAAACCTATGAAATTAAATTCTCCCCCAATTCTCTTGCTCAGCAATCACAATCAATGACAATTTGGCTTTTATGACGAAGTCAGCCAATCTCAGCGCAGCTTTACACCAACTGACCAATCACAGTACGACACACTGTGACGTCAATTTCACTCCTTGCAGCAGCTCACCCGCCTTTACAATTTTTTCGGCACGTTTTATAAGCAAATACACAAGAAAATATGCAAGAATTTTCAACATCAAACTGTCTGATCCCCTCAAGGAAAAAAGATGTCTCTCACTAAAAGGTAATACAAACTAATATTATTTCTATACCTGTCTTTCTCATCCACTTCAATTGAAATCTCAATCAACTGGATTTCACCCACCAAGATACAGTTATTCCCTGTGCACCTGAGATCAGTATACCAATAGCTTACCACTAGCACACAAAAGAAAGTCCATATCAATACGATGTTGTAGACGACGTCGCATGACAAACACCACAGCACAGCAGACGACTTACTTAGGGGCCGATTCCAATCCGGGTCGGAAGGGCACCGAACGCGATCCGGCCGGAAAAACTATGAGCCGTACGTGTTTTCCGCATGACTCGTACAGCTGTACGAGCGAGCAAGTACGATGCGAGCTACATGAAAATCACCGACCGAGTCGTTTCCGGGGTCCAAACCGCTCCGTACGTCTCGGTCGTAAGCTAACCGTGGCATGCAATTGATGCGATTCATGACCGAGCCAGTACGATGCACGCGTCGGACAGCCTGTGCGAGCCGGAGTGTCTGACTCACAAATCGTCCGGGTGGTTACCTTTGGGGGTCCGTGTCGGACCCCCTGTCACCCGCAGCCCTACGACTCGGACACAGGGGGAGACCCAAGGGTCCCCCCAACACAGGCATGTACGGTGCGGATGGCACCGACGTGTACCCATTGTAGGGGGCGCCCTTGCGCGAGACATACCCATTCAGTCAATGGGAGCCCATGTACGCGTCGTACGACCGGCTCCCATTGACTTCTATGGGAGTCCGACTGAACCGAGTCCGGCAGCATACGGCCGCATCGTACTCACTCGGTCGGACTGCAGGACTCCGGCTCGGTCGGAAAACACTCCAGATCCGGCTCAGTCGGAGTGCTTTCCGACCCGGATCGGAATCGGCCCCTTAGTGTCTTCTGCACTATGACCACCATTGCACTATAACCACCACGTAGGCATGTACACACATGTAAGCACATGCATTTGAGGGAAAAGATTAGAATCAGCATCGTTGGCTTGACAACATCAACCAAGATACAGTTATTCCCTGTGCACCTGAGATCTGTGTATCAATAGCTTACCACTAGCACACAAAAGAAAGTCCATATCCATAAGATGTTGTAGAAACACCACAGCACAGCAGACAACTTACATAGTGTCTTCTGCACTATAACCACCACGTAGGCATGTATATACTGGAATCTTAGGCCACAAATGGACCCAATAACAACTTCAACTTTTTTGCTTTAAGCAACATGGTACATACAAGTTTTTTTGCAATTTTGCATTATGTCATGCAGCCATTTTAAAACACCGCAATCTATGCTGCATCACTGGCTCCCTTCAACTTCTTTCGTGTGGATCTTAGACCAAGTACTGATTGCTTCATCTTGATTAGTATGCTTTTGCTGCTTGCACTGTGAATGAGATACTATTTTCAATTTTTTATTCTTACTGTTGTGTCACTTTCTCCCTCCCTCCCCCTTATCTGTGCTGAATATTCCCTCCCACTGCCAAGTTGTCCTTGTTACTGATGTAGAACATGGTTAAAAGACATTGACAAAACCAATAAATACGCAAGACCTATTGCTTTTCCAATTATTGTTGCTTGCTGCACTTGAGTCCCTAAGTGTGATGGCCATGTTCAGTCATATGTCCCATGCCCCATTCAGAATTCAAGCTATGCCACACTAACGAGGCTTACGAAGGCCAAAACCAATGTGGGGTTGTTTGTCTTCCCGACTGGAGTGGCCTTGGCCTGGTAGTATATGTTTGACTGTTCCTATCAGAGCTGGACCAAGACTTGTTTTCAAAGGTGGGTCTCTGTCTAGCTTGGAATAGTGGGTGTTACAAAACGATGGACTGGAATGCATCTCTGAGTAATCACAATTGACTGGGACTAGTTTCAATATTCCTCCCATCGCCTTGGTATTTTGTGCAACAGGAAGCCATACAAATGAACAGAGAGCCAAAGACAGGAAGACACACATTGTGGTACTGAAAGACAAGGAGAAATGGAGTAGACACCCTTTAGAAAGCCTGCCTCAGGGTTGTGCTCATTCTCAGTTTAGTTGGGAGGACAGAAAAAATAATTTATTTAAAAAACACATTAACATATTTTTATTTACATTTGGAACACTAAAACGAACAGTTTTGATTTTTTCAAATTAGAGGCCTCAGTTGGTACTTCTTCAAAGTGGCATTCCAGCTGTAAAACGGGCGTGGGTCGGGAAATCCTTCAGGCATAGTGCCAGAGCAAACTATTACTGTTTCAAGATGGAAGAACCCTCAGGCTTGCCACAGTGATGGCCCTTATCTCTTGACCAGTTCGACCAATTGATGAAACAGTATTGCCAAATCAATAGTTTGTTCTTATAGAATGAAAGGATTTAAAGATTGCCAGTGCATCTTCACCATTTTGATACCATGGTATGGTGTTTTAAAAATAGAAAAAAATCACTTTATTTAACGGTGGGATATTATGGTATTTCTTTTTTTGTTTCAACGTTTTCTGTTTGTGGTTGTTTGTGGAATTCTTATTTCTTTAATTCGCCTTGATCCGTCAGCTACGCTGCCGCCTCTGGTTCAGGAAACCAGGGTTCGAGCCTCGAGGTCGCGTCCACATCCTGTGATTTTGGGCAAATCAGTTAATCTCCCCGTGCCTGAATGTGTAATGTAAATACGGTGCTATGTAAAGCGCTCCAATACCTTCGGGTCGAGTTCGCGCTATATAAATATGCAAAAAAAAAAAAATGTATTTTACGCACTGACGTAGCGATTCAGCTATTTTCTCCCTTGGACTGAACCCAACCAGCAAAGAGAGAAAATGTACAACCATCGGTCACTGAAACATAACACTGTTGACACCACAGGAAATGTGCTTTGAGTAAATAGCCAGATGGATTCCTCGGCACAGTGAAGCCTGCATTAATAATAAAGCGACCTTTGAGATGCTATAACTGTAACACCGAGGGCAGCACTTCCATTGACCACCTGAAAGAAAGTTTGCAATGGGAAATGAAACTGTCACAGAATGCAAGTATACCATGACAAGGATAAGAACAATATTTGCTTACGCAGTAACAGTTGGCTGCAGTCTCCTCAATTTGATCAGCTACGGCATACCACCTACAGCACATTTCAAATTCTTCTTATTAGTGCTTCTATCAAAAGAACCTGTCCTGAAACACAGATCACAGAAACAGTTCCAATTATTTTCTCATGGAAATAAAAGAACTTCGCCCAGGAAGGGCTTAGCCACCTAGCAAAGGGCATTTGATGACCAAAAGTCACCGAAAACCAAAAGGTGTGTTGCCATAATCAATACATACAGGCCAAGGTTGAGCACAACCGACGAGGTGCTTGAAGGGAAAAGATCAAATGCAGGAAACCAAAAAAGCTACATTTTTCTTTATAGTTTCATTCATATTTTATTTTTTGAACATGCAATAAAACCCCGAAACTATATGTTTGATCAGTCGAGGGATTTAAGAATCTTAACCCCTTCGCCGTGGGGGTAATTCCCCCACGGCGCGGGGGACGACGCGCGCAGCGCCGCGGTTCTCGTGACCAGCCCAGCTCGTCATGAGGGACAGTGGAGCTGTGCTCATGATGAGCTGAGCTTGTCATGACCCCGCCCACTGATTGATTCTCCCACACAGGCGGGAAATCAATCGCGCGTGGGCGGGCCGCAGCCGTTATGACGAGCCAAGCTCGTCACGAGCTCAGCTCCACTGTGCCTCATGACGAGCTGGGCTCGTCATGAGCACGCAAGCGGTTAATCTGTTCTGTGTTGTGGTCTCTATTACACATGTTGACACATCTGGTATTATAAATACCAAACACTGTTGGAAATGTGCCCTTTCTGCAGGGACACCCCAAATGTTTTTGCCTTTTTACTGAAACCTATTTTTGCTGGCTGTGGAACTATGGGCACGTTATCCACGCTAACCAGTGGCAAAGTGCTTATACCCCTACTTTCAATATGATAAAAATGGAATACAGCTGTCTTATATAATTTACCTATAAACCCAAATTATATGGTACCAAGTGTACTGAGGACCTGGAAATTAAATACTACCAATGGAGTGCAGCACACATCGCGCAATCCAATGCAGTGGGACTGTAAAGCATGGCTCCAAGCCTATCTCTGTGGCCTGTCTGTGCAGTTTTAAAACTGCAAATTCGACTTAAAAAAGCCTGTCTCAAATACTAATAAGTCAACTAAGTAGGCCTTATTGTCCACAATACAGAGTGCATGATATATAAAAGCAGAATATGTAAAAGTTTCATGTTAAACATGCCCTCACATTGAAAAAGTCCTAAAAGTTATTTTCACTGTAGCATGGTTGGTTGTTCCATGGGAAAGCATTTGGATACAATATTAAGCTTAATAATTGTGATCTCCACCCAGAACACTTATGTAAATTTAGTTCTGAGACTTTTTATATATTTACTAAAAGGTTAATTCACTGGTGAAGTTGAATGTGCAATATTTATTTTGGAAATGAGATTTTTAAAAAGTCACAGTTGGTGGCGTGTCCAAGATGGCAGTTGGCTAAGATGTCTTTCGTGGTGTCTCTGAGCTGCCGCCAACATAAGCTTGTCAATTTGCATGCCGGTCCCTCGGCTCTGCAGGGAAGTGGAGGATGAAGTGCTCATTTGTGGTGGGTGAGGTAGCCTGAGACACCAGCTGCTGATCGATACGCTGAAGGCGGACGGAACGGGAGGCCCGAGATGCAGGAGTGGCCCACCATGAAGCAGATGTCTGGAGTGGGCTCGACCACCTCAGAAGCAGCTGCAGCAAGCCAAGAGTCTGCAGTCAGGAGGGGGAGGTATAGGCTGCGACGCGGGGCCTCCCCTAGTTGATGCATGTAGGAGGGGGGACTGGTCAACCTCCTCGAGAGCGGGGACTCTGGTGAAGATGGCCTAGCGGGTGGCTCCACCTTCAGAGAGACAGTGCAGTGGTGGTGACGGCTCCCCAGGGGCCTGGGAGGTGATAGGGCGGGGAGCCACACCGCTCCATGAATTGGCCCAGGGTCCTGCCCTTCTTCCATTGTGCTGAGGGGGCAGAGAAGAAGCGCCACCACAAAAGACTTACACTGAGTCAATGCGGCCCGCGAGGATGCCATGCCACACTCGCGGGACCAACAGTAAGGTGCAGCGCGGGGCCACACCGAGCCCCCTCAAGTCTTCACTCCCCAGGACGAGGAGAGAAGAAAGAGGCCCAAGCCACTAGTGTCCAGCAGCGAGGGTCCCACGACCTGTGAGGAGGCCTAGCCACATTGGGGGGTGGAAGCCTCTTATCAAAGCCACAGCTGAGCAACGTGGGCCTGCCCTTTGTTCCATCATGCCAACCTACCTAAGGCCCATAAAAAGGAGGGAGCGACTGGGGGGTGTAATCACCAAACATTTGCAGCACTCGGGATTGGAAGGCAGAGAGAGAAGGAGATGGTAATCACACACTGTCCCCCCCAAACCTGGCACTGAAGCACTAGGTGCATCATCACTCAGACAGTGGAGACACATCCCGGGGTACAGAGGGGCCACAGGAAGAGGGAGAAGCAAAAAGCCGGGCCTTTCACCCCCACCGAGGGACATAGAGTAAACCAGGCGGGCCAACCCCCGCCAAAGAGAGCAGCATTTACAGGTCTGTGAGGCTCTCCCAGCTGACATCTGCTAAGCCCGGGCCTGGACTGAGAGGGCTGAAGAGGGTAAAACATGGGGGTGAAATGTTTGCTCCCCGCTTTGAGCTCTGCCACAGTGCGGTGAGGCCAACACTGCAGCTACTGGAGCTCGAAATCTCCGATCTGCTGCACACTCGGGATCCCTACAAATAAGGGTAAGTGAAGGATATGTTAGGGACCACTGAGCCGGCTCCTGCGGCAAGTGTGGACCCTTCTGAAGGGCATCACTATGGAGCGGCAACATGGCAGTGAATAGAGCAAAAAATATTGCTCCCTAAAGGACATGTTTCGAAAGCAGGGAGGTGCAGCACCAGAGGATAAACAAGCGGCGATGGAAGGCGACATTAGAGCAGATTTGGATGACGGGGATTGCCCAGTAACTAAGTCCTTCCTGGAATCCCTTTTTGCTTCTCTACGGGGAGACCTCCAGGCTATGAAAGCAGATGCTCCGGAGGTCCAGAGCGATATCAAGGAGGTTGGCGATACAGTAGCTGCTCTGTAGGACTGGGAAGTGAGTCAAAGAAAAGAAATAGAGTGGCTGCAACAAAAGGTTCAGCTACACAAGGAACAACACCTAGCTCTCCAATCGCACAACGAGGTTCTGGAGAATCGTTCCCATAGGGGCAACATTTTCATCAAGGGCGTGCTGTCAAAAGTGGAGGGATCCAACCTCTGAGACTATGTCACAGAGCTCTTCTGCTACATCCTGGGACAAGCACGTGAGGCAACCCTGCAGGTCAACCGGGCCCATTGGATCAAACTCCCCAGACTGGAAAATAATTCCCCCGTTGACATCCTGGTATATGTGCATGGTTTCCAAGCAAAGGAAGACATCCTCAAGAAAGCTAGGGAGGCGCACCCGCTTCATTTCCGAACTGTACCAGGATCTCTCCCGGATCACTCTACAGAAACGCAGAGACTTTCATCCAGTGACAGAACACCTGCGGAAAGTCAATATTCTGGACCCTTGGGGCCACCCTTTTCATATAATTTTTCATCTCGGTGGAACCCTACACCAAATAAGTTCCCTCAAGGAAGCTTGTGCCCTGCTCCAAATCAAAATGCCCTGTGGACCATACAATTGGTCCCTTTCCCCTAGCAACAAAAGGCTGCCATCTTTCGTTTCACTGTCCTCCGCACCATCCTTTTCATCCAGCACTAGTCTACGGTGTGGCGCTTTGGCCTAATACACAAGTGCCCACTCCCCCATCTAGGAAGCCATAAGACAGACAGACATATTAGCACTATGCAAGCCCCAGCCCTATGACTCAGACTTTACGTATCACTAGCCTCAATGTCCGAGGACTCAGACTTTATGTATCACTAGACTCAATGTCCGAGGCCTAAAAAGCCTAGTAAAACTCGCAGTGGTCTTGTCTCTTGAAGAGGTCAGGCAATGTCTGCTTGCTACAGGAAACACACCTGTTGGATAAAGATATCCCCTGCATGCCATCAGTTCTGGTCATCTGGCCCGAAAAAAAAAAAAATGAGGTAGCTATCCTTCTTGCCCAGAAGTTCCATGGGAAGGTCATCTCTACATTCATGGAAGTTAAGGGAAGAGCCCTAGGGCTTAGGATGCAATGTGGGAGCTGCTCACTTCCTAATAGCTACACTATATGCCCCCAATGACAAGCAAGAACATTTCATAATCAACACACTGGTGACAGTTCTAGCTTCTCCAGATCCAGCCATACTAATAGGGGGGGACTTTAACCTAGCGATGGACTCAGACTTGGATTGTTTTAGCCAGTGCTCTTCCCAGACAGGGGCTTTATCACTTGTCAGGCTACAATGGTTGGCAGATGGTGCGCTTAGTGACATTTGGAGACTCCTCCACAGCACAGCGAGGGATAATGCATTCTATTCATCAGCCCACAAGTCCTACGCCCAAATGTACTACTTTCTCACCATAGCTGCCCTGACTGTGTGTGCGTGGGAGGCAGACATTGAGCCCCGTTGCTAGTCCGACAACACCCCAATCTAACTGATGCTGAACCTCCATGCCATGCACTTTTGCCATTCTTGATGGCGCCTACAGGACACCAGGTTACAGTCTGAACAGACGGTGAAGTAGATCCTCGCGGCTATAGGGCATTACCTCTCTTAGCATCAATGGTCGTGAGGAGAACCATCTTGTATCAGTTTGGGAGGTGCTAAAACTAGTCCTCCAAGGCGAATTTATAGCTATCGTGGCAGCAGAGAATAACTTGCATAAATAAAGCGACAACAGATTGAGACAACGGTCTCCGAGCTTGAGTCAACTCACAAACACACAGGTGCCCCCTGAGTGTGTAAGGGGCTTGAGAAACAGCGCCTTCTCCTGCGACGCCTGGATCTCGACTAGGCAAAATTTGCCCTTTTGTGACTTGAACATAAGTTCTTTGTCAGTGGTGACCACTCAGGCCGCATGCTAGTGCACAGGCTGCAAAGCAGAGCATCGTTCGGGTCAATTGATCTGATCTGCATCACTAATGGAGAGGAACTGCAGTCAGATCTCGAGATAGCTGAGTCCTTTCAGTCTTTCTATAACAAGCTGTATGCAGGAGAGGACACCCCATCTGGAGATATTGAGGCCTAGCTGCGGGATGTCCAGTTGACACAGCTCCGGTCAGAGTTTGCTTCCCAGCTAGATCGGCCCATTCAAATTATACGAGGTGGTGTCAGCGATTGCACACCTTCAACCCTCCAAGACGCCAGGCCTAGATGGCTTTACCCCCCTGTTTTATAAGACTTTCTGCCAGGATGTTGCCCCCCTGTTGGCTCAGCTGTTCAACTCGTTTCTGGATTCAGGGTCCTTGTCCAATATGATGTTGGAGGTATACACCTTAGTGATCGTCAAGCCCCATAAGGATCCCAAGGAATGTGGGTCATATCGACCCATGTGCTTGCTCAACACGGATGATAAATTGTTCATGGGCATCTTGGCAACGCATCTCAATCCTATTATGTCGGGCTTGATAGACCCGGACCAGGTGGCATTTACCCGGTGAGACAATGTGGAGACAATACAAAGTGCCTCATCCACCTCACAGACCTCATCCGATGTTCCCAGAGAGAAGCCCTTCTCCTCTCCGTTGATGCTGAAAAGGCATTCAACCGGGTCCATTGGCCGTAGCTGTTTTCTACGATCCGTTGGTTCAGGGACGGTTCATCTCCTGGACGTGCTGCTTCTACAGCGTGCCCATGGCAACAGTAGTTAGAGTCAATGAGAACTCTTCCGCATCTTTCCCCACAGCACAGGGGACTCGCCAGGGCTGCCCCCATTCCCTGCTCCTCTTCACGCTTTATATAGAGCCCATGGCGCAAAAGGTACGGGACAACCCACAGGTCTCACGGATATGGCTTGGAGCAGACACGCACATGATTAGCATGTATGCAGATGATGTTGTTCTGTCCCTGACAAACCAAATGACCTCACTTTCAGCTCTCGTGGAGGAATTTAGAGAATTCAGTGATGACTCCGAGTTCAAGGTGAACCCCCCAAATCTCAAATCTTGAACCTCTCAGTCACTCCAGCACTAGTCGCTGCACAGCGATCAGAGTTCCCCTTTGAGTGGGCAACAGACACAATACCATACCTGGGTATCCTTTTAGCCTCCACGTCCGTGAGGATGCTGGCGACTAATTATGGCCCCCTCTTAGATCAGACCACCAAGACACTAGCTACCTGGAATAGGGCCGACCTGTCATGGGCTGGCTGCTTTGCAGCCATCAAAATGACTGTTCTGCCACGTATCCTCTACATTTTTCAGACCATACCTCTGACCTCACCTCCATCGGTCCTACATAACATCCAAACTTGCCATTAATCAATTTGTCTGGAGCGGCAAACAACCACGCCTTAGTCAACATCACATCACTTGACCTGAAGTAGAGGGTGGTACGGGACTACCCCTGATCTATAGGTATTTTCAGGCCACGCAATTATGCTTTATAAAGGAATGGGACCATACACTATCAGAAAAGCATTGGTCCATTATGGATCAAATGATTGCGGGAGCCAATGTGTAGAGGGAGATCTGTGTACCCCACAAGCATAGGGCTTGGGGGCTCAACTCCTCACCAGTGACGGCCATGACTCTGAAGATCTGGGACACTGTAGCTCTTTGGCACAACCTCACAACATTCCCTTTGCTGATGACACCGATATTTGAGAATCCGAACTTCCTAACCGGGGTGTATGTCCGTGGTCTTTGACCGCTGGCATGAAATGGGCTGCAAACGGGTGGGCTCGCTTTTTGATCCCAATGGGTTCATTCCCTTTGGTCAGCTACGACAGGACTATTCACTACTAGTGACGGATTTGTTCCCATACACGCAGGTGAGAAACTGGGTGACCTCCCCTGGCAATGAACCCATGGCATCTTGCCCTCTGACCTGTTTTAAAAAATGGTTAATGTCCAAAGAGGAGGAGAAACTTATTATCTCTGAGCTTTATGCCTTTCTCTCAGCAGATGCCAAACCGCCAGGCCCAAGGGTCAGCCCAGGTGGGAGAAGGAGCTGGGGTGTCCACTTTCCAGCAAAGATTGAAAGGACATCCACTTCAGGATACACCACACAGCACACGATATGGCAGGCATGGAGTCAGATTATAAAGTTGCCTCCTATTTGTACCAAATACCTGCTCGAGTCCATAGTTGGAATGGGAATTGCTCTGTGCTTTGCTGGTGGGAATACAGGCAAACGGGCTCAATTCTTCATCTTCTGTGGAACTATCCCAAACTGGTCTGTTATTGGGAGCAGATCTTCAATGATATTGATCAAGCTTTTAATACGACCAGCCGTCGCTTTCCTGCATACACAATTTTGTGTCTCCCTAAGCCCTTAACCTTCCCCTTGTGATCAGATAGGGGCAAACAATGACTCTTGCTCTAAATGCTGCGCGACAGGTCCTTCTAGCATGCTTGGGCATGAAGGTGATCTCTGATCATACATCATGGTTGAAAAAACTGTGGGTGTTGCTGGCTATGGAACACATGTCAATGATCATAGATAATAGAACAGATGGATACCCAGAATTATGGGTCCCGTTCATTACGATCATATTGAAGGAATTCAGAGAAGTGACCTGCCCAAACTACCTGCAAATATTATGATTGGCGTCACAAAAGTAAAGGGCGTCCACTTAGGCCACTGTCCGAACAAACAATATCCCTATTCTTGACGCAGAGCCCCTATGTCCCGGTAGACACTGGGATGAAGCTACTAAGGTGCGGAACAGATAGGGGTGGGTGAAGGGAGGAGGGGGCATTCATCTCCTTGTTGTTTCTTTCCATTTATTGACATATTTGGCCTCTCTGTGACATTGGTTTACTTCCTAGATGTTATCTCATATATAAAACTCATAACAGGGAGACACAGTGCTGGCCTCCTGGTTGTTGGCATAAGGCTGTGTACTACTTCACACATGTAAGTCACTGCCGGCCAATGGTTGTATGCGTGAGCTGTGCCAAAGCTTAACAGATCATAAGAAAGAGAATCGGTTCATAAAAAGTCAGTGTTTACCTGCCTGAAGTCCCTGGAAAATTAGCATTTTGCTCTCTCCCTTTTGTCTGCCACTAGATAGCATTTCAATAGGTACAAATAAGTTATGAACTTGCTCCCAGGGCAGCGATAAAAGGTCTTGAATGTGGCAAGATTTTGTTGTGCCCATGACAAGATGGCCTGTGGGCTTGGCCCGGGGACTTTACTTGCTTCAAAGAAGCCTACCCTGTCACAGGCAGCTATATCGAACACCCAGGCTTGCACCCTGCTCTAGTCCCCCCAGCCACAATGGCCACCATGACAGTGGGTCTTTTGTGGACATCACTGTGTCAGATCCTGCTGGAGTGTCAAGATTGGCTTGACAGGTCTGCTTGGTTTTTTCATATAAGGCTTGGGGCCCACTTTAAAGGAGGGAGACAGAATGGCAAGACACTTTGGCCCCAATTACGAGTCTGACAGCCAGGGGATGGCGGTGGTAGTCTCCCGACCACGATATTAAGAGTTGGATGGTGGGACCGACACAGCCACCAGGGACTGGTGGTGTTGCAGCTGTCAGGAGTCAGTAATATGCTTAGCGGGACCTCGGCAGTCCCGCCAAGAATATAACGAGGTTCCTCTATGCCGGCAGCATCATGGAGGTTCCTCCTCCATAAACACCATGGTGGAGAGGAAACAAAGGGGGCCCCCTGTAGCTCCTCCTCATGGGGATGCACATGTTCTCCCCTGTGTTCATGCATCCCAGATTCTGCATGGCATGGACTTTTCATTTCATGCTGTGCAGGAACTTTTTTGGGGGTTCCCATTGCAGGGCCCCTTTTTAGAGACACTGTCATGGGACTGCTAAGAGCCAGCCTGCAAGACAGGAGGAAACACCTAATCTGGTGGGCAGCTTGACCACAGCTTTGATGGTGCTGCGGCGGGGGCGAACCAGCGCCGCACCTCCAAAGTCATAATTGGGTCCTTTGTGTGTATTCATTGGCTGGCTGCTGAAATCTCAGGTTTGTTCTACCTGACTTCTGTCCCTGAGTTTGTTGGGGGTACAGTGACTGCCTAAAACTGACACATACATACACACACACACACGCACACACACACACACACACACACACACACACACACACACACTGCCCTCAAAGCCCAAGTTTAGTATGGCTGAAGAGTTCAGCCTTCTTAGGAATGCCCAAAGTGGGTAGAGTCAACCTCAAGAACCTCTACCCCATTGGTTTGAGAGTCCCCAGGGGTCATTCCCACCCATTAGCATATGCCAGACATAAATGTGGCATCTCCAGGCACCCACTTCATAACACTACCAAACCTGTGAAATATCAGAAGAGGACTGAACATGTTATCTGAGACCCGAGAAGAGCCTAGTAGATTGGACCTGCTCTCCCTCTTGTACTGGGGAAAAAGAAGTGGACTACAAGGATCATAAGACTGAACTTCACTTAAAGCTGCAGGGACACAACAAGAGGCCTTTTTATGCAACTGGCCAGCTGAACAATGGCAAATCGATCTGGTATGGACCTTCTTGTTGGCCTCTGCCTGCCACCCTGTGAGTCTCTAAGTCCCTCCCTTGAGGTCATAGAGGGCTTCAGAAGTGTACTCCTTTGGTGGATTGGTACTTAAAGGGCTAAAGTCAGAAGGCAAACTCTTGGACCAGGCTGGACATTGTTAGTGTATCTGACGTGGGTTCCATCATGGACAGCATCAAATTGCATCTAGGTGCTGTTCTACAGCAACATTTGATCATTTCTGGTACTTTGTGCTTCTTGGTTCTTTTTCTACGTAACACTTTAACCCGTTCTGTGCCCATGACGAGCTGGACTCGTCATGGAGCACAGTCGCGATGTGCCCATGACGAGTCCAGCTCGTCATGACACCCACCCATGGGGGAAGCGCTGGCGCTCCCCCCGTGAGTGGTCGATCTTTTTTTTTTTACTGGGAAGGCAGGGGAAGACCTTCCCCTGCCTCCCCCCGCCCCCCACCCCGCATCATCAATGACATCAGCGCACGAGCCGCGCTGACGTCATTGGAGGTTTCCCCTTTGTTCTCCATGGCGCAGGAAGCCATTTGCTTCCAGCGCCAAGGAGAAGAAAGAGGTGAGTTTTGGGGCTGGGGAGGGGGTATTTGAGTCTTAACGGCCCGGGGACTCGGAATGCAATAGCTGTGAATGTATTTTTGGTTGCATATTTATATAGCGCGAACTCGACCCGAAGGTATTGGAGCGCTTTACATAGCACTGTATTTACATTTCACATTCGTGTGCACTCTTTGACTATGCACCTTATATAAATGCCAAAGTGCAGCAGGATGGAGAGAAATAGAAGGTAAATAAATACATAACTAAATAAAGCAAGACAGAGGGGTTGAAAAGTGTCCAGATTGTTTTTTATTTACATCCAAATACATCAGCATCACGTTACAGAGTTTGCCAGTGAAGCGCTACTTTCGTTTCTCGTCTTTCTTTGAACAGCATTGTTCTTCCCAGGTGGTTGATGGGTGGATTGGAAAACACAATGTGTACCATGGCTCTACGTTTATGGATGTGGTCTTTTTATACCATACTGCTTACTTTTTTGTAAGGATATAAGCAATGGACATTGAAACGGTGCCCTTCAGGGCCCTCTGGTCATGTCCATAACTTTTCAGGTAAAACCACTCGCTGATTTCTGAATAGTGAGTGAGAGATCGTTAAGGTAACCATGTTGTTTCTGCTTACATTTCACATGCTTTACTTAATCTTGCATTCCCTATGAGTGGTTGCTTTTATGTTTTTTTAGGCAGCATCTTATCAAGTGCATAATTTGAATTGAGCCACGTCCAAGTGTTTATTGCGGGCACAATTAGGTTATAGCTGAAGGCAGTGCGAGTTTCTCTCAGTGGGGAAGTATGGTGTTCATTGGGGGAGAGGATGTGGCACTATGGCCAGAGCTGTCGAATTTGGAACTGGGGAACCGGGTTCAGCCTTCATGACCAGTCCACCAGACCACTGTACTGAGGGAGCACATTCCCATGCTAGACCTTAGAAGGCCCCACTAGACCTTAGAAGGCTTGATGTCTTAGCACAAGCAGGTGTACCCTAGTGGTGTCAATTGTGGGTTAACCTTGAAGGCCTGTCCACCACAATCCATACTGAAGTTCATCTCCAGTCTTGCGGGCAGGCCTACGAAGCAGCACACCCTAGAGCAACGGTGATCCAGTCGCTGTGACTCTGTCACTGAGGTCACATGAACCTTGAGCAGGATAGGGCGATGCGAACAGTGTGACCGCACTGGGTACCTATTTCGGTTGGGTGCGTAGTGTTTGCAAGTATATTATGGTTTGAAAAAAACTTGCTGCATCCTTCCTGGCCTCCAGCAATTTTCAGAAACAATTAAAATGTCATGATAACTTTGGTGATTAATGTTCTTCCTAGAGAGAGATGGAGTTTTGTCTAGTGGAAGGGATGACTCCTGGAAAGGTAGCACAGAGGGTTAATGGGCCTGCTGCAAAGAACATGTACCATGCAGATCACAAAGTGCACTGCTTTAATGGGGGGACCATGATGAATGGTCATTTAATGTCAGCTGTAGATGATGGATCCCTGAACAGTGTCATGTATGTGCATGTTTGTATTGTGCGGAGGGGATTACCAGGTAATTATCCACGCAGCTCTCTGATGGATGTTACATGCGGTTTTTCTGAGTCCCCAGATAGATCATGCAGTCTGTGTGTTCTCTTTTGTACTGCCAGTCACCCGTGTATTCAACTGTGTAGCCTTGGACCATGTCATGTATGTGGATGTAACTTGCATGATCGAGGTAACTATTAGCGGTGATACTACGTGTCTCTCGGACCTCTTTCAAGTGGTCGCTGTCCTTTTTACCCAGCAACGCCCCCCTCCCCAGGGGCGGCAATCTGAGAGATAGCCCCGGGCGCCACAAGCTCTAGCTACGCCTCTGCCCCCGATGTCTCTTTTATGCATTCCTGCTGCACGATCGTGCAGCAGGAATGGCCACTAGCGCCAGTTTTTTTTTTCTTTTTTAGGTTTGGGGTTGTTTGTGGGAGCGGCCCCTTAGGCAAGGGTCGCTCCCCTTATGGCCACATTATGTTTTTAATATTTTAAAGTGCAAACAAAATCAAAGAGGTAGCAGACGATACGTTACAAGAGGAAAAAGTGATGTGTGCATGTTACAAAAGAGTACAAAATACAAGTAGAGGTAAAATACTGCAATAAATGGCAGACACTCAGAAAACAAGAGCAAACGTTACGTTACATGAGGCAATGGTGGTATTTGTGCATGTATCAAAAGCAAACAAAATACAAGAGGTAGCAAACAATACGTTACAAGAGGAAAAGTGACATGTGTGCAAGTTACAAAAGAGTACAAAGTACAAGTAGAGGTATAAAAGTGCAATAAATGGCAGACACTCAAAACACAGGAACACACTGGGTAGGCACTTCTATAGGCATGGAGAACAGAATTTCCTATAATGTAAAGACTTCCATCAGACAATAGAGAGGGCGTGAATTAAGTTTGGAAGTGTCTTTGCAGGAGAACTTTGAGGTCAGTTTTGAAGGACTGGGCAGAGGGGGTGGTCCGGAGCTGAGGCTGAGTTCCAGTTTCTCGCCGCGTTGCCTGTAAAGGATTGGGCCATCGATCTTTCCTTCTTGAAAGTGGGAGGTTCAAGCAATAAATTTTGCGCAGTACGTGATGGTCTAGAGCATTATATGCATATGTGACATTAATGTTTTTTTCTCCATTTTATTCTAGTCTAAAGCTTTTGATTCCTGTTTCCGGTTTCGACAGTGGTTGTTCTGCAGTTTTGTGTAGTTGCATTTTTTTGGTAAGAATTAGTTTTTTTTGTTGTATTTACTCCAAATGAGTAATATTGTAATGTTTGAATGAATTTTTTTGTAAGTGATGTCATAATGGCAGCATATTTAGTTAGTGGTTTGAGCATGAAATTCTTTGCGAAGTGTTTTGCATAGTCTTATGTGTAATTTCTTTTCTCTTTCTTTTTTAGTGGGATATTGATGATCCATACTGTGTCTGTGCAGAGTAGGTGGTGGTGAGTAGTTTAGCTGCCTCTGGCAAGTGAGTGGTATTGTTTTGGAGTATATATGTGTTTTTGATAAAGGTGCTTTTTGTTTCATACTTATTTTACAAAGTGTTTGTTGTTGTTGACTTGTTTGACAAGTAACCTTTATTTATAAGCATTATGGCTAGCCGTAGAATGACTGCTCAACAGGTGGTTGGTATGCTTCTTGAATCTTCCTCTGAGCATGATTATGAGACAGTGCGTCTGAGGGAGAGGAGGGAGGGGAAGATTCTGGCAGTGAGTTTTCTCTCCACATGGAATCATCGGATGATGAAGGTACTCTCAGTGCAGATGAGGGTACTCTTGGTGTGGATGAAGCAACTCTCCGTGCGGATTAAGTGCCTGTCTTAGAGGAGGAAACTGCTGTGCCGATGGTGCAAGAGGCATCTGGATTGCCGTCTGAGGCTGCTCGGCTTCCTACTGGAAGTGCTGGACTTTGGGTTGATCCAAACATGGTGCAGCCGGTGTTGCCTGCCTTTAGCGGTGATGCAGGGTGTAGAGTGGATTGTGAACACTTTTTGCCTATACAGTTTTTTCAGTTGTTTATGGATGATGTATTTTTGGGTGAGATTGTTGAGTAGACAAATTTGTATGCTGAACAGTTTTTGAGGGACAACAGTGACAAGCTTAGGCCCCAGTCTAGAGCTACCCGGTAGACTCCCACATATCTAGAAGAGATTAAGAAGTTTTTGGGTTTGACTTTATTGATGGGTGTGGTATGGAAGCCAACCTTGGCTTCATATTGGTCTACTAGCCCCTTGTTGGCAACTGCCATATTTTATGCAGTTATGACTCGTAATCGGTATTTACTTTTGCTATATATGCTGCATTTTATTGATAATTCTATGGTGTTGCCACGAGATCACCCTGACTGTGACCGTCTTTTTAAGATTCGGCCCGTTCTTGATCACTTTGTAGATCAATTTTCTGAGATCTATACTCTAGGGAAAGAAATATCTATTGTTGAGTCTTTGGTCTTGTTCAAGGGCCGTTTGGTTTTTAGGCAGTACATCCCTAGCAAGAGGGCACGCTATGGAATTAAGCTGTATATGTTGTCTGAGAGTAGGACAGGATATGTTTTTAATTTTCGTGTGTACACTGGTAGAGATTCTACTATTGACCCCCCAGGTTGTCCGTCCACTTTTGGAGTTTCAGAGAAAATTGTGTGGGATCTTGCTAGAAGACTGTTTAACATAGGCCACCATTTGTACCTTGATAACTTCTATACTGCTATGCAATTATTTAAGGAATTGTATAAAGTGGACACTTTTGCATGTGGCACAATCCGCTCTAACCGTAAAGGTTATCCGAAAGAGCTTGTTTGCAAAAAACTTCAGAGGGGGCAGTGCAGTTCCTTGCGTAGTGATGAACTACTAGCTGTAAAATTTGTGGACTGGAGGGATGTGTACATGCTGACTACCATCCATGATGAGAGTACTTCACCTGTGGCTGTTTGGGGTCAGGTTGCTGAAGTGCGCAAACCTGTGTGCATTCTAGACTACAATAAGCACATGGGTTGTGTTGACAGAGTAGATCAGAGGTTGGAACCTTACTCTGCTATTCGGAAGGCTTATGTTTGGTACAAGAAGTTGGCCATCCATTTCTTCGAATTAGCAAATTTCAATGCTTTTATTGTGTTCAAGGAGTGTTCTCCTGCGTCAAAGTTGACATTTCTTCAGTTTCAGCACTCTGTGATAGCTAGCCTTGTTGTTGTGGAACAGGCAAGTGTTCCTAGATTTGGAGTGGTGAAGGATGTGGCTCGATTGAAAGATCGCCACTTTCCTGATTACATCCCTCCCAGTACCTTGCCTGACGCGGGTACTTGGGCCTCCCACACAAGTGAGGCACCATTTTTACCGGGAGACCCGGAAGAATGCTGAGTGGTGGGAAATTTGAGTGAGCCCGGTGATGCCACAAATTTCCCACACAAAAATGTGTGAAAAATGTGATTTTTTCAGCTAAAATTGAGGTTTGCAGGGGATTCTGGGTAAGGAAACGTTGGGGGATCCACGCAAGCCATACCTCCCTGGAAGCACACGGGTGTATAGTTTTTATAAATGTATAGCTTTGCTAGGTTTCCCAAGGTGCCCGCAGAGCTAGGGTTAAAAAACTAGAGCTAGGCACTTTGCCAAAAAAGGGTCATTTTTCACTGCGAAATTGAGGTGTGACCACGTTGCGTTTTGCGCCGTTCCCTGTCACGGGCACTAGGCCGACCCACACAAGTGAGGTACTGTTTTTCTCGTAAGACTTTGCGGAACGCGGGGTGGGTGGAAATTTGTGGATCCACGGAGATTCCGGAACTTTCCACCACAGAAATGTGGGGAAAATGTGTTTCTTTGGACAATTTTTTAGGTTTGCAAGGGATTCTGGGTAACAGACCCTGGTGGAGGGCAGTCAAGTCATCCCATCCTGGATTCCCCTGGGTGTCTAGTTTTCAAAAATGTATAGGTTTGCTGGGTTTCCCAAGGTGCCCGCAGAGCTAGGGTTCAAAAACTACAGCTAGACATTTTGCCAAAAAAGGGTAATTTTTCACTGCGAAATTGAGGTGTGACCACGTTGCATTTTGAGCTGTTTCCTGTCGCGGGCACTAGGTCGACCCACACAAGTGAGGTACCGCTTTTCTCCTAAGACTTTGTGGAACGCGGGGTGGGTGGGAATTTGTGGATCAACGCAGATTACGGAACTTTCCACCACAGAAATGTGGGGAAAATGTGTTTTTTTTTACAATTTTTTAGGTTTGCAAGGGATTCTGGGTAACAGACCCTGGTGGGAGGCAGTAAAGTCACCCCATCCTGGATTCCCCTGGGTGTCTAGTTTTCAAAAATGTATAGGTTTGCAACATTTCACTAGGTGCCGGCAGAGCTAGTGTTCGAAAACTACAGCTAGACACTTCGCAAAAAGGGTACATTTTAATTGTGAAAATGTGGTGTGTTCACGTTGGGTTTTGAGCCATTTCCTGTCGTTGGCACTATCCCTACCCACACAAGTGAGGGACCATTTTTATCGGGAGACTTAGGGTAATTCAGATTTGTAAAGGAACTGTTATTACCTATTGACTTTCGATGCATTTCTGCCTTCCAAATGAAAGACATTGTGTAAAAAAGAAGTAATTCTAAAAAATACTGATAATTCTCATGCTAGTATGAGTATTCCCAATTTCGGAAATGTGCAAATATCTACTGTTTCTAAACTTTAAATTTTGTTCCCATTTCAGAAATACATAGGTGTCTTTCATACCGATTTTTCCATGTACACATTTTTACAGAATAATTATTATATACTAGGCCTGGGCTAAATTTCCGTTCCGCTCGCGGAAATTGCGATAATTTGACATTTTTGCGTTCCGCGGAGAGCGCGAAAATGTCAAAATTTCCGCATTCCGCAGCTTAGCGATATTTTGGTTCTTGCTCGCGCTGTAAAATAATACATTCTCGTGCGCGCGCGATCGCCTTACCTGAATCCCCGCGTTCGCCGACAAGTTTTCCCGATCCGGTCGCGTTCTCCACGAGATGTTGGATTGTTGGTAGCCATTTGCTCTGTCTCGCGACAGTTCGCGCCCGCAGTAACGTCTTTCTTCTCGCGATCATGCACCGCGAGAAGAGTGAAAACAAGATGGCCGCGCCCGCAAGCAACCGCATGGGTAAGTTGGCAAGCCGCGAACACGCAGAAAATACCGCGAACGGGCGGGAAAAAAACTTCCGCATCTTCGCGATATTTCCGCGTGTTTGCGGAGATTTTAAACATTTTCGCGATAATTTGCGAAAGTCGCTTTCGCAAATTCCGCCCACCCCTATTATATACCTGGTACATAACAAAAACCATTGCAAGTTGCTGCTCAGTTTTTGGCTCTGGGTTCGTATGGGTTCTTGGTGAACCTACAAGTCATATATATCCCCACAACCAGTAATGTCCAGCGGATGTAACGGTATATTGCTTTCAAAGAGCTGTCATAATTAGAAGAAGTTACAGGTGAAAACGCTGAAAGAAAAGGCTGTTTTTTTCAACTAATTTTCAATTTATCCTACATTTATCTGTTAGTTTCTATAAAGAAACCTTGATGGATCTACACAAATGACCCCTTGCTGAATTCAGAATTTTGTCTACTTCTCTAAAATGTATAGCTTTCCAGGATCCATTATTGCTTTTGTACCCATTTCTACCATTAACTGGAAGGAGGTTGAAAGCACAAAAAATAGCAAAAATAGGCTATGTCCCAGAAAAATGCCAAAACTGTGTAAAAAATGTTGGGTTTCTGACAAAAGTCTGGTATCCCCTAAAATCTGGGAAATGGTGATTTGAACCCAAAAAACCCTTTTTTGATAACATTTGCAGGAAAAAACCTAGAAGCTTTCATTTGGAGCCCGTTTTTCCCATTTTTCCGAAAAAAAACAAAATTTTGCTGTATTTTGGCTCATTTCTGTGACCCCTCCAGGGAAATCCACAAACCCTGAGTACCTTTAGAATCCCCATGATGTTGATCCATGGGTTGATCCAAACATGGTGCAGCCGGTGTTGCCTGCCTTTAGCGGTGATGCAGGGTGTAGAGTGGATTGTGAACACTTTTAGCCTATACAGTTTTTTCAGTTGTTTATGGATGATGTATTTTTGGGTGAGATTGTTGAGTAGACAAATTTGTATGCTGAACAGTTTTTGAGGGACAACAGTGACAAGCTTAGGCCCCAGTCTAGAGCTACCCGGTAGACTCCCACATATCTATAAGAGATTAAGAAGTTTTTGGGTTTGACTTTATTGATGGGTGTGGTATGGAAGCCAACCTTGGCTTCATATTGGTCTACTAGCCTCTTGTTGGCAACTGTCATATTTTATGCAGTTATGACTCGTAATCGGTATTTACTTTTGCTATATATGCTGCATTTTATTGATAATTCTATGGTGTTGCCACGAGATCACCCTGACTGTGACCGTCTTTTTAAGATTCGGCCCGTTCTTGATCACTTTGTAGATCGATTTTCTGAGATCTATACTCTAGGGAAAGAAATATCTATTGTTGAGTCTTTGGTCTTGTTCAAGGGCCGTTTGGTTTTTAGGCAGTACATCCCTAGCAAGAGGGCACGCTATGGAATTAAGCTGTATATGTTGTCTGAGAGTAGGACAGGATATGTTTTTAATTTTCGTGTGTACACTGGTAGAGATTCTACTATTGACCCCCCAGGTTGTCCGTCCACTTTTGGAGTTTCAGAGAAAATTGTGTGGGATCTTGCTAGAAGACTGTTTAACATAGGCCACCATTTGTACCTTGATAACTCCTATACTGCTATGCAATTATTTAAGGAATTGTATAAAGTGGACACTTTTGCATGTGGCACAATCCGCTCTAACCGTAAAGGTTATCCGAAAGAGCTTGTTTGCAAAAAACTTCAGAGGGGGCAGTGCAGTTCCTTGCGTAGTGATGAACTACTAGCTGTAAAATTTGTGGACTGGAGGGATGTGTACATGCTGACTACCATCCATGATGAGAGTACTTCACTTGTGGCTGTTTGGGGTCAGGTTGCTGAAGTGCGCAAACCTGTGTGCATTCTAGACTACAATAAGCACATGGGTTGTGTTGACAGAGTAGATCAGAGGTTGGAACCTTACTCTGCTATTCGGAAGGCTTATGTTTGGTACAAGAAGTTGGCCATCCATTTCTTCGAATTAGCAAATTTCAATGCTTTTATTGTGTTCAAGGAGTGTTCTCCTGCGTCAAAGTTGACATTTCTTCAGTTTCAGCACTCTGTGATACCTCGCCTTGTTGTTGTGGAACAGGCAAGTGTTCCTAGATTTGGAGTGGTGAAGGATGTGGCTCGATTGAAAGATCGCCACTTTCCTGATTACATCCCTCCCAGTACCTTGCCTGACGCGGGTACTTGGGCCTCCCACACAAGTGAGGCACCATTTTTACCGGGAGACCCGGGGGAACGCTGAGTGGTGGGAAATTTGAGTGAGCCCGGTGATGCCACAAATTTCCCACACAAAAATGTGTGAAAAATTTGATTTTTTCAGCTAAAATTGAGGTTTGCAGGGAATTCTGGGTAAGGAAACGTTGGGGGATCCACGCAAGCCATACCTCCCTGGAAGCACACGGGTGTCTAGTTTTCATAAATGTATAGCTTTGCTAGGTTTCCCAAGGTGCCCGCAGAGCTAGGGTTAAAAAACTAGAGCTAGGCACTTTGCCAAAAAAGGGTCATTTTTCACTGCGAAATTGAGGTGTGACCACGTTGCGTTTTGCGCCGTTCCCTGTCACGGGCACTAGGCCGACCCACACAAGTGAGGTACTGTTTTTCTCGTAAGACTTTGGGGAACGCGGGGTGGGTGGAAATTTGTGGATCCACGGAGATTCCGGAACTTTCCACCACAGAAATGTGGGGAAAATGTGTTTCTTTGGACAATTTTTTAGGTTTGCAAGGGATTCTGGGTAACAGACCCTGGTGGAGGGCAGTCAAGTCATCCCATCCTGGATTCCCCTGGGTGTCTAGTTTTCAAAAATGTATAGGTTTGCTGGGTTTCCCAAGGTGCCCGCAGAGCTAGGGTTCAAAAACTACAGCTAGACATTTTGCCAAAAAAGGGTAATTTTTCACTGCGAAATTGATGTGTGACCACGTTGCATTTTGCGCCGTTTCCTGTCGCGGGCACTAGGTCGACCCACACAAGTGAGGTACCGCTTTTCTCCTAAGACTTTGTGGAACGCGGGGTGGGTGGGAATTTGTGGATCAACGCAGATTACGGAACTTTCCACCACAGAAATGTGGGGAAAATGTGTATTTTTTTACAATTTTTTAGGTTTGCAAGGGATTCTGGGTAACAGACCCTGGTGGGAGGCAGTAAAGTCACCCCATCCTGGATTCCCCTGGGTGTCTAGTTTTCAAAAATGTATAGGTTTGCAACATTTCACTAGGTGCCGGCAGAGCTAGTGTTCGACAACTACAGCTAGACACTTCGCAAAAAGGGTACATTTTAATTGTGAAAATGTGGTGTGTTCACGTTGGGTTTTGAGCCATTTCCTGTCGTTGGCACTATCCCTACCCACACAAGTGAGGGACCATTTTTATCGGGAGACTTAGGGTAATTCAGATTTGTAAAGGAACTGTTATTACCTATTGACTTTCGATGCATTTCTGCCTTCCAAATGAAAGACATTGGTGCCGATCACGATCCGGTAAAAAATTCCCCCGTGCGACTCGTATCGGGTCTTTTTACCGTACGAATCGTACAAATGCCGTACGAACTGGCAATCACGATTCGCATGGTAAAAAGTCCATACGACCCGCACCGGGAATCATTCCCCACACGTCCTCGGGTCGGAAAATGTGTCCGACACGTCCTCGGACGATTTACCTTACAAACGTAAAAATCCAAGTCCGACCGAGGAATCACGATCCATCCCGTGCGTCCGAGCCTACAACCGTATGGAAAAAACACCGCCCGCACCGAACACCAATAGCAACCATGGAGACATGTGCCCGCATACGCGCCCAACACTCCCCCCAGCCCCCGTACGTCCGACACGTACCCCCCGTATATGTATACCCCCACCCGTCTATGTACACCCCAGTACGTTCCAGTCGTACCCCCACCCCAGTACGTGTCGTACCACCGTCAATGTAAACCCCCCCACCCCTGTACGTGTCGTACCACCGTCTATGTACACCCCAGTACGTTCCAGTCGCACCCCCACCCCAGTACGTGTCGTACCCCCCGTGTACCTACACCCCAGTACGTTCGAGCCACACCCCCACCCCAGTACGTGTCACAGCCCCGTCTACCTACACCCCAGTACGTTCCAGTCGTACCCCCACCCCAGTACGTGTCGTACCACCGTCAATGTACACCCCCCCACCCCTGTACGTGTCGTACCACCGTCAATGTACACCCCCCCACCCCTGTACGTGTCGTACCACCGTCCATGTACACCCCAGTACGTTCCAGTCGTACCCCCACCCCAGTACGTGTTGTACCACCGTCAATGTACACCCCCCCACCCCTGTACGTGTCGTACCACCGTCAATGTACACCCCCCACCCCTGTACGTGTCGTACCACCGTCCATGTAAACCCCCCCACCCCTGTACGTGTCGTACCACCGTCAATGTAAACCCCCCCACCCCTGTACATGTCGTACCACCGTCAATGTACACCCCCCCACCCCTGTACGTGTCGTACCACCGTCAATGTAAACCCCCCCACCCCTGTACGTGTCGTACCACCGTCCATGTACACCCCAGTACGTTCCAGTCGTACCCCCACCCCAGTACGTGTCGTACCACCGTCAATGTACACCCCCCCACCCCTGTACGTGTCGTACCACCGTCAATGTACACCCCCCCACCCCTGTACGTGTCGTACCACCGTCAATGTACACCCCCCCACCCCTGTACGTGTCGTACCACCGTCCATGTACACCCCAGTACGTTCCAGTCATACCCCCACCCCAGTACGTGTCGTACCACCGTCAATGTACACCCCCCCACCCCTGTACGTGTCGTACCACCGTCAATGTACACCCCCCACCCCTGTACGTGTCGTACCACCGTCCATGTACACCCCAGTACGTTCCAGTCGTACCCCCACCCCAGTACGTGTCGTACCACCGTCAATGTACACCCCCCCACCCCTGTACGTGTCGTACCACCGTCAATGTACACCCCCCCACCCCTGTACGTGTCGTACCACCGTCAATGTACACCCCCCCACCCCTGTACGTGTCGTACCACCGTCCATGTACACCCCAGTACGTTCCAGTCGTACCCCCACCCCAGTACGTGTCGTACCACCGTCAATGTACACCCCCCCACCCCTGTACGTGTCGTACCACCGTCAATGTACACCCCCCCACCCCTGTACGTGTCGTACCACCGTCAATGTAAACCCCCCCACCCCTGTACGTGTCGTACCACCGTCTATGTACACCCCCCCACCCCTGTACGTGTCGTACCACCGTCAATGTACACCCCCCCACCCCTGTACGTGTCGTACCACCGTCCATGTACACCCCAGTACGTTCCAGTCGTACCCCCACCCCAGTACGTGTCGTACCACCGTCTATGTACACCCCCCCACCCCTGTACGTGTCGTACCACCGTCTATGTACACCCCAGTACGTTCCAGTCGTACCCCCACCCCAGTACGTTCCTGGCGCACCCCCAACACAACCTCCTAAGTACGGAGCGCACCCCATGCCCCAACATCACAACCGCATGTACGAGTCGTACAAAGCCACACACAAGGACCAAATCGTACAACCAAATGGCCCATGTACACACCGTACACACGCTCAAAACGCACGTACACAACAAGGACAAAACAAAACAACTCAACAATACACCATTCGAAAGGCACACAGCCACTAAACATGGCCAACAACCACTAAAATAACACAATCACTGACCTGCAACTGTCAAAAACAAACAGAGGCCCAATACACCACCACTCCTTATAACACACCCACCCAAAATTCAAACACTGCCACACCCACCCATGGACCAATAAAAAGGGCCCACACACACAAACCATGAGCCTTTGCAACAGACCCACTGCTGCCAGACACCACAGAACCAGACTACAAGCGACACCACATCTTACACTTGCACACCTTCACACGACCACCCTCACAAACACCCTCTCATCACATTCACACACACACACAACCATCCACACCCCCCCCCAACATCCACACACCCCCCACACCCACACCATCCCCACCCACACCCCTCACCATGCCCACTACCAAGAATCCAAAGTTCAGTCACCGAGAGTTGGAGGTCCTTGTTGATCAAATCCTCAGAGTCGAGCCACAGATCTTTGGAACATTGGTCAGAAGCACCAGCCAGGCAGCCAAAACAGCCATGTGGCAGACCATCGTCGATGCTGTGAATGCTGTTGCGGACACCAGGAGGACCAAGCAGGATTGCCAGAACAGGTGGTACGATCTGCGGAGGAGGGTCAGAGCCAAGAGACAGGAGGAACACGACCAGGCCAACGCAACCGGAGGAGGGCCCTCCCGCAGACCCGTACAGTACCATCCCTGGGAGGAGAGGGTGATGGCCATACTGCCGGTGGAGGCAGTTGAAGGAGTAGAAGGACTCCGAGACCCGGGTGAGTACACAAACAACGCACCTCACATGGGGGGAACTGCAACCACAAACAAAATTACTAACAGGCACGCAACCACCACAAGCCATCGCATTACTCAACCACACTCCATGAGCAGGCACATGCCACTGCTGCCACCATGCCCCATGCACCCAGCTGGACAATGTCAAGTCACAGGCCACAGAAGACAACAACACATGACACGGTAACCCGGATGGCGGGAGTGTGGGCACCAAGAATCACATAGTGCGACTCCAAAGCAGACAACAATGCCCTCTGCCCATATGGCCTAGGTCACAGCCAGACAAACACTGTGTCCCAACACAGGAATGACTTGCCAGCAAATGGCGGATGCCTTGCATCAACACATGGGGGTGAAGGCACTGTTTTGCACATGCCAGCAGCTAATGAACAGCCAACAGTGTGAAAGAGTGGCAGCACACACCACCACAGCAGCAGCGCACAGACACACAGCAGACAAAATGGGTGCCTGGAGATCAGAAACAAACTCACATCAACAGGCCAAGGGCCACTCAAAGATCTGCTAACAGTGTGTGCCCAGGAAGCTGGGCCAAGGTGACAGAGGGTGACACACGGAGGGAGGGAGAGGGGGACACAGAGGGAGGGAGAGGGGGACTGAGAGGGAGGGAGACACAGGAAGATGGACAGAGGGAGGAGGCTGACACACAGAGGGAGGGAGAGGGGGACACAGAGGGAGGGAGAGGGGGACTGAGAGGGAGGGAGACACAGGAAGATGGACAGAGGGAGGAGGCTGACACACAGAGGGAGGGAGAGGGGGACACAGAGGGAGGGAGACACAGGAAGATGGACAGAGGGAGGAGGCTGACACACAGAGGGAGGGAGAGGGGGACACAGAGGGAGTGAGAGGGGGACAGAGAGGGAGGGAGAGGGGGACAGAGAAGGAGGGAGACACAGGGAGAGCAAATCAGTCCTTTGGTGTGTGGGAATGTCTGCTCGTCAGCAGGTGGACTGCGTGCATGTAGACAAGGGTGCCCAGTGCCAGAACCCCCCCTCTTCATCATGGCAAAACGCAGGGCCATGTTACAACCTGTACACGAGCACAAGGACAGCCACCTGCATCATATGAGTGTGTGGATCCACTCCATGTGCACATGTACAGTGCTACAAGGAAGGCGCAAACGCATAGCTCGGCACACATGCACACTCCACTGCTGACTGCAGTCACACTTGACGCAGCAAGTAAGACTGTGCCACACATAGTTAAAGGGGCCAAATTGGTGCCCAAGGGACACACACATGCACAAGTGCACTGTGAGTGGAATGCAAGACAGATCCTAATTCCAAGAGGAAATGTGCCAACTTTGTAACGGATGCAACATGGATGTTGCATGGATCAAAAGTAACATTGTCTCTCTCACACACAGGTCAACGTCGTGCTGCACCCCCCAACACTGGGGGGGAACACTCACAGGACCCGGATCTGCAGGAGACTGATCCCACCGGCAGCGACCACTCTCACCACTCTGCGGACGACCCCGACCGACCTGGCCCCTCTGGTGTCCAACCACCTGCAGCACCTGCGTCAGGTACAACCGTGCCAACCACCACCCCCACTCCTGCCACATCCCAGGAGACACACAGGATCCCTGCCCCAACACCACAATGCAGCCAGGCTCGCCAGGAGGGACACGGTGTCCCGGGCACCCAGGAGGAGGCAGGCGACAACGCCAATGCCACCCCTCAGGGGTCCCGGAGACCCGATGTGCCCACAAGTGCAGGCCAGACGCAAGTGGGCAGGGGTGGTGGGAGTGGAGAGCGGCGGAGGCGCGAGCCTGACCAGTTGGCTGGGGATCCGGTATTTTCCCATGTCCGTAACATCCTGGACTCATACCGGCAGGACACCACGGGCATGGCCCAGGTTGTGTCCGTCCTCGAGGGGATCAAGGTCCAGCAGGCCCAGCAACATGCGGAGCTAATAGCCTGTCTACAGCTACACCAACGGAGGATGGAGGACAGACAGGCTGAGCAAGTGACGGCGTCCCAGGGGATTCACGCTGAACTCCGTCGGATGGCCGACACCATGGCCGACCCTCCCTGTGCCAGAAGGCGGAGAACATCACCACCCACAGGGAGGGATCATGAGGAGGAGGAGGAAACATCCGACGGAGCATCCCAGATGTCGTCACGGCCTGCTGCTGAGGTTCCCCGCAGGAAGCCGGGTCGTCCACGGAAAGGACCGTGAGGGTGGCTGCTACATCACCATCTCCCAGGACACCTGGCCTGGCACCTGGCCCACTGGAGCAACAGCATCACAGCATCAAGAGACATTCTCTGCCACATGGCCCTGCTGGTCACTGGCTGACCAATGTTGACAAAGACTGTGGCATGGACTCTGAGGATTTCCAATGGCAAGGACACCAACTCCCCTACTGAACTTTGGATTCCCTAATCCCGGAAAGGCCCTCACTTGGCCCCCCCCCCCAATAATAAATCACACTATTAAGAGTAGATGCCTGCTGGTAGCATTATTACCTAACATGTGTCTTGTACAGTCTAAACATGCCTGAGTCATCTGTTCACTTCAACCATCCACACCCTGGGGCCTGAGTCTGGCACAGGACACATGGGTCACAGTTTTCTAGGCAAGACAGACATGGAGCACCATACACACCCGTGATGGTCAGAACCAGCTGAGGGGGTGGCCGAACAACCGTGCTGACAGACACATTGAGTACAGCAACAGTCATGCGCAGAGGTCAGGGATCCTGGCCCGTGTCCTGGGGGGCACCCAGGTACGTGTAGACAGGTGGCAGAACCATGTCCTGCAAGCTTGAGTCCGGTGGATGCAGAGAATGGGGTCATGGACAACGTTGGATGCATGGGGATGGCACATGTCACAATACCCACACAGTCATGGACATCATGCCCATTACACAGTCTCAGCACACACACACAGCTTGCATCTTGCCACTCGACACATTGACACATAGCCACAATCAGGGAATACCATGCCAGACATGCAGGATGCACCGTGCCAACACACCAGCATTGACTGAGAAGAGGCACCTTGGAGGCATAGGGACACCTTTAATAGTCATGTGTTTGGGATTGCAGAGGCAACTTGAAGTACACATGAACACATCATGTGGAGTAACATGTGGCTCCAACACTGGCACCCCCCTTCTGCAGCACAAATGCGTGATAGCCATGGAACTGGCACACAAGTGTCGGATAATAGCTAAATACCCACAGCTGCTCACGGAGAGCCTGCCATACACCATACATCCGCTGATGTGGAAGTCCCACGCCATGTCAAGACAATGTTAACCGTATGTGTCCGAGGGCAGTGTCACACACATTGATGCCTTCATCACAATCCACCATCCCATCACTGATGACTGACAACCAGGCAGCCCATCTATTCAGGTGTACCCAGCTGCATGTCGTGTCCCATGGGGATGCCACATGTCTGCAGAGGACCCAAACCCCGACCGGGGCAGTGTGCACACATCGTGAACAACTGCCACACCCAATACACCCCAGATGCATCCCTTACCCCATGGAGACTTCCAAACGTGTCCGTGCCTGTAACGCTGAGTCAGCCCACGATGCCATGTCCATGAGGAATAGCAGTGCCACAACAATGCAACCAGCAAACGGCATGCGCAGGTACCTGGGGAAGAGAGACACACAAGAAGTCAGCCACAAGAAGCACAGCCACTTGCATGTGCATGTACTCGACACATGTATGTATGACAACATGCTAGGTCACAATTATGTCTGGGGAAATACTACCATCACTGCCACCATCACTCCAGTGACACACCCACACACACCTCTGACCCACGTGCCATACATGCAGGTGGAGACACACATCACAACGCATGCCACACGGGGACCAATGCGTGCACACTCAGACCCTGGTACTCACCACTAAGCAAAGAAGTCGCGTATGAGCCGAGTCTGGATGTCCTCTTGCGGCTCCACATCCTCCACATCACTAGCCCCATTGCCAAGCCCTTCGTCCTCCACGGGTGGATGGTCCTCGTCATCTTGATCCAGGATGAGGGGCACAGCTCTTTCAACTGCCATGTTGTGCAGCATGCAGCAGACCATGAAGATCTTGCAGACCTTCGCCGGGGCATATGGGAGTGCGCCGCCGGTCTTGTGGAGGCACCGGAATCGGCTCTTCAGCATGCCAAACGTCCTCTCTATCACTCGCCTTGTCCGGCCATGGGCGGTGTTGTAGCGGAGCTGGGCCGGCGTGATGGGGTTGCGGAGAGGTGTCAGCAGCCAAGGCATGTTGGGATAGCCAGCGTCCCCTAAATGGAAAGCACATGGATATCGTTAGAACAGGCGAAGCGGTAGTGCTGCTCGGCCAAACAGAATACAGGACAGACAGACTGTACCCACCAACAACACATGCACGTTCGTTGCGCAGCTGCATCATCATATCAGGCATCCCGCTACGCCTCATGATGTAGGCATCGTGTGCTGATCCTGGAAAACGAGCACAGACATGTGAAATCACCATGTTGGACAGACACACCACAAGGGCATTGATGGAGTGGTAGTGCTTCCGATTGCGGTACGCCACCTCCCGTGCGTGTGGTGGTACCAAACCTACATGTGTCCCATCTATGGACCCAATGACATGGGGCATCCCTCCCAGGGCATAGAAACCACGTTTGACCTCAGTCATCTGTTCAGGGGTTGGGAACTTGATGAAGTCATCCAGGTGAATCAACATGGCCTCCAAGAAATCATGCAGCACACCGCTGAACATGCTCTGGGACATGCCACCAACATGAGCTATGGTATATTGGAAGGTACCCGTGGCAAGGAAATGTAGGGCAGCCATTACCTTCAGCTGGGGTGTCAGTGCCGTAGGATACCTGTGCTGCGGTTGCAGGTGTGGTGCCAGTCTCGCCGTCAGCTCCAGAATCAACGGTTGGGTGAAGCGGTAGAGCCGGATCCTGTCATTCTCCTGCATGGTGGCCAAGTCTGGAATTCTTCGGGCAACAGGAGGCGCTCTGCAGTAATTTGGAAGTGACAAGGAAGAGTGAGTGCACTACGAGAACAACGCATGTCTACTGAGCACATGTAAATCTGCCAATACACACATGCCACATAGGGAGTCAGGCATGTGCTACATGCCCAGGACACGTATGGATGCAAGGTGACACTCCTTCCAAGACCCAGCCACACACGGTGATTGAGAACCTCCCCATGCCACGCCATGGGAATAGCTGTGTCCCAGTGCAAGTGAACAGCCCGACGCAAGACAGAAGTGACATACACCCACACATCAGCAGAAGTAGGATGCCGATTGTAGAGACTGGTAGCGGAACACCGGAGCCACAGGTCACATGACATTACACTAGGCCTGCCCACACACCTTGCCATGAAGGTGCACATGTCATGACTCACCACACATTCCTTGTGAGGATGCTGACATGGCCTTGTCACGCTACTCCGTGTCCCATGCATACATGTGCACCTCACATCAGATACCACATGTGGCATGGTGTGCGGAACAGTGTGCAATGATAATCTACACACAGACACATGTTGGTTGCTGCAACGGCTGCAGCTTTTGAGGGTGCTACAACATCAACCTGATGTAAATCCCGGACACATAAATGACATAGTCACATTGTGCACTGTGGGTAGTGACAAGTCAGGTTTCATGACCCCTGTACCGGCCATCATGGGACACTTCCGTGTGTTGGTGTCCGTGCCATGCCAGTGACGCTCACCCCAAGTGCGCAGTACGACATGCACACATGTCAAAGGAGTCAAGGGCATGCCTGGCACACATTGCTCCCTCACACAGTACACCTGTACACATCTCATCATACATCTGGTGCCTCCTCCACTCAGGAGGCATGTTCCACATCACAGCCTGTCACACCTGTGCCCCACACATGTAGTAATGCACAGACGATGCCTTGATGTCCATTCCTGGACAAGTATGTCCATCCATGGACAAGTATGTCCGCCCTATTCCTACCTGTGTGTCGACTATCACCACAGTGATGTGTACAAACCGGCGTACTGCTGCTAAGAGGGCCTGTGTATGTTCCCCAATCACTGTGGGAGTGCTGCTGTATGTGTACCCATCGTGATGGCGAGCGTACAGGCATTTGTACGGTCCGTACCACAACGAGTACGCATACGCGTGCAGACCCATAGTGATAGTGAGCGTACATGCGAGTGTACGGCCCTCTCACTATGGGTCTGCACGCGTATGCGTACTCGTTGTGGTACGGACCGTACAAATGCCTGTACGCTCACTATCACTATGGTTCTGCACGCGTATGCGTACACGTAGTGGTACGGACCGTACACTCGCATCTACGCTCACTATCACTATGGGTCTGCACGCGTATGCGTACACGTAGTGGTACGGACCGTACACTCGCATGTACGCTCACTATCACTACGGGTACACAGACCCATAGTGATAGTGAGCGTACAGGCATTTGTACGGTCCGTACCACAACGAGTACGCATACGCGTGCAGACCCATAGTGATAGTGAGCGTACAGGCATTTGTACGGTCCGTACCACAACGAGTACGCATACGCGTGCAGAACCATAGTGATAGTGAGCGTACACGCATTTGTACGGTCCGTACCACAACGAGTACGCATACGCGTGCAGAACCATAGTGATAGTGAGCGTACATGCGAGTGTACGGCCCTCTCACTATGGGTCTGCACGCGTATGCGTACTCGTTGTGGTACGGACCGTACACTCGCATCTACGCTCACTATCACTATGGTTCTGCACGCGTATGCGTACACGTAGTGGTACGGACCGTACACTCGCATCTACGCTCACTATCACTATGGGTCTGCACGCGTATGCGTACACGTAGTGGTACGGACCGTACACTCGCATGTACGCTCACTATCACTACGGGTACACAGACCCATAGTGATAGTGAGCGTACAGGCATTTGTACGGTCCGTACCACAACGAGTACGCATACGCGTGCAGAACCATAGTGATAGTGAGCGTACAGGCATTTGTACGGTCCGTACCACTACGTGTACGCATACGCGTGCAGACCCATAGTGATAGTGAGCGTACATGCGTGTGTACGGTCCGTACCACTACGTGTACGCATACGCGTGCAGACCCATAGTGATTTTGAACGTAGGCATGCATGTACGGGCCGTTGCCATGCATTTGGGGTGCCCTAGGGCCCGGAAACGCACCGTACCTGTGTGTGATTCTCCTAATTACATAGGGGACAAGTATTAAGGCCTACATGCATGCTGGTTGTCATGGCGACCAGGTTCAAATTTCGATTTTGTTCTGGAAGGTGCACAGCAGAAGTCAGTTGGAATTCTTCTACTTTGTTGCAATGTGTTTGTGGGGCTGACATCATGCAGGAGAATGAAACCGATAGAGAACCCACAGACTGCTAGGTTTGAAGGGATTGGTGGAAACATAGGATGCAAATGTGAGTGACCAATCACTCTGTACTCCTGTGCATGAGACTGGGCAGAAGGCCACATATAAGGCAGCCAGGTCCCATGAGGGATTACTTGCCTGCACATCTTTGCATTTGTCGACCAAGCTGCTGCTACTGATTCCCTGGAACCATGTCAAGGGCTGTGGAGAGGACACAGCCATTCACCCTGGAGGAGAACATGGCTCTGCTGGATGTGATCCTCCCACAGTACCCCATGCTGTATGGGCGACCAGGGTATCAGGTGAGTGCATAGGCCACTGCCACAGACTGTCCCTATGTTGTGACTGTGTCTTCAGGCATTGTGACCCGGTGTGACACACATGCCATGTACTGTCGGGGGGTACCAGGGGGGGGTGCCTGATGTCTCCCAGCAGTGCCCTGAGACAGGAGGGGTGTGTGCAGAGTCCTCCCAGCAGTGCCCTGAGACAGGAGGTGTGTGTGCAGAGTCCACCCAGCAGTGCCCTGAGACAGGAGGGGTGGGGGCCTATAACTCACAGCAGTGCCCTGAGACAGGAGGGGTGGGTGTGGAGTCCTTCCAGCAGTGCCCTGAGACAGGAGGGGTGTGTGCAGAGTCCTCCCAGCAGTGCCCTGAGACAGGAGGGGTGTGTGCAGAGTCCTCCCAGCAGTGCCCTGAGACAGGAGGTGTGTGTGCAGAGTCCACCCAGCAGTGCCCTGAGACAGGAGGGGTGGGGGCCTATAACTCACAGCAGTGCCCTGAGACAGGAGGGGTGGGTGTGGAGTCCTTCCAGCAGTGCCCTGAGACAGGAGGGGTGGGTGTGGAGTCCTCCCAGCAGTGCCCTGAGACAGGAGGGGTGGGGACCTATCACTAACAGCAGTGCCCTGAGACAGGAGGGGTGGGTGTGGAGTCCTCCCAGCAGTGCCCTGAGACAGGAGGGGTGGGTGTGATGCACAGTGTGAGCCTTGATCATTGATTGTGACATTGCCATCATTCCACCTGAGTACCCACTATGGCACGTACTGCCTTTTCCCTCACCAGAGGATGATGTCCCTATGACAGAGGTGCAATGCGTTGGCTGCATTACATGCCATGTAGTAACCAGCTATTATGTTCACATATGTCTCTCTGTGACATGTGGCTGGTGTATTGATGTGGTGTCACTTGTACTTCCTCACAGGTAGGCGCCTCTGCCAAGGAGCAGATCTGGCTGACCGCCGTCAGTGCCGTGAGGCGTGTGGATGGTCGGAGGCGGAGCCTGTCCCAGGTGAGGAAACGCTGGCAGGATATCCGGTGCTGGACGCGGAGGATTGCACGGCTCCTGCTGGGGGACTCACCTGAGAGCCACAAGAACCGCGGCCGCCGCCGTCTGACCCACCTCCACAGGCGTGTGCTGCCGGTGGTCTTTCCAGACCTGGAGAGGCGCTTACAGGCGATGCAGCAGGCGGAAGGGGGTAGGTACATGTGCGTTTGTTGTGTGTCACCGGCATTTGTAAGGGCACAGTGGCATTAATTCACTGGCAGGGTTTAAAGGTGCTGTGCCCATCCAGTTTGCCCAAGTGTAGCGCTGCGCCCCTGCCACCCTTCCCCTCCTTGCAATGTGTTCCCTGGTCTGTGTGTAGTCACTCCTTCACAAGGTAATGTAGGCTGGCGCTTTGTCCACGAGAACAATGACTGTAGCATCATGGGTGGTGGTGGTGGGTAACAGGTTGTGGGACCTTGCCTGTGAACTGTCAAGTTCACTGCATGTGGGTTCCATGTCAGTTGGCACTGATGCTGGCTCCAGACATGGGAGTTGGTCTCTCATGTGTCATGCCTTACAGCGCGCATGTCCTATGTAGTGGCCTGTGACATGATGTGCATGAGTGTGCGCTACGCATAGTGCAGGGATGGTGACGTGTGTAGCAGTCATTCCCATTCAGCCATTCAGTAGCATGTAGTTGCGTGCCCAATACTGTCCCCTGGGGCACCTTATCCTCAGTGTTGTTTGTGTCATCATCAACGTGGACACTCTCACTGTCTACAGCGTAGGTTGTGCTCTGTGCCATTGTCCCCTGTCACCATGTATATAGACGTGCTATTATGTACAGGTGTCCACTGTGCAGCCTGACCTGATTGTCCCTCTTCATACTCACAGTTGCCAGTGCCTGTGTGTCTTGTTATACTCATCTGAGGATGGGCACTGGTACCTCATTATTTGTACAGGCGCACCTTTGCTGTTTTGCGTCCAATCTTGCCTTTTGCCTGCCACTGTGTTTATCACCCAGACTATGAGATGTTGGTGCCACCTGTGTCTCAGCAATTAGCATCGTGTGGGGGTTGCTTGGGGCGGGCAATGCCTATGTGTCAAATCCTGATTCCTAATTGCTGGGTCTGGACAGTGTGTGATGTTACTGGACACACACGCAAGGTGCAGTGACCGAGTTATGTTGGGCATGTTTGCAGCATTACCTATGCAGCATGTGTCTCAAGTTCATGGATATTGTCCCTGGTCATAGGTATTTTCACAAACGCTGTGTGGTGCAGAGGCAGTGCAGGATTGTCCCCAGGGCCTGGGTGCTATGTCAGACTCCGTTTCCTGTCATCAGCTATTGTCTCATGCTCTCCATGGTATTTCAGTGGCATGGTGGCTCAACCAACTGTGTTTCATGCCCTACATCGGTACCTTGTTTTGCAGATGTTAGGGATCTGCCTCTTCAGGCTATGCAATGTTGACTATGTAGATTGGACTCATGTGACAGATGTGTACAGGTGTCTGATTAATTTCTGTCTCTCCACCCTGCCCACAGCATCGTCGGGGGACACAGAGGGAGACATGGACACGGACCAGGCGGAGGGACCGAGCACCAGTGGCAGCCGTGACATCGGGGCTGGCACATCGAGTGGGACAGAGGCGGAGGATAGTGTGGCCGAGGACCTGTCGACTGGCACATCAGACTACGAAGCTGACAGGTCCGAGGAGGATGTCTCAGGGTTGGCGGAGGCTGCACCAGCAGCTGACAGTGGAACAACACCTGCCACCGCCCCCTCAGTTCCCACCAACCGCCTCCCACTTGCTCGTGTCCCTTCCCAGCGTGCCCGGTCACCGCATGTCTCCTTCCTGCCAGGCACCGCACCCCCTGCCCCTGTCTCCACTGCTGCCGCCAATGCTGAGTCTATGGACATCCAGCGGCAAATGCAGGTTGGTCAGGCTGCGATCCTGAATGTCCTCCATTCCCACGGGAAAACCCTCACCAACATCGAGGCATTCTTGGAGGGCATTCATTCTTTGCAGGCTGACCAACGCAACTTGCTGAGGTCCCTAGACTCCACACTGACTGCAGCAGTGGGTCTCCTGCAGCGCGACCTCCCCCCACCTACCCCTGCCCCATCCACACTTCCCACTTCCATGCCTGTCCCACGTACACCCAGACGTCGGCATGCACCCACCACAACAGACACAGGCACCACACCAGCAGGGAAGGTCCACCGCACTCCTCCTGACACGCACACACAGGGTGAGATAGGCACACCCACTGGGTCGGGGGGCAAACGTGTGACACGCAGCCAGAGTGGGAGTCCGCATTCCACACAATCCACTCCCTCCAAATCCCCTCCCCTCAGCTCTCCTGGCCACATCTCCCCCAAGGACTCCTTCATGGCCGCTCTGTCCCTGAGCCCCACAGTTACGCCACCACGCAAGCGGTCAAGGAAGTCCTCGGTCAGGGTGGTTGAGTCTCCCCCCCTGTCTCCACCCTCCCCCGGTGGCGCTGCAACCCATCCCTCTGAACCCCCCCCCTCCTTGGGGCCTGAGGTCACTTCGGGTGCAGGGGACTCCCTGGAGGACCTTGCTAAGGTGTGTAGTGCCATCCTGGCCTCCGCCTTTGGCCATGACACACCCCCTGTGGTTGAGTCCTCCATCCCTGCACCCACAACGCCGCCCCTTTGCCCTGATGTCCCTGCGGTGCCTGTTGCTTCCCCCCCCCCTGATGCCCTCACCAGTATGGAAGACGATGGCATTTGACTGTGCAGGCAAGGTAGGGGACACACATCCCACTGTGTCCCCCATGCAGCTGGGAATAATTGACTGCCCTATGGCCTTTGTTGACTTTGAACTGCCGTTGATCCACGGACATTGTGCTCATGCTGATTAAAGCTTTTTTTTTTTTTTCATTATCACACTCCTGCTATGGTGGTATTGGTGTTGGTGGGGCTGCTACATTGTTTTGGGTGGTGTTTAAGGCTTTGGGTGTGTGGGATTTGTAGTAGTGTTCTGCTCTTTGGGGCCACCCTAGGATCTGTGTGCCATCACAAGGTGTTGGCTAACTTCCTTAGGTCATGTCAGCAGTTACTGCATGGTTCAATTGTCCCAGGGTGTATTCCTTCCTCTGTGTACCCAGTTTCTTCCCTGCAGGGTGTTCCCAATGTTTAGCGCAGAGCTGTGTCTACATGAGCTGTGTGTGTGACGGAGCCCTTCTACTTTGGCCATGCATGCATGGCCATGTCTCCACCTGCAACAATCGTGGCATCCTTGGTGATCACTGTACTTGTGTGTGGAGTCAGTTGACATGAGTTCATGGGGACATGTTCTCTTGTAGGCAGTATGGATGTGGGTAATTGTGGCATCACACACATGTGTTACACCCTTCCTGGGTGTGGACACTGCTGGGAGGACTCTGCACCCACCCCTCCTGGGTCTGGACACTGCTGGGAGGACTCTGCACACACCCCTCCTGGGTCTGGACACTGCTGGGAGGACTCTGCACACACCCCTCCTGTCTCTGGGCACTGCTGGGAGGACTCTGCACCCACCCCTCCTGGGTCTGGACACTGCTGGGAGGACTCTGCACACACCCCTCCTGTCTCTGGGCACTGCTGGGAGGACTCACCACCCACCCCTCCTGGGTCTGGACACTGCTGGGAGGACTCTGCACCCACCCCTCCTGTCTCTGGGCACTGCTGGGAGGACTCACCACCCACCCCTCCTGTCTCAGGGCACTGCTGGGAGGTCTCTGCACCCACCCCTCCTGGGTCTGGACACTGCTGGGAGGACTCTGCACCCACCCCTCCTGGGTCTGGACACTGCTGGGAGGACTCTGCACACACCCCTCCTGGGTCTGGACACTGCTGGGAGGACTCTGCACACACCCCTCCTGTCTCTGGGCACTGCTGGGAGGACTCTGCACCCACCCCTCCTGGGTCTGGACACTGCTGGGAGGACTCTGCACACACCCCTCCTGTCTCTGGGCACTGCTGGGAGGACTCACCACCCACCCCTCCTGGGTCTGGACACTGCTGGGAGGACTCTGCACCCACCCCTCCTGTCTCTGGGCACTGCTGGGAGGACTCACCACCCACCCCTCCTGTCTCAGGGCACTGCTGGGAGGTCTCTGCACCCACCCCTCCTGTGTCAGGGCACTGCTGGGAGGACTCTGCACCCACCCCTCCTGTCTCAGGGCACTGCTGGGAGGACTCCACACCCACCCCTCCTGTGTCTGGGCACTGCTGGGAGGACTCTGCACCCACCCCTCCTGTGTCAGGGCACTGCTGGGAGGACTCTGCACCCACCCCTCCTGTCTCAGGGCACTGCTGGGAGGACTCCACACCCACCCCTCCTGTCTCAGGGCACTGCTGGGAGGACTCTGCACACACCCCTCCTGTCTCTGGGCACTGCTGGGAGTGATGGGCACCCACCCCTCCTGTCTCAGGGCACTGCTGGGTGGACTCTGCACACACACCTCCGATTTCTGGATATGTGCGCTTGGCACATACACGGTGGGGTTACGCACACTGCATTAGAGGTGAGGGTACGAGTCTACTGACACTGGTGTGGTGGGGGTACGCTCCGTACGTCCGCGGGTGGGGGTACGGGTCGTACTTACACTGTTGGGCTGGGGGTACGCTCCGTGCGTCCGCGGGTGGGGGTACGGGTCGTACTTACACTGTTGGGCTGGGGGTACGCTCCGTGCGTCCGCGGGTGGGGGTACGGGTCGTACTTACACTGTTGGGCTGGGGGTACGCTCCGTACGTCCGCGGGTGGGGGTACGGGTCGTACTTACACTGTTGGGCTGGGGGTACGCTCCGTGCGTCCGCGGGTGGGGGTACGGGTCGTACTTACACTGTTGGGCTGGGGGTACGCTCCGTGCGTCCGCGGGTGGGGGTACGGGTCGTACTTACACTGTTGGGCTGGGGGTACGCTCCGTGCGTCCGCGGGTGGGGGTACGGGTCGTACTTACACTGTTGGGCTGGGGGTACGCTCCGTGCGTCCGCGGGTGGGGGTACGGGTCGTACTTACACTGTTGGGCTGGGGGTACGCTCCGTACGTCCGCGGGTGGGGGTACGGGTCGTACTTACACTGTTGGGCTGGGGGTACGCTCCGTGCGTCCGCGGGTGGGGGTACGGGTCGTACTTACACTGTTGGGCTGGGGGTACGCTCCGTGCGTCCGCGGGTGGGGGTACGGGTCGTACTTACACTGTTGGGCTGGGGGTACGCTCCGTACGTCCGCGGGTGTGGGTACGGGTCGTACTTACACTGTTGGGCAGGGGGGTACGCTCCTTGCATTCGTGGGTGGGGGTTCGAGTCGTACTTACACTGTTGGCATGGGGGGTACGCTCCATGCATACGCGGGTGGGGGTACGGGTCGTACTTACACTGTTGGGCTGGGGGTACGCTCCGTACGTCCGCGGGTGGGGGTACGGGTCGTACTTGCACTGTTGGGCTGGGGGGTACGCTCCTTGCATACGGGGTGGGGGTAGGGTCCGTACATATCCGTCCCCACGCTATGTGATGTTTGTGCGGCCCGTACCCAGGCCTTTGCCACGTGGGTGCGATCCGTCCCGCCATTGTTGGGGTGACGTGTGTGGGCGTGGTCCGACTCGTACCCACGCTCTTCAGGCGTGGGTACGGGACGTACCTGTCTGGTTGTGTTGCCGGTTCGCGTGGTGACGGACTTCCGTTGTGGCGGTCGCTGGATTATCAGGACACGCCCCCACCCCCTCGTGGTGACCAGGGCATGGGAGTCAGGTATGTCCAGGCCATGTGTAGTGTGTCACTCATGTGGTTGTTTTGTGGCCTGCCCTGGTCGTGCCACCCCCACCCCACCCCACTTTCCCCCCTCCCTTAGTTATTCTGACCTTCTGCGGCGTCTGCGTCGTAACCTGTAGAGGAGGTGTACTGCTATGAGGGCAGGGATGACTCGTAGGTTCGGGTCCATGTCTGTCCGTCGCGTACTGGTACTCCTTGCTCGCGTCGTCCTGTCGCGTACGGGTCCTCCTTGATCGCGTCGTCCTGTCGCGTACGGGTCCTCCTTGGTGGCGTCGTCCTGTGTGTCCGTCACGTACTGGTCCTCCTTGTTCGCGTCGCCGTCTGTCCGTCGCGTACTGGTGGTCCTTGTTCGCGTCGTCCTGATTTCCCGGCAGTTTTTGGCTGCCGCAAAATATTCACCGTGCGGGGTGACGTCGGTGCGAATCGTGATTCCTGGGTCGTGAATGGCTGGCTGCGTGCGTCCCGACGTCAGGTCGGCGCTTTCCCGGATCGCATTGGTAGGTGTTTTTTGTTCGGTCGGTCTTTTTTACGATTCGTACGGTAATGGTGTACCCGTGCGAATCGTAATTCCATGTTTGTATATTTTGACGACCGGGTACGCGTCGGACGGAGAATATGCTCCGTCCGACGGTTCGTACCCGGTTTTTGCCGGATCGTGATCGGCACCATTGTGTAAAAAAGAAGTAATTCTAAAAAATACTGATAATTCTCATGCTAGTATGAGTATTCCCAATTTCGGAAATGTGCAAATATCTACTGTTTCTAAACTTTAAATTTTGTTCCCATTTCAGAAATACATAGGTGTCTTTCATACCGATTTTTCCATGTACACATTTTTACAGAATAATTATTATATACTAGGCCTGGGCTAAATTTCCGTTCCGCTCGCGGAAATTGCGATAATTTGACATTTTTGCGTTCCGCGGAGAGCGCGAAAATGTCAAAATTTCCGCATTCCGCAGCTTAGCGATATTTTGGTTCTTGCTCGCGCTGTAAAATAATACATTCTCGTGCGCGCGCGATCGCCTTACCTGAATCCCCGCGTTCGCCGACAAGTTTTCCCGATCCGGTCACGTTCTCCACGAGATGTTGGATTGTTGGTAGCCATTTGCTCTGTCTCGCGACAGTTCGCGCCCGCAGTAACGTCTTTCTTCTCGCGATCATGCACCGCGAGAAGAGTGAAAACAAGATGGCCGCGCCCGCAAGCAACCGCATGGGTAAGTTGGCAAGCCGCGAACACGCAGAAAATACCGCGAACGGGCGGGAAAAAAACTTCCGCATCTTCGCGATATTTCCGCGTGTTTGCGGAGATTTTAAACATTTTCGCGATAATTTGCGAAAGTCGCTTTCGCAAATTCCGCCCACCCCTATTATATACCTGGTACATAACAAAAAACCATTGCAAGTTGCTGCTCAGTTTTTGGCTCTGGGTTCGTATGGGTTCTTGGTGAACCTACAAGTCCTATATATCCCCACAACCAGTAATGTCCAGCGGATGTAACGGTATATTGCTTTCAAAGAGCTGTCATAATTAGAAGAAGTTACAGGTGAAAACGCTGACAGAAAAGGCTGTTTTTTTCAACTAATTTTCAATTTATCCTACATTTATCTGTTAGTTTCTATAAAGAAACCTTGATGGATCTACACAAATGACCCCTTGCTGAATTCAGAATTTTGTCTACTTCTCTAAAATGTATAGCTTTCCAGGATCCATTATTGCTTTTGTACCCATTTCTACCATTAACTGGAAGGAGGTTGAAAGCACAAAAAATAGCAAAAATAGGCTATGTCCCAGAAAAATGCCAAAACTGTGTAAAAAATGTTGGGTTTCTGACAAAAGTCTGGTATCCCCTAAAATCTGGGAAATGGTGATTTGAACCCAACAAACCCTTTTTTGATAACATTTGCAGGGAAAAACCCAGAAGCTTTCATTTGCAGCCCGTTTTTCCAATTTTTCCGAAAAAAAACAAAATTTTGCTGTATTTTGGCTCATTTCTGTGACCCCTCCAGGGAAATCCACAAACCCTGAGTACCTTTAGAATCCCCATGATGTTGGAAGAAAAGGACGCAAATTTGGCGTGGATATATTATGTGGTCAAAAAGTTACAGGGGCCTCATCGCGCACTACCCCAAATAGCCAAAAAAAGGCTTGGCACAGGAGGGTGAAAAGGCCTGGCAGCGAAGCGGATAAAAAGTTTCTGGGTTCCCCTTATTGGATTTTTTTCATTTTTGGTGCCATTTTGTTTAGTAATTTGTAGTCTATTTTTCAGATTTGTTTGGTATTTTTGCTGTTTAGCATTTCAACTTTATTACTGTTTTAGTGCTCTGTATGTATTCTGCACATGCCTCTAAGTTAAGCCTGTCTGCTCAGTGCCACAGCCACAGGGGTTGAGCTCAGCTTAATTTGGTGGCTTTATCATTACTTTAGGTGGGTTCTTACCCCTTCACCTATTTACCAGATTTCTTACTACTTTGATACCAATAAATTTGCAGAAAGCTGCGCCAGTTATTTATTCTGGCATCTTTGAGTACTGACAGATTGCCAATGTCGGGGGCATAACTGTGTGTTCCTTGGGGCCTTACCAATCTACATCTGAAGATCAATTAGTAGTGCTACCAAAGGCAAAACCATAATACCAGCACAGGATGACCATGACCTTCCACTGCAGACTAACATTCTAAAATGACGTTGCCTTGGCCAAGGCCAGTGGAGAGATCTCCGATTTTATAATTAGGAAACCATTTAAAAGAAATGACTATGGATAAATAGGGGGTCAAAGAAAACCAACCCACAGGTTTGACCTGCCACATATTGTTAATTTCAGCCACAAATTCGATGCTAAGCCATGTGGTTGTAATGAACTTTAAAGCATGAAAGTAATTGTGATAAAGTGAACAGCAACTATAATTTCAAAATATAAGAATGGTATGAGTGGAGTGGGGAAAAACATGCTTAACAGTGTCGTTTTTAAACAGTGCCAATGTAAAGTTGTACCTATGACACTTGTTAGGGTCATTGTCACACAGAACTTAGGCAATTATTTTGAGAGCATAAAAGTCTGATCTAACTCAGCTTAGGCTCATGCCTTTGACCTACAGGTTTCATGCTGAAAAAATTGTGATGACCTAATTTGCGAATGGAAATGGGTTCATGCATCAGAAAAGGGCTTTTTCTGGTCGCAAATTGGCCCAGTCTGCGAATCTGCACGTTTGCGACCGGAAAAAGCTTGATGCTTGTGTCCCTTTGTGCTTTGCAGCCTGTCTCCAATTCACATCTAGGGCTGGGTGACAGCTGCACTTGGTGCATACTTTCCAACAGCCATACCACAGGAAGGGCTGGGTGTGACGGGTTACTTCTGCATTCATCTTCATGCTGATGTCTTCCTGAGATGGGAGAGGGAGAGGTCGTTCACACTTTACATTTGTATAGGTTGTGTCCTGCCCTCACACAAAGGCTGATTTACCCCCTACTGACATCTGGAGCCAGAGTTGCGTTGAAAGGGATTGTTGTGCACTTGAAAGGATTCCTTTGAAGTCACCCCTTGATCAAAGACAATTTTGAATATAAGTGTAGAGGCTCTGATCCCATGATTTTAGACACTCCATTGACTTGTAACCATTTGCTGCTGGCTATACATACTGCACATTGCCAGTGGACTGCTGTCCTGCCAAGAGGAACCACATTTTGGACTACCTGCTTTGCTGTGCTGGCCTGTTGAGCTGATGGAGGGACTGCCACTTTGCCAAGGAAGGACCTTTATGTGCTGTTCTGCCTGCCTGCTGCTCCCTGCTAGTGCCCCCAGTGCTCTCCAAGGGCATGTTGGATGCCCCCTGTTTTTTGCAATTTCAGGGCCATCACACATTGTACTTACACACCGCTGCCATGGGACTTTTGTTGTAGGTAAGTCTGGCAGCAGTGCGATCTAACGTGGAAGCCAAGATTTACTGTCTACCAGCGTGTCGACCGTTTCACCTGCTCCAAAGACCAGCACATGCTGAGCACTTTGTACAAAAGAAATGTACATGCTGAGCACTTTATGCAAACGCCAGAGCAGCACTGTCTTCCTTGACAATGTGGTACGGTGTGCAGACTGAATATAGAGTTGGAAATGTCGAACTACAGAAATATCGAGTTCTAAATATTGTGAGTCAGAAATATTGACTGCAAGAATATTGTCGTCAAGAATATAGATTTTAAGGTAAGAAATATTGAATTTAAAATTATAGAAGTCATTAATATCGTTTGCAAAAATATTGTTGTTTAAAATATCAATTTTTTGTTAATTAGTGTTAAGTATTTTAGTATATATTTTAAATGTATGTGATGTATTTTTTTTCTATAGGAACTGTTTATGTTTCCTAATATATGTTAAATTTTTAGTAGTTATCAATTTTATTTTAATCAAATATTGTGTTTTTTAGTTCCGTAGCAGGTTCTGGGTTTATAGAGGAATAGGGAGCGAAGTAATTTAATTATAATAAGTTAACGATTCCTTTTTATTTATTAATATTGATTTAATTGAGATTTTGTAGTGTTAATTGTGGGAAGTAATTTATGAATAATTATTAATTGATTGTTAATTAATATTAAATAATTGCTAAATAATTATGGTAATTGTGTAATTCTTTTAGGTGCCGGCTGTGGGGTTTAAAGGTGCAAAGGGTGGGAAGTAATTCATTTTTAATTAATTAAAACGTTGTTAATTAGTATGAATTAATTGATTGAAAATTAAATATGGACATTGTGTAATCAATTTTACGTGTGGGTTTATAGGGGTAATGGGTGGGAAGTAAATTTATTTTTGATTAATTAATAATTAGTTGTTAATTGATATTAATTAATTGATTAAAATTAATTATGGAAAATGTGCAGGGGTTTATAGGAGTAAAGTGTGGAAAGTAATATATGTTTAACTAATTAATAATTAGTTCATAATTAATACTAATTAATTCATTGAAAATTAAATATGGAAATTGTGAAATGCATTTTAGGTGTGGGTTGTGGGGTTCATAGGGGTAAAGGATGGGAAGCAATTTATGCTTAATTAATTAATAATTAGTTGATCATTACTATTAATTAATTAATTGATATTCAATTAGGGTAATTGTTTATATTTTGTGTGTGTGGGTTTTACTTTTATAGGGGTAAAGGGTGGGGAGTAAATTAATTTTACTTTAAAATTAGTTGTTAAATACTATTAGTTTTCTAATTGAAAATAAGTTTTAATTGTGTCATAAACTTTTTTTACAGCTTAACTTTAGCTGTGGTTTGTGGGGTTATAGGGGTAAAGTGTGGGAAGTTTATTAATTTGTATGAGTTTTAATTTGATTTGTAATTAATATTTTTTTAAAATTGGTAAATAAGTATTTTAATTATGCAAGCGTATTTTTTATTTTTTATTTAGATGTGGGTTGTGAATTGTGTGGTGTTATAAGGTAGGAAATGAAAAAACTAAATTTATGTAATAATTATTGTTTTTGTTTCTAAATAATTTCTAAACATATTTATTTGTATGAATTATTTTTTATTTATTATTTGTAGGTATTTTTCATATGCATTTAACATCATAATATGTTTTTTTTAATTTGCAATTTTACATATATTTGTATTTTAATTTTGAACATATTTATATAATTGTTTATATATTTTGTTTTTTTCAATATTTTTGTTGTTATTATTTTGTTTGTTTTTAATTTTGAACGGACTGGAGTGAGAATATTAATTGTTATCCATCCACAATCCAAAACATTCCCTACTGTTGCACTGATTGGAGTGGGAATAGTAAATTTTACCCCGCCACTATCCAACACTTTCCCAAATGTTGCACTCACTGGAGTGGGAATAGTAATTTTTACCCTACCCCTACCCAACACTTTCCCTACTGTTGCACTCATTGGAGTGGGAATAGTCATTTTTACCCCTCCGCTATCCAACACTTTCCCTACTGTTACACTTCTTGGAGTGGAAATAGAAATTTTTACCCCTCCACTATCCAACACTTTCCCTATTGTTGCACTCACTGGAGTGAGAATAGTTATTTTTACCCCTTCGCTATCTCACACTTTCCCTACTGTTGCACTGACTGGAGTGAAAAAAGTAAATGTTATTCCTCCACTATCCAACATTTTCCCTACTGTTGCCCCTCACTGGAGTGGGAATAGTAAGTGTTACACCTCCGCTATCCAACACTTTCCCTACTGTTGCACTCATTGGAGTAGGAATAGTAATTTTTGCCTGTCTGCTAATCAACACTTTCCCTACTCTTACACTCGTTGGAGTGGGAATAGTTAGTTTTACCCCTCTGCTTTCCAACACTTTCCCTATTGTTGCACTCTTTGGAGAGGGAATAGTAATTTTTACCCGTCCAGTATCCAACACTATCCCTATTGTTGCACTCACTGGAGTGGGATTAGTAATTTATACCCCTCCACTTTCCAACACTTTCCCTACTGTTGCACTGACTATAGTGGTAAATTTATAATAAAATGTTTTTTTTAAATAGATTTTATGTTATTGATATATATATATATATATATATATATATATATATTATCTACTGGCGGTCGCCAGTAGATAGTTATAGTTAGGACCCTGTTTCCATAGGAAATCCGCAACATTCTATTTGGAATAACTTTGGCGCCGGTCGATGAATCCTCGCGAAATGTTCAAAATAGGTGGGGCGCTACGCTCCGCTCCTACCCTGAAAGTCTCGGGGGGATTCGTCAAGCGGGGGCTGAGAAAAAAGGGGGGTCCCAAAACGTGTTTTTCCCATGCATTTTTCCATGGGACCTTTAGACACAGCTACAGCCCGAACGGCTGAACAGAGTTACTTGAAATTTGGCAGAGAGGTAGTCCTCAGGTCAAGGAAGTGCCTTTTGTAGGTCTGGTGTAAATCTGTTCAGTAGTTCCTGAGAAAATAGCATTTAAATCAATATATATATGTGGACGGAGCCTAACCACACATCTCATCCTGAGATCTGATTGGCTGTCAGCACTTCATCCAAGAAGTGTTGGCAGCCATCTTGGGACCAATATACATGATAGCACCTCATTAAAAAGCATTGCAGTTAATAGAAGATTTTAAGACTTTAGTTACATTATAAATCATTTGTTGATGGTACCATACTCATTTTAGGAATTGTGGTATGTTCTAAGGTGATTTCACCATGTGAAAAAGCCTTCTGCTGGGATATCATGATTGAGAGAAAAATATTTTCTCATGCTTTTACCACAGAGGTTTGGAAGGTGATCTATAAGCTAAACTGAGAGCTTATTTTCTGTAAATTCACATTATCTTTCTCAGTCATGTGAGAATGAAGTCTGACATTCTCAGTAAAACATGTACATCCAACAAGGGCAGAGACTGTCAGTTGATTCCTTTGTGTTCTACTGCAGCTTTCCAGAGTGTTCCAAAGAACTACTAGAGAGCTAACCGTCCTACTTATGATAAATGTATGGCACACCTGAAGCCATCTTGCTTGGATTAAAGTGGTAACTCTTAAAACATTTAATTTAAAAAGGAACAAAATGAGGTGGTTCATTTTTCCATAAAAAGTATGATTAGTGCCGCAGAAAGAAAAATTAGGGCACATTTTGAGTGACTTCTCAAATCCTGGCATGCAGACTGAAACATGCACTTTCAATACCAGCAGCAGTTTTCCCTGGTGAGCAGTAGCTTTACTACAGTGATCTAATGAGCAAAAAGAGTGCTAACATTCTGATTTTATGGCAAATGTGTGACACATTTGAATGCCTTCTTGATGGAATCAAAGTAAAAAACTGAAAGTATTTCCTACTGAGGAGACTGCAGTAAATGAGGAAATTAGGAAACTTCATAACAAATAAGTCTCCCAAGATGGCCACCAGAGACAAAAGAGCCCAAATGTAGCCCAAATATCACCCAGATGTAGCCCAAGTATAGCCCAATGACAGAATGTCCAAGAATGTTCTTAAAAACAACTAGAGCACTTACTGTCTTCATTATGACAAAAGGATGGCACACCTGAAGCCATCTTGATTGGAATAAACTGGTAACACTTAAAACATTTAATTTAAAAAGGAACACAATGAGGGGGTTCATTTTGCCATAGAAATTATGATTAATGCTGAAGAAAGAAAATGAGGACACATTTTGAGTGACTTCTCAAATCCTCTTCTATTTCATTAAAAAATTCTGACATGCAGACTGAAACATGCACTTTTAATACCAGGAGCAGACTTCCATGGTGAACAGTAGTTTTACTACAGTGATCTAATGAGCAACTAGAGTGCTAACATTCAGAATTCGTGGCAAAAGTGTGACATATCTGAATACCTTCATGATGGAATCAAAGTAAAAAACTGAAAGCATTTCCGACTGAGGAGACTGCAGTACATGAGGAAATTAGGAAACTTCATAACAAATAAATCTCCCAAGATGGCCACCAGAGACAAAAGAGCCCAAATGTAGCCCAAAATCACCCAGATATAGCCCAAATATAGCCCAATGACAGAAGTGTGCAAAACACTTATTATTTTGTGTTTTTGCAGTGTTATATAGTGCAGACTTGTCAGGTATTGGAGTGCTTTACATGAGCATTGGTTACATCACACAAGAACAAATTCATTTTGGTTGTAGACATGGGGAGACTAAGTGATTTGACCAGAATCACAGAATGTCGAGCTGAAGCAGAAACTTCAACCTGGTTCCCCAGTTGCAAAGTCTGCAGTTCTGGAAGTAACACCACATCCTCTCCCCTAAGTGCAACATTTAATCAAGTTGTCAACTAGATAAAAAAACATAAAGATAACAAATAATTTAAAAGTGCTTTGTCGCTATTTGAAAACTCAGAAAATATGTCCTTATTTTAGTCTTTTAGAGCACTAACCATAATTTTGATGCCAATAAGACCCTCTCATATATGTAATTTCTAAAGGAATGCTCTAGGTATTACAGTTTTGATTACATCAAGATGATGTCAGGCGTTCCACACTTTTGTAATAAATATAGAATGTTAGCAATCTAGTTGTTCATTAGGATACTGTTGAGAGGCAGAGGCCAGGGGCACGGACTCTGAAAATTGAAGGCAGGTAGGAGGGTGCAAAGGCAACAATTTAACCACACTGAGCAGGCAGGAAGGGCCGTGGAAGCACAACAGACTATGGAGGGCAGTGGAAAGGGGGGCAGGGGCAACAAACCAACAATACAGGACTTGCAAGAGAGGCTGTTGGAGGGAAGATCTATTACGGGTCAAGGAAGCTAGGGGCGGTCCCCAGAGCCCCGGGAGCCACCACAGAACTGAGCAGGAGAGTGAGTCAGGGACAAAAGGGGCACCTTAATTTGAGCCGGGGTGCCTAGGAACGCTTGCTCCAAAAATGAAGAAAACAGACATATGAGACATGGAATTGGAGGCAGAATACAATGGCAGTTTAATGAGAAGATGCAACTTCAAAGAAACCGCAGAATAGAGACATAAAGTACAAAATACAGAATCCAGATAATCATACAGCTGTCATGATATTCTCTGTATCTCAATTAATGGACTGACAGAGAGAGAGAGAAAACACATCTATAAATGCATCATGAGAAACAAGTTACACCAAGGAAAATGTTACCTAGGGACACTCACATTTACTCTTAGAGCAAGCATTCCTGCAATTACAATACAACATCTTTTAAATGCAAAAGTAAAGAGAACAATGGTTAAACATAACATGACATTTCATATAGGTAAAATAGAATAAGATACTTCAAGCAAAGCAGAGCAAGACATTTTAAGCAAAGGAAGACAAGAGCTCCCAGTTCTTGGGGAAAACCTGCACAGCCTGTTAACCTACATACAGACGGCGAGGTTGTCCGTCGATATCTGTGGGTGCTCCCTTTTTATATCATTTTGTGGGCTCCTTTGCACGCTACATCTACCTACGTATGCTACCCAAAAGCTTCGTCTGCAGATTTTACCAGACATTTCGTCATTTACCCACTTAATGCTGACAATGGACTGGGTGAAAAGGTCAGTCTCTCAGGACAATCGCTTATCGTAAGTTCCATAGAGCAAGCAGAAAATAATGGGTATTGTACAGGAATTCAATATATTCATGTATAAAATCTCCTCAGTTCTCCTAACTTGACGCTCTGCGGTTGCCACTTCCTTAAAAGCGGGAAACCTGCCCAGGAAGCAAGTACCAGTCCAGGATGCAGCCTACTGTATGTCGACAGCTTCAGGGGGATGTTGAACTTTGATACCGAGCACGGAGCACTCGGGTAGGGTGGGGGCTACTAGTTTGGAGCAGAAGGCCTCGCAGACCTGCTTTCAGACTGCTATACACTAAAATTGCAGAGCTATGGTCAATTTAACAAAGAGGCCTACATATTGAACAGAAGGGCCTACACAGGGGTTTTATGCTGGCTGAGTGGTAAGGATGTCTCAGGATAATTATATAGCAACACAGGACCCGCTGGTCAATTTAATACGGCCTACAAATGCGGCTGGCAGGGCAAGGACAAGGGTCTCATACTTCAGGTGTGGACAGAATGGGCCAGGGGCCCCCTGTGATACAAAATCTACCCTCCTTCAAGGCTGTGGCAATGTAATAGACCATTGTGGGCAGAAGGAAGAGGCAATGGTAGTACAACCATACATGCCAACAGACCCGATTCAGCCAGGAAACGTCCAATGTTTTTAAGCTCAAATGGGCTTTATTTGATCTGTCTCCTGTCTACAATATCCTCTTTTTCAATGTAACTCAAAGGGGAAAATCAATACCCCAGTTTTTTTTCAAAATCTCCCTCTTACCAAGTTCAAAATGTTCGCAAGTATGGTACATTGGATCATGGAAGGAAATGGGATAGGGACATGGACTTGGATAACAGAGGACAGGAGAGACATGGAGAGGTGCACCAAACTGACCCTGCAGGGCAGGCATCAGGGTTTGCAGCAGCACAATACACCACACAGGGCATGCAGGACGGGAGTGCAGCACAACAATCCATAGAAAGCAAGAGGGAGGGGACAGGACCATGCACATGGACAACAGAGAACAGAGGGGCAAGAGGCAATGGTAGCTAGCTGACCATAATGGACAGACAGGAGACAAGGCTGCAGCATAACAGACCATAAAGGGCAGGCGGGACGGATCAGGGGCATTACAATGGAACAGACAAGCCAGGAGGGAGGGAGTAGGGGTCTGCACATGTAAACAGAGGGCTGGGGGCAAGGGGGCAGGGCAGGAGCAGCAAGATGGCCATGGAGGTCAGGCAGGATGGGCACTAGAAGCAAGACACAACATGAAGAGCAACAGTGAGACTGTGATGGCATACACACAGACCATGGAGGGAAGGTGGGAGGGGGTCAGGGGCAGCTAACTGACCACACAGGGAAGGTGGGAGGGGCCATGGCAGCACAGAAGACCATGCATGGCAAGTGGGAGGGTTAGTGGCAGCACAATGGCTATGATGGGCAAGAAGGAGGGTGCAGAGGCATGCACAAAGGACGATGGAGGATAGAAGGGAGGGTCAGGACCTGTGCACAGACAAGAAAGTTCAGGGGAAGGGGCCTCACAACAGACCACACGGGGCAGGCAGGAGGAGCAGTTGCAGCACAACAGACCAGGGAGGGCAGAAGGGTGTGGCAGTACAATGGACCATGTAGGACAGGAGGAAGAGGATAGAGGCATGGCATGTGGACAGGCAGGGTGGAGGTGGCAGGGACAGGTTACAGTCATCTGACAATGCTAGGCAGGTGGGAGGGGAGTGGCAGCTCAACAGAACACTCAGAGTAGATAGGAGTGGCAGGTCCATGGGACATGGTGGGCAAAAAGGATGGAGCAGGGGCATGCACAAAGACATCGGAGGGCAGGGGGAAGGAGAATAGGGGCAGCAAGCTAAGCACAGAGTTTAAGCAGGAGGTCAATGATGGGGCATAGAATTGGGCAATGGAGGGCAGGAGGAGTGGACTGGTACATCATACTAAATTGAGGGTAGTGGCAGCACATCAGACCATGCATGGCAGGAGGGAGGAGGCTAGTCCATGGATTCACACAACAGAGGATAGGGAGGAGGGGGATGGGGCAGCAAGCTAACTGTTCAGAGAAGGCGGGTATTAGAAACTTTATTGTTTTTAAAACATTTTGTCTGTGCAAACTACTTAAAATATGAACAAGTATGCAGCATAATCTCACTTTTATTCAGGAAGAAGAAGACGTTAGTGACTGTGACTCCGGGCTCACTTGGCAAAAACACCCCCTGACCCTCCACCCCCTATCGCAAAATGTAATGCCCGTGAAAAGGGTAGGTGAACACAGTGTTATATAGAACATAGTCCTGAGCGCACGATTGAAAATGAAAACTAGATATAGTGTATGGTATAAACTATGCACCAAAAAGTGTGATATAAGATGAACCAGGCGTGAAATATAATATGCAATACATTGTGCGCAATGACAGATTCATTGGAGAGCGCGAGATAGCACAGGCACTAGCGCGTGCTATGCGATATGCGCCTTGGAGTGTAATATGCACAGGGCAGTGTTGTGTAACCTAACTAGTCTCTAAAGTTGTAATATAAAATATGTGCTGGGGAGTGTAACGTTGCATATGCACTGTGACAAAGATATGGATCCCAAATTGTAATATGTATGGCATAGCACTGTGCGTTATAACATAGGCATCGAGGAAGGCACGTTAGATGGGGCAATATAACCCGTGCGAAGACAAGTGTGGCATGACATTTTCACGGGGTGGGCTAGAGAGTGTCATAGCATATGCACTAGCTAGTGGAATACAATACAGAGGTGTGTGGCACTCGGCAGGCAATGGTGGGTGTAACACAGCATTGGGCTCTGTCAGGAGCGCGCTGTGACTCGCAAGTGATGTTCGTCCCCTTTCCAGAGAGTAAAATAAAAAGTATTACACATCCGGCAGTGGATGTGTGTTTTATTAACTGTGAGGGGGGTTTCTTGCATAGTTTTGGTCGAATTTTTGTCGAATCCCCTTTGAATGGCTTGGTGTGCAGGTGTATTAAATGTGCCCGTCAATAGCTACCCATGTTTGTATAAATAAACGACAAGGGTGTCTACCGGGATTAGGCACGGTAGAGCATCAGACATGTCAGAGCTTCACTAGTGGTGTAAATACATTCCACGTGGATTAATTGCATGCATAGTCGCCTTTTAATGAATATCACGCAAATCGTCATGGTGATAGGTACGTACGGTTTGTCCAGCATGTCCTAGGTGTGTCTATAAATATATATTTTTTAAAAATAATAAAAAACAGTGGCCGGCCCTGGGGATTAGGGTCCAAAAAATATAATTAGGAGACAGGCCCTGGGGGATGGGGTCATCAGGGCCAATAAATTAGAATAAGAAGGGGAACCACACAGCCCCCCTTCTTAAAAAAATAAAATAAATAAAAGACTGGCATCGTGCCGGAGGCCATGCCCCCTCCATGCAGCACTCTGCAAACGCGCCCCCAACAGGCATCTCCAGTATGCGCCAGGGAGCTGCGCTGCAGACAGGTATTCTGAGGCCAAGCCCCTTTTTACACCTCTCTGCAACGCAGCTCTGTGGCGCTTACTGGAGGTACCTAGTGGTCTAGTGTGACCCTAGGGACCCTTAGGATTCAAGGGGACTTAATCTCTCAACTTAGAACAGCCATAGGGCGCGTTTACACAGTGGTGAAGGGAGGGGACGGGGCCTGAGGTGACGTGTGCAAACACGCACCATGGCACGTTTTAAATTGGGGATATAATTTCCCTTCAATACTGAGGGCCCCTGGGGGCTAACTAGCCCACCAAGTGCTTCCAGTAAGCGCCACTGAGCTGCATTGCAGAGAGGTGGTCCAGGCCGTGCCACTTTTTACACCTCTCTGCAACGCAGCTCTGTGGCACTTACTGGAGGTACCTAGTGGGCTAGTTGGACCCTAGGGACCCTCAGGACTCAAATGAACTTAATCTCCCAACTAAAAACGGGCACAGGGCGTGTTTACACAATGGTGAAAGGAGGGGACGGGGCCTGAGTTAACGTGTGCAAAAACGCCCTGTGGCCTGTTTTAAGAGGTAGTTTTAATCCCCATGCCCTATTATATACTAGGGGCTTATAGAGGAGGTAAGGCTAATCACAGGGGGACCCCAACGCATAATGTTCCCTAGTGTATGTAGGTGTTTTCACTGTATTCTAAGTGTCTTCTAACATAGCACTGGCTCTAGGACTGGTTAGTCAGACTCAGTTACCACCAGTATCCGTCTGAAAAAGTTGAGGGTACAGGATGATTTTGCAACAAGGCTTCTTTCTGCTCTTCTTTTTGTTCTTTCTGCACGTTATCCTTCTTCCTGCACTTATCTTCGTATTTGAGGACTTCTGTTGCTTCTTTCTGCACTTCTTTTGTTTCTTTCTGTGCATTTTTTCTTCTTTCTTCACATGTCCTATCTCTGTAGGCATAGTTAGAAATTAGCATTTAAAAAACCTTTGAAATTAACAGTAAAAACCATAGGTTTCAGGCACGTTATAGTTAGGAATTAGCATTTAAAAAACCTCAGAAATTCACTGAAAAAACCATAGGTTTCAGGGGTGTTATAGTTAGCTGGACTTTTCACTTGTACAAAACCATTGAAATTCCCCCGTTATAGTTAGTTCAGCTAACTATAACTCGCGCGCCCGCAATGCACTGCTGATGACGTCACATATTACATCACTCATGACATGGTGAGTGACATCACTCATGACATCACTGATGACATCTCAAATGACATCACTGATGACATCACTGATGACATCATCCTTGTGATAGAGTGGCAGACCTCCTCTCACCCTAATATAACCTTTGATACACACATTCAAAAATAGAGACTAAAATTTTCAAAACAATGGACATACCAGTACCAGTTACAACAACCTCTTCAGTAATTCTAAGATCCACATACACATCCACTCATTCACCAACAGTCCAATACAGTCACTCATACATGTACTCACTCATCATATGTACTCATACACCTATACATCCTGTTACACAATGCCACTCATCCATAGAGTTACTCACACACATAGTCACTCATGCTAATAAAGAATCAAACATACATTTACTTGCATATACAGTTATACACACACCACCACACTTACTTCTACGGAAACTTACACATACTTAGTCTTTTAAACAATCACTTATAGAAACACATACTTATTCATACAGGAACTCTTTCAATCTCTCACTCTCACATATACTCACATATATACACCAATAGTCACATATACTAGTTTAAAACATATGTAGTTACTCATAAAGACACTATTGAGACAGTCATTCACTCACTAACACACCCATACACACACTGATCCACCCATACAGTCCTGCACACATACTGTGTTCAACACATACAAACAGTGAGTCACTCATTCATGCACCTATGCACTACGTAATACCCCCACCGAACCATGCAGACACTCAGACTGATACTCAAAAAACCAACTAATAACCTATATAGACACCCATGTAGCTACTCACCAACCCATGCAGCCACTTATACACAAAGTGAGAGACTGATACAGATATTTACATATTTAAACATTACTCACTAAGCCATGTATTCACTATGATACACTTAATCAGTCAGTTACACAATCAATTTTTCAAAAACAAATCATCCATTTAGACACTTATATACCCATTTATTCTTCCATCGACCTTGAGATATACATATATAAAACATATTTAATTTTCAGAATAACACACATTCACTGGATGATGTCATCAGTGATGTCATCAGTGATGTCATTTGAGATGTCATCAGTGATGTCATGAGTGATGTCACTGACCATGTCATGAGTGATGTAATATGTGACGTCATCAGCAGTGCATTGCGGGCGCGCGAGTTATAGTTAGCTGAACTAACTATAACGGGGGAATTTCAATGGTTTTGTACAAGTGAAAAGTCCAGCTAACTATAACACCCCTGAAACCTATGGTTTTTTCAGTGAATTTCTGAGGTTTTTTAAATGCTAATTCCTAACTATAACGTGCCTGAAACCTATGGTTTTTTCTGTTAATATATATATATATATATATATATATATATATATATATATATATATATATATATATATATATATATATATATATATATATATATCAAAACCACGCCAGTTCCCAGAAGGAAAAGCACGACACACTCCGGAAACAATTGAGGGCTTTATTTTCAGTGCTAGCAGTCCATGAGATTCAGGCAATTTTCAGTGCTGGCAGTCCATGTGAACTAGTGGCATACGCGTTTCAGCGGTAAGTCGCCTTCATCAGTGCCGGTTACACAGGGTCCATCAGGGGTCAGCAAACAGTACAGCTGCTCTTCAAACCGTTCCTGTTTAAATGATCTTTGTGCCCCTCCTCCAAATCATGTGCCCCTGCATCGCGCTGACACTCCCACAGGCAGTTGCATTCTGGTACCTGCAGTCCGGTTGGGCGGCTGAAGAGTTTCAGGAACGCTCCAAAACATCCAGTGATGCTCCCAATTTGATGAGCACGGGCCACACACCAGCTCAAGTGCCCGCGGGGGTGAAAAAGCAAAGTCCTCCTTGATTCCTTAATCAGGCACACCGTGATGCCTCCTCTCTCCCCAATGCAGTCCATACAACCAAATGGCGATACACCTGCTGGGGGGGCGCCTTGTTTTGCCACCAAAGCAAGAATCCACAGTGCTGGTTTCCCAAGGTGCTCCAGAACGAGGGGGTGTGTCGTTTTGTCAGCAACCAGCTTGCTGACTCTACACCAAAACCACGCCAGTTCCCAGAAGGAAAAGCACGACACACTCCGGAAACAATTGAGGGCTTTATTTTCAGTGCTAGCAGTCCATGAGATTCAGGCAATTTTCAGTGCTGGCAGTCCATGTGAACTAGTGGCATACGCGTTTCAGCGGTAAGTCGCCTTCATCAGTGCCGGTTACACAGGGTCCATCAGGGGTCAGCAAACAGTACAGCTGCTCTTCAAACCGTTCCTGTTTAAATGATCTTTGTGCCCCTCCTCCAAATCATGTGCCCCTGCATCGCGCTGACACTCCCACAGGCAGATGCATTCTGGTACCTGCAGTCCGGTTGGGCGGCTGAAGAGTTTCAGGAACGCTCCAAAACATCCAGTGATGCTCCCAATTTGATGAGCACGGGCCACACACCAGCTCAAGTGCCCGCGGGGGTGAAAAAGCAAAGTCCTCCTTGATTCCTTAATCAGGCACACCGTGATGCCTCCTCTCTCCCCAATGCAGTCCATACAACCAAATGGCGATACACCTGCTGGGGGGGCGCCTTGTTTTGCCACCAAAGCAAGAATCCACAGTGCTGGTTTCCCAAGGTGCTCCAGAACGAGGGGGTGTGTCGTTTTGTCAGCAACCAGCTTGCTGACTCTACACCAAAACCACGCCAGTTCCCAGAAGGAAAAGCACGACACACTCCGGAAACAATTGAGGGCTTTATTTTCAGTGCTAGCAGTCCATGAGATTCAGGCAATTTTCAGTGCTGGCAGTCCATGTGAACTAGTGGCATACGCGTTTCAGCGGTAAGTCGCCTTCATCAGTGCCGGTTACACAGGGTCTATCAGGGGTCAGCAAACAGTACAGCTGCTCTTCAAACCGTTCCTGTTTAAATGATCTTTGTGCCCCTCCTCCAAATCATGTGCCCCTGCATCGCGCTGACACTCCCACAGGCAGTTGCATTCTGGTACCTGCAGTCCGGTTGGGCGGCTGAAGAGTTTCAGGAACGCTCCAAAACATCCAGTGATGCTCCCAATTTGATGAGCACGGGCCACACACCAGCTCAAGTGCCCGCGGGGGTGAAAAAGCAAAGTCCTCCTTGATTCCTTAATCAGGCACACCGTGATGCCTCCTCTCTCCCCAATGCAGTCCATACAACCAAATGGCGATACACCTGCTGGGGGGGCGCCTTGTTTTGCCACCAAAGCAAGAATCCACAGTGCTGGTTTCCCAAGGTGCTCCAGAACGAGGGGGTGTGTCGTTTTGTCAGCAACCAGCTTGCTGACTCTACACCAAAACCACGCCAGTTCCCAGAAGGAAAAGCACGACACACTCCGGAAACAATTGAGGGCTTTATTTTCAGTGCTAGCAGTCCATGAGATTCAGGCAATTTTCAGTGCTGGCAGTCCATGTGAACTAGTGGCATATGCGTTTCAGTGGTAAGTCGCCTTCATCAGTGCCGGTTACACTGGGTCCATCAGGGGTCAGCAAACAGTACAGCTGCTCTTCAAACCGTTCCTGTTTAAATGATCTTTGTGCCCCTCCTCCAAATCATGTGCCCCTGCATCGCGCTGACACTCCCACAGGCAGTTGCATTCTGGTACCTGCAGTCCGGTTGGGCGGCTGAAGAGTTTCAGGAACGCTCCAAAACATCCAGTGATGCTCCCAATTTGATGAGCACGGGCCACACACCAGCTCAAGTGCCCGCGGGGGTGAAAAAGCAAAGTCCTCCTTGATTCCTTAATCAGGCACACCGTGATGCCTCCTCTCTCCCCAATGCAGTCCATACAACCAAATGGCGATACACCTGCTGGGGGGGCGCCTTGTTTTGCCACCAAAGCAATAATCCACAGTGCTGGTTTCCCAAGGTGCTCCAGAACGAGGGGGTGTGTCATTTTGTCAGCAACCAGCTTGCTGACTCTACACCAAAACCACGCCAGTTCCCAGAAGGAAAAGCACGACACACTCCGGAAACAATTGAGGGCTTTATTTTCAGTGCTAGCAGTCCATGAGATTCAGGCAATTTTCAGTGCTGGCAGTCCATGTGAACTAGTGGCATACGCGTTTCAGCGGTAAGTCGCCTTCATCAGTGCCGGTTACACAGGGTCCATCAGGGGTCAGCAAACAGTACAGCTGCTCTTCAAACCGTTCCTGTTTAAATGATCTTTGTGCCCCTCCTCCAAATCATGTGCCCCTGCATCGCGCTGACACTCCCACAGGCAGTTGCATTCTGGTACCTGCAGTCCGGTTGGGCGGCTGAAGAGTTTCAGGAACGCTCCAAAACATCCAGTGATGCTCCCAATTTGATGAGCACGGGCCACACACCAGCTCAAGTGCCCGCGGGGGTGAAAAAGCAAAGTCCTCCTTGATTCCTTAATCAGGCACACCGTGATGCCTCCTCTCTCCCCAATGCAGTCCATACAACCAAATGGCGATACACCTGCTGGGGGGGCGCCTTGTTTTGCCACCAAAGCAAGAATCCACAGTGCTGGTTTCCCAAGGTGCTCCAGAACGAGGGGGTGTGTCGTTTTGTCAGCAACCAGCTTGCTGACTCTACACCAAAACCACGCCAGTTCCCAGAAGGAAAAGCACAACACACTCCGGAAACAATTGAGGGCTTTATTTTCAGTGCTAGCAGTCCATGAGATTATATATATATATGCTCGAACGTTGCCCAACATGATGGAGGCACTCGACAGCAATGTTGAAGTACAAGCCTTTATTTAGGTATGGGCAGCACCCTACACGCTGATAAAGTTCAAACAGCTGTTCCATCGCATGACGCGTTTCGAAGACAGGGCTTCTTCCTCAGAGGCTTAGCGGAAACAAAACGTGCTCTCAGGTCACTTCCCCTAATAAATTGATGCGTGATGGCACGCGCCTCGATGGGGTGCTCCGATGAGACTATGCACTGCCTTCTGGGATTTGAAGTGCCAAAAATTATACGCCGTGGATGGCTGCACTACTTAGCTGGTAAGTTCATTTGTGAGCCGTGTATGGACCTCAGAGTGCAGAGCTGCCCTCAATCCTGCACTGTTGTCCACTTTCAAGGCTTGGTACATCCGTCGCCTTGTGGTCCCCTGGCAATAACGGGATAGTGCACTCCCGACGGCAGGGCTGCCACCAATAGATGTATGCTCGAAGGTTGCCCAACATGAGGGAGGCACTCGACAGCAGTGTTGAAGTACAAGCCTTTATTTAGGTATGGGCAGCACCCTACACGCTGAAAAAGTTCAAACAGATGTTCCATCACCTGACGCATTTCGAAGACAGGGCTTCTTCCTCAGAGGCTTAGCGCAAACAAAACGTGCTCTCAGGTCACTTTCCCTAATAAATTGATGCGTGATGGTACGCCCCTGGATGGAGTGCTCCGATGAGACTATGCACTGCATTCTGTGATTTGAAGCGCGCCCCCTCCCGATCACGTGCTGAATGCTAATTGGCTGTCAAGTGTCTGTCAACATTCGAGAGCATGAACTGTTGGCAGCCATTTGTGCCTCGGTAGAAGCGAGATTGGTTCAGTAAGGGAAATAAGTGTGTGGGGCCAAATCCCGGGGGCAAAATCTGTAAAAATGAATGGGGGACCCAGGGGGGCCCCCCAGCCCCGGGGACTGCTACCCCCCGGAGCTAGAAAATAGACAGGGTGGGGGGGCTGAATGGCCCCCCCAAGCCTAGAGGACCACCACCCCCGGGCCTTCATTGCTTGAGGCATGGGGGTGCCTGGCCCTGGGGACCGCCACCCCCCAGGGCCGGCTCCTACAGTGTCCTGGGGTGCCCATCCCCAGGACACTGTTGTTTGCTATGAGAGGGTGGGAGCCTCCCGCCCTCCCATAGTAAACTTCGTTAGGATTTTGAAAGAGAGAGCAGGGAAACCTGCTCTCTCTTTCAAAATCCAAACGATATTGCTTTTCCACACGGGGAGCTGCATGACAGCAGCTCCCCATGTGGAAAAGCAATGCCGGCTCCCGAAGGATGCGGGGAGCCAGCTGGGACCATGGGGATGTTGGGGCTTCCCCCACGGTCCCCAACGTTTTTTAATAAACCCCGGGGGAAGGGGTCCCCGGGGATAATAAAAATTAGTGATAGGGGCTATTTTTTTTTACGGTATAATAGGAGTCGCGCATCCTAACGCGTTGGGTGCACGATTTCTCTCATGTTGGGTGCGTGGTTCCTAGCATGTTGGGTGCGCGGATCCAAGGAAAAAAAACTGAAATTTATGGGAAATAAACATCAAGCTTAAGTGTTTCGTTCCTGAGTGGCTCTAAAAAGAGCCGTTGTGTTCATTGACAGTTTTTGATACTTATAAGTAAGTACCTATAAAGAGTCTAAAGTTGTTGAGGAAGACTCTGTTTCCTTCATCAGTAAAGTGTACTCCATCTCTCCTATACATCTCCTGCATATGAAAGTGCAGATTGTTATTGTAAATGGACCCCATTCTATAGTCTCGGAGAAAAGCAGAAACAGATTTATTCACATGTTTCCTAGCTTTCTCAATCTGTGGACAAAAATGATTGGACCAGTTTCATTTCTGCCTTTGGCATATGTTAGAATAGACAAAGGCAGTTTTGGGAAAAAGTGAAATCAATTCTGCACAGGTGTCCTTCATAAGCATTTCCAGACCTACCTCAGTCAAGGTGCCTAGGTCATTGCCACCACAGTGCACTATTATGAGGTCAGGGTGTTGGATATGCATAAAGGATTTTACCAATGGCATCAATTGGTGCCACTTTAACCCTCTCTGTCCAATCCATTTAATGTCCACATTTGGCAAACCTAGGTCTTTGTGAATGCCTTTGTTTTCTGCATACCTTTGGCTGCAGACAATATAGCTGTGTCCCACAATCCACACTCTAAGCATCTTGAAGGGAGGTCTGGATGCACTCAGATGGTTTCTGTAAATGAAATGGCAGTTTGAAAAGTAAGATTTTTCTAAAATGGTGGCTAAGATGCAGTTTTGAAAAAAGACAAGAAATCATTGGTTGTTTGACAACCTTCTACACTGAAAGGTAGGGTGCATGTTTCTGTTTTTTAAACGCATGATTCTTATTGGTTAACAAAAACTGATTGAAAGGAACATTATATATGATAAGCTGATATGTTGAAAAGTCAAGCACACTTGCTGTTTTGATTAGCAACATTGTGTGCTGAACTTGTGACCTGTGTGCTCAGTTCAGTGTTCCATGACCTGTTTCTATGGTAACAGGCAGAAGGCAGATTGGGGGTAGGGTTCAAATTTATTTCATTTGGAAAGGGTTGAAATGTTTAACCAATATAAATGTGTTAGCTTTTTAATTAATGTGGGAAGGAATGTGATTTGATGTTTACATGTATATGTGTGGAAAATGAGAGGGAAACTTTGCCATTCTTTGGTTTTGCTGACAGGTGCACAGTGCAGAGATTCTGTATAAGAAAATCTGGAGTGTGACTGATATACTTCTTAATCTACAAAACAACTTGAAAGGTGAGTTATTTAATTGTTAGGGATGTATGTAGTCTATTTTGTTTTCAATCAGACTAATGTATTTCTCCTGCTAAAGTGCAGGGAGTACTTTTTTTGTCTATAATCTTATTGACAGTGTGTGTGCATGTAGAAACCATTCTGTGATAAGCATTTGTGTTTTTCATGTGTTTGCAGACAGATAACTGTGCTGTTTTTATATTTTGGCAGAATTAGAAACCAGTAATTGTTTATGAATTTGCAAAATGAGTCATGTTTCTACACTAAAATGTAGTACTCGTAGATTAAGAAATGTGTTTTGGTCAACTGTGAGTCTGTGTGCATTTGGGTAACCATTGTGTGAGAAGCATTTGGTAACATCATGTATTTGCTGACAGATAACTGTTTTAAAACCTGTCATGTTGTCAAGTTTTAGAAGCATTAGAAGCCAGTCTTTCACACCTTCAATTCCCCAGTCAGTATCCATACACTTCCAGCAAACACCCTGTCACTCCCCTTGCACTCCTCTAGTGACCCATTCAGCACCATGTACTAATTCATTCACTGCACCAAAAGCCAACCACTTATAAATTCACCCAAGCACTCTCCTTGCAGTACTCTAATCATTTAGTCAGTACCCAAGTACTCATACAGTGAGCCAGGCCTTAGCACATGGACTGCTTCAAACGCCTATCCACTATGCATGTAGTCCTCTAAACACCTACACACTTGTCTTTCACACCTTCAATCCCCCAGTCAATATCCATACACTTCCAGGAAACACCCTGTCACTGCCTTTGTACTACTCTACTGATCGATTCAGCACCATGTACTAATCCTTTCACTGTGCCAAAACCCAAACACTTATAAATTCACCCAGGCAGTGTCCTTGCAGTAGTCTAATCATTCAGTCAGTACCCAAGTGCTCATTCAGTGACCAGGCCTTAGCACATGGACTGCTTCAAACGTCTGTCCAGTATGCATGCAGTCCTCTAACCATCTACACACTTGTCTTTCATACCTGCGATCCACCTGTCATTATCCATACACTTTCAGCAAACATCCTGTCACTCCCCTTGCACTCCTCTAGTGACTCATTCAGCACCATGTACTAATCCATTGACTGCACCAAAACTCAACCATTTATAAATTCACCGAGGCACTCTCCTTGTAGTACTCTAATAATTCAGTTAGTACCTAGGTACTAATGTAGTGAACCCGGACTTAGCACATGGACTACTTCAAACGTCTATCCACTATGCATGCTTGCCTCAAATCACCTATACAATTGTCTTTCACACCTTGAATTGCCCAGTCAGTATCTATATACTCTAATAAACATACTGTCACTCCCCTTGCACACCTCCAGTGATTCATCCAGCACCATGTACTAATCTATTCAGTGCGCCAAAACCCCAAAACTTAAAAGATACATGCAGGCACTCTCCTTGCAGTACTCTAATGATTCAGTCAGTATTCAGGTACTCATGCAGTGACCCAGGCCTTAGATAATGGACTGCTTCAAATGTCTGTCTAGTATGCATGCAGGCCTCCAACCACCTACACACTTGTCTTTCACTCCTTCAATATCCCAGTCAGTATTTATACAGTTTCTGCAAACACCCTGTCACTCCCCTTACACTTCTCCAGTGACCCATTCAGCACCATGTACTAATCCATTTACTGCGCCAAAAGCCAAACACTTATAAATTCACTGAGGCACTCTCCTTGTACTTCTCTAATGATTCAGTCAATACCCAGGTACTTATGTAGTGAACCCGGTTTTAGCACATGGACTACTTCAGATGACTATCCACTATGCATGCAGGCCTCTAACCACCTACACAATTGTCTTTCATACCTTCATTTGCCCAGTCAGTATCTATATACTCCAATAAACACCCTGTCACTCCCCTTGCACACCTCCAGTGACTCATTCAGCAGCATGTACTAATCTATTCACTGCGCCAAAACCCAAAAACTGAAAAGATTTATCCAGGCACTCTCCTTGCAGTACTCTAATGATTCAGTCACTACCCAAGTACTCATGCAGTGACCCACGCCTTAGCCCATGGAGTGCTTCAAACGTCTGTCCAGTATGCATGCAGGCCTCTAGTCACCTACACATTTGTCTTTCACTTTTTCAATTAACTAGTCGGTATCTATAAACTCCAGTAAACACTCTTTCAGTCCACTTCCACACCTCTACTTACTCATCTGGCACTATGTAGTAATCTATTTACTGCACCAAAACACAAAAACTTAAAAAGATTAACCCAGGCACTCTCCTTGCAGTAGTGTAATGATTCAGTCAGTACCCAGGTAATCATGCAGTGTCTGAGGTCTTAGCTCATGGACTGTTTAAACATCTATCCAGTATGTATGCAGACCTCTAGTCACCTACACACTTGTCTTACACTTCTTTAATTAACTAGTCAGTATCTATATACTTCAATAAGCACCCTGTCACTCATCTTGCACTCCTCCAGTGACTGATCCAGTACCATGTACTAATCTATTCACTGCCCCAAAACTGAAAAAACGTAAAAGTTTTACCCAGGCACTCTCCTAGCAGTAGTCTAATGAGTCAGTCAGTTCCCAGGTACTCATGTAGTGAACCATGCATTACCACATGGACTGCTTCAAATGTCTATGCAGTATGCATGCAGTCTTCTAACATACTATACACTTGTCTTTAACAGCTTGAATTCCCCAGTCAGTATCCATGTACTTCCAGGAAACACCCTGTTACTCCCCTTGCACTCTTCCAGTGACTTATTCAGCACCTTGTAGTAATGCATTCACTGCGCCAAAACTGAAACACTTATAAATTCACCCAGGCACGCTTCTTGCAATAGTCTAATCATTCAGTCAGTACCTAAGTACTAATGGAGTGAGGCAGGCCTTAGCACATGGATTGATTCAAACGTGTTTCCACTATGCATGGAAGTCTCTGAGTACCAACACAATTGTCTTTCAGACCTTCAATTTCCCAGTCAGTATCTATAAACTCCAATAAACACTCTGTCACTTCAATTGCACACCTCCACTGACTCATTTGGCACTAAGTACTAATCTATTCACTGCACCAGAACCCAAAAACTTACATAGATTCACCCAGTCACTCTGTTTGTAGTACTCTAATGATTCAGTCAGTACTCAGGTAGTTTTGCAGTGATCCAAGTGTTACTCTATGGACTGTTTCAAACGTCTATCCACTATGCGTGTAGGTCTGTAGCCACCTACACACTTGTCTTTTACACCTTCAATATCCCAGACAGTATTCATACAGTTCCCGCAAACACCCTGTCACTCCCTTTATACTTCTCCAATGACTTATTCAGCACCATGTACTAATGTATTTACTGCACTAAAATACAAATACTTATAAATTCACCCAGGCACTCTCCTTGCAATACTCAAAACATTCAGTCAGTATCCAAGTACTATTAAACTGAGACAGGCCTTAAAATATGGATGGATTCAAACACGTATCCACTATGCATGTAGGTCTCTAATCACCTACACACTTGTCTTTCACACCATCAATATCCTAGTCAGTATCCATACACTTCTAGCAAACACCCTGTCACTCACCCAGTGTCTCTCCTTATAGTACTGTAATCATTCAGTCAGTTAGTTTGTAGTCTTTTAGTGAGGCAGGCTTTAGGGCATTGCAGCAGCCCTGCTTCACGCAGCAGAGGTGGATGCGCCGGCTCCGATCTGTAAGGGGAGGATGCGATGACTTTGGCCTTCGTTGCGTAGGTTACTTAGGGGGAAGCTTCACGCACAGGTTTGATGCGACACGCTTCGATGTGGCACGATGTGCGGCGCAGCGTTGACTTCCGGCGCCGCAACTCTCGATGCGCCACGGAACGGGACTCTGCGTCGACGCACACGATGACTGGAGACTTCCACGCACCGGCAGTGGTGCGGCTCGTAAACTGGTTCTGCGACGACCCTCGCAATGTCAGGAATCTTCACGCTTCGGGACGATACTCGACGCACTCGGCGATGCGGGGACCCTGCGTGTTGCGATGGTGCCACGATGAAATTTTCCACGCACTCTCGTTCTTGCGACACGCAATCGGATGATGCGTTGGGTACCAGTTACTCTTGTTCACGCTTCTGCTTCCCAGCTCCAAACACAGTAAAACGACCTCCTGAGGCCCCAAGACTGGGCAAGCACTCCAAGGCAGGTCAGAACTCCTTCAGCAGAGTTCCAGGGGAGCTTGTGGTGAAGTCCTTTTGTTCCTGGGACTTCTTAACAGGGAGCCAGCTCTTCTCAGGCCCTTGGAGATCAGAATCAAAAGAAGGGGACACAGCAAAGTCCTTCCCCTCTCCTTGGCAGCAAAGCAAAACAGCAAGCAGGCAGTCTTCTCCTCTTCAGTCCTTTTCAGCTTTCTCCTTGGCAGAGGTTTCTTCTTAGTTCCAAAGTGATCTAAAGTTTAGGTGTCTGGGGTCCTCTTCTTATACCCCTCCAAGTCTTTGTCTCTCTTTGTTCCAGTGGGGGGATTCCCCTGCTCAAACCGGTTCCTGGGTGTGCTCTGCTCTGGAGCACCTGGTTCCTTTCAGAGTGAGGGGCAGGGTCGTTAGACGCTCAGCAGGAGGTTGAGCCTTCTTTGTGCCAGCAGAGGCAGAGTCCTCAGCCTGGCCAGCAGGGGGTGGAGCCAGCATTGTGTCTGTCAGGGGCAGCCCTATTCAAACCCAGGGACTACTCCTCCCACCCATCTAAAGTAGATCTCCCTATTCACCCTGCTGCTGACTCATCCAGGCTCCTGGAGCCACCTAGCCCATCACATGACACCAGTCAGCCAACCAGCACACAGGCACTCAGGAAGGTTAAACAGGAGAATAGCTACTTTCTAAAAAGTGCTATTCTCACACAGTGAATTTAAAAACCATCTTGCTAAAAAGATGTATAATTAAATTCTGAACACAGAGATACCAAACTTGGATTTTCTATCTTGCCCTTATGGGAAGATAGGCATGTAAACAGCCTTCCCCATTCTATCCTATGGGCAAGATAGCCTCTCAGGAGTGAAAAACGAAAATGGCTGTAATTCACTACCAGGGCATGTTACACACCTCAGTGCATGCCCTACCTTTCAGATACACTGCACCCAGCCCAGGGGGGTACCTAGGGCCACCACAGGGATGCCTGACATGTACAGAAAGGGAAGGATAAGGCCTGGTCAGTGGGTGCACTGGCCAGGTCGACATGGCAGTCCTGGACTGCACATAGGCACTGCAAGCAAGCCTAAGACATCATTTTAGCGCTACTCCTGTGGGTGGCACAATCAGTGCTGCAGCCCACTAGTAGCATTTGAATCACCCGCCCTGGCACACTCAGTGCACTTTACTAGGGGCTAACAGGTGAAACAAATATACCAATCATGGATAACCAATCAATATAACAATTTACCAAGGGAGCACTTGCACTTTGACACTGATCAGCAGTGGCAAAGTGCCCAAAGCATCTAAACCAGCAAAAACGAATTCCAGCATAGCATCAAAAATACAGGAGGTAGAGGCAAAAAGTCAGGGGTAACCACGCCAAAGATGCCAGGTCTAACAGTCAGTATTTATATAAAATGTGTTTGTACAGTAATAGAATAGTATCAATTTGAAAGTTATTAATATACATTTATTTGTGATTATTTTTTACAGATACTGTCTTCACCGTTAAAATAGAGAAATCATGCCAGAAAATAAAAGAAAAAGAAAAGAACAGAGACAGGAGAATTACTTGAAGAAACATCAACCACAAGTATTGAATGAACAACATAATGTGGCAAAAAAAAATCTTCTGGTAAGATCACAAAGCAATTCATTAAAAATGTTTGTAGGACCAAACAGAATGTACAGAATGCTGAAACCTCTGAGAATGCTTCAACTAGAAAAAAAATTCAAAATAAGAGGAAAAGCAAAAAAGCAAATGGACAGTCAACGGAGACAAAGTATGGTAAAAGAAGGCAAAATCAGTATAAGGGAATAAGCAAAAACATATTTTACAAGAGAGTAGTACATAATTTGCTGAAAGATGTGAAGAAATATAAAAAGAGAGCTCTATTTTATAAAAAGAAGAATCATATTGAAACCATTGTTGAAAAGGCTTTTGAAGTAAAAAGGAAACTATTCATTTTAGTATTAAACAGAATTCGATCACTAGATAAACCAATCCATTTAATGAAGGCCAAAAGTAGGAGGAAAAGAGTAATTAATAGAAAAAAAAATTGTAATGTTTTTTGGGGAGAATGGAAACACAGTTCCAGTTCAGAGCCTTTCTTTAATGAAGAGAGTTATTTACAGAGCAATAAATTATTGTATGCAGTTGACACCAGTGGTCGAGGTTATGAGGTTAGAGATGGTTGTCCAATTGACAAAGAGAAAATGGTTGAAAGAAATGCAGAAGAAGTGATAGCTGATGAAGTTCTAGGGAGACGTCATAAACACCCTGTGTACACTTGGGATTGCAGTAGTGTTTGTAGTGTACAACAAGAATCTATTGATAAATTATGTCGTTTTTTACGAGCATATAGTAAAAAAAGTGTTACACAAAAGATGAAGGTGTTGCAAGGACTAGACCCTTGCAGAGTGAGAAAAAATACTGGTTTGCAAGGTCATTCTCTGGCTTGTCTTCCTAGGAAAGTTTGTCAAAGCGTTTTTCACCATTTCAGGATTTTGGCAGTACATCATACTCAAATGCAGAAGTTAGTGAGAAGATTGTATTATGCAAAAAGTCTAGCACTAAAGTTAAATGAGTTGAACAGTGCTCTTTTGCGTTGGTCAGTATCAGATGTGAAGAAGGTTTGTGATGATATTGAGTTTTGTTACTTTGGTCCTCAGCAAGAGAGTGCAGAAACTGACACATTAGTAGAACAAAATGTTGAAGACAATGTAGAAGCCGTGAATACAAAAAATTTTGAGGATGAAATCACAAAGTTTAAGGTAATTTCAGGTGAAAGACCAAATGTTTCTTGTATTTGTTGTTGGCGAATTCACTATAAAAGTCAGACTAGGGGTGTCAATCTGTATTTAAAAAGTGAGATAGAAGATAATGATAAGTGGAAGGAATTTGCAACTTACTTGTTGATAGAGGATTGTTTTGATTTGGGATCTGAGCAGCGTATTTGCAAATATTGTTATAACAAATTAGATGAGAATAAAATGCCTGCTAGACCTGTTCATAATAATCTAGAGTTGGTTGCTATTCCTCCAGAGCTGATAGATTTAAATACTTATGAGTCTATTCTCATTCAATGTGTACACCCGTTTCAGGCTATTGTTCGTATGGTGCCTAAAACAGGTAAATTACCTCCATCAGAGTTACAAAGAGGATTGAAAGGAAGAGTTGTGTATTTACTGTTAGATTTAAGGAAAAATATTGAAACTATTGGTGTAGACCATGCAGAAAATGAACCTCTAGTCATTCTAGTTAATGGTGTTCCTACTAAGAATAAGAAAATCTGGCAAGAGTTAGTGGATGTTAGGAAAGTGCAAAAGGCATCATTGTATCTGATAAAAAATAATGAGTAGTATAGAAATGTGTTTGTAGGAGAAGAAGAAATAGATTTAGCAGAAGATACTGAAACATCAAGTGGACAAATTGAAAAAGTGGACATGTCCAGATGTGATGAAATCTATGAACATTACAGTGTACATCCACTTCATTCCAAAGAGGTGATGGGGAAGACGATTGAGTTGTTCCAAATGAAAAAAGCAAGAGGAAGTCCCATGAGTGTATGGGAAGAGAGTTTGGAAGCTCGTTGTTTCCCGCAGTTGTTTCCAACAGGAAAAGGTGGACGATATGATGAACGTCCTGTGCAGATTCCTGCATCTGAATATCGGACAACAAGATTATATGCAGAAGATCCAACATTTTGACAATGTATCCCTTATATGTTTCATCTTCTGTTTGAAAGTGACTTGTCTGGACTTTCATATGCAGTAAATCACATTTTAAAACTGGAATGCATCTGCAAAATGTAACTGCAAAGGATTTTATGGATAAAGTGCATCAGAGAGATGATCATTTAGAATCTCAGTTGAATAATCTGATGGCATGTCAGCATGGGACTAATGAATATTGGTACCGTCGTCATGGAGAACTGAAATGTATGCTACGGAACTCGGGAACTCCCACATGGTTTGTTACACTAAGCTATGCTGAGTATGCTTGGGATGATTTACTTGAATTTCTTTGAGAGGCAAATTCCAATATAAAAAATATTGAATACAAGACACCTGGAGAATTGTGCTCTTTGGATCCTGTTAATGTATGCAGATATTTCAATCATAGATTTGAAGCTATGATGTCTTTCATCTGCAATAAAAAGAATCCTCCTCTTGGAGAAGTTGTGGATTTCTTTTGGAGAAAGGAGTATCAAGCAAGAGGTGCTCCTCATATACATATGTTTTTATGGATCAAGATCGCCCCCAAATTTGGAACAGATTCAGATGAAACTGTTTTGTCTTTCATTGAAGATTATGCCACATGTGCTGTACCAAATAGCAGAGAAGATAACAACTTAAAACAACAAGTCTTACGATTCCAAAGCCATAGGTGTGGAAAATACTGTCGACAAAAGTACAAGTCAAAGGATAAGTTCTATACCAAATGTCGTTTTGGATTTCCACGTCCTGTATTATCCAAAGGAAGAGTGAACAGTTTTATGTCAGCTATGCGACATACCATCACAAGAAAGTCTCCAAAAAATACCTACAACTTAAGAAGAAGCGAAGAATCAAAATACATAAATGACTACAATCCAGTTATTTTAGCCATGTGGAACGCTAACATGGATATTCAGTAAGTTGCGGACAATTCCATTGCTGTTGCTCGATATGTAACGTCCTACATTACTAAATCAGAAAAGACGGAATTGAAAGAAATGTGGGAAGAGATTTCTCACGGGAAGACTCTAAGTAAGAAATTATACAGTTTCAGTTTGACGATGTTATCACATCGAGAAATTGGAGCATATGAATGCTCAGATCGGTTATCATCTGCAAGTCTATATTCCAAAAGTAGAAGCATCATTTGGGTGAGTCTAGGTCTTGCAGCAATGCGAAATCGGGTACTGAAATCTGTTCAAGAAATTGAATATTTAGCAGAAAAAGAACCAGAAAGTATGGATATTTTGAAAAAGAATATGTTGGACACATATTACCCAAACAGAAGTCATCATCTTGAGAACATGTGTCTCTATGAAGTACTGCAAAACTACACTTTTAAACGGAATACTACAGAATCAATGATAGAAAATATGCATTGATTGGTTCTGAAGGATGTCTGGTGAAACAAAGGAAAGGAAATGTAACTAATCACAGGAAACTGAGTTGCGACACTGCTGACAAAAGGGAATTTTACTCTTTAGCCCTTTTGCAAATGTTCAAACCGTGGCGTTCAGAACTGGAATTACTTGGAGATTTTCAGAGCTATGAAGATTCATTTAATTCTTGTAAAGATAGCATACAATGCAGTGCTTTTGCAAAATATGTGAAAATGTTGAATGATGAAATTGATCAAGAAGCTACAATTGCATCTGAGATTGCTAGAGACAGTTCTCAAGACAGTCAAAGTTCTGCTGCATTGAGTCAAGATCCACTAGGACAACCAATTGTTGAAAATGAAGCAGCGGTTGCCATGAATGAGGTTGAAACAGCAATGTATCAAGCTCAAGAATATGTAATACAGTTAGGAAACTTGGAAGAACAACTAAATGTTGAACAGAAACAAATATATCAACAAGTGAAAGAGCAGATTGACCATGGATTACTTCATGAAAGAAAGGGTGCTCATGTACATCATTTCAACGTATCCGAATGTATGTGAGTGGTCAAGCTGGAACAGGAAAAAGTTTCTTAATTAAAGTAATTACAAGTTATCTGCTGACAACAACTGAGTCGCATTTGTCTTGTGTTGTCACTGCTCCAACTGGGTTGGCAGCACATAACATTAAAGGAATTACTTTACATCATCTACTAATGCTACCAGTAGACCATGAGAACAAATTGGAATACCACAAGCTATCTGGAGAAGCTTGTTGTGAAGTTTCAAGAGTCTTGAAGAAAATGAAACTTCTCATTATTGATGAGGTAAGCATGGTCTCAAACTTGATGCTTGCCTTTGTGCATTTAAGAATGCAGCAAATTCTTAAAACAGAGTATGACGTGTTATTTGGAGGAAAACACGTCATAGTTTTTGGAGATCTAATGCAAATGACTCCGGTAAAAGGACAACCGGTATTAAAAACACTTGCACATGAAGATACCAGAAAGTCTCTTGGTAGTGTTGGTAATGTGAACATTTAGACTTATTTTGAATACAAAGAACTGACAACAAATATGCGACAGGCAAATGATGCTGAATATGGAAGTATTCTTCAAGATATAAGAATTGGAATTCTGACAGAACATGGCAAACAAGCTTTGGAGAGTCGATTACTTTGCAATTTGTTTCCAAGTGAAAATGTAGTTCCTGAGAAAGTGTACATGAAAATGGCAGAAAATAAATCAGTGATCTGCTTAATGCCAACACTGCGCGAGTGTTCTACATTCAACAAAGAACTATTGAAACTGGAAAATGAAGAAATTATATAAATGGAAGCATCTATAAAATAGAGCATGAAGGAATCACTATTATTTTGACGGGAAAGTTGAAAACAAAACTGGATTCTTTAGGAAAAAAAATAACTAAAACAGCTGGTTTAGAAAAGACACTAGATGTGTAAACTGTCGGGTAATTTTAAGGCATAATTTGGATGTAGAAAACGGTTTAGTTAATGGAGCAATGGATAAAGTGGTGGATTTTGTTAATTATCAGAAAAAAGAAGGAATTGAATTTTTAAAAATTAAATTTGATCAGATTGAAGAATTTCCATTTTCTCTGGCATATGCAGTGACTATTCATAAATCTCAAGGATTAAGTGTAGACAGTGCATTGCAGAACATTGGATCTACCGTATTTAAAGAGGGTATGGCATATGTTGCTTTGTCGCGAGTCAGAACCTTATCTGGTTTGTTTTTGATTGATTTTGATGAGACAAAGGTTACTGCAGATGCGAACTGTGTAAAAGAGTATAATAGGTTAAGAAGGGTGTATGCTCCCAATTTAGGTCAATATCCTGTATTTGATAAGCGTGTGGTTGGTCGAAAAAGAAGGTTTGAGAATATCCGTACTGAAGGTGTAGAGAAGGGAGAAGAACAAGATAATATTGTGATTGCAAGTAAAAAGAAAAAGGACACTATTGAAGAGATTGTTGGTTATCAGTTTGAAAATAGTTCAGGTGTCAACTGCTATGCTAATGTAGTGGTCAACGTTGTATTTTATCTTGGAGGTTTGCAAGAACAAACTATGCAGAATCGGCAAAAAAGATTTTGTTCTCTGTTGCATTCTGTTTATGAAAAATTGACAACAGATACAAGTAAAATACAATCTGTTTCAGAGGTTCGTAATCTTTTGGATGTGTGTTCTGGTTCTACACAATTTATACAAAATATCCAACAAGATGCTCAGGAATTTTTAATGTATATGCTTACCATTTTTGAAAATGAAGGTGTAGAAATAGAAAATATTTTTGGCCTTTCTTACAAATGGGAACATCATTGTGAAAATTGCATGTATACATACACCACTAATGTAGACACTGAAAGATTTCTGTATTTAACATTACCAGACTGTAAATCAGTGTCTTTCAATAAATTAGTTAAAGGTGCAAATCAAAACAGGGACTGTAGCCAATGTAAATCAGAAATGTTATCCACATTATTTTTAACAAAATATGGACAATACATAATTTTAATGATGCAACGTTGTACAGCTGATGGAAGAAAAGTGGATACTTTAATAAAGCAATTTGTAGCAACACAACTATCAATATCAGGAAAGACTTTTGTAGCAATTGCAATAATTTTCCATGATGGTCCTTCCACAACATCTGGACATTATACTGCCTATCTAAAATGTGAGAAAGGCTGGACACTTTGTAATGATTCCCAGTTTGTTTTCAAACAACGTTTACCTAGGGAATTACCAAATTCCTACCTAATATTTATAAAGTCAAAGTTTTAGGAAAATAATTCACTCTCTGAGGAATTTATTATTAAAATTTAATAGGATTATCATTGGACAATTTACATAAAAAGGAGTGCAAAAAAACCATTTGGCCTCAAGGAAAGGTATATGTTTGAATTATGGACTTTTTTTGTGCTCATTGACTCGGTGAATATTTTAAAGCGACAACATTTACAGTTTTTATAAGTTAAAGTTATAACATTTTGTTAGCAATAAGCATTTCATATATGTGTGATTTGTATTTTCTGGTATTTTATTGAGAATAGCATGTTGGTTTTTTTTAAACAATCATTTTTTTTTTGCCCACTGTTAAGTGATGAGTACAATTGAAATGACTATTTCTAGTGAAATTCAATATATTCTGAGAACAGCAAAAAAGGCAAATTACTTTGTTTAAATTATGCTGTGTTGTAAAAAATGTATTATTACATGTTATAACTATTTTTTCTTTTCTTTCACAGATCCTAATTCTAAAATACGCAATTTACCCCATTTTACATTACAAAAGAAATCTGAAAAAAATGTGCACCATTTGTAATTTCTATTACTGTGAAGGTAAGTTTAACTAAGTATTAATATGCAGAATGGACAGATCTGCAAGAAGCTACAAAATTTGAACACGTTTTTAAAAACAATCTGTTTATACCTATGTAGTTTTGAAATCTCTCTGTAATCGGATATCATGTGACCTCTAAAAAAACAGATTTGAGTGGTTCATAATATTTCCCATTGTACCTATTGAAGGACCGCAATCATTTCAATCATTCTTCTTTGAGCATCTTTGCAGGCAAAACTCTTTGCTTACCTTCTATCATTCGCAAGCAATTTTAAAAACTGAAATATGTCACCTTTTGTAACATAGTTATTTTGCAAGACACTCTTTCATATTTACAAAGAGAGGAAAAGGCACTCTGTGTACTTTTTCTACTCTATGTACATACAACCTCATCATACACACCACTTTGCGTTGAAAGGGTGTTCTATAATTGTTGTTGTGCGTGATTGCACTGAATACTCATAGAACAAGACACATCTCCAGATTTATCAGAAATCATAAATATCTACATGTGTGTGAATGCTGCACCATTCTCCAATTGGTGTAGGAAAGCACACCAAGGAGTATTGTTTTCATTTCTTCTCATTTTTTAATCTTCAATGCATGCTAAAATGTTCAGCATACATTGAAGGAGAAAAATGTGTTTTCTGATTGCTTTTGTGCAGGAAGGTGTGTCTTCCTGCACAAAAACAAACACCGCATGACACAGATATCCTTGCACCATGGTGCAAGGGTGTCTGTGTCACCACATTGCTGCAGTTTAAGCAGCCATGCAGAGAGAAGCATAGATTTGCAACATATTTATGTACATATGTTGCATCTCTGTGCTTCGGAAGTACTACAGCACACTGCAGTTAAAGAGGTTACTGTGTGATGCTGCAGCACTTTCTCATAGTTCTGCACTTATACATTCACCATACGCTACTAATGCATTAATTCAGTCAATTACATACTACACATACATTCATCTAAACTTTCAAACACTAACAAACAAATATAGCTCTTTTTTTAAACCAGGAAAGTTAGTTCTTAGAAGAACTTTTTATTTTCTTCTTTTTTCTTTTATATTTTTTGGGGGGTTTTTGAACAATTTTTTAATATTTTTGGTTTTTCTTTAAAAAAAAAGGAAAAAACAGAACTGGAGGAACAAAACAATGAACTTCAGGGAAAAACTAGCAATGATGACTCTCTTGCTTTCGGCAGATAAGATCAATTGACTGCTCTCCATAGCATAATACAACATTGCATTTTATGCAGAGCAGTTTTAGGGTTTGAAACTGTTATCGGAGGTCCAAATTTTGCGTAGAAGGATCCACCCTTGAAGTGCTTGGCTGCAATGGATCTGATAGAGCAGGAACAACTCTCATTCTGTGTCATTCCTCCCGAGCAAGGTTCACCGGATGGAGGGTCCTCAGATGCTTCATCATACTTGCTGTTATGCAGGAATATTTTTTGTTCGGATCCCCATGGGACAGCACTCTCTGGCAGATCTTGCAGGTTACTAAGGTGGCATTGGTTTTCGTTTACCCCTCAGGAAAGGTGAAAAATTTCCACACCACAGATGAATATCTTGGTGGGTGTGGTGGTTCTTCCAAAAAATCATCCTCAGATGAATGAGGAGATCCTGGAGATGCCTGCTGCCCTGAAGCCAGTGTTTTAAAAAAAAAGTTAGAGCTAAGTGTAAACTTAGTCCAAAAAAGGTTCTTCTCTGCAAAGAGATGCTCCTCCAAAAGAAGGTCAAAGAAGAATGATTGAAATGGGTGGGGTCTTTCAATAGGTAGAATAGGAAGTGTAATGAACCAATCAAATTTCTTTTTTTCAGGTCACATGGGATCCGCGCACTGTGCGCATAGGCAGCACGCACCAAGCGCGCATCCACGAAATTGAATTTTAAAGGAATATAGGATTAGTAGTAAAAATATATTACTTTTATGAGCAGTTTAAAGTTTGTCATCAATTAATATTCACATGAAATACATATATATATGTTTTTATAAATGTAAAATATTTCGCGGAATTCGCGCACCCACCACGTCTTACACGCACATGACGTACCGCGGAAGCGCGCAAGCGTCGCGTAATGTGCATCGTACATGTCACGTATAGGCTTGGAGTCGCGTACCGGTCACATTACATCTAGGTAATAGCGCACGGAGAGGCTACATCTCACTCGGTTCTATTGACTGAGAAAACTGCACTGAAAACTGCCAATTTGCACTTGCACTTGTTCTGTGTGTTGGCTCTCATTGCGATTTTGCACAACGTGTTTTTAATTGCTTGTCATTTTAAAAAACGAGTGTGTCTTTTAACGGGGGAAATAACTTGCTTATTGGGCTAATTTGCTTACCTGTGGCAAACAGCGTGGGCTCTTTCAGTAGGTCGCAGTCCCCGGTCCGTCACGGCTAACAGTGCCGATTGAACGGAGGGACGGACGCGACTCCGCCCACCTCTCGCCCTTCATTTCCGGGTCCAAGGTATTTCAGGCAGATGGCTTGCCGGCCGCACTACATCTAGGAAATAGCGCAGGGAGAGGCTACCTCTCACTCGGTTCTATTGACTGAGAAAACTGCACTGAAAACTGCCAATTTGCACTTGCACTTGTTCTGTGTGTTGGCTCTCATTGCGATTTTGCACAACTTGTTTTTAATTGCTTGTCATTTTAAAAAACGAGTGTGTTTTTTAACGGGGGAAATAACTTGCTTATTGGGCAAATTTGCTTACCTGCGGCAAACAGCGTGGGCTCTTTCAGGTGGTCGCAGTCCCTGGTCCGTCACGGCTAACAGTGCCGATAGAACGGAGTGTCGGACGCGACTCCGCCCACCTCTCGCCCTTCATTTCTGGGTCCAGGGTATTTCAGGCAGATGGCTTGCCGACCGCGCGCAGCGGGCGCGCCGCTGGCGCGCCGAAGGCTCGCCTAAGGCAAGCCCCTCTGCGCCCGTCCGCGACCGGTCGCCGACCAGAGCCGGCCATTCTGCTAGATGCAGGAGTGATCGGCCGGTTCGCTGGTCACGGAACGAGCTACTGGGTCTCCGGGGTCCTCTCTGCATAAGATCTCAACCATTTAATCTAGCGGCCTCCCCATTGCCACTTAGCTGTGGGACCTGCCACAGGCGAGTGGTTCAGGATAAGGTCCCCAATTCGGGTCAATCTGGTCCACCGGCTTTCACGAAGGAGCGTAAGGTTAACATTAAAGCCTGCCTGATTAATTGCAGATCTTTGGTCAGGCATGCCACGGAGGTGTGGTCTCTTCTCAACGATGGGATATGGGACCTGCTGTTTTTGACAGAAACCTGGCTCCACCGGGATACGGTCACCTCAATTGCACTAGCTATTCCGCCTGGTTTCAACTTCTTCCACGCCAACTGTGAGGGCGGGAAAAGAGTGGGAGGGGTGGCTAGCATCCTTAAGGACTCATGGGAGATGACGTCCTTGGACCCGCTGGCTGAGCGGGACATTGACGGTCTTAATTTCTGCATTCAATTCAATCCGTCGTTTGCCCTTGATGGCATCCTTATCTACCGACCCCCGACTGCGCTACTCCGGCTCTGCTGAACTTATGCAGTCTGATTGCCCAAAAATCAGTACAGTACACACATTTTCTGGTTCTTGGGGATTTTAATGTTCATGCGGACGCGGCTAACTGCGCACAAGCAAGTCAACTCATTTCTGCCTTGGCTGGCGCTAACCTCACTCAACGGGTTCTCTCCCCCATGCACATAGCAGGACATACCCTAGATCTAGTATTTACCTCCCTTACTGATTTAGCTATGGAGTGTCCTATCCCTTTAACGTGGTCTGATCATTATTTGATCCCTTTTGGCTTTGCCCTGCTAACTGGAGGGCAAGCGGAAGGCTCCCGTTGGATGCTAAAGAGAAACTGGAAAAACCTGAATGAGGCAGATTTAAGTACGGTCTTGCAGACTACTCGTGCCCACCTATCCTCTGACCCGAATGCAGACGCAGTTTCCATTCATAAATGGATAGCCTCTGCAGTTGACGCGGTGGCGCCGGTCACAGTAGCCAAATCTACGAGACTGTCCCCGACTGCCGTGTGGTTCTCATGTGCCCTTAAAGCCACTAAAAGCAAGTGCAAAAGACTGGAACGGCAATGGAGAGTGAGCTATAGCGACTCTACAAAGGCTTCCTACAAAAAAGCACTGAAAGACTACCACAGGGACATAAAAACTGCCATGAGAGATCACTTTATCAACCGCATCCAGAATGCAGACCACTCAGGGCGTGAGGTTTTTAAAGTAGTTCAATCCTTTTTTAACCCCAAGGCATTGGAGACCAAAGTAAGTCCCACCCCTGCTTTATGTGGCAAAATAGCAAATCATTTTGATAACCAAATTTTAAAGGTTTACGACTCCTTTGTACCCGCGGTACCCACTACGGTGTCAGACAAATCCCCAATCGCTCTAGGGGCCCCAGTGCTTATCAATTTCACGCCGATACAATCTCTGGAGGCTTTGACCGTCATCCAGAGATGCCGCTCAGGCGCTCCTGACGATCCTTGCCCACCCAAACTCTGGAAAACAATATCTGCCCCCCTGGTGGATTCTTTATTGCAGGTATGGAACTCTTCGCTAGAGATGGGCGTCTTTCCGGATTCCTGGAAACATGCAACTCTTCTGCCATTAAGAAAGAAACCAAATGGTGACCCGGACGACCTCAGCAATCTCCGACCCATTTCCCTGCTCTCCGCCCCAGGCAAATTGTTGGAGAAATTGGTGCAATATCAGTTGACCTCTTTCATCGAGCTTAGAGGGGCCCTGCATGACACACAATCAGGCTTCAGGGCCGGCTTTAACACCGAGACCGCACTCCTCGAGGTTGCAGAGTCAGTCAGATGGGCACTGGATTCAGGCGATTCGGCAATGCTGGTGCTTCTGGATCTGTCTGCGGCGTTTGATACCGTGGACCATTCCATACTGATCCAGAGGTTACAGGCCGCAGGCCTTGGGGGCAAGGTTCTGTCTTGGCTGTCTTCTTATTTGAGTGGCCGCACTCAAAGGGTCGCCCTTAAGCCATATGAGTCCACTCCGAAACAGCTATGGTGTGGCGTCCCACAGGGATCGGCCCTGAGCCCCCTACTCTTTAATCTTTACCTTGCTCCGCTCTTTTCTTTGATCGCCAATTGGGGTGTGAAAGCAATCTCTTATGCTGACGACACCCAGCTGTTTTTCTCTTTTAAAGAGCAAACGGCAGAGGCCTTTAAGAATTTTAGGGGCTGCCTACGTGACATCGTGGTATGGATGAATTCAAACAAATTAAAACTAAATGCGGAGAAGACCGAGGTATTGTTATTCGGTTAGGGCGTTGTCCCTGATGCAGAGCTGTGGTGGCCGGAAGAAATGGGTTCACCTCCCGCCCCTGCCAAATGCATTCAGGACCTAGGGGTGAAATGGGAGTCTGATCTCTCCTTCTTAGCTCAAATACAGCAAGTCTCAGCAACTTGCTTCAGCAAACTAAAAAACCTATCAAAAGTTTTGCACTGCTTACCTGAAGACTGTCGTAAAACAGTAGTCCATGCAACAGTCACCTCGAGGCTGGACTACGCAAATGCCCTGTACCTAGGTCTTCCCAAATACGCGATTCATCGACTCCAGATGGTACAGAATGCGGCTGCGAGACTGGTCTGTCGCCTGCCTTTTCGAGACCACGTCTCTCCGCACCTTCTGAAACTCCACTGGCTTCCAGTGGAGAAGAGAATCGTATTTAAGGCGATGACCCTGGCCTACTGGGCTCTAAGTGGAAGATGTCCGAGCTATCTGGAATATAGACTACGCCCCTACAAACAGACCCGCGCGCTATGCTCAAACTCCCAAAACCTGCTACATTCCTGCCACTTTAGGAAATCGCGACTGGGGGGCAGAACTTTCATGGCTAGAGCAGCCACACTGTTGAACTCCCTGCCAGGCTTCCTTCGTCAGGCTAACACAGAACTTGGCTTCCGGAAGGCATTGAAGACCTGGCTGTTCAAGGCAGACTAATCCCACTTGAGGTGGCTCTTCTTACCTCTCTGTTGTTGCTAGTGCCTGATGTTTTAGCGCCGGGGCGCCCCTGTTTGGGGTAGCTGTCGCGCTTTATAAGCTTCTGTATTATTATTATTATTATTATTATTATTACAATTGCGCACCAAAATACGTACCCAACACGTACCGTACGCAAATGCTTTCGTGCAGGGATCGAGAAAGGTGCGCATAGGGTGCGCGAATCCCCAAAATAATAAAAAATAATAAAGAATTGAAAATATAGTTAAAAAAATATTTAAAAAAATATAATAAAATATTTTTACATTTACAATTTACAATTTTTAAATAAAAAAACATTAAAAACAAATACTATTTTTTAATTTTTAAAATAAATAATTGTAAAAATAATTTTAAAAAATGGTGATAAAAAATATTTAAAAAAATACAATTAAAGGAATTAACACATTGAAATAGAAAAATTTAGAAATCTTATGAAAATCATTAAACATCATAGCTTTAAGAGATAAGTTGTAGATAGGAATTAGCATTTAAAAAACCTTTGAAATTCACTGAAAAAAAATATAGGTTTCATGCACGTTATAGTTAGGAATTGGCATTTAAAAAACCTTAGAAATTCACTGAAAAAAACATAGGTTTCAGGGGTGTTATAGTTAGCTGGACATTTCCCTCGTACAAAACCCTAGAAATTCCCCCGTGATAGTTAGTTCAGCTAACTATAACTCGCGCCCCCGCAATGCACTACTGATGACGTCACATAGTACATGGTCAGTGACATCATTGATGACATCTCAAATTACATCACTGATGACATCAATGATGATGTCATTCATGTGATCATTTGATGCTTCTTGTCACACCCTAATATAACCTTTCATACACCCACTTTAAATTACATACTGCCGCTCTCAAAACCATAGACAATCCAACACCAATAAGTACATACCCCATCACTGACTCTTAGATCTAAACACTCATGCACTCACTCATCTGTACAGTCACTCATACTTATGGTCACTCAGTACATGACTATCATATGCACTCATACACCTATATAGACACTCCCAAACTGCTGTTCATCCATAGAGTTACTCACGCATATACTCAGTCATCTAAGTAATTAATCACACTGCCATTTACTCACCTATACAATTATACATGCACAAGCTCAAATACTCATACAAATACTAGCACATTTTTATGGTCTTATAAAATCAATGATACAAGCATATACTCATCCATACAGCCACTCACACTATCACACACTCTCAGTTATAGTTATTTCTGTACTCCAACATACATATATACTGCCGTTCACATATGTAATAAATTACACATGTATAATGAAATATATATTCACTCACTAACACAACCATGCATACACTCACCCACCCTTACAGTCCATCATAGTTGCACTCTTAAAACCATGCACCCACTGAATCACCCACTCACACATCTATGCACAGAGTCACACACACTCCACCCACTCAAACACTCAGGCACCCATACAGATACTTAGACAACCAATCAATAACCCATATAGACACTCATGTAGTTGTTCAAAAACCCATGCAGCTGCTTACACACCAACAGACAGACAGATACAGACATTCACACAGTTTAGTCACTAGTCTGCAGTTACATAGATTTAAATGCTCACTTATAGTGTGGTTGGTCGAAAAAGAAGGTTTGAGAATATCTGTACTGAAGGTGTAGAGAAGGGAGAAGAACAAGATAATGTTGTGATTGCAAGTAAAAAGAAAAAGGACACTATTGAAGAGATTGTTGGTTATCAGTTTGAAAATAGTTCAGGTGTCAACTGCTATGCTAATGTAGTGGTCAACGTTGTTTTTTATCTTGAAGGTTTGCAAGAACAAACGATGCAGAATCGGCAAAAAAGATTTTGTTCTCTGTTGCATTCTGTTTATGAAAAATTGACAACAGATACAAGTAAAATACAATCTGTTTCAGATGTTCGTAATCTTTTGGATGTGTGTTCTGGTTCTACACAATTTATACAAAATATCCAACAAGATGCTCAGGAATTTTTAATGTATATGCTTACCATTTTTGAAAATGAAGGTGTAGAAATAGAAAATATTTTTGGCCTTTCTTACAAATGGGAACATCATTGTGAAAATTGCATGTATACATACACCACTAATGTAGACACTGAAAGATTTCTGTATTTAACATTACCAGACTGTAAATCAGTGTCTTTCAATAAATTAGTTAAAGGTGCAAATCAAAACATGGAGTGTAGCCAATGTAAATCAGAAATGTTATCCACATTATTTTTAACAAAATATGGACAATACATAATTTTAATGATGCAACGTTGTACAGCTGATGGAAGAAAATTGGATACTTTAATAAAGCAATTTGTAGCAACACAACTATCAATATCAGGAAGGACTTTTGTAGCAATTGCAATAATTTTCCATTATGGACCTTCCACAACATCTGGACATTATACTGCCTATCTAAAATGTGAGAAAGGCTGGACACTTTGTAATGATTCCCAGTTGGTATTCAAACAACGTTTACCTAGGGAATTACTAAATTCCTACCTAATATTTTTAAAGTCAAAGTTTTAGGAAAATAATTCACTCTCTGAGGAATTTATTATTAAAATTTAATAGGATTATCATTGAACAATTTACATAAAAAGGAGTGCAAAAATACCATTTGGCCTCAAGGAAAGGTATATGTTTGAATTATGGACTTTTTGTGCTCATTGACTCGGTGAATATTTTAAAGCGACAACATTTACAGTTTTTATAAGTTAAAGTTATAACATTTTGTTAGCCATAAGCATTTCATATATGTGTGATTTGTATTTTCTGGTATTTTATTGAGAATAGCATGTTGGGTTTTTTTAAACAATCTTTTTGATTGTTTGTTTTTTTGCCCGCTGTTAAGTGATGAGTACAATTGAAATGACTATTTCTAGTGAAATTCAATATATTCTGAGAACAGCAAAAAAGGCAAACAAATTACTATGTTTAAATAATGCTGTGTTGTTGGAAATGTATTATTACATGTTATAACTATTTTTTCTTTTCTTTCACAGATCCTAATTCTAAAATAAGCAATTTACCCCAATTTACATTACAAAAGAAATCTGAAAAAAATGTGCACCATTTGTAATTTCTATTACTGTGAAGGTAAGTTTAACTAAGTATTAATATGCAGAATGGACAGATCTGCAAGAAGCTACAAGGTTTGAACACGTTTTTAAAAACAATCTGTTTATACCTATGTAGTTTTGAAATCTCTCTGTCATCGGATATCATGTGACCTCTAAAAAAACAGATTTGAGTGGTTCATAATATTTCCCATTGTACCTATTGAAGGACCGCAATCATTTCAATCATTCTTCTTTGAGCATCTTTGCAGGCAAAACTCTTTGCTTACCTTCTATCATTCGCAAGTTTTTAAAAACTGAAATATGTCACCTTTTGTAACATAGTTATTGTGCAAGACACTCTTTCATATTTACAAAGAGAGGAAAAGGCACTCTGTGTACTTTTTCTACTCTATGTAAATACACCCTCATCATACACACCACTTTGCATTGAAGGAGTGTTCTATAATTGTTGTTGTGCGTGATTGCACTGAATACTCATAGAACAAGACACATCTCCAGATTTATCAGAAATCATAAATATCTATATGTGTGTGAATGCTGCACCATTCTCCAATTGGTGTAGGAAAGCACACCAAGGAGTATTGTTTTCATTTCTTCTCATTTTTTAATTTTCAATGCATGCTAAAATGTTCAGCATACATTGAAGGAGAAAAATGTGTTTTCTGATTGCTTTTGTGCAGGAAGGTGTGTCTTCCTGCACAAAAACAAACACCACATGACACAGATATCGTTGCACCATGGTGCAAGGGTGTCTGTGTCACCACATGGCTGCAGTTTAAGCAGCCATGCAGAGAGAAGCATATTTATGTACATATGTTGCATCCCTGTGCTTCGGAAGTACTACAGCACACTGCAGTTAAAGAGGTTACTGTGTGATGCTGCCGCACTTTCTCATAGTTCTGCACTTATACATTCACCATACGCTGCTAATGCATTAATTCAGTCAATTACATACTACACATACATTCATCTAACTTTCAAACACTAACAAACAAATATAGCTCTTTTTTTAAACCAGGAAAGTTAGTTCTTAGAAGAACTTTTTATTTTCTTCTTTTTTTCTTTTATATTTTTTGGGGGGTTTTTGAACAATTTTTTAATATTTTTGGTTTTTCTTTAAAAAAAAAAGGAAAAACAGAACTGGAGGAACAAAACAATGAACTTCAGGGAAAAAAAAACTAGCAATGATGACTCTCTTGCTTTCGGCAGATAAAATCAATTGACTGCTCTCCATAGCATAATACAGCATTGCATTTTATGCAGAGCAGTTTTAGGGTTTGAAACTGTGGACGGAGGTCCAAATTTTGCGTAGAAGGATCCACCCTTGAAGTGCTTGGCTGCAATGGATCTGATAGAGCAGGAACAACTCTCATTCTGTGTCATTCCTCCCGAGCAAGGTTCACTGGATGGAGGGTCCTCAGATGCTTCATCATACTTGCTGTTATGCAGGAATATTTTTTGTTCGGATCCCCACGGGACAGCACTCTCTGGCAGATCTTGCAGGTTACTAAAATGGCATTGGTTTTCGTTTATCCCTCAGGAAAGGTTAAAAATTTCCACAACACAGATGAATATCTTGGTGGGCGTGATGGTTCTTCCAAAAAATAATCCTCAGATGAATGAGGAGATCCTGGAGATGCCTGCTGCCCTGAAGCCAGTGTTTTAAAAAAAAAGTTAGAGCTAAGTGTAAACTTAGTCCAAAAAAGGTTCTTCTCTGCAAAGAGATGCTCCTCCAAAAGAAGGTCAAAGAAGAATGATTGAAATGGGTGGGATCTTTCAATAGGTAGAATAGGAAGTGTAATGAACCAATCAAATTTCTTTTTTTCAGGTCACATGGGATCCGCGCACTGTGCGCATAGGCAGCACGCACCGAGCGCGCATCCACGAAATTGAATTTAAAAGGAATATAGGATTAGTAGTAAAAATATATTACTTTTATGAGCAGTTTAAAGTTTGTCATCAATTAATATTCACATGAAATACATATATATATGTTTTTATAAATGTAAAATATTTCGCGGAATTCGCGCACCCACCACGTCTTACACGCACATGACGTACCGCGGAAGCGCGCAAGCGTCGCGTAATGTGCATCGTACGTGTCACATATAGGCTTGGAGTAGCGTACCGGTCGCATTACAATTGCGCACCAAAATACGTACCCAACGCATACCGTACGCAAATGCTTTCGCGCAGGGATCGAGAAAGGTGCGCATAGGGTGCGCGAATCCCAAAAATAATAAAAAATAATAAAGTATTGAAAATATAGTTAAAAAAATATTTTAAAAAATATAATAAAATATTTTTACATTTACAATTTACAATTTTTAAATAAAAAAAACATTAAAAACAAATACTATTTTTTAATTTTTAAAATAAATAATTGTAAAAATAATTTTAAAAAATGGTGATAAAAAAATATTTAAAAAAATATAATTAAAGGAATTGACACATTGAAATAGAAAAATTTAGAAATCTCATGAAAAACATTAAACATCATAGCTTTAAGAGATAAGTTGTAGATAGGAATTACCATTTAAAAAACCTTTGAAATTCACTGAAAAAAAACATAGGTTTCATGCACGTTATAGTTAGGAATTGGCATTTAAAAAACCTTAGAAATTCACTGAAAGAAACATAGGTTTCAGGGGTGCTATAGTTAGCTGGACATTTCCCTCGTACAAAACCCTAGAAATTCCCCCGTGATAGTTAGTTCAGCTAACTATAACTCGCGCCCCCGCAATGCACTACTGATGACGTCACATAGTACATGGTCAGTGACATCATTGATGACATCTCAAATTACATCACTGATGACATCACTGATGATGTCATTCATGTGATCATTTGATGCTTCTTGTCACACCCTAATATAACCTTTCATACACCCACTCTAAATTACATACTGCCGCTCTCAAAACCATAGACAATCCAACACCAATAAGTACATACCCCATCACTGACTCTTAGATCTAAACACTCATGCACTCACTCATCTGTACAGTCACTCATACTTATGGTCACTCAGTACATGACTATCATATGCACTCATACACATATATAGACACTCCCACACCGCTGTTCATCCATAGAGTTACTCACGCATATACTCAGTCATCCAAGTAATTAATCACACTGCCATTTACTCACCTATACAATTATACATGCACAAGCTCAAATACTCATACAAATACTAGCACATTTTTATGGTCTTATAAAATCAATGATACAAGCATACACTCATCCATACAGCCACTCACACTATCACACACTCTCAGTTATAGTTATTTCTGTACTCCAACATGCATATATACTGCCGTTCACATATGTAATAAATTACACATGTATAATGAAATATATATTCACTCACTAACACAACCATGCATACACTCACCCACCCTTACAGTCCATCATAGTTGCACTCTTAAAACCATGCACCCACTGAATCACCCACTCACACATCTATGCACAGAGTCACACACACTCCACCCACTCAAACACTCAGGCACCCATACAGATACTTAGACAACCAATCAATAACCCATATAGACACTCATGTAGTTGTTCAAAAACCCATGCAGCTGCTTACACACCAACAGACAGACAGATACAGACATTCACACAGTTTAGTCACTAGTCTGCAGTTACATAGATTTAAATGCTCACTTATAGTGTGGTTGGTCGAAAAAGAAGGTTTGAGAATATCTGTACTGAAGGTGTAGAGAAGGGAGAAGAACAAGATAATGTTGTGATTGCAAGTAAAAAGAAAAAGGACACTATTGAAGAGATTGTTGGTTATCAGTTTGAAAATAGTTCAGGTGTCAACTGCTATGCTAATGTAGTGGTCAACGTTGTTTTTTATCTTGAAGGTTTGCAAGAACAAACGATGCAGAATCGGCAAAAAAGATTTTGTTCTCTGTTGCATTCTGTTTATGAAAAATTGACAACAGATACAAGTAAAATACAATCTGTTTCAGATGTTCGTAATCTTTTGGATGTGTGTTCTGGTTCTACACAATTTATACAAAATATCCAACAAGATGCTCAGGAATTTTTAATGTATATGCTTACCATTTTTGAAAATGAAGGTGTAGAAATAGAAAATATTTTTGGCCTTTCTTACAAATGGTAACATCATTGTGAAAATTGCATGTATACATACACCACTAATGTAGACACTGAAAGATTTCTGTATTTAACATTACCAGACTGTAAATCAGTGTCTTTCAATAAATTAGTTAAAGGTGCAAATCAAAACATGGAGTGTAGCCAATGTAAATCAGAAATGTTATCCACATTATTTTTAACAAAATATGGACAATACATAATTTTAATGATGCAACGTTGTACAGCTGATGGAAGAAAATTGGATACTTTAATAAAGCAATTTGTAGCAACACAACTATCAATATCAGGAAGGACTTTTGTAGCAATTGCAATAATTTTCCATTATGGACCTTCCACAACATCTGGACATTATACTGCCTATCTAAAATGTGAGAAAGGCTGGACACTTTGTAATGATTCCCAGTTGGTATTCAAACAACGTTTACCTAGGGAATTACTAAATTCCTACCTAATATTTTTAAAGTCAAAGTTTTAGGAAAATAATTCACTCTCTGAGGAATTTATTATTAAAATTTAATAGGATTATCATTGAACAATTTACATAAAAAGGAGTGCAAAAATACCATTTGGCCTCAAGGAAATTTATATGTTTGAATTATGGACTTTTTGTGCTCATTGACTCGGTGAATATTTTAAAGCGACAACATTTACAGTTTTTATAAGTTAAAGTTATAACATTTTGTTAGCCATAAGCATTTCATATATGTGTGATTTTTATTTTCTGGTATTTTATTGAGAATAGCATGTTGGGTTTTTTTAAACAATCTTTTTGATTGTTTGTTTTTTTGCCCACTGTTAAGTGATGAGTACAATTGAAATGACTATTTCTAGTGAAATTCAATATATTCTGAGAACAGCAAAAAAGGCAAACAAATTACTTTGTTTAAATTATGCTGTGTTGTAAAAAATGTATTATTACATGTTATAACTATTTTTTCTTTTCTTTCACAGATCCTAATTCTAAAATAAGCAATTTACCCCAATTTACATTACAAAAGAAATCTGAAAAAAATGTGCACCATTTGTAATTTCTATTACTGTGAAGGTAAGTTTAACTAAGTATTAATATGCAGAATGGACAGATCTGCAAGAAGCAACAAGGTTTGAACACGTTTTTAAAAACAATCTGTTTATACCTATGTAGTTTTGAAATCTCTCTGTCATCGGATATCATGTGACCTCTAAAAAAACAGATTTGAGTGGTTCATAATATTTCCCATTGTACCTATTGAAGGACCGCAATCATTTCAATCATTCTTCTTTGAGCATCTTTGCAGGCAAACTCTTTGCTTACCTTCTATCATTCGCAAGTTTTTAAAAACTGAAATATGTCACCTTTTGTAACATAGTTATTGTGCAAGACACTCTTTCATATTTACAAAGAGAGGAAAAGGCACTTTGTGTACTTTTTCTACTCTATGTAAATACAACCTCATCATACACACCACTTTGCATTGATAGGGTGTTCTATAATTGTTGTTGTGCGTGATTGCACTGAATACTCATAGAACAAGACACATCTCCAGATTTATCAGAAATCATAAATATCTATATGTATGTGAATGCTGCACCATTCTCCAATTGGTGTAGGAAAGCACACCAAGGAGTATTGTTTTCATTTCTTCTCATTTTTTAATCTTCATTGCATGCTAAAATGTTCAGCATACATTGAAGGAGAAAAATGCGTTTTCTGATTGCTTTTGTGCAGGAAGGTGTGTCTTCCTGCACAAAAACAAACACCACATGACACAGATATCCTTGCACCATGGTGCAAGGGTGTCTGTGTCACCACATGGCTGCAGTTTAAGCAGCCATGCAGAGAGAAGCATATTTATGTACATATGTTGCATCCCTGTGCTTCGGAAGTACTACAGCACACTGCAGTTAAAGAGGTTACTGTGTGATGCTGCAGCACTTTCTCATAGTTCTGCACTTATACATTCACCATACGCTGCTAATGCATTAATTCATTCAATTACATACTACACATACATTTATCTAACTTTCAAACACTAACAAACAAATATAGCTCTTTTTTTAAACCAGGAAAGTTAGTTCTTAGAAGAACTTTTTCTTTTCTTCTTTTTTCTTTTATATTTTTTGGGGGGGTTTTGAACAATTTTTTAATATTTTTGGTTTTTCTTTAAAAAAAAGGAAAAAACAGAACTGGAGGAACAAAACAATGAACTTCAGGGAAAAAAAAAACTAGCAATGATGACTCTCTTGCTTTCGGCAGATAAGATCAATTGACTGATCTCCATAGCATAATACAACATTGCATTTTATGCAGAGCAGTTTTAGGGTTTGAAACTGTTATCGGAGGTCCAAATTTTGCGTAGAAGGATCCACCCTTGAAGTGCTTGGCTGCAATGGATCTGATAGAGCAGGAACAACTCTCATTCTGTGTCATTCCTCCCGAGCAAGGTTCACCGGATGGAGGGTCCGCAGATGCTTCATCATACTTGCTGTTTTGCAGGAATATTTTTTGTTCGGATCCCCACGGGACAGCACTCTCTGGCAGATCTTGCAGGTTACTAAGGTGGCATTGGTTTTCGTTTACCCCTCAGGAAAGGTGAAAAATTTCCACACCACAGATGAATATCTTGGTGGGCGTGGTGGTTCTTCCAATAAATAATCCTCAGATGAATGAGGAGATCCTGGAGATGCCTGCTGCCCTGAAGCCAGTGTTTTAAAAAAAAAGTTAGAGCTAAGTGTAAACTTAGTCCAAAAAAGGTTCTTCTCTGCAAAGAGATGCTCCTCCAAAAGAAGGTCAAAGAAGAATGATTGAAATGGGAGGGGTCTTTCAATAGGTAGAATAGAAAGTGTAATGAACCAATCAAATTTCTTTTTTTCAGGTCACATGGGATCCGCGCACTGTGCGCATAGGCAGCACGCACCGAGCGCGCATCCACGAATTGAATTTAAAAGGAATATAGGATTAGTAGTAAAAATATATTACTTTTATGAGCAGTTTAAAGTTTGTCATCAATTATTATTCACATGGAATACATATATATATGTTTTTATAAATGTAAAATATTTCACGGAATTCGCGCACCCACCACGTCTTACACGCACATGACGTACCGCGGAAGCGCGCAAGCGTCGCGTAATGTGCATCGTACGTGTCACATATAGGCTTGGAGTAGCGTACCGGTCGCATTACAATTGCGCACCAAAATCCGTACCCAACGCATACCGTACGCAAATGCTTTCGCGCAGGGATCGAGAAAGGTGCGCATAGGGTGCGCGAATCCCAAAAATAATAAAAAATAATAAAGTATTGAAAATATAGTTAAAAAAATATTTTAAAAAATATAATAAAATATTTTTACATTTACAATTTACAATTTTTAAATAAAAAAAACATTAAAAACAAATACTATTTTTTAATTTTTAAAATAAATAATTGTAAAAATAATTTTAAAAAATGGTGATAAAAAAATATTTAAAAAAAATATAATTAAAGGAATTGACACATTGAAATAGAAAAATTTAGAAATCATATGAAAATCATTAAACATCATAGCTTTAAGAGATAAGTTGTAGATAGGAATTAGCATTTAAAAAACCTTTGAAATTCACTGAAACAAAACATAGGTTTCATGCACGTTATAGTTAGGAATTGGCATTTAAAAAACCTTAGAAATTCACTGAAAAAAACATAGGTTTCAGGGGTGCTATAGTTAGCTGGACATTTCCCTCGTACAAAACCCTAGAAATTCCCCCGTGATAGTTAGTTCAGCTAACTATAACTCGCGCCCCCGCAATGCACTACTGATTTCGTCACATAGTACATGGTCAGTGACATCATTGATGACATCTCAAATTACATCACTGATGACATCACTGATGATGTCATTCATGTGATCATTTGATGCTTCTTGTCACACCCTAATATAACCTTTCATACACCCACTCTAAATTACATACTGCCGCTCTCAAAACCATAGACAATCCAACACCAATAAGTACATACCCCATCACTGACTCTTAGATCTAAACACTCATGCACTCACTCATCTGTACAGTCACTCATACTTATGGTCACTCAGTACATGACTATCATATGCACTCATACACCTATATAGACACTCCCACACCGCTGTTCATCCATAGAGTTACTCACGCATATACTCAGTCATCCAAGTAATTAATCACACTGCCATTTACTCACCTATACAGTTATACATGCACAAGCTCAAATACTCATACAAATACTAGCACATTTTTATGGTCTTATAAAACCAATGATACAAGCATACACTCATCCATACAGCCACTGACACTATCACACACTCTCAGTTATAGTATTTCTGTACTCCAACATACATATATACTGCCGTTCACATATGTAATAAATTACACATGTATAATGAAATATATATTCACTCACTAACACAACCATGCATACACTCACCCACCCTTACAGTCCATCACAGTTGCACTCTTAAAACCATGCACCCACTGAATCACCCACTCACACATCTATGCACAGAGTCACACACACTCCACCCACTCAAACACTCAGGCACCCATACAGATACTTAGACAACCAATCAATAACCCATATAGACACTCATGTAGTTGTTCAAAAACCCATGCAGCTGCTTACACACCAACAGACAGACAGATACAGACATTCACACAGTTTAGTCACTAGTCTGCAGTTACATAGATTTAAATGCTCACTTATAGTGTGGTTGGTCGAAAAAGAAGGTTTGAGAATATCTGTACTGAAGGTGTAGAGAAGGGAGAAGAACAAGATAATGTTGTGATTGCAAGTAAAAAGAAAAAGGACACTATTGAAGAGATTGTTGGTTATCAGTTTGAAAATAGTTCAGGTGTCAACTGCTATGCTAATGTAGTGGTCAACGTTGTTTTTTATCTTGAAGGTTTGCAAGAACAAACGATGCAGAATCGGCAAAAAAGATTTTGTTCTCTGTTGCATTCTGTTTATGAAAGATTGACAACAGATACAAGTAAAATACAATCTGTTTCAGATGTTCGTAATCTTTTGGATGTGTGTTCTGGTTCTACACAATTTATACAAAATATCCAACAAGATGCTCAGGAATTTTTAATGTATATGCTTACCATTTTTGAAAATGAAGGAGTAGAAATAGAAAATATTTTTGGCCTTTCTTACAAATGGGAACATCATTGTGAAAATTACATGTATACATACACCACTAATGTAGACACTGAAAGAGTTCTGTATTTAACATTACCAGACTGTAAATCAGTGTCTTTCAATAAATTAGTTAAAGGTGCAAATCAAAACATGGAGTGTAGCCAATGTAAATCAGAAATGTTATCCACAATATTTTTAACAAAATATGGACAATACATAATTTTAATGATGCAACGTTGTACAGCTGATGGAAGAAAATTGGATACTTTAATAAAGCAATTTGTAGCAACACAACTATCAATATCAGGAAGGACTTTTGTAGCAATTGCAATAATTTTCCATTATGGACCTTCCACAACATCTGGACATTATACTGCCTATCTAAAATGTGAGAAAGGCTGGACACTTTGTAATGATTCTCAGTTGGTATTCAAACAACGTTTACCTAGGGAATTACTAAATTCCTACCTAATATTTTTAAAGTCAAAGTTTTAGGAAAATAATTCACTCTCTGAGGAATTTATTATTAGAATTTAATAGGATTATCATTGAACAATTTACATAAAAAGGAGTGCAAAAATACCATTTGGCCTCAAGGAAAGGTATATGTTTGAATTATGGACTTTTTTGTGCTCATTGACTCGGTGAATATTTTAAAGCGACAACATTTACAGTTTTTATAAGTTAAAGTTATAACATTTTGATAGCCATAAGCATTTCATATATGTGTGATTTGTATTTTCTGGTATTTTATTGAGAATAGCATGTTGGTTTTTTTTAAACAATCTTTTTTATTGTTTGTTTTTTTGCCCGCTGTTAAGTGATGAGTACAATTGAAATGACTATTTCTAGTGAAATTCAATATATTCTGAGAACAGCAAAAAAGGCAAACAAATTACTTTGTTTAAATTATGCTGTGTTGTAAAAAATGTATTATTACATGTTATAACTATTTTTTCTTTTCTTTCACAGATCCTAATTCTAAAATAAGCAATTTACCCCAATTTACATTACAAAAGAAATCTGAAAAAAATGTGCACCATTTGTAATTTCTATTACTGTGAAGGTAAGTTTAACTAAGTATTAATATGCAGAATGGACAGATCTGCAAGAAGCTACAAGATTTGAACATGTTTTTAAAAACAATCTGTTTATACCTATGTAGTTTTGAAATCTCTCTGTCATCGGATATCATGTGACCTCTAAAAAAACAGATTTGAGTGGTTCATAATATTTCCCATTGTTCCTATTGAAGGACCGCAATCATTTCAATCATTCTTCTTTGAGCATCTTTGCAGGCAAAACTCTTTGCTTACCTTCTATCATTCGCAAGTTTTTAAAAACTGAAATATGTCACCTTTTGTAACATAGTTATTGTGCAAGACACTCTTTCATATTTACAAAGAGAGGAAAAGGCACTCTGTGTACTTTTTCTACTCTATGTAAATACAACCTCATCATACACACCACTTTGCATTGAAAGGGTGTTCTATAATTGTTGTTGTGCATGATTGCACTGAATACTCATAGAACAAGACACATCTCCAGATTTATCAGAAATCATAAATATCTATATGTGTGTGAATGCTGCACCATTCTCCAATTGGTGTAGGAAAGCACACCAAGGAGTATTGTTTTCATTTCTTCTCATTTTTTAATCTTCAATGCCTGCTAAAATGTTCAGCATACATTGAAGGAGAAAAATGCGTTTTCTGATTGCTTTTGTGCAGGAAGGTGTGTCTTCCTGCACAAAAACAAACACCACATGACACAGATATCCTTGCACCATGGTGCAAGGGTGTCTGTGTCACCACAGGGCTGCAGTTTAAGCAGCCATGCAGAGAGAAGCATAGATTTGCAACATATTTATGTACATATGTTGCATCCCTGTGCTTCGGGAGTACTACAGCACACTGCAGTTAAAGAGGTTACTGTGTGATGCTGCAGCACTTTCTCATAGTTCTGCACTTATACATTCACCATACGCTGCTAATGCATTAATTCAGTCAATTACATACTACACATACATTCATCTAACTTTCAAACACTAACAAACAAATATAGCTCTTTTTTTAAACAAGGAAAGTTAGTTCTTAGAAGAACTTTTTATTTTCTTCTTTTTTCTTTTATATTTTTTGGGGGGGTTTTGAACAATTTTTTAATATTTTTGGTTTTTCTTAAAAAAAAAAGGAAAAAACAGAACTGGAGGAACAAAACAATGAACTTCAGGGAAAAAAAAACTAGCAATGATGACTCTCTTGCTTTCGGCAGATAAGATCAATTGACTGCTCTCCATAGCATAATACAGCATTGCATTTTATGCAGAGCAGTTTTAGGGTTTGAAACTGTGGACGGAGGTCCAAATTTTGCGTAGAAGGATCCACCCTTGAAGTGCTTGGCTGCAATGGATCTGATAGAGCAGGAACAACTCTCATTCTGTGTCATTCCTCCCGAGCAAGGTTCATCGGATGGAGGGTCCTCAGATGCTTCATCATACTTGCTGTTCCGCAGGAATATTTTTTGTTCAGATCCCCACGGGACAGCACTCTCTGGCAGATCTTGCAGGTTACTAAGGTGGCATTGGTTTTCGTTTACCCCTCAGGAAAGGTGAAAAATTTCCACACCAAAGATGAATATCTTGGTGGGCGTGGTGGTTCTTCCAAAAAATCATCCTCAGATGAATGAGGAGATCCTGGAGATGCCTGCTGCCCTGAAGCCAATTTTTTTAAAGAAAAGTTAGAGCTAAGTGTAAACTTAGTCCAAAAAAGGTTCTTCTCTGCAAAGAGATGCTCCTCCAAAAGAAGGTCAAAGAAGAATGATTGAAATGGGTGGGGTCTTTCAATAGGTAGAATAGGAAGTGTAATGAACCAATCAAATTTCTTTTTTCAGGTCACATGGGATCCGCGCACTGTGCGCATAGGCAGCACGCACCGAGCGCGCATCCACGAAATTGAATTTAAAAGGAATATAGGATTAGTAGTAAAAATATATTACTTTTATGAGCAGTTTAAAGTTTGTCATCAATTAATATTCACATGAAATACATATATATATATATGTTTTTATAAATGTAAAATTTTCGCGGAATTCGCGCACCCACCACGTCTTACACGCACATGACGTACCGCGGAAGCGCGCAAGCGTCGCGTAATGTGCATCGTACGTGTCACATATAGGCTTGGAGTAGCGTACCGGTCGCATTACAATTGCGCACCAAAATACGTACCCAACGCATACCGTACGCAAATGCTTTCGCGCAGGGATCGAGAAAGGTGCGCATAGGGTGCGCGAATCCCAAAAATAATAAAATATAATAAAGTATTGAAAATATAGTTAAAATTTTTTTTTAAAAATATAATAATATATTTTTACATTTACAATTTACAATTTTTAAATAAAAAAAACATTAAAAACAAATACTATTTTTTAATTTTTTAAATAATTAATTGTAAAAAATAATTTTAAAAGATGGTGATAAAAAAATATTTAAAAAAACATAATTAAAGGAATTGACACACTGAAATAGAAAAATCCACTCGCGATGCATTAGTTCTGCTCTGGTGTGCTGCACAGCAGAGGAGATGCATCAGTCCCACTGGATCCACAGAGGCTGGTAGAGCACTTTAGTTCCACTTTCAAGGGTGTAGGACTGGGTAGCACCACTTGGCAGGGGAGACTCAGAGATGGCAGAGTCCAGGTACAGGAGAAGGGTTGTTTGAGCCTTCTGTCCCCGAAGCTCACATCAGGGCACCAGCCAACTAGCCCTTGGAGTCGCCCTGCGGTTCTGGGATCAAGAGATACGGGTCCTGTCCTTCGCATCCATGCAGGAAGGCAGCAGGCAGCCAGTCAGAACAGCAAGGCAGCAGTACAGCAAGGCAGCAGTCTGGCAGAGTGGCAGTCATTCAGCAGCTCAGCAGTCCTTCTTCCTGGCAGAGTATCCACAAGTCCAGAAGTGTACGGAAGTGGTGGTGTCTGAGGTCCCATATTTATACCCAGTTGGGGAGAAGCTTCTAGAAGTTTTCCTTTGAAGTCCCCAGGCATCTTGCCTTCACTCTCCTGGCTCCAGACTAACTACACGGGGTATTCAGCCCTTTTGTAGAAGCAGGTCACAACCTATTCACGCGTAAGTGTGCCCAGCTCTCCCCTCCTGTCTTGCCAGTGATAACCCATCCAGGCACACCTAAGCTCCATATTGTGTGTGGCTGTCTAGGAGGAATGCACAAAGCCCATATGTCAGCTACACCCAGTTATGTGACCAGAGACGGGCTACAGGCACTAAATGGCTAAGGAAGTAAAATGCCAGCTTTGCAAAAGTAGCATTTTCAGAATTGTAATTTAAAATCTGATGTTACTATGAGTTAGAATTTTAAATGAAGATTTCAGAGATACCAAACATGAACTGATTATCTCTTCCGATTTGGAAATTAAACTTATCAAATGTAATCAGGTAATAAGGCAATGTTATCTTTTGGGAAAGGTTGGCCTTGCAACAGTGAAAAACGAATTAAAGAGTTTTCACTACCATGACATGTAAAATTTAAAAGGACGTATCCTACATCTGAATTACATTGCACCCTTCCCTCTGGGCTGTCCGTGGCCTTCCCTATGGGGACTTATATGTATTAAAAAGGAAGGTTTGGGCTGGGCAAAAGGGTTACTTTACCAGATCGAAAGGGCAGTTTAAAACTGCACACACACAGGCTGCAATGGCAGGCCTGAGACATGTTAACAGGGCTACTTAAGTGAGTGTCACAATCAGTGCTGCAAGCCCACTAGTGCATTTAATTGGCAGGTTGTGTGCATTTGTAGCACCACTTTACTAGGGATGTATAGGCTGAACATCCCATCTGAGACTGAGCTCTTAGGCAGAATAAAGAATAGATTACCAAGGCAGCAAACCTGATTTCAGCAAGTGCATTGTTCCTTGACAGTTTTCTGGGTGAGACACTATTTTTTACTCAAAAACCACAGAAGGATTGGAAATCTACAGTAAATACCTTTAAGGTTTGAGGGGTGCTTCAAAGAGACGAAAGTCAAAATTACATTTATTCCTGATGAAGAGAATATCCATTTGATATAATATGCAATTAATATGTGGTATTTCCTTATATATAAAGTGCAAACTCTACATGTAAGCCAAATGCAGTGAGACGAAGTAACAGCGTTTAGTGGTGGCCTTTATGGAACTCTACTGAGTCAAGTTAGAATAGAGTAAAAGTAGTTATGATGGACAGAGGTAACAAAGCAAAGTATAGAAGTGGAGTCACATTGATAGCAACCACGTTTTTATGGTTTTGAGTAAATTGGATGGTATTAGAATGAGGGTCATTTAATTGATTAATAGAGGACCATTCAATACCTTTTCTTCTACTACTGGATGTGGTTACACATGGACATTTGTAATCGAGTTATGAGAAAGTTAGGAGTAGCTCACACCTACCTATGGACAATTGTTTTTTGTGAAATAAGCCCTAGGATCACAAGATTCTGGCAGAATATTTAGATCTGAGAAACATCACAAACGTTTTACAAGTAGGATGTGCCAGCAGTTGTTGGATCTTTGTTTCAAAGAAATGTGTTTGTTGGGCTTAAGTTTTTATAGATAGGTGCCAGAGAAAGGAGACTGGTTGAAGAATTTCGAGAGGCATACTTGCACTCAGAACCAGTATTGAGAAGGTTTGGCATGTTGCCGATTCACTGTTAATAATGCTTCAAACCTCTGTTTCTGTCATAGGTGAACATTTTTTATTAAAATATATTTTACAAACCAAAACTACACAGATAGCCAATTATTTTCAAAACTTTTTTACTGACATATCATGTTGAGATTTTGTATAAACAAAGTGTTTTAAACGTGTTGCATGTGTCCATGGGCAAAACTGTTAAAAAACTAGCTATAAAATATAAATACATATTAGAGTTAAAACAAATTTCTTTTTATATAAACAAATATAAGGACATTTGGTCCTTTATTCTCTGTGACAAGGGACAAAAGTACTCTGTAATCAAAATCTCTCCTGGTCTTTTGGTTGAACCCAGGGGCTTATTTAAAAGAGGCCTGCACTGCTGGAGTGTCACTTTTCATGATGCTCCAGTGGTCCAGGCCTCTCACTCACGTCTATGAAGTGAGGCAAAGCCACCCTGCATGGCTTTGAATGAATTCATAGATATGGAGTAAGGCAAAGCAGTGCAAAGTTCTGCGTTGCCTTACTTTGCATCCAGGAGGTATCCAATGGGTGTTGCCGTGGATTTTCCAAAGCAACACCCATGGAGGAAAATGCCTCTCGGGATTCTTTTTGTGCCAGAAGGTGGCGCTTCCTGCAAAAAACAATCCTGACAGCAACGTAGACACCCTTGCATCAAATTGTGCACTGGCTGAAAGGACAGGAATGCACTGTATCTCGTAAATGCGGTGCATTCCTGCCCTTTCAAATTGGCATAAATAAGCGCAACAAAAAGACTTGCAATGCTGCCCTATGCTATTTTTAACCGCTTCGGTGCTCATAACGAGCCCAGCTCGTCATGAGGCACAGTGGAGCTGTGCTCATGACGAGCTGGGCTCGTCATAACCGTCGAGGTCCGCCCACGCGCAGTTGATTCCTGTGCAGGAGAATCAATCAGAATCAATCAGTGGGCGGGGTCGTGACGGGCTCAGCTCGTCATGAGCACAGCTCCACTGTGCCTGATGACGAGCTGGGCTCGTCACGAGCACAGCGCCACCGCAGCCGCCCCCCTCCCCCCGCACCGCGGGGGAATTATCCCCGCGTGGAAGGGGTTAAATAAAAAGGGCCTCAGTTTTTAAGGTCGTTGGATAGGTGTTATGAAAAGTTTTTTTAATTTACTCTAGTGTTTTCTGGAATGCTTTGTATTTTTGGGTCTTGTACATCTCCGTTCTGGTGTAGGTGATGCATTTCAACAACTTAACTAGAAATCACTGGAGTCTTCAACAGAAATTGGACTAAGTCCTTGACAGATATGATGTCTACTCTTCTGTAGTTGTTAGAATGAGGATAGTGATTTTGTTAATTTTCTTGTTTCTACTCTCAGTATTGATTCTTTCATTATTTGGGCTCTGGGATAAAAGCCTGATTCACCTTTCATGGCAAATGTGGATATGTGCCTCACTATACAGCCTTTGAGACAGCATTAATATTTTCTTTCCAAGTGTTGGACAGCAAGTATATTCCTTTTTTTGTATTTGTTCTGAAATACATTTATTTGTAGACCTGACATCTGAGCTGCACTAAATCGCATTTCCTTATTTGCAGGGTGTACTAGGAAACAAATGCAAGAGCCAATGCACATTTGTAATGACATCCTTGTGCCTTCTTTAAGCCAAAAGAGAGACACTGTTCTACATTAAAGACCATTCAATTTATATATTGATGGCTCATCTGCACATTAGCAGACCGGAGTATTGAAAAGGGCTCAGCTATGATGTTGAAAGAAGAGTTAAGCTGTGTAGAGTGGAGTGAAAAAGAAGAGGATTGCAAGGTTGCAGAGTGAGGATATTCCTGGCATCAGCAATGAAGAGGTAAATTAGTAGGAAACATCACATGCAGAGAGGTTAGAATGGGGGATTGTGGTACAATCTGTACTGAAACGACAGTTAAGTATTCAGGAAAGTCTCAGAGAGCAAACCTCAGGAGCAATATTAGGATCATTGCAGCAAGCACATGCAAATGAGTTGTGGACAGAAATGATGGCATTGAGGGCCTACTGGTGTGCTTCCAGGTGTTCACAAATGTAGCACCTTCGCCACTTGTAAAGTAGGGAGTGTATCTGAGTCTTGTGGTAGAGGATTAACAATTAAATCTAGAGTTAAGAATCTGGTTACGTGGAAGTTGGAATTCTGGGGTGACTGTGGAAGTCAAATCCTGACATAGAATCTAAAGTGCTCTTGGAAGCAGAGTGAACAAAAATGGTAAGGTCATAGTTGATATGTAAGAAAACTAACACAGAATACAGCATGCATGCAAAGAGGGTAAAATTAGGAGAAATTAAAACATGTATTCTTTCTATGTCTGCCTTGAAAAGGCTCAGGCTTTTGGTGAACATCTTGTCTACAATTCTGTGTAGACAGGGATTTGCATCAAAACCCACACACTGTTTGTATGGGAACCCCAATGCACCACCCATAGAATGCCCTTTTGAAGCAAAGTACCGCAAGGCAGCATATTGCTTAGGTTTGAGTCATTGGGTTACAATTAAACACACATTGTAATTTGTGTTGAATTGCAAATCCCACCACCACACTTTGCATCAGGTTTGCATTACAACAGTAATCTAAACCCAACAAAAAGTGTTTGTAAAACTAGGCCTGATTTTGTAAAGGAGTCATGTCCTCACTCCCCTCATTTCACTATCTAGGCCTCCTTCCTCCAGCTTCAGGATTGTGAGCAGTAAACGTCAGCTGTCAGCGAACATAATAATCCTCATCTCCATATTAGACAAAGCCAGGCCTGGGTATTCAAAATGTATCCCACTGGCCTTCTTTACTCTGGTTCACTCACACAGACCATACATGGACCACAAGGGCAACGCATATCAACATGCATACATGAAGTCAGGATATTAGCCATAGGAATTGGGTAAGTGAATAGAAGCAGACCTTGACAAAAGTGGGCCAGTAGGTAGGCCTACTCTCCAGTGGCTAAGTTAAAAACGTCTGACAGTCATCAAGATGGCAGGTGAGGATGGCAAGATATTAGATACTATTTATCTTGTTTTTTTTACATATTAGGATGGTTGGGCATGGATGTTGTCATCGTTGGTGTGGGAGGTTGGTAGGGCGCCAGGTATTTTTTGTGTATTTGCTGGTGGAGATGATACAAACAAGAGTGATGGGCATTTGTGGCAGGAAACCATGTATATGTTATTTTTAAAGTACAGTTTGGAAAGGGGATGAAGGAAGTGAAGGCATGTTGCATGCACTTCTCTCATGACTCCTTTGCCCTGTGCAACTGACAGATGAAGAAGACATTGTAAAGGTGGAATTTTATAGAAGGGGCTCCAAATGATTTCAGTCTTAGTGTCAATTTGATGCTACTTGCAATCCCGTGTTGGGAAAGAATCCTTTGTTTTCTTGACACAATTAATTAGTTGCTCAAGCAATCCTATTTTTCCATTTTTTTAATGGCCAATCCTTAAATTAAACTCTGTGAGACACAATAAAAGGTTTCAGAGAAATTGAGGCACCCCAAAAAAACACCAGTTGAAACTAAACCACATGTTTAAGTAATAATCAAAATCTCTCCTTGAAATGCATTTATAGAGAGAGAGCAAAATTATATATTGCCTGCCTCCTTTTTAACACAGACTTCTTAGTCAGAATAAGTCAAAATCTTGAATCTTCATGTCAGGTTCTTGTTATATTGGCTCTCTGCTTCAGCCTCAATTCAAAAGGACTTCAGCAGGTGAAGTAGTACTACCATTTACAAAATATATTCTAAAGCTGCAGTCAGACCTAATGCTTCTTAGAAAATTACTTTCTTGTGTCTTAGCTCTTCAGGAATATTTACAGACCTTAGAAAACTCTCCCAATCAGGCAAATATTAAGAAGAAGCAGAAGCTATCTTATGGATTTTTTTATAGACTGCTCATGTTTTATGGTGTTCTAGGTCACCCGTATATGGGCTGAAATGTGTTTGTTCATACCCTTAATTTGTTTATCTATTGCCTTGGTTGAAATGAATTGTTGTAAGATCCTGGGACCTGTGCGATGGCATGCATTACCTTGAAGGTTGCAGAATATCAAACCAGAGGGTTTGCAGTAAAAACAAACAAAACAAAAAAAGCGAACTTACAAAAATAAGAGAGTGAGAAAATTGTGAACCTAAGTTTTAGTGTCAAGGCAGAGAAAGTTGAAAAAAGTTAGAAATATAAAAAACAAAACAAAGCATTTGAACAAGTATCATGATGCATGTTCAACAGAAAAAAGTGAAAGCTTTTAATATAACCACCATTTTAGATGACTACATGCGCGACTTGCTCACCACAAGTAATACCACCACAAAAACAGAGACATACACTTTTTTATTTCGAAAATACTTTATCATATTTTACATATTTGTTGCACAATGTTTTTAAAAATAAAAGTGTTTTTGAAGATAATAAGGTTTGCAGAACACCTTCTTTTCTTCTTTTTCTTTCCTTCAGTAAAGGTGTAAATAAACACTTGCCCATTTGGCAACTTTCTAAATGTTATTGCTGAGTTAAGTAAACAGCAGACCATTACTGCTGTTCACCTAAGTGCTACATGTAAAGGTCAAGATGGCTGCCAGTCCCCTTGAGCCGTATGTTGGGCATTCCCAGGCTAAGGTATCAATGCTGTAGGACAGATTTCTCTATTAGATGTAAAGCATAATTGTTGCCACTCTTCATTATCATCTGGCCATTATGAGTAATTTCAACCTCACCTGTAATAGTATGAACAGGCTAGTCTTTGGTGGTCACTTTTTCAATGAATAGTTTTGGACCATACATCCTTGGTGTGGTTTTCCCCAACGTTTTGCCTTCATTCCTCCTGTTTTTACTGACTTTGTTTTGCTTGCCTTAGAAGTCTGTCCCCTTTACCACTGCTAACCAGTGCTAACTGCTTGTGCTCTGTTCTTTAAAAATGGTAACTTTGCTTTACACCCAATTGACACATTTAATTTACTTGCTAGTCCTGAGTGAAATGGCACTGCATGTATCCAGTGCTTGTAAATAAATGCTTCTAGTGTTCCTGCAGCACTCATTTCACCACCCACTTAAGTGGCCTTTTAAAACATGTCTCAGAATTGCCATTGCAGCCTGTTGGCAATTGTAAACTGCCATTTGACCAAGCAAAAAAATATTTTGCCAGGCCTAAAGCTTTCTTTTTAATACATATCTGTCACCCCTAGGGTAGTCCCTAAACAACCCATAGAGCAGGGTGCAGTGTATTAAAAACGCTGTACATGTACTTTTGACTTTTACGTGTCCCGGTAGTGAAAAACACTTACATTCATTTTTCAGTATTGCAAGGCCCACCTTTCCCATAGCATAACATTGGGTTACCTTATTACATTTAATAGGTGATAGTTTTCAATTGGTAGCAGGTAGAAATGTTGAATGTGTTCTCTACAGAATTATAGTTTTAAACCCTATTTATTGGTAAAGTTGGATTTTAAGTCACAATTCAGAAAATGCGACTTTTAGAAAATTGCCCTTTTCTTGACCCAGCCATTTGGTGCCTGCAGAATGTATTCTGGATCACATGACTAGCTGTAGCAGGCAGCTGGTCTTTGTGTATCGCCCCTTGACAGTGAGACAAAGGGGAATAGGTGTTTGGCAGTATTGGGCCCTTCTGAATGATAGGGGGCGGAGCTGTCCCCCACCATACTTGCACATCACAAAGACTCTACCTTAGTGCACTCACAAAGGGTTTCACAACTAGTCTTTTCTGCCCCCATACACGCTGGAGTAGGGCAGTGAGGCAGAAAATTTGAGACACCTCAATAGGGGAAGAAATCTAGAAGCTTCTCTCACTTCAAAGTGGGCACCAGGTATAAGTGTTGGACCCTCAGACAGAACTCTTTAGATCACTCCTGGACCTGTGGACTCTGCCAGGAAGAAGGACTGCCGAGCTGTGAAGTCTGTCCTACTTATTTGCTTACTGGCTAAGGACTGCTTTGCTGCCCAAGGCCTATAGTTGCAGCACCACAGACTCTGGCCCAGTGCGAAACAGCTTGACCTTGATGCCAATGCATCCCAGCAGTAGTCCCCGATGCCAGCTGAAGCATTTCTACGCAAAGACTGCTCATCTTGATGCACAGGCCATAAGGTACTTTGTCAACGAACTGAACTCCGTCCTGTATCTGGCCTGCACTCCATCACAGTTGGCCTGAACTTGTGACTTGGACCCTCTCTACTGCAACCAGATAACCGTGGTTGGTGTCTTCTGCCTCTTAGTGCTTGATTTTCACAAAACTTTACAATTGCATAACTCCAGTTCTACTAATTGGATTTTTGTGGCTTTGATTTCGAAAAATGTATACATTTTACTCTATTTTTCTAAATTGGTGTGGAAATTTTCTTGTGTTGTGTTCTCACTTTCTTTCTGTACAAAGTGCTGCATAAATACTTTCTGCACCTAGGGCCTAATTACGATGAGAGTGGGAAAGCCTCCGACCGCAGGTCGGAGGCTTTCCAAGTTTTATCGTAGTTTCAGTTTCAACCGCTGCATTACAATGCATGCAGTCAAAAATGAAACCGGCTGGTCATTACGGCTGGATTCCAATGGGCTTAAGGAGCCCCTCGGCCAGTCGAAGGTCTGCCTGTAATCCCTAAGGACAGCGTTTCCACCATAGGGATTACAATGACGATTTACGACAAGCTTTCCATGTTGTGCTTTCTGACATTAAAAGCCTGTCTGAAAGCAACATTGGAGGCCCCTAGCCGCTGCCCCCTTCACCCTACGGCTCCGGTTGGGGGCCCATGGGGCACCTATGGTGCCCCTCTGTTGATTTCTGAACAGTGTGGCAGGCACCCTGAGGTGCCTGACACGCTATGCAGGTTTGAACAGATTCTCCCATTTGTCTATGGGAGCTATGACAGGTTTACGGCTGCAGCACAAGCTTTCATAGAAAAATGGGAGTATGCGACCGCACAGTGTGCAGTCGCATTGTGATGGCGGTGTTGGGACGACTGACTGGAGGTCAGTATCGAGACCTCTGCGTCCACCCGGCCTCGTAATTAGGTCCTAAGGGGCTTATTTACAAGCCCTATGTGCCGCCGGTGCGTCACCTTTAATATGGGAAAAAGTGGTGCACTGGTAGCGCATGGGGCTTGTAAATAAGCTTCTATGTCCTTATTAGGATAAATAAGCTATGGCACAAAAAATATTGTATTACACAATAATAACTACTGTAATAAATATACAACCATTAAAAACTTTAAAAACAAGTTGCAATCCTCCCAATCTTTAAATCAACAATTTCCATAATTCACACTACATGTTCTGCCCGTTGAAAGGCAGTAAATGATAGATTGGAAAAGCTTCCATTGATTTAACAGCAGTCTATAAAACAATAGACATATACCTAATGTAGAAAGAAAATCAGCACACTAGTACATTGGCTCAGCTCCAAGCTGTAAAATGACTTCTCATGTCTGCCTACGCAGCCTGAATAGAACTGGACACTGCCATGTAGATCACTGGATTATCTGTTCTGTAGCAAAGTGCGAATGCTTTAGTGCAAGTTACAATCAAGAACTGCTTAAACAGTGGTACAAGCCATTTAGAGATAAGGTGCTTCAAATTTGTGCAACACAGCATAATGTGCATTAACATCATCTGTCCTCCAAACTTATAATCAAAGCAATCAGACCCAAAACAGTTAGCAGCAAATTTAGCTAAGTACACTCTGGTAGGCAGCATGGCGGAACGAAATTTTTAAAACAAAATACAGCATGCATCAGGGACAATTTCATCTAAATATTTTTTAATGTCTGTTTTACTTGCATTAATTAACCAGTCAGGTGTGAGGAGCAGGCCTGCCCAATACAATACTTTAATTTCTAATTCCTGAAGGTGTCTTTTACCGAGCCCACAATTGTGCGGTCTATGAGAGCAGGGTTGGACCACAGATGGCAGAGACAAAGATTGTTCATATTGTTTAGACACCTTTTAACATAAACATAAAGTAGCCAAGGATTATACCGCAGAGGTCATCGTGTTGATGCTTCCATACCCACTCTCAGATATGATGCCCTACAATGATAACAATTTCAATGGAGCCAGAATAACACTGTTGTTAGGGCGATGGTATCCAATATGGGCATCAAGCCCAGTTACAGATATAAGGGAAGAAGTGGCTTGCCTAGGGCCCAGATTTAAAAGGGATTACAAAAATGGGTTTTCAATTTTTTTGCAAGTGCTTGCAGTCACTGTATCCCCATAGTTCAATGGGCTAGGTTGCTGGGGCCTCCACTTTTTGTCTATAACCTTGTAAGATGATGGATAAGGCACGGCAACCAATTGTGGGTCACATGCATCAAGGTATTTTGCGATCGCAAACAGAGAGATTCACAAAAATCGTCCGTTTCTGATCCCTAAATGGCCTTTTGCAATGCATGAAAGTTTTTGAAAATCGCAATTTAGGTAATTGCACTTTCTTGTGATTATCTAAATTGAGAATTCGAATATGGAATCGTAATTGGCGATTCCCTAATGCATATGCGAGAAGCCTTTCTTAAATGCGAACTGTTCATTTCATGTGTGTGCCTTATATGTGCACCTGTTTTTTGTTAGCGTCGCCTCAGGGGGGTCTCAGGCTCCCGGGTACCCTTGCCTTTGCATTACCTAATTTGCGATTACCAATTAGGTAATCGCAATTTAGGCAATAAAAGACCATTCCCACCTATGGGCCTTGAGGCCCAAGGGAAAGAATGGAGTCGCAATAGCGATTCCCTAATTGCAATTGTGATTCTTAAGGAATCGCAATTAGAGAATCGCTATTTGCAGCCTGTTTTGATGCATTGGATTTTGCGATTACCAAAAATGATTTCGTAAAAATCGCTATTTGGTAGTCACAAAATGTAACCTTCATGCATGTGCCCCTTTATGTGTAATCTGCAGGATATCGTTTGCTTGATTCTGCAGGATATTGGCTGCATTTTCAGTATGGTCACCCGAGTTCATATTATTATTGAAGAAAATATCTAGATAGTCACAGCTCTTGGTGGTTTCAAATACCTGGGCTGCTATTCTTTCTGATTTCCTTAGAGGCTCTCAAAATCTTTCAAGGTTTTGTGCATTTCTTTCTGCATTCACATCAATAAAATTGCGCCGTCTGTGAATATAATAAAAACTATTTTTACTACATAACTTCAGTACATCCAGACTTCCTCTTAATAAATATTCTTCGCAGTCGTTTAAAAATAAAGAAAAGATCAATGGGGCAAGAATGCATCCTTGCCATACATCAGAAACAGAGGGGTTCCGTAATGAACATAATCACATGTTTCTGCATGTATGATTTAAAATTTCATTGAAGAAGGGTGTTTCCCACCTGCATGTAAATACTTTACACATTGCCTCTTAGTTAAGCCTGGCTGCTTTTGTGCCAAGTTACCAGAAGATTGAGAACCGATCAATTTAGTGTTTACCTGTGTTTCACCCTGACAAGGAATGTGGTTGCTGCTTGAGCAGGGTTTCACCCCACTCAACCTGTAAACCAATTTACTACAGGTGGTATATCCACACTGTCATGTTTCTGTGACTTTGCATACTGGATGCAGCAGAGAATTGTTGAGGTTGAAATACATACTCCGAGGACCTTGACGTATGAAACTCAATTGGTGAAACTTGAATGTCTTCCATTTTAGAATGTGTTTGCAATGTAAATCTAACAAGGTTGAACACAAGTTCAGATTGAATGCATTTATTTGATGCACATTGTGTGAATGCCACTCGAATATCCTTTTCCATTTTTCTCTCAAAGGCAAAGAAATAATTGTTTTCTATATTTGAAGAGATCTTTGATTTATGCAATATTTATCCTCAGTCGTACTTAACATGTTAGTGCATCATTCTCGTCTCCTTTGTGCACGGTTCTAGAAACAGTACATAAAAATAAATGAAACAGTAAAATCATTTGTGGTTATCTTTCAAAAAATAAAAAACTTTCACACAAATCTAGCACATTGCATATCATAAAATCAAATTTTGAATAATTTTAGACAATGCCAGACGACAACTTACACTAAAAGAACAGCTGAAGATAAAATTCAATCCATCAGCTAAGCATCCTTTTCTGTCTAAGCCTCCACATGTGCATCAAGATCTGAGAGACAAGAAATGGGATACATTGCCTAGTTTGGCTTCTTAGTATTCTATATGAGGTCCATGCTCAGCCATTTCCACCACCTGGGGCCAGAAAGGGCAGAACCTGTCAGAATCATGGTGGGTCACTTTTCCATTTAGCTGTAAAGGAGCAGGTAGGCAAATTCCATATGCAAAATATGATGTATAAAGACTTCAAAAGGGGGGATTCAATTTCATCCAAGAATGCCTCCAGATGATAATCAACTTTAAACTCCATAAAGAAGGCATTGAGGGATTCAACCCTAAGAAGATGTAGAAATAACTTTTCAATATGACAACAATACGCTTGTTTTACCTCTGGCTTTGAAACTGAGACAGCATCTACAGGGGAAGACCAAAGGTCCTCATACCCAACCTGACTCAGTTGATCTTTGAAAGTCTGAAACCAGGTGATCTTTCAGGCCCCAGGCCTCCACTTATCATCTTCTAAGTCTCTGCATAATGGAATGAACTCTGGGACTACCCATATTCTCTGTCAGTACAACAGTGTTTTTAATCTAGCTATGTCATTTACATGTCTAAGGCCATAGTTTAACCGTAGAGGGACAAGAGGGGTACTAGCTGGTAGATCACTTAAACTCCTCATACATCAGTTTTCAACTAACTCAAGAGCTCTAGTGTCTTGAAAACCCAAGAGTTCTCCACCATGGAGAGAAGCCCCTAGGGCCTGACATTTATAGATTTTGAGTGCTGGAGTTAACAGGTGTAAGAAAGATCCGCGTTGGGCCCTAAGAATGCCCCAACAATATTGCTTTAGTTTGAGCCTGCGCCTCTGAACATGGGGTGACCAATCAGAGTGTTCAATGAGTTTAACATCCAGATAATCAAACACCTCAACTCTCTCCAGAGCTACCCCGGTAAGAGTTTGATTAGAACGGGATGTTAGACAGGGGTTAAAAACGATGTATTTGGTCTTGCTGAGGTTAATCTCTAGCACCCGCTGCCTGCAGAGAGACCCAAAACAATCCAGAAGTTTCTGGATCATGATAGGGAATTTAGATAGCAAAAAGGTGTCAACTGCAAACAGTAGGGCCAGGATCTTAACCCCCAGCAAGACACGGAGCATCACCCTCACGTTTCACGAGCTGAGAAACCAAATCATTAATCGAAAGAAGAAAAAGGGTTAGGGAGAAGACACACCCTTGCCTCACTCCCCGATTACTGAAATAGGATCTGTTAGCTCACCCTGGGCCCACATTGAACTTGGGATAATTGTTGGTGTGTAATCTAATTATATCTTTTAAATGATAAGCGGAATCCCCCATCTCCGCCAACAACTTACACAGGGATTCTCTGGGAACGAGGTCAAAGGCAGACCGAAGGTCCACAAAGATCAGATAAAATCCACCTCCCCCAGATTAATATGTATCCAATGCATGGGTATTGGTTGTGTATCTTTAGGGCTTTTATTGCATTATATTTAATCATCTCTATAGTGCTTTTCACCACTGAAGAGGACACAATGGGCTCTGATCTGCATTGGCTTTTTTGTGCCCTTTCAGTGTATTAGAGTGATAGGATGTTGGAAGTATTTGACAAGCATGGGAGATGTGGGAGAGACGTTTGATATTCAAATGTGTTCTTCAAACATGGTGTGGCAAACATGGCTGGAAATAAGCATAAGTTTTTGCAGAAAGTGTGGGAATGGACACATCTGTGCAAACCTTGACTCTCTGAGGCCTAGATGATGGAGAAGCAATGCTAGTCAGCTTTAATATTTCAGTATTGGCCCCTCTAGGAGCTCTACTTCATGCTGCTATATGAATAATTAAGGGTGGTAAGATAGCAGATGATATCGCCCTTACCATGAAGCAATTCCATTAACTTCCTTTCAATGCTAGAAGCCACTTAAACATAGCATGGTTAAACCTACAACGTATTACAACTATGCCAAACCAGCCTTCTCAAAGACAAACCTTTCATCACATGAGAGAAAAGAAACACCAGTAGCAAATGTGAATTAATCTTTAATGTCTACAACTTCAAGCCAAAACTTTTACTGCCCTGGGCCGACACTCTTGAACTCACTGTCTGAGGATTCGAGACTGAATCCTAATCTGCTCACCTGCAGGAGAAAGCTGACAACCCATTTCTTCAGATCATGCCTGAAAGACTAAATCTTCACCCTCAACTCTCCTGAGTTACCTATATCTACCCATATATATGTTAGTGTTGTTACTGTTAGTCTGACATTTGACCAGTGTGCATGTATTTTTTGCCCATGCGATCAGTTCCGTTTCCAATGCAGCTTTTTTTGCACTGTACAAATGCATTTAGTAAATAATAAGAAACCCACCATTTTATATCCTACATTTGAGGCTTTCATAGGGTTTATTATATCTGGGTAAGTGGAGTCAACCATGCAGCGTGTTATTGGTAGAACACACAGAAGCAACTGAGACTCAACCCTTGGAGACTGTTAAAAAATACTACTTATGCCATGCTTCAGCAATGCATAATTGAACGTGGGACAACCCATGGAGGCACTATTAAGCAACCAGGTATGTAAGATCAGAGTAAAACAGATTTGGCCTACCATTGAGGGAGAGGTGTGGCACAGTGGCCAGGGCAGCTGACTCCAGAGTTCAGGGCTCATGGTTCGGGCCGCAGTTCAGGTCAGAACCATGTGACTCTGGGCAATAGCTCACTTCATCTCCCCCATGGCCGCAAGGGCAGTTTGTGCTTTACAAATACCAGTTTTAGATTGTAAACGTGTCTCTCGAGTGAGCTATTTATTTATTTATTTATTTATTTATTGCATTTGTAATGCGCACAGATACCCACAAAGGGTTTCCCGGCGCCAGGGCTAAGAGGTCAAAACATAGAGGCAGTAACTGTCAAGGACCACAATTATTTATTAAAAAGCCAAGTTTTAACGTTTTTCTTAAAACTGGCAAAATTCTCCTCCTTCCGTAAGGCTAAGGGGAGGGAATTCCAAAGAACTGGTCCCAGATGGGAGAAAGATTTCCCCCCCATTCGGGCCAGTTTGAACCTGGGAACCACGAAATTTGCTCCATTTAAAGAACGGAGATTGCGTGTAGGAACATGGGGCCTAACCAATTTTTGCAGGTATTTTGGTGCAGTTCCTGCCCTGATCTTGAACATGTATGTCAAGGCTTTGAACCGAACTCGGTTCTCTACCCTCAACCAATGCAGGTTCCTCAGATGCTTCGAGATCCTTGCTGTCCTAGGAATCTTGCACAGCAACCTGGCTGCGGAGTTCTGGACCAGCTGCAATCTCCTGATCACGGCTAGATTGGAACCCAGGTATAAGATGTTACCGTAGTCAAGCCTAGATGTAATTAATGCATTGACTACGGTCTTCTGGGTATCCACAGGCAGCATCCAGATAATCTTCCGCAGCCATTTAAGGATCGTGAAGCAGACACCAGCCACTTTGTTGGCCTGCTGTTTCATTGATAATGAATCATCAATGCACACCCCCAAATTTCTAGCTTGGGTAGCCGGGGTGGGGAAGGCGCCCAAAGATGGTGGCCAATGGGTATCCTGCCACAGATCTTTATTTTTCCCCAGGAGAAGAATCTCTGTCTTCTCCCCATTGAGCTTTAGCTGGTTCGTAGACATCCAGCTGAAAATTTCCTGAAGGCCTAGTTTCAGCACAGAGGGGGATGAAGATTCTGAGTTAGTAAGGGAAAAAATAATCTGCGAATCGTCCGCATAGGTCATAAGTTCTAGACCTACCCGCTCTGCCAAATCGGCGAGGGGGCGGAGATACAGATTGAAAAATAGCGGGCTCAAAATTGAGCCCTGAGGCACACCGTGGGGTGACAGAAAAATGTCCGACTGGGCCTGTGAGGACGAGATCTGAAACGTCCTGTTGCTCAAGTAAGATCTAATCCAGTCCAGCGCTGCCCCTCCGACACCATCCTCACTCAGCCTGACAAGCAGTCTGTTGTGTGAGATGGTGTCGAAGGCTGCGCTTAAATCAAGCAGAACAAGAGCAACCGTTTGCCCGTCGTCCAAAAATCCCCTGATCTTCTCCGTGACTCCCAGGAGGGCAGATTCGGTGGAGTGGCCTGCCCTAAAACCCGATTGGGAAAAATGGAGTAGGTTGTTATTCTCTGTGTAAGTTGAAAGTACACCATGGATGTGCTTCTCCAGTATTTTTGAGAATGCTGGCAGCAGGGAAATCGGACGATAGTTGGCCAGTACCTCTGGATCAGCTGACGGCTTTTTCAGCAGAGGGCTGACCATGGCGCGCTTCCAGGACGCTGGGACGGTTGCCAGATGAATGGAGGCGTTTAATGTCTCGGCAATAATCCCCAAAGCACTGTCGTCCAGTTGGCTCAGAATATTAATTGGGAGAGGGTCACATGGAGAGCCCGACTTGATAGAGGTGGCTAAAGATTTCAAGGTGTCCAGGGAGATGGATGGCCAGGAGACAAGCCGATTTCCTGGTAGGCTTTCTAAGGGAGGAACTTTCCTGTCATCCCTCCCCGGAACATTAATGTTGGCAAGAATAGTCTCAATCTTTTCCACAAAATATGTGGCAAGGTCTTGACATTTTTGAGGGGTCAGGGGACGTGCAACTGCCATAGAATTAGCTCCGGCTAATTCTTTAACTGTGTTAAAAAGGGTCCGTGCTTTATTAGCAGCAGTATTAATGGTCTCTGTTACATAGGATGCTTTAGCTCTAGCACAGGCCGTGTGATAGAGGTTTCTGGCCTTACGATATGCTTCCTTTTTAAGAGGATCATACTGTTTGCGCCATTTCCTCTCAAGTCCCTTACACTTGGTTTTTTCTAGTTTCAGTACTTCCGTATACCAGGGGGCCGGGGGACGATGGACATTCCCTCTACACCTGGTAGCGGGCAGACAGATGTCAACTGCTCTCTCTAGCCAAGTGTGGGTTTCCAGCGCATTTCTTTCCATATCAGCACCCAGAACAGGGAGGGATACCTGTAACGCGTTCTGTAACTCAGTTAGATCTAGCTTTTTCCAATTTCTCATAAAGATTGGAGGGCAAGCAGAGCCTGGCGAATTAAATTGTTCAAGAGTAATACTAAAAAGCGTTAAAAAATGGTCCGACCAACAAATAGGGTCTGTTTTCAACCATTTTAGCTCCTGTACACTAGAAATAATGGGGTCTAACAGATGGCCAGCTTTATGAGTGGGGCCCTCATTTCGTAGAGACATATTCAAAGTATTAAAGTCCTCTAACAGGTTAACAGCTATGCTATTAGATTTGTCATCCAAATGAAGATTTAAATCCCCCAGTATGGTCAAGTTTTGGGCATTCAGAAAGTAAGGCGAAATGAAATTAGCCAAGTTCGCAGCCCAACCACTGCTGTTTCCCGGAGGACGATAAATTAGAAATCCAGAAAACATAAAATTTGGATTCAATGAAATTTTAAAAAAAGCTGCTTCACATCCAGGAATATTTACTGTTTCAAAATCACAATTAAAATCCCTGTTTAAGATCACAGCGATGCCCCCTCCTACTTGTTTATCTCTGTCTACTCTAACAATGGCATAGTTAGAGGGTAAGGCAGTGGCTACATCGGGACCTGCACCATCATGCAACCAGGTCTCTGTTAGAAATAGCGCACAAGGTTTTTCTTCAGCTAGGAGGTGGTAGATATCAGCTTTATGTTGAGGCAGTGATCTACAATTCACAGTGTAGAATGTGAATGTGCGAGAATTTAAAACAGAGGTTTGAGTTGATGGCTTAGGTTTGTGTGATACCTCTGGGTAGGGCTGAACATTTGTAAGAGCAAATGTACAGTGAGGACATACTTGTATACCCGTTAGGGAAGGCTTTAGGACAGAGCATTTACTATTGCTACTTGGGCGCATAGACCTTAACTGATCCACAGTGATCTTACCCGGACTAGCGTTTCCTGCCCCGTGACCCGGCCTGGCCCGGACGGGCACAGACGGGCTGGTCTTAGGCTCGTCTTTGGCGCAGTCAAAGGCGCCTACCCTGCGCGCCATCGCTGCGCGCTGGGGGCCTCCGAGTGGCTAAATACTCTCCAGGAAGCGGAGGTCTAGAGCGCTAACCGCTCGACACTCCGTCAGGTGCTGCCCCTGTCCCGCCCTCGACAACCGCAATTGGCTAGGATGCCGGTTGCCTCTAAACTACGCGGAAACAGTCCACGGCTCACAAAGAATGTCACTGGTGAGTGCAAGTATGTGCTCTTATTTTCAGGGTGAATCTAAAAACAACATATACACAGCTAATAGGTAAAAGACCAATCAAAGTTCCACTACCTCTTAGAGGCCCAGTTTTCACATACTACTTCTAAACTAAAGGTTGCCAAATTCTCAGCAGTGGTTCTCTCTACAAGCCCCTCCTAAGCCACTGAAAGCTTTCAAATGTGGACAAGCTGCAGTTGGGTAAACTCTTTTTGGGATCATGGATCATACCCTAGTTGGACATATAAGGTGAAATACGAAGAACTTTAAAGTTTTCTCCCCTGACGGAGCAAAATTAAATTGGTCCACTCTTTTGCTACCTTCCTGTCTTCACCCCCGTATGTGAACATAACTCTTTAGTTTAAATCTCAGAGACCATTTTTCTTTATTGGTTATGTGGGGAAGAATTCCATTTGCCCTTCTGAAGATTTACGCCTAGATAAAGTCGACTTTCAATATTGGTAGGGTCTCACATTTCAGAGTAAGAGAGAAACAATTTGGCAAATTGAGATTAACCCTACCATTTCTGGTTTTGCTAAGACACCAGCAGGGCATGGACCTGATATGGGGTACCTTCAGACATGACAGCTTCAGAGGATGATTTGGGAGGATGTTCCCTCAACTGTCAACTTTCAGTTGATGTTTCACAGGAACTAGGTGAACAGCAGGAATCTATTAGTGTGAAGGACAGCACAATCTGTGTGTCATCAGCAAAGAAGGGAGAGATGAAGATGGACATGATGTTCTGGGAGGCAGCAGTAAAGAGAGAGGAGATTGACAAGAACTAACAGAGGCCTGTGAAAGACCTATGGGCTTTTGGACAGCCAAGAAGAATGGAAAAAGCACACAAGGAGTAAGTACATATTATTGTCTTTCACTATTGGCTTCTAGGACTTGAAAGCTGTAAAAATGATTTTAATGTAGAAATATTTTTACTTTTTTTCATGAGAACTGGAAATAAGCAGGACACTTTGACCTGAAGAGCCCTTTGACAAAGGTGGACAATGTTTGGGATGAACACCAGATGTCGGTGGGTAAGCATTACCTGGATTCTTATACTTCTCGCTCTTCTAAAAGGTATTGAGAGTCGGGCTTTTTGTTTTGTTTCTTATCGGATGCACCAGAAGACTTTGCTGTTGTGATGTGTGGTGTGAAGAGTAATCTTGGAATTTGCATTGAGAGTGCAATCAGTTGATAGGCTTGGTACCCTTATTTATTTGCTATGTACACCTTATAGGGATAAAGGTATAACAATACTAACAATAAATAATCACACCATACCTATATTGTATATGGGTGGAATATAGGCGTACTATCGTAAGTAATTGAAGCTCATAACAATGAACATGAACGTTGTTTTGAAACAGCATGCGGGTGCTATGCACAGTCATACAGGTAGGAGAAAAAATAACATAACCATATATCACAGGCCAGAGTTTAGAAAATACCTCATGCAGTAGAAATAATGGTGTACACTTGTAACAGGTTACATCACCACTGACCAGTCTCCGATAACAATGTTGTGCCAATATGTCCCATACCTGCTGGTCAGGCCATTGCAATTCTAAATACCTTCAACTTCATGAACAGGTGAAAACATAATTTAACCAGTCAGTGACCTGTTGCCAGAGCCTGCCATGCACCTTCTGGAAGGTTCTCTGCACAAGATTCCTGATGGCTATTTCTTCCTTCTTCACCTCCTCCATTTGGACCTCAGTTCCTTCTCATAAAATGTAACATTTCCTGCCTTGTGGCACCCATGGTGTTGGGATTTTCATTGACTATTCAGTGGGTCTAATACATGTGGAATTGCAATGTTGGGTAAATCTGCATGTAGCAACACTGATACCAAGTAGGACAAGTCCTATTCATAGTAGCATGGGATACATTCTGATTAATCATATCACACAGGGGGTAAGGGAGGAAAATATAGCAAGTACATACATCCTCCAGTGCAGGTATTCACAATGAGTATTTCTTGCATAGGAACCAAAAGTTCTGCCTGTATCATGAAGCTTGTGAGGTGTTCTCTTTTGTTGCCAGGAATTGTGTCATATGGGATGCTTAATGTTCAGAGAGAGGGTTCTGGGTGCTAGGCGTTGCTGCAGAGGGGAGTGAAAGGGTCTTAAATCTACCAATTGGTGGACGGTAAAACCTCTTTATTGTCTCTCCAATGGTAGGATTTATTTTTAAAAAGTGTGGATTTATTCAGCACACGGAGGGAGGTCAACATGTTTCTGCTCGTGAATCACCTCTAATGTTATCTCTGCCAACTGAGTGTTAAAAATATATAATATGCAAAGTTCCAGTTGCTGGTCTGGAGGTTGCCAATGGTAGGTCCTAGATCCATCTGTTTAGGGAATGATGTGAAAGTTAAAACAGGCAAGTTATCAATGTTTCAGCATCATTAACAGCATAGAGCGCGACTTCCTTTTAGTTCATTGTATTATGTGCTACTTTAGCCCTCAAACAGAATTTGTTAAACTTTGAGGATCAAATATAACTCCAGGGCAAGGGGCCTTCAATGGACCAAAACATGTTGACCTCTCTGGATCTTGCTGACTGGATCTAGGATGAGAAAGCAAAAGACACACAATTGATGGACGGAATGCAGAACCAATCAAAACATTCACCCCCAGTGGAGAGATCTGGGTTGAATCCATCATTATTTTGCTCACCATGCCACCCCATTTTAGAACTGGCCATCTGCAAATCAGTCTTGGCCCTGTGCCTCATGGAAACAGTCCAGCCCAAACTGCCAAGCCAGGTCCTCCCTGGACTGGAAACAAGCATCCTAGGACCGGTTTCGGGGTTTCACCCCTCTTCAGCCAGGATAGTTTGATTCCAGTGGCACAGTGAGCCTGGGACCCACATCTGGGCATACCCGGCGCACTTAGGGCGAGAAAGCAAAAGACACACAATTGATGGACGGAATGCAGAACCAATCAAAACATTCACCCCCCAGTCAAGAGAACTGGGTTAAATCCATCATTCTTTTGCTCACCATGCCACCCCAGTTTAGACCTAGCCATAATCAAATCAGTCTTGGCCCTATACTGGGGTGAATGTATGACATTGTTCTGCATTCTGTCCATCAACTGTTGTTTTTGCATTTGTCACCCTGAGTGGGACAGGTATGCCTAGACATGGGTCCCGTGCTCCCTATGCCACTGGAATCAAGCTATCCTGGCTGAAGAGGGGTGAAACCCCAAAACCAGTCCTAGGATGCTTGTTTCCAGTTCAGGGAGGACCTGGATTGGCAGTTTGGGCTGGACTGTTCCCATGAGGCACAGGGTCAAGACTGATTTGCATATAGCTGGGTTCAAACTGGAATGACATGGTGAGCAAAAAAACGATGGATTTAGGCCCAGATCTCTGTTCTGGGGTGAATGTATGATATTGTTCTGCATTCTGTCCATCAACTGTTGTTTTTGCGACTGGATCTAGGAATCATACAATAATGAAGCGTGCCACCTACTGAGTGGGTGAGGCCTTTCCATCCTGCTAACAAAAAGACCGGCACATCTGAGTTTATACCTTTTCTGGTATTCTAAGACATTCTCATTCACCAATGTTATTAATATGTCCAGGTGTAGTATTACTGCCTAACTGTAATGAGGGCCTATGATGGGATTTGTCCCAAAAGAGTTCACAAAGCTGAAAGATGGGAAGAAGTTCTGTATCCACAGCTTAGACAAGAGCAAGTGATTGCTAGAAGTGCAGCAAAATACCTGCCAGCAAGTAAGTATGAGAAACCCAGACTAACATGTAAAACCCTTTGATATTGCTTATGGATAACAAAATAGTATTCTTAAATGTAATCGAATTAATTTGTGTGAGAAAGAAAGAGGGAATTAGTCAGAAAAAGAGAAAGTGAAATAGTGGATGATCAGAAATGCATGAATAGAGGGATATTGAAGCGAGTGAGATATAGAGAATGGAAGAGAGAGTGAGCAAAATAGTTCATAAGATAGAGAGAGGAAAATGTTTAGAAGCAGAGAGAGGGTAAGGAGAAGTGAAATAGCAAGTGAGAAAGAGTGGAAAGCCAAGAACGAGAAAAAGAGTGAGATAAGTAAAAAGAGTGAATGAAAGTTTGAGAGATTGTTTAAGAGAGAGAGTGGGAAGAAAGTTTGGGAAAAGAAAAGGAAGAGGGAGCTCTTGGTATGTGTGAGATAGAGCAAAAGTGAGGGGGTAAGTGAGGGAAAGTTGGAGAATGAGGATAAAAGTGAGCAAAAAGAAGAGCGAATGAGAGATCTGGAGAGTGTGAGAGAAGAAAGAGAAAAAAAATGGAGACTTGTTGAAGTTGATATACCTTAGACTGGCAATAGTATCAGATGCTCGCTTCTGCCTGTGTTTTGCTTGTTTGTTCCTTTTAGCAGACTAACCTTGTTAAAATCAACAAGGATCAAACAGACTGAACTTCTCCAGCATTTCCCTCCCCGCCCGCGCGCCGCTCGTCCCCTGTTGGAGAACATCTCGCGGGAGATGTGCCAATAGAAGTAATTATGCGATGAAACTATTTAACTTTCACTAAAATACTCTCACCAGGTTCTTTCAAACTGTGTGTCCTATATCTTGTCGAGGCAATTTTATATCATGCTTTTAAAGTGCAGTAATGGCCACTTGCATTGACAGAATCCTCGTAAACGAAGAAGACCGAGACCTCGCTCATGAAGTGCTATTGATTTTTCACTTCTCGCTGGAGTTGCCAGAGATACAACGCGGTTGTTAGGGAGAGAAGACACTTTGGCCTTCAATATCGCAGGAGGGTTCCTCCGTAAGCACAGGCGTCAATGAGCCTCAGTGATAAATAATGTATTTTGGTGATAGCTGCCCGTATCTTCCTTTCAGCTGCGCGTGACTCAGCTTTTGCTTTCACTAGTCGTTTTTTTATGCCACTTGGCAGGTGGAGAACATTTCTCACAGTTGCATACGTTGGAGAAAATAACGGGCACTCGGTTATTCTGTTTTGTTTGTTAAAACTTTTAGTTTATTTCGTCCAAATGTAGACGGAGGATGATACTTTTATAACACTTTGATCGCTTTATTTGCTATAAAGGTTTTACAACTCCTGCTATACATTAAACACACACCTGGAGCAGGGGAATTTGCTAGTAAACAGCACAGTATGAATGATTTTTATAAACGTGCCCCTATGTAGCTTTACCTAAACGCGCACTTAGTAATCTTTTACTGTAAATAGCTCAATAACAGTCACAACTGTACAGGTTTGTCCAACATATGAGAGAAGTACGAGCCAGGTGTGCTTATTTACAAGCCCCTTGCGCCGCCAGTACGTCACTTTTATCACACATGTAGGGACAGATATACAAGAAACTAATGCACCGCGGTGTGGCAGGTCATTTTGCGGCGCTGTGGTTCGTTAGTTTTGAAGCACAGGGATGCGACATATTTACAGCAATAGTGTACATTCCTGCACAAAAAGAACCATTTGAGGTGATTTCCTCTTCCAATGTGTGCTTTCTGCCTCACACATTCAAAGAGGAAAATAAAAAGAGAAATGAAAACATTTCTCCTCGTTGCACCTAGGGTGGCGTAGCATTCTGTCGCATTTCCAGATTTACGATTCCTCGTAAATCTGGAAATGCATCAGTGGACATGGGTGTTGCATGGGAACACCCACAGCAACACCCATTTCACACCCCTAAAACGCAAAGTGTTGCGTGAAAAGCGGCGATATTTACAAGCACAGGTAAAGTCACACAGGGTGTAAATATCACTCAGCAGGTTGCACCACCAGTGCGTCACGCAGGTGACACACCGGCAGTGCAAGGGTCTTGTAAATCTGCCCCAAAATGACCACTGGCTGTGCAAGGACCGTGTAAATAAACCCCTGGGTAGCCAAAGTGTATTTCGGAGTTTATGAATGCAAAAGTAAACAATATTGTAAATAACCACGCAGATTACTTCAGTGGTCTCACTCTGACATGTCACCGAGGTATTTGTGCTGTTTGTCACAGATTTACATCCTTATGATGTCACTACAGTGAGATACTTGTTGTTTGAACTAATACAAACTGAAGGCATGTGGCAAGAAATCCTAACACACAAACATCCGCGTATAGAAGCACACACTCGAAATCAGTTTGGTTTGAATGATTGCTTTATGAAACATAAGTGTGTTGTCAATGGAATTTTGAAAAGATATTTAGAATATTTTGCAAAGAAAATCTTGTGAACATTAAGTAACAGAAAAAGAACTCTAGAGTGAAAAAACAAGGTTCAATTACACACAGGTAGTACATCTGCAAGAAGATTGTCAATTAGGGAAATTAAAACACAATTTTATAAAATATAAAAGAAATGTTTGGAGCCCAATAAAATTGATCACTGCTTAAGCATGTTAAACATATACTTTATATAATTTATCTGACAGAAAATGTATACTGAATTTGGATAACCTTTGTATGTTGACATTCATTTATGTTAGAATGGCTCACAAGATTTTCTGTGCTACAACTTCACTGCGAGGGTTGTGAATGTGAACTTAACTGCTGGTCTACAATTTTAATAATGATGTTGTGTATGTATGATTTACATACATTTGCATACCATGTCACAGGAGTGGCCGAAGGGCGCAGAATTTATGGCATACAGACGCTGACAAAGCCAATAGTTTTGTTGTTTAAATTTGTGTTGAACATTTGCCTATAAATGCAATACAGGAAGAGGAGGCAACATATATGCACAATTCATGATAACAGTGTTATAACAGAAGCGCAGAATGTACTGTGAAATGTTTTATTGTTATCGCTATTGCAATACATAGGAAAAGTAGGAGCTATACATATACATCGGGTAAATAACTCAAATATTAAACATTTATATATGAGGACAAAAAAAGTTGTATATTTTCTGTAGTCATATATTACATATAAGTTAATTTGCATTTATTCGTTGAAAGAGTAATTTGAGAGAGGTGTTGAAAATATGTTTGCAATCTGAGTATTACAAAGAAGAGAAGCAGGTAGCACATGGCTGGAAGTTGCCAGTGTTAATTTCCATCACAAGAATAATCTTGCACTTCTCCTGCACATATTGAAAGTGTTGTGTTAGTGTGAAGAAGCACATGCCGCTTCCACCTCATGCCATTGCTCTTTGTGTTATGGAAGTGTGCACTACACCTTTCACTTTAGTGGTGAAAAGACTGCTAAACATTTCCCTTTCATTCCACAAAAGCAAAATTGATTGACAATTTGAAGGAGGAACTGTGGAGTTTGGAGAGAGGAGAAGTACAGTGGGAGGTAAGAAGAGTGTATTGAGCAAGCGGGGCACAGGGCTCAACAAAGGAGTGTACTCTGCAAGGGAGGCCATAGGGTGTAATGAGAAGCAGGCTTCCCTCTACACCGACAACAGTTACTACAAAAGTGGCTTCCAATTCTTTCCCCATAAAGATAAATGAACATATTCAGAGTGAAAGAGTCCCTTAACCACACAAAGGTGTGTATGGGCCCTGGTATGTGTATTTTCTAAGTCCCTTTGTGTCTGTATGTATGTTGTTTGCATTCATTAGGGTCTGTGGGCGTAAGTCAGTTTGTCTACTTGATGAAGTCTGTAACTTTCTTCCTCTTTCTGCATATGCGCATTTCTCCTTTTTGCTACAAGCACTTTCTGACAGCCAAACCTTGGCATAGTCAATCAATCCTGTTTAAGACATGTCAGCACAGGGGTGATTTCCTGTAAAGCACTACTTACATGAGGTACATTGCAACAGTCTACTAAGCTGTCGGATATGAACCTGGAATTTGACAGAGAGGTTGCAACTTCTACTTAAATTTCTCATTTGCACCGGGCATGTTCCAGATTCTGTTATTATATCAACGAGGGTGCTTGGAAGGAAACATGGAGAAGGAGTGCCTTCCGAACATATAATTTAGCAACAAGGACAACTATTTTCGACAGCAGCCAGCATTCTATATTGTAGTCTACAACGTTTATCTTCTCTAATGAGCTTATTTACGAACTTGCACACAGTGCAGTGCAGCAAGTTACTTGACTGCGCTGCACCGTATGACAGGGAAAGGGCAGGATTGCTCTGTATTTAAATCAAAATGGCACATTCCTGTCTTTTCCCCTGCACTGGTGCCTTTTTGGTAGCCGAGCGCCAATGCAGGCACCCGTGCAAGGGTACCTCCATTGTATACAGGAATGTTTTTGTGCAGGAACGTGCACTTTCCTGCACAAAACAAAATCCTGACAAGCCTATTCCTCTTTCTAAGTGTGCTGCACAATGTAGCACACTTATAAAGAGGAAGTAACAAGGAGAAATAAAGATATTTCTCCTCATTATGCTTCCCCTGGAAAGGGGTATCCCTTTTGTGTGTATTCCCAGGTTTACCAGTTCTGGTAAATGTGGGAATATGTAAAAAACTATGGGAGTTGGGTGGGAACACCCACACAATGCCCATGAAAAGCCTTTCCAGGGCTTAGTAACACAATGCAGCGATTAGCGCTACGTTGCGTTACTCTAGATTTATGGTGCCACTCTGGGCCACACAAAGTAGCCTTGCAAGGCTTCATAAATCTCATTTAGGACTTGTGTCACTCTTGCACCACCTTGCGTGGTGCAGGAGGAGTTAGGTTTGCCCTTTCTAAGCGATAGACTAGCCGCAAATCCCATACTTTGTTGGATGAATTCTTGGTTGAATAATGATATACCCCTTACCAACGATATATTAAGAGAAGCCTTAACCTGGGATGGTAGATTCAAGGTCCCATGGCTGAAATATATAAAAGATTGTCTTACCGAACTTGGACGGCCAGCCCTGTTTTTAACCCCATCCACTATAACAAAAGCTGATGTCACATTTGTAAAAAAAGCATTTCTTACAACCAGGTACCTTGCCCGGGAGGAGGCCGAGTTTATGAAATGTAGTGTCAGGAAACACGCTCTACTTAAAACATGCTTACATTTGGAACCATATCTCTCGTGGCCTATATCTGGCTACGAACGATTTTTGTTGACCAGGTTCCGATTTGACCTGTTCCACCTCCTACTGGCTGTACCAAGAGGGTCCCATTGTGGACAAGTGCTACCTGCTTGCGGCTGCGACGGAAAGTCTCCGCAAGATCTGGAGCACTTTTTATTCTTTTGTCCGTATTATTCAGTACCTCGAAGGCTATATCTAAAGCCTTGTTTAAAGAAACTAAATTTTACACAGATTAAACCAGCACTTTATTTCCTTCAACTTTTGAACTGTGATTGTACTTTATATGTAAGCAGCTTTTTAAAACTAGCTATTACTTTCAGGAAAAGTATGGAGGGATAATTATGCTGTTTTTATTGCCCTATTCCCTAATGATTTTTAACTTTGAACAAATTATTTATATTCTTAAACCTGATTATTCTGCTAGATGCCTTTACTAATTCTGTTTACATAGTCCGCCCATCATACATAAGTATTGGACAGCTTTTTTAAACAATTTATCTGTGAAATGTTTATCCATGTATTGTGCTTTTATGATTGTTAAATCTTACAATCGAATAAAGTTATTTGATTTGATTTGAACTCCACTCGTAAATGGGCCTCTACGAGTTGTGAGGCTGACTGAGACCAGCCTCTATCTAGTTCTTAGGGAGCGCTAATAATTGTGAACCAATGAAGCATGTTGGTTATTTGTAGTCTACATATCGAAGCATGCGGTTTATTGTTTAGCCATGCCTCTAAGGACTGCACAAATAAAGTTGAAACCCCCGCTTAGAGCACATTGATTGTTTGTATGTCACAAGACTGGCTAAGAGCACTGCGCCACTATGTACAGAGGACCAAACACAGGTAGGACCCTTTACATTGCCTCCCATCCCTGCATGCATAGAAGTACGCCGTTGATGAGAAGCTCAGAATACTCAATACACTGGTTATACCCTTGCATATGACATCACCTATACCGTATGAAATCATAGCTTTCATAACAACACTTGATTTCTGAGAACACAATGCATGGTAGAGTTAGAGTTACAGTTAATATGGTATGGCGAGAGAGGTGAGAACACTGTATACAAAGGTTCATGACATAGTAATTTGAAGGTGCTGTGTTAAGTTAACATCTAAGTTATAATTCAATTAAATTCAATACTTTATTGTTTAAGTTAATAAAAACCATAAAAATATGATGATAGAAAGAGAGGTTCAACAATTTGCAAACATTAAAACGTATAAAAGACAAGTAACTATTTTATCCTAAAATCAGAGAGGAGAATTCTTATCATATAAACAGTTAAAAAACGATACGTGATTCTGTATCATAAAATTGCCGACGAAATTAGTATCGGCCATTTGGTCTTATCATAGAGCAATACAAATTTAATCAGCTTATAAGTCAATTGAGGGTCTGTTGTGCCAAGTCCTTTGATAATGGCCGATCTGCAAGTTCGAATCCCCCTAACGTTAAAAGCTTTTTTTAGTAGCATCACTCAGATAGATTTTAAGAAGGGGCAGATACAGATGAGGTGAATAAGTTATAAGATGAGTGTAAGTTATAAGCAACAGTGTGTACATGGGTATGCAACTTATAGTAATTTGAAGGTGGTGTGTAAATGTTAAATTTAAGTTATAACCATAACTTTAGAATTTCAAATGTTTGGGTAGTTTAAGAATAGTTTGTATGACCAGAATAAATAAAGTTTTCCTAACTATCACTCATCTCTGCCTTTTTTTGTACATGGAATATCTATCTATCTATCTATCTATCTATCTATCTATCTATCTATCTATCTATCTATCTATCTATCTATCTATCTATCTATCTATCTATCTATCTATCTATCTATCTATCTATCTATCTATCTATCTATCTATCTATCTATCTATCTATCTATCTATCTATCTATCTATCTATCTATCTATCTATCTATCTATCTATCTATCTATCTATCTATCTATCTATGTATTTACCTACCTACCTACCTCCCTCCCTCTCTATCTATCTATCTATCTATCTATCTATCTATCTATCTATCTATCTATCTATCTATCTATCTATCTATCTATCTATCTATCTATCTATCTATCTATCTATCTATCTATCTATCTATCTATCTATCTATCTATCTATCTATCTATCTATCTATCTATCTATCTATCTATCTATCTATCTATCTATCTATCTATCTATCTACCTCCCTCTCTATCTATCTATCTATCTATCTATCTATCTATCTATCTATCTATCTATCTATCTATCTATCTATCTATCTATCTATCTATCTATCTATCTATCTATCTATCTATCTATCTATCTATCTATCTATCTATCTATCTATCTATCTATCTATCTATCTATCTATCTATCTATCTATCTATCTATCTATCTATCTATCTATCTATCTAGCCATCTAGCTATCTAGCTATATATCTAGCTATATAAAAAACACACACATATATAGAGAAAGAGATAGATATAGATAGATATATAGATGGGATTTTTTCACTAATAAAACAAAGATTACAGGGACGCTATAGTTAGGCTCAGATTTCACTCTTACAAAACAAGTGAAATTCAGCAGTTATATTTACCTAAGCTAACTATAACTTACGTGCCTGCAATACACTGCTTATGAACTCACATATAGACTAGATTTCTTAGGTGTAAAATTATTTAGAAATTGCACAGTGGTGAAAAAAGAAGTGCCATATTTATTAAGGGTGGGCGGAGTTTGCGGAGTGCCACTTCGCCGAATTCCACGTAGTTGGCTAAAAACTCCCGCCCCCTGCTGCCACCCACCTTGAGGCCGCCCCAAACTTACCTGATCACCCCGGTGCTTCCATACCCCGCCCGGGCTGTCGTCCTGGCTGTCTCCTCTCTCCACTCCAGGCTCGTCCAACTCCTCAGGCAAAACAAAACTCCTATGCTCTGCATCACTCTTGGGAGGACTGTGCATGCGCGCGTGTCCATTGCAGTCCTCCCAAGAGTGACGTAGAACGTCTGGGGAGTCGGATGAGCCTGGAGTGGAGAGGACTGGAGACAGCCAGAAGGAGGAGGACAGTTCGGGAGGGCACGGAATCACCTTCGGGACCAGGTAAGCCAGAAAGCCTGCTGGGGCGAGTCTCCTCAGGGTGGGTGGCAGGGCAAAGTCTGCTACATTGTCATGTCAGAGTTTTTTGCGAAACTCCACGTTCCCAGCAGAGCGCGGAGTTTGTAAAACTCCATATACTCCACTGGCATACCAGAATTCTGTGTCCGGGATTAATATTTATTTGAAATAATCATGATTAAGCCATGAGTTTATCGAGACGGAAAGAATACACTTTGTAATATATCGAATGACATCACTTTAGTGAAACAATACAGAATGCTGGGTTGATGTAGGATTGTTATGCTGGCTATCAATTATCCTCCAATATTAACCAGTTCACATGTACTTAAAATGATGTACTCAAGAAACTGGGTCATTAGAATTTAAAAAAGGCATCAGCTGAAACGCGTTGTGCTGTTGGAAATAAAATAAATATCTACAATTCTGCTGTGTTGGGAAATATCTTGTTTTATATATATATATATATACACATACATATATATATATATATATATATTATCTACTGGCGGTCGCCAGTAGATAGTTATAGTTAGGACCGTGTTTCCATAGGAAATCTGAAAATTCTATTTTGAATAACTTTGGCGCCGGTTGACAAATCCTCACTAAATTTTCAAAACTAATGGGGCGCTCCGCTCAGCTCCTACCCTGAAAGTCTCAGGGTGATTCATCAAGCGGGGGCCGAGAAAAAAGGGGGGTCCCAAAACACGTTTTCCCCATGCATTTTTCCATAGGACCATTAGTCGAAGGTACAGCCCGAACGGCTGAACAGAATTACTTGAAATTTGGCAGAGAGGTAGTCCTCAGGTCAGGGAAGTGCCTTTTGCAGGTCTGGTGTCAATCTGTTCAGTATTTCCTGAGAAATAGCATTTAAAAGCATATACATATCTATAAGCGCGCACCGTGCGCGCACCGTGCGAGCACCCTAACGTGCGTGAGCGTAATTCTGATTGGTGGTTACATGTTAGTCAACGTTCGAATCGGTTGAAATCAGGAAGCGTCGGCCGCCATTTTGTTTGTTTTCAGTGCGAGAGTGAAAAAGGAAGGTGGCGAACGTGAAAAGGGGGCAGGGTTGAGAGTTCCTGACCCCCTAGCCTTTGTCAGGGGGTCCCTGAAGGACCCCGAAGGCAGAAAAAAAAAATACTTTTTTTTTTAAAATAGCGGGGGTGAAAAACCAAAAAAATAAAAATGAATTTTTAATACGTAGTTTATTGTAAAATAAATATATAAAAAAATATTAATACATAAATAAATTAACATTTAAAAAACCGTACAAATTCACTGAAAAAACCATAGGTTTCACACACGTTATAGTTAGGAATTAGCATTTAAAAAACCTTGCAAATTCACCTAAAAAAACATAGGTTTCACACATGTTATAGTTAGGTGGATATTTCACTCGTAAAAAACCAATGAAATTCCCCCGTTAGTTCAGATAACTATAACTCGCACGACCACCACTCTATCACAAGGATGATGTCGTCAGTGATGTCATGAGTGATGCCACTGACCATGTCATGAGTGATGTAATATGTGACGTCATCAGCAGTGGATTGCGGGCGCGCGAGTTATAGTTATCTGAACTAACTATAACGGGGGAATTTCATTGGTTTTTTACGAGTGAAATATCCACCTAACTATAACATGTGTGAAACCTAAGGATTTTTAAGTGAATTTATATATATATATATTCACTGAAAAAAACCATAGGTTTCAGGCATGTTATAGTTAAGAATTAGCATTTAAAAAACCTTAGAAATTCACTGAAAAAAAGATAGGTTTCAGGGGCGTTATAGTTAGCTGGACTTTTCACTAGTACAAAACCATTGAAATTCCCCTGTTATAGTTAGTTCAGCTAACTATAACTCACGCACCCGCAATCCACTGCTGATGACGTCACATATTACATCACTCATGACATGGTCAGTGACATCACTCATGACATCACTGATGACATCTCAAATGACATCACTGATGACATCACTGATGACATCATCCAGTGAATGTGTTTTTCTGAAAATTAAATATGTTTTATATATGTATATCTCAAGGTCGATGGAAGAATAAAGGGGTATATAAGTGTCTAAATGGATGATTTGTTTTTGAAAAATTGATTATGTAACTGACTGATTAAGTGTACCTTAGTGAATACATGGCTTAGTGAGTAATGTTTAAATATGTAAATATCTGTATCAGTCTCTCACTTTGTGTATAAGTGGCTGCATGGGTTGGTGAGTGGCTACATGAGTGTCTATATAGGTTATTGGTTGGTTTTTTGAGTATCAGTATGAGTGTCTGAGTGTCTGTATGGTTCGGTGGGGATATTACACAGTGCATAGGTGCATGAATGAGTGACTCACTGTTTGTATGTGTTGAAGACAGCATGTGTGCAGGCCTGTATGGGTGAATGAGTGTGTGTATGGGTGTGTTAGTGAGTGAATGACTGTCTCATAAGTGTCTTTATGAGTAACTGCATATGTTTTAAACTAGTATATTTGACTTTTGGTCTATATAAGTGAGTATATGTGAGAGTGAGAGATTGCAAGAGTTCCTGTATGAATAAGTATGTGTTTCTATAAGTGATTGTTTAAAAGACTAAGTATGTGTAAGTTTTTGTAGAAGTAAGTGTGGTGGTGTGTGTATAACTGTATATGCAAGTTAATGGATGTTTGATTCTTTATGAGCATGAGTGGCTATGTGTGTGAGTAACTCTATGGATGAGTGGCATTGTGTAACAGGATGTATAGGTGTATGAGTACATATGATGAGTGAGTACATATATGAGTGACTGTATAGGACTGTTGGTGAATGAGTGGATGTGCATGTGGATCTTAGAATTACTGAATAGGTTGTTGTAACTGGTATTGGTATGTCCATTGTTTTGAAAATTTTAGTTTCTATTTTTGAATGTGTGTATCAAAGGTTATATTAGGGTGAGAGGAGGTCTGCCACTCTATCACAGGGATGATGTCATCAGTGATGTCATCAGTGATGCCATCAGTGATGTCATTTGAGATGTCATCAGTGATGTCATGAGTGATGTCACTGACCATGTCATGAGTGACGTAATATGTGACGTCATCAGCAGTGCATTGCACGCGCGTGAGTTATAGTTAGCTGAACTAACTATAACAGGGGAATTTCAATGGTTTAGTACGAGTGAAAAGTCCAGCTAACTATAACACCCCTGAAACCTATGTTTTTTTCAGTGAATTTCTAAGGTTTTTTAAATGCTAATTCCTAACTATAATGTGCCTGAAACCTATGTTTTTTTCAGTGAATTTCAAAAGTTTTTTAAATGCTAATTTCTAACTATGCCTACAGAGACAGGACATGTGAAGAAAGAAGGAAAAATACACAGAAAGAAAAAAAAGAAATGCAGAAAGAAGCAACAGAAGTCCTCAAAGACGAAGAAAAGTGCAGGAAGAAGGATAACGTGCAGAAAGAACAAACAGAAGAGCAGAAAGAAGCCTTGTTGCAAAATCATCCTGTACCCTCAACTTTTTCAGACAGACACTGGTGGTAACTGAGTCTGACTAACCAGTCCTAGAGCCAGTGCTATGTTAAAAGACACTTAGAATACAGTGAAAACACCTAAATACACTAGGGAACACTAAGTGTTCGGATCCCCCTGTGATTAGCATGATCTACTCTGTAAGCCCCTAGTATATAATAGGGCAGGGGGATTAAAACTACCTCTTAAAATGTGCCACAGGGCGTGTTTGCACATGTCACCTCAGGCCCCATCCCCTCCCTTCCCCACTGTGTAAACAAGCCCTGTGGCTGTTTTAAGTTGGGAGATTATGTCCCCTTGAATCCTGAGGGTCCCTAGGGGCAAAATAGCCCACTAGGTACCTCCAGTAAGCACCACAGAGCTGCATTGCAGAGAGATGTAAAAAGGGGCACGGCCTAGACCACCTCTCTGCAAAGCAGCACAGTGGAGCTTACTGGAAGCACCTGGTGGGCTAGTTGGCCCCTAGGGTCTCTCAGGATTGAAGGTGAATTATTTCCCCAACTTAAAACGCACCACAGGGTGTGTTTGCACACGTTAACTCAGGCCCCGTCCCCTCCCTTCACCACTGTATAAACACGCCCTGTGGCCGTTTTTAGTTAGGAGATTACGTTCATTTGAATCCTGAGGGTCCCTAGGGTCCAACTAGCCCACTAGGTACCTCCAGTAAGTGCCACAAAGCTGCGTTGCAGAGAGGTGTAAAAAGTGCCACGGCCTGGACGACCTCTCTTCATTGCAGCTCAGTGGCGCTTACCGAAAGCACCTGGTGGGCTAGTTAGCCCACAGGGGCCCTCAGGATTGAAGGGGAATTATATCCCCCATCTTAAAACGTGCCATAGGGCGTGTTTGCACACGTCACCTCAGGCCCCGGCCCCTCCCTTCCCCACTGTGTAAACACGCCCTGTGGCCGTTTTAAGCTGGGAGATAAAGCCCCCTTGAATCCTGAGGGTCCCTAGGGGCAAAATAGCCCACTCGGTACGTCCAGTAAGCGCCATTGCAGAGAGGTGTAAAAAGGGGCACGGCCTGCACCACATCTCTGCAATGCAGCGCAGTGGTGCTTACTGGAAGCACCTGGTGGGCTAGTTGGCCCCCAGGGTTCCTTAGGGTTGAAAGAGAATTATTTCCCCAACTTAAAATGCGCCACAGGGCGTGTTTGCACACGTCACCTCAGGCCCCGTCCCCTTCCTTTACCACTGTGTAAACGCGCCCTGTGGCCGTTCTAAGTTGAGAGATTAAGTCCCCTTGAACCCTTAGGGTCCCTAGGGTCAAACTAGCCCACTAGGTACCTCCAGTAAGCGCCACAGAGCTGCGTTGCAGATAGGTGTAAGAAGGGGCGTGGCCTCAGAACACCTGTCTGCAACGCAGCTCCCTGGCACATACTGGAGATATCTGTTGGGCTAGTTGGCCCTCAGGGACCCTCAGAATTGAAGGGGAATTAATTCCTCAACTTACAACTTGCCAGGGGGCACGCTTGCAGAGTGCTGCAAGCAGGGGGCGTGGCCTCTGGCGTGATGCCGGTCTTTTATTTATTTTATTTTTTTAAGAAGGGGGGCTGTGTGACCCCCCTTATTTTTCGAATCTATTGGCCACGTGGCCCCCCTCCCAAGGCCTTAATCGGCCCCAGGGACCCCAACCCCCAGGGCATGGCCTTTTTAAAAAAAAATCTTTAGGAGGGGGGCTGCTTTGCCCCCCTCTTCAGGCCACTTATGGCCCCGTGGACCCCATCCCCTGGGGCCGGCCATTGTTTTTTATTATTTTTAAAAAATATATATTTATAGAAAAACCTAGGACATGCTGGACAAACCGTACGTACCTATCACTATGACGATTTGCGTGATATTCATTAAAAGGCGACTATGCATACAATGAATCCACGTGGAATATATTTACACCGCTAGTGAAGCTCAGACGTGTCTGACGCCCTACCGTGCCTAATCCCGGTGCCACCGCTTGTGGGTACTCTCCAAGTAGACACCCTTGTTGTTTATTTATATATACATGGGTAGCTATTGACGGGCACATTTAATACACACACACACCAAGCCATTCAGAGGGGATTCGACAAAAAAACGACCAAAGCTATGCAAGAAACCCCCCTCACAGTTAATAAAACACACATCCACCGCCGGATGTGTAATACATTTTATTTTTCTCTCTGGAAAGGAGACAAACCTCACTTGGGAGTCACAGCGCGCTCCTGGCTGAGCCCAATGCTGTGTTACACCCACCAGAGCCTGCCAAATGCCACACACCTCTGTGTTGTATTCTACCAGCTAGTGCGTATGCTATGACACTCTCTAGCCCATGTGCACTGTAACACTACCCCGTAAATATGTCATGCCACACTTGCCTTCGCACGGGTTATATTGCCCCATCTAACGTGCCTTCCTCGATGCCTATGTTATAACGCACAGCGCTATGCCATATATATTACATTCTGGGATTCATATCTTTGTCACAGTGCATATGCAACGTTACACTCCCCAGCACATATTTTATATTACAACTTTAGAGACTAGTTAGGTTACACAACACTGCCCTGTGCATATTACACTCCAAGGCAAAAGAGGAGATTGTAGACAGGAGACAGATCAAATAAAACCCATTTGAGCTTTAAAACATTGGACGTTTCCTGGCTGAATCGGGTCTGTTGGCATGTATGGTTGTACTTCCACTGCCTCTTCCTTCTGCCCACAATGGTCTATTATATTGCCACAGCCTCTCTTGCCAGTTCTGTATTGTTGGTTTGTTGCCCCTGCCCCCCTTCCACTGCCCTCCATAGTTTGTTGTGCTGCCACTGCCCTTCCTGCCTGCCCAGTGTGGTCAAATTGTTGCCTCTGCACCCTCCTACCTGCCTAAAATTTTCAGAGTCCGTACCCCTGGCCTCTGCCTCTCAACAGTATCCTAATGAACAACTAGATTGCTAACATTCTATATTTATTACAAAAGTGTGGAACGCCTGACGTCATCTTGATGTAATCAAAACTGTAATACCTAGAGCATTTCCTTTAGAAATTACATATATGAGAGGGTCTTATTTGCATCAAAATTATGGTTTGTGCTCTAAAAAACTAAAATAAGGACATGTTTTCTGAGTTTTCAAATAGCGACAAAGCACTTTTAAATTATTTGTTATCTTTATGTTTATTTAATCAGTTGACCACTTGATTAAATGTTTCACTTAGGGGAGAGGATGTGGTGTTAATTCCAGAGCTGCAGACTTTGCAACTGGGGAACCAGGTTGGAGTTTCTGCTTCAGCTCGACATTCTGTGATTCTGGTCAAATCACTTAATCTCCCCATGTGTACAACCAAAATGAATTTGTTCTTGTGTGATGTAACCAATGCTCATGTAAAGCACTCCAATACCTGACAAGTCTGCACTATATAAAACTGCAAAAACACAAAAATAAGTGTTTTGCAGACTTCTGTCATTGGGCTATACTTGGGCTACATCTGGGTGATATTTGGGCTACATTTGGGCTCTTTTGTCTCTGGTGGCCATCTTGGGAGATTTATTTGTTATGAAGTTTCCTAATTTCCTCATTTACTGCAGTCTCCTCAGTAGGAAATTCTGTCAGTTTTTTACTTTGGTTCCATCAAGAAGGCATTCAGATGTGTCACACATTTGCCATAAATTCTGAATGTTAGCACTCTAGTTGCTCATTAGATCACTGTAGTAAAGCTTCTGCTCACCAGTGAAGTCTGCTGCTGGTATTCAAAGTGCATGTTTCAGTCTGCATGTCAGAATTTTTTAATGAAATAGAAGAGGATTTGAGAAGTCACTCAAAATGTGCCCTCATTTTTCTTTCTGCAGCACTAATCATACTTTCTATGGCAAAATGAACCCCCTCATTTTGTTCCTTTTTAAATTAGATGTTTTAAGAGTTACCCCTTTATTGCAATCAAGATGGCTTCAGGTGTGCAATACGTTTGCCATAAGTAGGACCGTTAGCGCTCTAGTTCTTTAGAACACTCTGGGAAGCTGCAGTAGAACACAAAGGAATCAACTGACAGTCTCTGCCCTTGTTGGATGTACATGTTTTAGACTTAATTCTCACATGACTGAGAAAGATAATGTGAATTTACAGAGAATATGCTCTCAGTTTAGCTTATAGATCACCTTCCAAACCTCTGTGGGAAAAGCATGAGAAAATAGTTTTCTCTCAAACATGATTCATGATATCACAGCAGAAGGCTTTTTCACATGGTAAAATCACCTTAGAACACACCACAATTCCTAAAATTAGTATGGTACCATCAACAAATGATTTATAATGTAACTAAAGACTTAAAACCTTCTATTAACTGCAATGCTTTTTAATGAGGTGCTATCATGTATATTGGTCCCAAGATGGCTGCCAATCAGATCTCACGATGAAATGTGTGGTTAGGCTCCGCCCAGATATAGCTATCTATTTACTCTAATTTTCTCAGGAACTACTGAACAGATTTACACCATTTAAGCAAAAGGCACAAGTCTGAACTGAGGACTACCTCTTTGCCAAATTTGGTGTAATTCCGTTCAGTAGTTCGGGCTGTAGCTGCGTCAAAAGGTCCTATGGGAAAATGCATGGGGAAAACGCGTTTTGGGACCCCCCTTTTTTCTCGGCCCCCGGTTGATGAATCACCGTGAAATTTTCAGGATAGGAGCGGACCGGAGCTGGCCAAAAGTTTGGAAAATTTCGCGAAGATTCGTCAATCGGCGCCAACGTTTTTCCAAATAGAATGTTGCGGATTTCCTATGGCAAATAGGTCCTAACTATAACTACCTACTGGCGACCGCCAATAGGTAATATATATATATATATATCCTGCTCCACTGCACCGGTACACGAGCCACTCTTCGGGCGGGTGCCGAAATGCGGCAGTGCTCCGCATAATATGAACGCTTCACAGTTCCCCCAAGGTAGAAGGACAGACAGCACTCACGGGACTTAATCACAGCAGTGATTTATTCGAAAGCCACAAACAGACGCGTTTCGGAAAAGATCCTTCGTCAATGTTTACCAAAAAGCGTTACGAGGCACCATTTTAAAGCGTCATACGTTTTCATGAAAACAAACAAGGGTTAGTGTTTCGCTAAATAGCGGGAGCCATTTTGGAACGATTCTCGTTACATTATCAAATGCACAGATTACAGCCAAAGCTCCTTATGAGTCAAGAGTTTTTAGTTAAAAACACATTCATTCATACTTTTTAAATATTGTTGCTGTTCTAATCTGTCATTTGACAATCCTTGCAAAAAATCTCGCCGTGTATCGGCCTAACGCAACCTAATTTAGGTTGCGAGCATCCCCTGTCTATTTCCTTATATTGCCCTGTATCGGCCCCCAATTTTTAGGATATTACAATCATTTGTTCATTAAAATCAATAGGTCAGTATCGGATCAATGGATAACAGCATACCCTTAGTTACCTAGATGTACCGTCAATTCTTCTCCGCCATTTAGACCATTAGGAGATTTTATTTGGAGGTCTATAATGTAACGAGATTCCAGTCTCCTTAACTTCAACACTCTATCCCCTCCTCTCACATTTGGCGGTACATGGTCAATACCAAAATATTGGAGCAAATCTCTGTCACTTTTGTGTTTGATAGCGAAGTGTCGCGCTACAGGATAATTAAAATCCCTTTTAGCGATGGCCCGCATGTGTTCCAGTATTCTTATTTTAACACAGTGTATAGTGCTTCCTATATACATGAGTCCACAAGGGCACTTTAGACAATACACTACATGTGTTGTTTGGCAAGTCATGAATTTAGTTATCTTTTTCTTTGTTTTTAGGCCTTTTATTTCATAGGTAAATACCCTTTTACTAAAAGTGCATGCCTTGCATTTCCCACATGGGAAAAACCCTCTCATCTCATTAAGAGTTTCCTGTCTTGATGGTATGACATCTAGATGACTATGGACCAAGCTATCTTTGAGTGAACGTGCCCTTTTGAAAGTTATCAGAGGTGCCACTGGAATATCTGTACCAATAATTGCATCAGTTTTTAATACATGCCAGTTTTTCTTCATTATATTTCTCAAAGTATCGGCATCTTCGGAAAATGTTGTTATCATCCGAAATTTACCATTTTTTTCTGTTTTTTTTTCTGTTTAAACAGATCCTCCCTAGGTAACAGTTCTACTCTCCTAAGGGTACTCTCCAAAAGGTTTAAGCTATAACCTCTCGCCAAAAAGCGACTTAAGCTTGCTCTGGCTGCGAGATCAAAGTCATCCTGCCTTGAGCAGTTACGTTTCAATCTAAGAAACTCTCCATACGGAATACTGTTTTTTAGTTTTTAAGGGTGACTGCTTTCCGCATGTAGCGTACTATTCCCAGCGGTCGGTTTTCTGAATAATGCAGTCGTAATCATTCCTTCCCATATCTCAACTCTCAGGTCTAGATAGTTTACTCCCACTAAACTTATCTCCCCTGAGAACTGTAGATTAACCTCATTTTTATTTAGATGTTCAATGTATCCTTCTGCTTTACTTACAGGGCCATCCCACACCAAGAAGAGGTCATCGATATATCTATACCAAGACACTACGTTTTTAGTCCATTCTTCATTGGCTGTCGACCAGGCCACCTGCTCCTCCCACCAACCCACGAATAAATTCGCGTAGCTGGGGGCGAAGCAGGTGCCCATCGCAGTTCCTGAGACCTGTCTATAGAGGTCCCCCTGGAAAAGAAAGATGTTATTGAACAGGCAAAATTCTATTAACTCCAATAACATTAAATTATGGGTTGCAAATTTCAATGCCCGTTTCTGTAGAAAATATTTCACTGCATTGAGTCCCTGTCTATGATTAATGCAGGTGTATAGACTCGTGATGTCCAATACAATCAGGCAGTAAGATGGCTGCCATACCAAATCATTGATATGTTTGATGAAATCCGTTGTATCCTTGATATAAGATGTTAAATCAAGCACAGCCTCAAATAAAAAATGGTCTAAGAAACTAGAGAGATTTTCTGTTAGACTGCCCATAGAAGAGACTATTGGCCTCCCTGGTGGTCTGTTTTTGTCCTTGTGCACCTTAGGTAGGTGATAGAATGTGGGTAGGATTGGATTAATTGTTCTCAAAAATAAATATTCATCCGAATCCAACATTGATTTGTCATGAAATTTTTTTATTATAGTATGCAGTTGCTGAATACTCTCTTGATATTTCACTGAAGTTGTCAATTCATAGCAGTCTTTGTTCTTCAATTGTCGTAGAGCCTCTTCTACGTACATTTCTCATGGAATTAAAACAATGTTCCCCCCCTTGTCCGCAGGTTTGCAAATTATAGATTTATCTTGCTCTAGATTTCGTATTGCAAGTTTCTGAGCTTTGGTCAAGGTATCTTTTTTTCTTGGAGTTTTTCCACATTGTTTCGTTCGAAATTTGATCAGTTCTTTAATGACTGCTTCTGAGAAAGTGTCTATAGCGCCAAAGGGCATCTGGGGTAAAAACTGTGAGGGTAATTTCATCCCGCTTTCTGGTGCTTCTTGTTCAACACCGGCACGTTGTATCCTTTGACTCATAGTTGCTAACTGCTGTTCTTCCATTGTTCCTTCTTGGCGTAAATCCTCCAATATTTCTAGAGTAGCCAAATCATTGACAGCCAATAGATCTGTGTCTGTACTTTGCAATTTAAGGAATCTGATCTCCTTAGGTGTTGGTCTTAGTTTGAAATATTTATGCAACTTGAGTTTACGAACAAACTTGAAAAGATCGATCCTGGTTTGAGTAAACTCCATGTGATTTTGTGGGCAAAACGTTAGTCCCAATTTGAGTACTGATTCCTCTACTGTGGTCAGAATCTTTGATGATAAATTGATTATGGTTAGATGATCCTCATTATTTACCATCTGCCTCCTCTTTTGCTCCGTGTGGCTCTGGTTGTTAGATTGGATTTTGCCCTTCCTCTTCCGGCCGCCCCGTCTGGTTTTTCTCCTTCCGGGGGTTTGCTCTTGTCCCCTCATAGCCATGATTGCCGAATGATGTTGAACTCCTGTTGAAAAGGAGTTTTCTGGGGTTCGCCAGAGGGACCGGCTAGATCATCTCCAGATTGCTCGTTTTCAGTTACCTCAGATTCTGATGTTTCTACTCTTGGTAGTTTTTCAATGGCCATTGTTTTGTACTTATTGACCACCTCTTTGCCTGGTTGCTCAAATTTTTTGGCAAAAGTTAAGATTCTTCCCATCGCATAATCTCTTTCATCGCGATCAAATTTTTCTTGTTTGCGTAGTTTGATTTTCATTTCATATTTCGAGAATCGCTGTTTCATTGCCTCTCTTAGACATTCTTGTTGCTCTTTCTCATCATTCTGGCGCAACTCTTCCTCTAGAGCCTCTATCTCCTGTCGCTCCAGGCAAATTGCACCAATATTTCTAACATCCCTTTGCATGACAGAGCTGTGTGTGCTGCCCAGGCCTCTAGAAGCATTGGGTCCGGGTTTTCCTATGCTGGGACGGTGTATATACGCAAGCCCCTGGGAACCCTATCAACTTCAATATAATTTTGTAATGAAGTGGCCTCCCACCACTTGCGTATTTCTCTCTCGTACAGTCTTTCCAGTTTAATGTATGTTATTGAGAGAGTATTGGGAACACTCCTTGTTACTGCTGTTCCAGCGATCTTTGAATCTGACCTTTCTTTCTTTTTGAAAATATCCGCCGCTGCCTCCTTACGCTCTGTGACGCTAAACATGTTGGTTTAGCGTGGAGCTCGATCCCGGGCTTCGTTCTGGCTTTACGCTTTAGCTGGTTTAAGTCCCTCGCCCAGTCCTGGAAATGATTCTTATGCAAGCGCGTAGGCAAGGAAAGCTGGCTTACCAGTAGATCGGTGGTACGCCCCATGCGCTTGCGACTTGCTGTTGCCTCTGTTGCGACGTGAATTCCTCCACGCTTCTCACGTTCCTTTGTTTATTTGGTGTAAATCCGTTCAGTAGTTTTTGAGAAATATCGAAATTTACAGATATCGATATTTGGGAATTCTGCTATCTGATTGGTTGAGGCGTTACGAGCACAAACTTGCTGCTGATTGGCTGCGAGCGTTTGCAACTAGGAAGTGTTGGCCGCCATTTTGTGATTCCGTTGAAGCGAGTAAGGGGGAAAAAAGGGTGAAAAATGTGGGAAAGAGGAGGGTAGGAGCATTGTAACCTTTGTGGGGTGTTTAGGGTGTGCTATAGAGGGGGTGCGAAGTGAACTAATCATACCTACCGGTGTGAAAGTTCTAGGCTATGAAAATTAAGTGAGGTGTTGTCTAGTGTGGTGTTTCTAAGGTGAGCTTGTGCGCGACTCGAGGATTAAAGCGTGAGCCCACACTGTGTGTCTTATGCTGTGAAGTCATGTGCCCTGGCCGCTGCAGTACAGTTGTGGAAGTAGTGTCAGCATGTGTTTATACCTACTAGGATGAAGTACTGACCCGTAGTGGTGTGAAAGTCCTGGGTACGGAAAATATGTGAGGTATTGTCTAGAGTGTCATGGAAGAAGGAAGTGTTGGCCGCCATTTTGTGATTCCGCTGAAGCGAGTAAGGGGGAAAAGGATGAAAAATGTGGGAAAGAGGAGAGTAGGAGCACTGTAACCTCTGTGGGGTGTTTAGGGTGTGCTATAGAGGGGGTGCAAAGCAAACTACTCATACCTACCGTTCTGAAAGTGCTGGGTACAGAAATTAAGTGAGGTATTGCATAGTCTGATGCTGCTAAGGTGAGCTGCTGCGGGAGTTGGAGATGAAAGCGTGAGCCTAAACTGTGTGTCTTATTGTGTGAAGTCATGTGCCCTGGCCGCTGCAGCACACCTGTGGAAATAGTGTCAGCATGTGTTTATACCTACTAGGACGAACTACTGACTCCTACTGGTTTGAAAGTCCTAGGGTACTGAAAATATGTGAGGTATTGTCTAGAGTCTCATGGTGCTAAGCTGAGGTGCTGCCGGAGTCGGGGATGAAAGCGTGAGTCCAAACTGTGTGTCATATGCTGGGAAGTCATGTGCTCTGGCCGCTGTGCCACATCTGTCAAGTAGTGTCAGCATGTAGTTATACCTACTTGGAGGAACTTTTGTTTTGAACATTGTAACTTGTGTATGGGGCTTAGGGGGTGTTATACAGGGAGTGCAAAGGTAAATTTGAGCGTATCAAATCAATACGGTATTTGTAAAGTGCAAACTACTCACCCCTATGGGTCTGAAGGCCCTCGAGGCCGGCGTGGAAATGATGTGAGCTATTAAGTGAGCTATTGCCCAGAGTCACATGGTGCTGAGCTGAGGTGTTCAAAGGTGTCCTTCATAAGCATTTCCAAACCTACCCCAGTCAATGTGCCTAGGTCATTTCCACCACAATGCACAATCATGAGGTCAGGGTGTGGAAGATGCAAAGAGGTTTTAACTAAAGGCAGCAATTGGTGCAACTTCAATCTTCTCTGTGCAAACCATTTAATGTCCACATTTTGTAAACCTAGGTCTAAGATAATATGTCTGGGCCCGATTCACAGAACTAACTTAAGACAAAATCCTAAACTTACTACCATTTTGGTATTCACAGAAGGCACTTACTCATTTTGGTATTCACAGAAGGCACTTACTCATTTCGGTATTCACAGAAGTTAGGAGTCCTAACTTTAGGACTCCTAAATGCCTTCTGTGAATACCGAAAGTCTGAAAATTAGGATTTTTCTCAGTTTAGTAGTAGTATAGTTAGGACTCCTAACTTTAGGACTCCTAAATGCCTTCTGTGAATACCGAAAGTCTTAAAATTAGGATTTTTCTCAATTTAGTAGTCTAGGACTACTAAATTGAGAAAAATCCCAATTTTAAGACTTTCGGTATTCACAGAAGGCATTTAGGAGTCCTAAAGTTAGGAGTCCTAACTATACTACTACTAAACTGAGAAAAATCCTAATTTTAAGGCTTTCGGTATTCACAGAAGGCATTTAGGAGTCCTAAAGTTAGGAGTCCTAAACTTAGGACTACTAAATTGAGAAAAATCCTAATTTTAAGACTTTCGGTATTCACAGAAGGCATTTAGGAGTCCTAAAGTTAGGAGTCCTAACTATACTACTACTAAACTGAGAAAAATCCTAATTTTAAGACTTTCGGTATTCACAGAAGGCATTTAGGAGTCCTAAAGTTAGGACTCCTAACTTCTGTGAATACCGAAATGAGTAAGTGACTTCTGTGAATACCAAAATGAGTAAGTGCCTTCTGTGAATACCAAAATGGTAGTAAGTTTAGGATTTTGTCTTAAGTTAGTTCTGTGAATCGGGCCCTCTGTGTTCTGCATACCTCTTGCACCTGAAAAGATAGCTATGTCCTATGATCCACACTAGCATTTTGAAGGTATGGTTGGAAGGTATGGAAAGATGTCCGTAGCTCATGCAGTTCCTTGGTCAAATAGGAGATATGTTTAAAGATGGAGAAGAACTTTTTTTTTGCCATACAAAACGATACGTGATTGGGAGTTGAAAAGCATTCTTTTTTAAAAGTAGGGTTCACATTTGTTTTGTGGAAAAGCATCTTTGTGATTGGTTAAGAAAAAGCAGTTTCAACGTGGAGTACATATCATAGGATAAAATTTGCTCAACTAAACCACAGCTGCTACTTGCATTTGGAAGGCACTGTTCGAACTTAAAACAATTGTGAACTTTTAACCTGCACATGCCATTAAATGTTCGAGAAAATGTTGCAAAAAAATATTGTTACGTTTGAAAAAATTGATGAACTTTTAACCTGCATGTGTTGTAGAATGTTCTAGAAAGAGTGTTGATAGAGTACGTTGCACTTCTGACTTCTATGTATTGTTGAATATTAAAAAAACGGTTTAAATGGAAAATTAAAAAGAAACCAATAGAAAGAAGTTTTGAAACCTAAAAGAATCAAGTAACTATTCTAATGTGTTCTTTACATGTGTTTATGTGTGGAGCAACAAAATTATAGACACAACAGCACCAGGAAGAGGAAGAAGCAGGAAGTGAGGGGAAGGGGAGAGATGGTCAGAATGGCACACATGCACAATTAAGAACAGCACAAGTAGAGACAAACAATGGCCAAAATGAAACACACCAACAAGGAGCACAAGTCACACGACCCGCCAACATCACACCACTGAACGAGCATAGAAGTGAAAACAACGCTGCATTCATACAGGATGTGTACAAAGGCCGGTCGTTGGTGTTGTAGGATGTCTGCGACTGTGGTTATCATGGATGAGATGCCCAGCATGTGGCACATGGGCGAGTTCACTGTGTGTTACATTGCCAAAAAGCTGCTACTCCCTCCCACAAGCCCCCACACTTTTCTGCGGTGCACTGTTGTATCTTGTGCACTCGTACGGCACACCATTGTAATGCCTATTTGCGCATGTCCTGCTACATTCAAACTACACCATCACAGTGCCGTTTGGAGGTGGTGCATGGCACTTTACAGTCAGTCAGTCAATAGAGCTTTATTATCGGCCATAGACCATGAAAGCAATGTAGACACAAAAAGAAAAAGTACAACAATACCAACATACCATCACAAAGGATTACAAAGAAGAATAACAAGTACATTTAAAAAAGTTAAAATAGGGCCAAATGATCCTATACAATAAAAACATAGTGTATACATAATAAAATCAATCCATATTGGTACTGGGTCTATAAGGACACAGATAACGGAAGTAGTTGATGTTTAATTTTGGCACTTCGAGCGCACCACATGGCCCAAAGATATCTAGAAATTGCAAATACAATTAGGGGTCTGGTGTCAAATTTTAATATCCTAAAGGCTTCCCTAAAATCTCTCAAGCCCAATAGATTACAGAGCGGGATAATCCATTTTGCTCTGGCCCTAGAACAAAACGGGCAAAAAAGCAAGACGTGCAAGTCTGTCTCCTCACACCCTACACACCCTACGCATAGGCTAGAGTCCGCTGGAGCAGCCGACCACTTATTTGTCACAGCCCGCAGAGGAAGTGACCCATGTCTCAGTTGAACATACAACTTCTTTGCCAAAGGAGGCTGAATGACATCCAGACATTTCTCATAGGAATAGTGGTCTTTTGCCTCCAGAAACCTGTTAGTCAACCTGCCCAAAGACGGGTTAGTAAGGAGAAGATCCAATTGATGCTTATTAAGTAAAGTGACCAGATCTCTCCTAGGCAGTGAAGGGCACACCTGCTCGGGAGCGAACCAGATGTCGCCCCTGCCCAGTGACTGACACGCTTGCATAACGTATTTTAGCCAGGGAATTTTCCCAGCCCCCCTTAGGGACAATAAATCCCTTAGATCATCCCTATAACTTTGCAACTCCGGGGTAGACCAGAGCCACCTCCAATACAAGACAGGGTGATTCGAAATAACCCCCTGAATGCGGGATAAACCCAAATCTAGGCGCAAGGGGAGTAATGGTGTACTCTGCAAAAGGGCCATAAGGCGCCTAATAAATATATTCTCAACATCACACCACTGAACGAGCATAGAAGTGAAAACAACGCTGCATTCATACAGGATGTGTACAAAGGCTGGTCGTTGGTGTTGTGGGATGTCTGCGACTGTGGTTATCATGGATGAGATGCCCAGCACGTGGCACATGGGCGAGTTCACGGTGTTTTACATTGCCAAACGGCTGCTTCTCCCTCCCACAACCCCCACAATTTTCTACGGTGCGCTGTTGTATCTTGTGCACTCGTACGGCACACCATTGTAATGCCTATTTGCGCATGTCCTGCTACATTCAAACGGCACCATCACAGTGCCGTTTGGAGGTGGTGCATGACACTTTACAACATCAAGTGCTGCAGCCTTTGTGGCAGGCCTCACCAGAACACAGACACACTTACTGCACTTCCTGTACACGGACATGTCTGGGACACCCTGTTCCCCTTGACGGATAGGAATACCCCTGCGCTGACCTGTGTACTCTGGACCATCACATCCCGGTTGTGTATGCAGGAGGATGCATGCATAGCTACATGTCCAGGCTCACTGCCAATGCTGAGGTGACAGCACACTGTGATGTTGCAGGACTCATGCCTATCATGCTAAGACAATGACCACAGGGACACACTTGCTCAGATGCGGGTTTGGGGGGTGTTGACTGTCCTGGAGTTGTTGTGATGAGTCTTGTGGCCCTCATGAGTATCCCTGCATCATGCTCATTGATTCTGTGGCACCTGTGGGTGTTCTGGTGTGGCTCTTGGCTGTGTTCCGTTTCATGGGGCGGGTAGTCGTCCTGCTTAACACCAGCAGAAAGCAGGTGTAAAATACCTGGTGCAAAGGTGGCTTATTGCCGGAATTTGATTCGCATTGCTGTTGGTTTGAAAGTTGGGATGTGATTTTTTCGTGTGCAGAACAATATATAAACTGAGCAGTGTATCTCGTCAAGATCTAGCACTTGACACACTATTCCCAATCAATATAAATACAATGAGAGTTCTTAATTGATTTTGTGTGTACACTGTAAGTGCATCCACTACCTCAGTGCAATTCAATACAGGATTTTAGTATTTAGAATAAATTGCAAAGGTGCACCTCGTGTCTTTTTGTACGGGAACGGCTAGTCTGGATTTTATTATCAGCACTTTAATGGAAGTAAAGTTGAGATAAATCTAACACACTGTTTAGAAGTTGGTGTAAACTGCAGACATCACCAGTATTCCCACAATAAGTGCCCCAAAATTTAACACCATGGTGGACTCCATCAAAAAACAGTAATAAGAACAAGAAAGAGTCACACAGCAGTGAAGAGAACAACCAAAATCGTTATTCATTTTTTTTAAACTTTATTTTTTTATAAGTGTATATGTAAACGATAAACGAAAAACTATTTGCAAATTTTATTTTTTTATTAACATATATATAAATGATAAACTAATAAACAAAATGTAACACAAATAATAGAAAAAAAGAAGGCGAAACACTCCTGTGGGGACCATGGATGTCGACGACAGAGCCTGGAAAATAAAGCACAAAATAAGGACGTGTGTAATGCGCATATCAAAGGAGAGAGGCACAGAGAAACAGAGAAGGAAAAAAAAGCCAGAGAGAAAAAGAGAGGGAAAGAAAGAAAGGGAGTGAGAAAGGGAGAAGGAAGAGAGAGAGTTAGAGAGATTGAAGGAAAATAAGGAAGAGAGAGAGAGAGAGAGAGAGAGAGAGAGAGAGAGAGAGACAGACACTGCCGCCTCTGCGCATCCATGAGCAAATAATTACCTGGTGCCACCGGAGTGTGCAGCAGTGGGCAGTCCACGTGCCTGTCAAAAGTCATCCCAGATATGTCTCTGAGTCCTGAGTAATGAATGGCGGAGACCACATCAGGTGCTTGGTGGATCGCACAGATGTCACTGAGTCCTGAGTCATGAATGGCAGAGACCACATCAGCTTTTGGGGCCACTAAGCCTGTGGAAGTTAAGTTTGTGCCACGTGGTGGTAGGCCTCTGATGGCCTATGAGCTTCGGGTGGCACTAACCCTGTGCATCTGAAGTCCGTGTCAAGGGGGTGGTAGGTCCCTGATGGCTATACAGATCAGGGTGCGACTAACCTTTTGCGCAACTTTTCAAAGACTCTTTATGGATGAGACACGTGGAGCGTCCGCCATCTAGTCAGCACTGGCAATAAAGGATGTGATGTTGTCGATCTATTACATTTGCGTGGTCACATGGCCTGTGACGCATGTGCCGGATGGGTGTGGTGTGTGTGCAAACATGCACTGAGGGAGTGGCCGTGAGATGTTGAGAACTAGACCACTGACCTGCACACCAACAGCGAGTACGCCTGCGACAGGTAGCTATGTGGGGCCAACGTCGGAATGTAATCGTAGTGGCGTGGCGTGGCATGGTGTACAACAGAACAAGGCAGGGATAGCTACAATAACACGGATGGCTCGTAGTACTGCATCTGTGAGTCGAGCGGATGGGCCGCAGCTGGCCCTCTGCGAGCCTGGGTGCGAACTGTTTATAACTCACACTACATAAGCATTGAAAAACCACTTTGTGATTCTGTCCGTCAGCTGGCATTTGTCCGAGGCATTCATGAAAACATATCGGAGTTGTTTCTGTGATAGATACCCCTTTGACGCTGCCTCTCCCCACATCAGCAGGTAACGCACCCTCTTCACACATTACCATCATACCCCCAACAACCTTCTTGGGCCTGGAAGTGTCCCTGTGCAGTTGGACAAAGAAGAATTTTAGTCATGTACTGATTTACATCTAAAACAAATTATTTAAAGAAAAGAACAACAAATAAGACTGAAGGGAGTCTGGTGCTGTGGTCGCGGCCACGAAGTTGGGGTCACTGCCATTCAGGACTCAGGACACAGTTACACATGTGGAATCAGCTTGTGTTAAAGAGGGTTAGTGGGACTACGTGTCGCCGGCCTTGCATATCGAAATATGCGTCACTGATCAAAGGGAGTGTGGTGCTGTGGTCGGTGCCACCGACTTGGGGTTATTGCCATTCAGGACTCAGGACACAGTTACACATGTGGAATAGGCTTGTGTTAAAGAGGGTTAGTGGCAGCAGAAGTATTGAGACTGTATGAGCCTGTGATGAGGCTTGGTGTGGACGGGCCGCACTGGAAGCAATGTATCTTGGCTACTGGACTGCGTCAGGTGGAATCAGGACTCTATCTGAATTGTGAGGCCTGCTGATCGTAGTGTAGGCCAGAGGTAGCGTTGAGCAAGGGCCCACAGCCACGTGCATACGTTGGTGGCCCACCGGCCTGGGCAGTCGAGGTTCAGTGGCACCACGTGTCGCTGGCCTTCCGTATGAAAATACCCCTCACTAATCGAAGGGAGTGTGGTGCTGTGGTCGCTGTTACGAAGTTCAGGTCACTGACGTTCAGGACTCAGGACACAGTTACACATGTGGGATCGGCTTGTGTTAAAGAGGGTTAGTGGCAGCAGAAGTATTGAGACTGTATGAGCCTGTGATGATGCTTGGTGTGGACGGGCCGCACTGGGAGCAATGTGTCTTGGCTACTGGACTGCGTCATGTGGAATCAGGACTCTATCTGAATTGTGAGGCCTGCTGATCGTAGTGTAGGCCAGAGGAAGCGGTTAGCAACCGCCCACAGCCACGTGCATACGTTGGTGGCCTCACCGGTCTGCGTAGTACAGGTTCAGTGGCACCACTTGTCACCAGCCTTCAATATGAAAATACTCCTCACTAATCGAAGGGAATGTGGTGATGTGATCGCTGCAATGAAGTTTTGGGTCACTGCATATGGAAATATGTCTAACTGATCAAAGAGAGTTTGCTGCTGTGGTGGCTGCCATTGACTTGGGGTCACTGCCAATCAGGACTCAGGACACAGTTACATATGTGGGATCAGCTTCTGTTAAAGAGGGTTAGTGGGACTACGTGTCGCCGGCCTTGCATATCGAAATATGCCTCACTGATCGAAGGGAGTCTGGTGCTGTGGCCGCTGAGATGGCCTTGGAGTCACTGCCATTCAGGACTCAGGGCACAGTTCACACGTGGGATCAGCTTGTGTTGGGCAGTGTTAGTTGGCACCACGTGTCCAAAATTCAAATTGTGAGGTCTGCTGCCCGCAGTGTAGACTGCTGAGTGTTCATTTGTACTTGAAAATGAATTTGGTCATTGTACTAAAGCTATAACTGATATAAAAAATGTTCAAGAAGAAAGGATACTAAAAAGATGTTATGTAGATTTGAGACCTGTAATAGTTACTTGCCTAGTGGACTCTGTAGTTAGTGAAGGAAGAAATAATTTTCATTGTGAGCCCGACTGAGTGCAGTGTAGGCGTATAATAAAAAGATGAAATAAGTATAGAATACATTGACGAAGTGTTGTATTTTCTGAGTACAATCTTGTTAGAAATTAGCATTCACTATTGGAATTGCGAGCTGTACTGCCTGTAGTGAAGACTGCTATTCAATGTTAGTTTGCATTTGAAGAATAATTTGGTCATTGTAGTAAAGCTATAACTGATATAAAAAAAATCTTGAAGCGAGGATACTAATAGGATAATATGTAGGGTGTAGGACTGTGATAGTTAGTTGCCTACTGGAGTCTGTAGTTACATATGGAAATACCCCTCATTGATCAAAGGGAGTGTGGTGCTGTGGTCACTGCCACAGAGTTGGGTGACTGGTATTCAGGACTCAGGACACAGTTACACATGTGGGATCGGCTTGTGTTTAAGAGGGTTAGCGGGACTACGTGTTGCCGGCCTTTCATATCGAAATATGCCTCACTGATGGAAGGGAGTGTGGTGCTGTCATCGCTGCCACGGACTTGGGGTGACTGCCATTCAGGACTCAGGACACAGTTACACATGTGGGATCGGCTTGTGTTGAACAGAGTTATTGGCACCACGTGTCGCCGCCGTTGCATATGGAAATATGCCTAACTAATCGGAGGGAGTATGCTGCTGTGGTCGCTGCCATGGACTTGGGGTCACTGCCATTCAGGACTCAGGACACAGTTCCACATGTGGGATTGTTCGGCTTGTGTTGAACAGAGTTATTGGCACCACGTGTCACCGCCGTTGCTTATGGAAATATGCCTAACTAATCAGAGGGAGTATGCTACTGTGGTCGCTGCCATGGACTTGGGGTCACTGTCATTCAGGACTCAGGACACAGTTCCACATGTGGGATTGGCTTGTGTTGAAGACGGTTTGTGGCACCATTTGTCACCGGTCTTCCACAGTGTAGGCCAGAGGTAGCGGTGAGCAAGGGCCCACAGCCACGTGCATATGTTGGTGGCCCCACCGGCCTGCGTAGTGCAGGTTTAGTGGCACCATGTGTCGCCGGCCTTCCATATGGAAATACTCCTCACTGATCAAAGGGAGTCTGGTGCTGTGGTCGCTGCAATTCAGGACTCAGGACACACTTACACATGTGGGATCGGCTTGTGTTGAAGACGGTTAGTGGTACCATTTGTCTCCGGTCACCCACAGTGTATGGCAGAGGTAGCAGTGAGATAGGGTCCACAGCCACGTGCATACATTGGTGACCCAAACAAACTTTGCGTAGTACAGGTTCAGTGACACCACGTATCGCCGGTCTTCCATGTGGAAATACCCCTCGGTGATCGAAGGGAGTGTGGTGCTGTTGTCGCTGCCATTGAGTACTCAGGACACAGTTACACATGTGGGATCGGCTTGTGTTGAACAGGGTTAGTTGGCACCACGTGTCGCCAGTCTTCCACAGTGTAGGCCGGAGGCAGCAGTCTGCAAAGGCTCACAGGCAGGTGACGTTGACTTGAGCTGCAGAGATTGGGAGCATGTGGTCTTCTTAACCCATTATACTGTCCTACACAATTTGCGTCACTACTAATCTTGAATTGTGAACTGTGTAACCCCAGTGTAGGGTGGAGGCAGCGGTCAGGAGGGGCGCACAGCTATGTTGCTATCGTTTAAGGTGCAGTGAGTTAGTAGCACCTGAAGCACACAGCGTGTGCGCACCGTGCAATGATGCGTGGTCTGGGCGGGCCGCACTGGAAGCAAAGTGTCTTGCAAACTAGACTGCGACATCTGCAATCGTCACTGCATCTGAATTGTGAGCGCTGCTGTCCGCAGTGTAGATCGAAGGCAGTAGTTGGTACAAACATAAGTCTGTGGTGCTGTGCTGCTGGGTTCACAGGGGGCCTGTGTCGAGGAGGCCCGCGGGTATGGTGGCAGCCACGTGCCAGGGTGAGGGCTGCCGCTGTGACAGACTCGTTGGTCTTCCCTCAAGTGAAACACGCCTAGGGCCTGGCCTATTTATTCATACTGGTACGCCTGAGTGGCGTACGTTGGAGCAGCCCACTCCGCTTCCGCTTCCAGGGGGAACAACACAGCTACATGACCGAGATCTTCCCCACTGCCTGAGGTAACATGGTTGCGTCCACTGTGCACTACACTACAACTTTCAACAGTATATCTCCACATGGAGAGGTTTGTGCTTTGCATAGTAGTGGTCTGTGCAGCATTTCAGCGTTACACTTGGCATTGTGTGCTTTATTGTTGAAGGGTGACTTGCCCCCTTCATATATAGTTGGTTGCCACATCTCTCAACATTCAGCTATTGTGTGGCTGAGGGGCATGGTGTTTTGGCAAGGTCCGTTGTCCTGTTTTGCGCTACCTTGGTGGTAGTAGGGGGGGTGGTGCGGGGGGGAGGTTCTGGTGGTGGTGGCGCTGGGTGTTGTGGTCTTGTTGCGTGTCGGACCTGCATGATCAGTAGCTCTATCACATGTTGGTCTTTAGATGTGGCTGTGAGTTGGGTCCAATTCACGGAGTAGATAGTCAACCTCCTTATACCAGTTAAAGGTTGATGTTAATTTGTTACTGCTAACTTGGCTTATCACCTGCTTTTTGGATCGCATTGCAGATTTGGCTGGTCGTTGAAAATATGGGGAAGAGGTGTTTTCATGTTGTTTTTGCATGGGAACGCCTACTTTGCATTTCATTGCCGTTAGTTGTGGCTCTCGTTTGTGGCGATTTTGTTGGGGTAAGGTAACGATGGAAGAGTGGTGAGATTTGCAGTTTTCACCAAGTTGAGAATGGGTTGATAAATAAAAAACACAGAAAAAAAGATTGGTTTAATGAACTTTATAATTAGAAATGAGTATTTAAAAAACCTATGAAATTTACAGAAAAAACATAGGTTTCAGGCACGTTATAGTAAGAAATTAGCATTTAAAAAACCTTGAAAATTCACAGAAAAAAACATAGTTTTCAGACACGTTATAGTTAGAAACTAGCATTTAAAAAACTTTAGAAATTCACAGAAAAAACCATAGGTTTCAGGGACGTTATATTTAGGAATTAGCATTTAAAAAACCTTTGAAATTCACTGAAAAAAACATAGGTTTCAGGGATGTTATAGTTAGTTGGACATTTCACTCATAGAAATCCATAGAAATTCCCCTGTTATAGTTAGTTGAGCTAACTATAACTCTCGCGCCCCCGCAATGCACTGCTGATGATGTCACATATACATCATTCATGACATGGTCAGTGACATCACTGATGACATCTCAAATGACATCACTGATGACATCATCCAAGTCAAAATCTGATGCACCTTATCAGACACTAATATAACACTTGATACACCCACTCTAAAATACAGACTATTATTTTTGAAACCATGAACACACCAATAGCAGTTAGTGCATATCCACTTTCTAATTTGTAGGTCTACACACATCCATTCATTCACCCATACAGTCACTCATACATACAGTCAGCCATCAATACAGCATTATCATATCCAGTCACATAACTATACAGACACTCACACACTGCTTCTCATTCATAGTTATTCACACACCTAGTCAGTAATGGAAATTATCAATCACACTTTCATTTACTCACCTGTACAGTTATACACATACCACGTCCCTTATTTAAACATATACTAACACATACTTACACTCTAATACTATAACTAATACAAGCACACACTGATCCATAGAGGCACTCTCATAATCACTCACTCTCACATATAGTCATTTATACAGTCCAACACTCATATATACTGCCTTTCACATATGGAGTTAATCACACATGTACCACTGAGGCATCCATTTACTCACCAAGACACTCATACACACACTCACCAAGACATGCAGCCCTTCACAGATATAGACTTGAACACATTTACCCAGTGAATTATCCACTCACACATCTATGCACAGAGTCACACCCCCACCTACCTACACAGACATTCAGGCACCCATACAGGTGCTCAGACAAGCAATCAATAACTCATATAGATCCTCATTTAGTTGATAACCAAACCATGGAACTGCTTACATGCCAACTAACAATCTAAACTGTGTGAATGTCTGTATCAGTCGCTAACACATGAATTAAGCAAGACACAATTAATCACTCACTTATACAGTCAGTCACACACTTACTTAATCATCCATCCTGACTCTTAGACACCCTTTCATTCTTCAATACACCTTGGTATATATATATATATATATATATATATATATATATATATATATCACTTAAAAAACCATAGGTTTCACACATGTTATAGTTAGCTGGACATTTCACTCGTACAAAACCATTGAAATTCCCCCGTTATAGTTAGTTCAGATAACTATAACTCGCGCAACCGCCACTCTATCACAAGGATGATGTCATTAGTGATGTCATGAGTGATGCCACTGACCATGTCATGAGTGATCTAATATGTGACGTCATGAGCAGTGGATTGCGGGCACGCGAGTTATAGTTATCTGAACTAACTATAACGGGGGAATTTCAATGGTTTTGTACGAGTGAAATGTCCAGCTAACTATAACATGTGTGAAACCTATGGTTTTTAAGTGAATATATATATATATATACATATATATATATATATATATCCATAGCAAAATCCCAAGGTTAAGCTGCACTGGGGGAACACACGGGTACAGGCTCCAATTAGATAAGTAGATTGTTTATTTCAACATAACAAGGTCCAAATTATGGTTTTCGGCCGCCGGACTGCAGCCTTGATCACATGATGCACTGCAAGTAAACTACGACTTAAATAGACAGGTAAGTGTTTCTACCATGTTTACATTTTGTAAATTTTTTCAACCCAACGTGAGTTTAGACCAGGTACCGAAGAGTCACTTGCACATGACTCATTGCTGACACACAGTTCTATCCAAGGAAATTGTAGACAGACTGAAGGAGTGAAATCAACACAACACAATCTGTAACGAACTGTAACAAAGTAAATACAATTGTTTACAATGTAATTTACACAAGCAACATTAAATGTGTTCAAGAGTGTGAAACATGCCAAGCCCTAGAAGGATGAACAGTGGAAAGAATAAAACCAGACTAATGTGTACTAATCATCTTCCAAGATCTAATATAAAATACTTAGCACAAGACAGCAACTGATTGCATGTTAAAATGAAATATGTATTCTGCCATTTAGTGGATTAGGGCATGAGACTAGGAGGCTAGGCATAGTAAGAAAAACAGGTAAAGTGAAATATCAAACGCACAAATGCAAGGCATACATGTCCGAGCGGGCTACGGTCAAGTTAAGTGGAAAAAAGGTAGTGGATAAATATACAAGGCAAGAAAGTGCAAAAGTGCTCAATGGTGAATAGCATGGTTAAAATGCGCAAAGCTCACGCAAGGTGCAATTTAATGTGGGGAACTAAAACCCAAAAATAAATGTGGTCAAATATAGGTTACCTGTGTGGACATCACAAAATCAGAAAGAAAAAAAAACACGTTCCAGCAGGAACAAGTTGTATACAATTGTACAATGAATGTGTGACTACAGTAAAACATTGAAACAAGGGATGTACCATGAAAACACATGGAAGAGACCATTCATGTGAAATGGAGCCATATAGCTTATAGCTGCTTAAATGTAATGGATATGGACAAAATAGTACAACATAGTACAACCAAGACTCGGAGACACGCAATTGAAAATGCTTCATATGTAAGAAAAAAAGAAGAATCTGTAAGGGAGTATTGATACAGAAAGTACGAATCAAGAATAAGACTCAAGAATAAGCAAAAGCCACTGTACAGATGTCAATAAAGCCTCATATTGAGTAGCACGCTGAACCCAGAGCAACTGACAGCGAACAGGATTCTATAGCTAATTGTGTAGGTCCTCACTAATGTTAAGACCTGCTGGTGATTTAGTGTTAAGCTCCAAGATGTAACGTGTTTATAGTTGTCTAAGCTTTTTTTCATGGTTACCCCCACGTCTGAGAGGAGGTACACTGTCAATAATAAAATATTTCAGATGATCTAAATTATTTTTGTGTACATCCTTAAAGTGCCTTGCTACTGGGTATGCAATGGCACGCAAATGCTGTAAAATGCACAGGCGGACTTGAAGTTTGGTGCTCCCGACATATCTTAGACCACAGCTACACTGTAATACGCAGACTGCAAATTCAGTTCTACATGTGAATCTGCTTTTGATGGTAAAAGGTTCAGTGCGAAAAGTACCATTGACATGTGTTGTGTTGATGCCAAATTTGCAGGCTCTGCAACTACTGCATTTAAAGAACCCCTTGATGTCAGTGAGCCAATTAGATTGAGAGATGACTCCTGGGCTACTCTTAACCAGCAGATCATGCCAAGAAAAAGCGTGTCGGTATGTGATTGTTGGGTGCTTAGCTACAAGGGCCCCTAAGACTAGGTCGGAAAAAATGATCCTCCAATGTTTGTTTATGATAGATCTTATGACTCGCTCTTCCTTATTGTAAGTGATGATGAGACAAGTATTGACCACCTCTCATTGTTGGAATCTTCAGGGGCATCAGTATTACTCAAATTAGTGCCTGATCTACCAGGCAAGAGCTCTTCTCTAGTGGCTCTGGTTGTTTGCCATGACAATGATGTGTTCAGAGTAACCACGTGCTCTAAATCTATGGTGAGCCTCACCTTGGCACAGTGCGAGGTCACTGGCAGAACTGCAAATTCTGCATAGCCGAAGCATTTCACCATAGGGGATGCTGGCAATTAAATGTCTAGGGTGGAAACTAGAGGCATGCAGAGTGGAGTTCCCAGCTGTTGGTTTCCTATGTAGCTTGGAATGTAGTGCTCCAGTAGAAATATAGATACTGACATCGAGAAATTCAACAGAAGTTGCACTGATATTTGCATTGAATTCAAGGTTGAGATCATTAGAGTTGAGAGCAGAAATGAACAACAGTGCACTATTGATGGTACCGTTCCAAATAACAAACACATCGTCGATATAGCGTAGCCAAGTCACAATGTGTCTGTTCCAGGCAGCAGAGTGTGTCACCTTAAGAACCCGCTCTTCAAACCAGCCCACCTGAAGACATGCGTAACTAGCGGAGAAGCAGGCTCCCGTGGCCACACCCCTGAGCTGTTGATAAACCAATTTATCAAACATGAAGAAATTATTATTCAGACACCACTCATCCATGAATAAAATTGAATCATTGTGTTTGTAACAGTATATGGGTCTGTTCTAAGGAATTGTTGACAAGCGAATAAACCATCACAGTGCCGAATACTGGTGTACAAAGAGGTAATATCCATGGACAACAGAATATCACCATCAGACCAAGGGATATCTTTGATCTTGAGCAGGAAGTCACTGGTCTCTTTCAAATACGCGGGTAATTGGGTGACAAATTTCTGCAAAAAGTAATCCACGTATTTGGACACGTTGTCATAGAGGCTCTTGCGGGCTGAGATGATTGGGCGTCCTGGGACCTGGGAAATTCCCATATGTACCTAGGGGAGAAAGTATAACACCGGAAGCACTGGGGAGTCATTGCAAAGGAATAGGAATTCATCTTTTGTGAAAATGCCATCTGATCTATATTGGTTCAGTTTATTTTTTAGCTCTTTGCTTTTAGAGTTGACTTCCTTAAGACTGGATAACTTGTAGCAAGTGCTATCACTGAGATGCTTATGGGCTTCTTCAAGATATAGAGATCTGGGCCAGAGCACGATGTTACCACCTTTGTCAGATTTGTTTATTATCACCTCGTTGTTCTTCTGTAGCTTGTTAACTAAGGCTGCATATTTGCATATTGTTATATATATATATATATATATATATATATATATATATATATATATATATATATATATATATATATATATATATTCACTGAAAAAACCATAGGTTTCACACACGTTATAGTTAGCAGGACATTTCACTCGTGAAAAACCAATGACATTCCGACGTTATAGTTAGTGCAGGCAACTATAACTCACGCGACCGCAATCCTCTGCTGCTGACGTCAAATATTACATCGCTGTATTTAGACACTTATTTACCCATGTCTTCTTCCATTAATTTTCAGCTATACATATATTACAAATATTTTTTTTTCAGAAAGACACATATGTCATCAGTGATGTAATATTTGACGTCATCAGCAGAGGATTGCGGTCGCGTGAGTTATAGTTGCCTGCACTAACTATAACGGTGGAATTTCATTGGTTTTTCACGAGTGAAATGTCCTGCTAACTATAACGTGTGTGAAACCTATGGTTTTTTCAGTGAATTTGCAAGGTTTTTTAAATGCTAATTCCTAACTATAACGTGTGTGAAACCTATGTTTTTTTCAGTGAATTTGTACGTTTTTTTAAATGCAAATTTTTTTGTTGAGATTTTTGGAAAAAATAATATCCAACCTATGTATAAAATAATATATGTTCTATATCCTGCATTATGGAATTGTTAATTTTTTTAAAATTAATGTTTACATACAGTTGTACATCACAGTTATTATCTTCTACAACTCTTGAAACTTGTATTTTTTTTTATGCATTTTTTGCCGTGCGCGTACGGTAAGCTGACGCTACGTGCTCCGTACGTCATAAGTACGGTGCGCTTACGTGATCCGATGCGTGTACAGTAAGCTGACGCTACGCGCTCCGTACGTCATAAGTAAAGTGCGCTTACGTGATACGTACGTGACGTACGCGTACACGCATGCACGTTGCACGGAAGCAACGTCGCGGTTACGCAGGGGCGTGTAATGCGCATGCGCGAGTGCGTCTTACGTACGCGCTCCGTAAGCGCTCCGTAAGCGTCACGTTCGCGCATGCGTACTTGTTTCTGAGCGCGTACCGTAAGCTTACGGAGCGCACACGGTAGGTCATGTGATCCACAAAGAACACTTTTCATTGGTTGAAACTACTTTCAGTTCCAGAAACTTCCCACACCACACCCATTCCCCTCATTACTGCTTGAGATCCCCTAGGAGAAGGAGCTGAATTGACATTGAGATACAATGCCAGAGCAGCAGACCTCTTATGAAGGTGAGCCTAGCAGCACCATCATCAGACAGAGAAGGAGGAAACAAAAGGATTCTTTTGTATGGGAGTATTTTACTTTTCCAGAGGGGCAGAAAAAGGTCAATGCTCCATTGGTCACTTGCACACTTTGTGACCGTGTTTTATCTAGAGGAGATCCAAGGAAGAAGTATTCCTTTGGAAATCACTCTATGATGAGACACCTTAGGGATAAACATCCCAGGACCTTTGCTCGAAATACTGAAGAAAACTCTTCAGTAAGTCACCGGAGCCCAACCTCAGAAGCTCAGCCGAGTACATCATCGGCAGCTCAGCTGAGCCCTTCCTCTGAGGTGGGAGCATCACCTTCTTCTGCTCCTCTGGACATTAACCCTCGATTTCCGAGGGTTTCAATGAGGTGTACAACGTGTTGTGGTCTTATTGTTTTTGGGGAGACCAGTGTTTCCCTTATTAAAAATAAGATAGACCAGCACGTTTGTAGACGCTCATAATATTCCCATTCTTTTTATTCCTCTATCCCTGTATTAACCCAACGGCTCTTTTAAGAGCCAACCTTACCTCACAATTTTTTTAATTTTTTTTAAGCTTTCCTTTTTGAAAAAATGTTTTTGCCGTGCGCGCATGGTACGCGTAATAGTTACGCGAAGTTCGCTAAATTTTTCTCGCGGAATTTTTCCGTTTACGCCGTGCGCGTACGCTACGCACATTCGGCGATTTTTCGAAAAAAAATTCAAATTAATTTTTGCCCTTGGGGGTCCTTCTGGGACCCCCTGACAAAGGCTAGGGGGTCAGGAACTGTCCACCCTGCCCCCTTTTCACGTTCTCCACCTTTGTTTTTCACCCCCTCAGACTGCGAGAGACAAAATGGCGGCCGACACTTCCTGGTTTCGACCGATTCGAATGTTTACTGAGATCTAACAACCAATCAGAATCGCGCTCGTGCACGGCGGCGTGCGCGTACGGTAAGCTTACGGTACGCGCTCGGAGCGCGCCTATAGATATATATATTGATTTAAATGCTATTTTCTCAGGAAATACTGAACAGATTTACACAAGACCTTCAAAAGGCACATCCCTGACCTGAGGGCTACCTCTCTGCCAAATTTCAGGTAATTCTGTTCAGCCTTTCGGGCTGTAGCTCGGACTAAAGGTCCTATGGAAAAATGCATGGGGAAAACGTGTTTTGGGACCCCCCCTTTTTCTCAGCCCCGGCTTGACGAATCCCCCCGAGACTTTCAGGGAAGGAGCGGAAAAGAGCGCCCCACTTATTTTGAGAATTTCGCGAGGATTCGTCAATCGGCGCCAAAGTTATTCCAAATAGAATGTTGCGGATTTCCTATGAAAACACGGTCCTAACTATAACTATCTACTGGCGACCGCCAGTAGATAATATATATATAAAACATATTTATATTTTATAGAAAAACACATCCACTGGATGATGTCATCAGTGATGTCATCAGTGATGTCATTTGAGATGTCATCAGTGATGTCACTGACCATGTCATGAATGATGTAATATGTGACGTCATCAGCAGTGCATTGCGGGGGCGCGAGTTATTGTTAGCTCAACTGACTATAGCAGGGGAATTTCTAAGGTATTCTATAAGTGAAATGTCCAACTAACTATAACATACCTGAAACCTATGGTTTTTTTCAGTGAATTTCAAAGGTTTTTTAAAAGCTAATTCCTAACTATAACACCCCTGAAACCTATGTTTTTTTCTGTGAATATATATATATATATATATATATATATATATATATATATATATATAGCACCATGAAGAATGACTTGACAGGTAATTTCTTCTTTTCTTAGTGTTTCATTAAACCACCATAGTTCAAAACATGGACGGTCTTTGCGTTTCGGTGCTCTGCCTTCAACTGGACCATATATATATATATTCATATAACCTACTAGCAGTCGCCAGTAGGTAGTTATAGTTAGGACCTAGTTTCTATAGGTAAAGCAGTTTTGTCTTTTGCCAATATCTTTAGCACTATTTGACGGATCTTTGTGAAATTTTCAAAACTAATGGGGCGCTCCGGTCAGCTCCTGTCTTGAAAGTTTTGGCGTGATTCGTCAAGCGTGGACCAAGAAAAAAGGGGGATCCCAAAACATGTTTTCTCCATGTTAATTTCTGTAGGAAACTTTAAACACAGCTGCAGCCCGACCTGCTGAACGGAATTACCCCAAATTTGGCAAAAAGTAGCTTTTGGTGCAGAAAGCACTCCTTTCTTCAAATGGTGTAAATCCATTCAGTAGTTCCTGAGAAATACATATTAAAAAAACATATTAGTATCTGCTGACCGCCGTGGATCCGCAAACCCTACCAAGCATGAGCTTTACTCTAATTGGCTGCCAACACTTCAAGCCAGGAAGTGTTGGAAGCCATCTTGTAACTCGCTTGAACGGAGTCACTGCAAAAACGTAAAAAAAGATAAAAAATAAGAAAAGGGGGCAGGGTAGAAACACCCTGACCCCTAGGCTTACTCAGGGGGTCCCACAGAGACCCATAGGGCCAGAAAAGCATTTTTAAAATATTTTCGTGGGGGATTCCCGTACAGTGTGAGCATTCTGCCAAACATTTTTTTTAAATGAAGCTCGGTCTCCCGAGCTTCATTTCTTTTAAGCCCCCTGGGTTGGCCTGGTCCCTGAGACAATGCATAATTGTTATGCAGGGGCCTGTGAGGGGTCCCTCCAGCTCTAGGGACTGCCACCTCCCCAGGGCTTTGTTATTAATGTGTGGGGGGAACGCTGCCCCCCCCGCAGCCTCCCCAGAGATTTTCATAAAAAAGCGTGGAGGGGCTCCTGCCCCCATGCTGTCCTGTGGACCGCCACCTCCCTGGGGGCTTTAATTTATTCTGGGAGGGGGGCCTTGTGGGCCCCCCTAAGCCCCGGGGACCACCACCTCCCTGGGGCTTCAAATAATTAGAAGGAAGAGTGGGGGGCACATGCCCCCCCACACGGCCCCAGGGACTACCACCACCCCGGGGCATTGAGTTATTAAAATACAGGGATCTGTGGCGTACCCCTGGCCCAGGGGGACAACCACATCCCCGGGGCTTTAAGCATACAGGGAGAGGGTCTGCGCAGCCCCACTCCTGAAGCCTTCATGGCCCTGGGGACTGCCACCCCTCAGAGCAGGCTGGGGACGGGGTCCCAGTGGCGAAATTGTTCTGGGGAGCAGGGCCACATGGACACTCTCCCCTATAAAAATATATATTTTTAAAAAGGCCTAGCCCTGGGGGATGGGGTCCCTGGGGCCGAAATCGGCCTCAGGAGAATGCCGCTAGGCCCCCTTCCCATTTAAAAAATAAATAAAAATTAAATGGCTCAGGCCCTGGGGGATGGGGTCTCCAGAACCCAAAAAGTATTAAGGGAATGGGGGCCACACAGTCCCCTTCTAAAAAGAACACAGGAAAGAGAAGGTGGTATCTCACCAGAGGACCTGCTCCCTCCCTGCACCACTCTGCAAATGTACCTCCTGGCACTTCCTGAGTTGGGGGATTAAGTCCCCTTGAATCCTAAGTGTCCTTAGAGGCCAACAAGCCCACCAGGTTCCTTCAATAAGCCCAACACAGTGGAATTGCTGAGAGATGGTCTGAGGCCATGCCCCTATTTTGCACCACTCTGCAAACATGCCTCTTGGTGCACTTCTGGTGGGACAATGAGGTCCCCTTGTGTCCTGAGGACTTAAGGACTAAAGTGGACTTCATCCCCCAAGCAGCAGTGTGCCAGGAGGCACGTTTGCAGAGTGGTGTAAAAAGAGGGCATGGCTTACTGGAGGTAACAGAATGTCTAGTTGGCCTGTAAGGGCCCCCAGCAGCAAAGGGGACTTCAATTCCCATCCAAGAGCACACCAGGGAGCGCGTTTGCAGAGTGGTGGGCAAAGGGGGCATGGCCTGCTATGAGAATTTAGCAATCCTGCTGTGTGGGACTTCCTGGAGGTAATAGGAAAGGGAAGTTGCCCCCCAAGGGCACACTAATTGTTTGGGGATGAAGTCCACTTTACTCCTGAGGGACTTTGGGGGCCAAGAAGCCTTCCTGGTACCTCCTGTAAGTCCTACACAGCAGAATTCCTGAATGTTGGTCAGAGTCCAAGCCCCCTTTCTCCACCACTCTGCAAATGTGACTACTAGTTAAAGAAGCATTTGCAATGTAATAGGTCTCGCATTTGCGAAGGTTAGGGCTATTGGCATTGTAAATGTAAAAGTTTTTTACTAATGTTTTTTGGAGTGGAGTGGATGTACGTTGTGTGTAGTGGAATTATGTGGTATGTTGTGCAGTGGAATTATGTGGATAGAAAGTATGTGATATTCAGTGTATAGGAATTATGTAGAGTGGGATTATGTGTCATGGAGAGTAATTGTGTGGTATGGTAGTCTGTGTAATGGAGTGAGAACCTCAGGTTTAGTCTTCCTTGTTTCTATAGAAGCTAAACTATAAACTCAATGAGATAAACAAATAAAGGAACCACTGAGAGGCACTTCTGGACGTTGTCAGAGGTATGACCAGGGCCACTGGAATTATGCGACTGTTCAGTTGCACCGATTTCGCATAATTAGACATTTTCCGCTTTTGCCACATAATCCAACATCTGCTGAATAATCTGCAGATTTCAACAAAAAAACCTTGTTTCTAGCTCAAATGGCTCAAATGTTACCAAGAATGCAGCGACACGTGTTACAGCATGGTGGAAGGCCCTTTGCAAACCTGGAATGGTCACCTGTTACTTATTGCTAAATGTGGGTGTTAAATTGGTACTAATGGAGCGCAAACCACTCTTGCTTCTTTCTGTGCCTCTCTTGCTTCTTCTTTATACATTTCTCTTGCTTCTTTGTGCACCTTTCTTCCTTTCTCTGAACTTCTTTTGCCTCTTTCTGCACATCTCTTCCGCTTTCTACACCTCACGTCATTCTGCACCTCTCTTGCTTCTTTCTGAACCTCTCTTGCTTCTTTCTTCTGCACCTCTCTTGCCTCTTTCTGCACCTCTCGTGCCTGTTTCTGCACTTCTCCTCCCTCTTTCTGCACCTCATTTGCTTCCTCCTGCAGTTCCCTTGCTTCTTTCTGCACCTCTCTTGCTTTTTTCTGCACCCCGTTTTACTCTTTCTGTACCAATATTGCTTCTTTCTGCACCCCTCTTCCCTCTTTCTGCACCTCTCTTGCCTCTTTCCGTACCCCTGTTCCTTCTTTCTGCAGTTCTCTTGCATCTTTCTGCAACTCTGTTACTTCTTTCTGCACTTCTTTTGCCTCTTTCTACACTTCTCTTGCCTCTTTCTGCACCTCTGTTGCTTCTTTGTGCATTCCTCATGCTTCTTTCTGCACCCCTCTTCCCTATTCTGTACCTCTCTTGCCTCTGTCTGCACCCCTGTTTGCTTCTTTCTGCATCCCTGTTGCCTCTTTCTGCACTAGTCTTCCCTCTTTCAGCACATCTCTTGTCTCTTTGTGCACCTCTATTATCTCTTTGTGCACCTGGCTTGCCTTTTTTTTTCTGTACTTCTGTTGTCTCTTTCTGCCCATCTGTTGCCTCTTTCTGTACTTTTCTTGCATATTTCGGTAACTTTGTTGCTTTTTCAGCACTTCTCTTGCCTATTTCTGCACCCCTCTTGCATCTTTCTGTACTTCAGTTGCTTCTTTCTGGCCTTCTCTTGATTCTTTCTGTACTCTTCTTGCCTCTTTCTGCACCCCTCTGCCCTCTTTCCTCTTTCTGCACCTCTCTTGTCTCTTTCTGTACCCCTGTTCCCTCTTTCTGTACCTCTCTTGCCTCTTTCTGCACTTCTCTTCTCTTCTCTCTTTCTGTACTGCTATTGCCTCTTTCTTCACCTCTGTTGGTTCTTTCTGCACTTCTCCTACCTCTTTCTGCACCCATCTTGTTTCTTTCTGCACCTGTTGCTTCTTTCTGCACTTCTCTTGCTTCTTTATGTACCTCTCTTGCTTCTTTCTGCACCCCTCTTGCATCTTTCTGCACCCTTCTTCCCTCTTTCTGCACCTCTCTGGCCTCTTTCTATAGTTCTCTTGCCTCCTTCTACACCTCTGTTGCTTCTTTCTGCACCTTCGTTGCTTCTTTATGCATTCCTCTTGCTTCTTTCCGCAACTCTCTTGCAAATTTCTGCACCCCTCTTGCCTCTTTCTGCAACCCTCTTCCCTAATTCTGAACCTCTCTTGCCTCCTTCTACACCCATGTTCCATCTTTCTGCACGTTGTTTGCCAGCTTGTGCAACTGTCTTGCCTCTATATGTAGTTCTCTTGCCTCCTTTTGCACCTCTGTTGCTTCTTTGTGCACCTCTCCTGCCTCTTTTGGCATCCCCGTTGCTTCTTTCTGCACTTCTCTTGCTTCTTTCAGTACCTCTATCGCTTTTTTCTGCACATCTCTTGTCTCTTTCTGCACCCCTCTTTATTCTTTCTGCACCCCTATTCCCTCTTTTTGTACCTCTCCTGCCTCTTTCTGCACTTCTCTTGCCTCTTTCTGCACCTCTGTTGTTTTTCTGCACTGCTCTTGCTTTTTTCTGCACCTCTCTTGCTTTTTTCTGCATCCCTTTTGCCTCTTTCTGCACTAGTCTTCCCTCTTTCTGCACATCTCTTTTCTCTTTGTGCACCTCTCTTTTCTCTTTGTGCACCTGTCTTGCCTTTTTCTGCACTTCTGTTGTCTTTTTCTGCCCATCTGTTGCTTCCTTCTGCACCTCTTTTGCCTCTTTCTGCACCTCGGTTGCTTTTTTCTGTACGTCTCTTGCTTCTTGTTACATGCCTCTTGCTTCATTCTGCACTGCTCTTGCCTCTTTCTGCAAATCTCTTGCCTTTTCCTGCAGTTCTCTTGCCTCTTTCTGCACCTCTGCTGCTTCTTTCTGTACTTCTATCACCTCTTTCTGCATTCTCCTTTGCCTCTTTCTGCACCTCTGTTAATTATTTTGTTTCGGCACCTCGCTTGCAAATTTGTGCACCCCTCATGCCTCCTTCTGTACCCTTCTACCCTCTTTCTGCACCTCTCTTGCTTTTTTCTGCATCCCTTTTGCCTCTTTCTGCACTAGTCTTCCCTCTTTCTGCACATCTCTTTTCTCTTTGTGCACCTCTCTTTTCTCTTTGTGCACCTGTCTTGCCTTTTTCTGCACTTCTGTTGTCTTTTTCTGCCCATCTGTTGCTTCCTTCTGCACCTCTTTTGCCTCTTTCTGCACCTCGGTTGCTTTTTTCTGTACGTCTCTTGCTTCTTGTTACATGCCTCTTGCTTCATTCTGCACTGCTCTTGCCTCTTTCTGCAAATCTCTTGCCTTTTCCTGCAGTTCTCTTGCTTCTTTCTGTACCTCTGTTGCTTCTTTCTGTACTTCTATTGCCTCTTTCTGCACTCCTCTTGCCTCTTTCTACACCTCTGTTTGTCTTTCTGTACTCCTCTTGCTTCTTTCGGCACCTCTCTTGCAAATTTCTGTACCTCTCTTGAATCTGTCTGCACCCCTTTTCTATCTTTCTGCACCTTGCTTACCTCTTTGTGCAACTTTCTTGCCTCTTTCTGCAGTTCTCTTGCCTCCTTTTTTTTTACCGTTTAGCAGAATTTATGCTTTTATTGATCATGAAACAAACATAAAAAAACATATTGAGATACCTATTTATCCAAACATTCGCAGTCCCCTGCTTTGTCGCCTTTGTTTTTATTCTCCAAAAAGATGGAACATTGTGCGCATTCTTTGACTACAAAGTCTTAACTAAGACCACTATCAATAATTATCATCTACCAATTATTTTACTTTTGTTAGAACAGCTTAGGGAAGCACATATTTTATCTAGGATTCAGAGGGGTTAACCATTTAGTACAAGTGAAAAAAGGTGATGAATGGAAAAAGTGTTAGAAATTACATTTTGAATATTTGGTTATGCTGTTTTAAATTTGGTATGCTCCTGCCACCTTTCAGTTTTTTGTGGATGATTTTAAGGGATACTATATAGATAGTTTTGTTATCATTTATATTAATGACATTTTGTATTTTCAATAAATGGGAGAATATTATCCAGCATAGTAGATTGATTTTGCAAAGATTGAAAGAACACCATTTGTATACATAAATAGAAAACTTTCAAGTACATTCAAATGCAGGAGAATTTCTAGTTTTTTGTGAACTACTTAATTTATTTAATTGGATCAGGTAAATGTATTTATTTTTTTATTTTTTTTAACAATCAAAACCATTTTTTTATAAAGTCCCAAGTTTGTAGGCCAAATCTTTTTTTCCTAGGTCGTTTAAGCCTATACAGAGCAGTTTCTGAATGATATATAGCAAGAATCCTGGTTCTCCACTCCAAGAACGTGGGGGGATCAGGATCTATCCATTTTGATGTAATACATAATCTGACAATAGACATACAAATAAATAGAAAACGAGACTCAGGAGCGTGGCCCCCACCGTTGCCACTACTCGATGGCATTCCGAACAGTATAACTTCGGCAGTCAGTTTACATGTTATACCCAAAGAGGAGTTAAGGAAATGTTGAACCTCAGATAGAAATACAGCAAGCAGAGGACAAGCATAAAACATATGTACTGAGTCAGCGGCATAGAGCTTACATCTAGGACACTTGTCCCCCCTTCCCGTCTTCCACTTTGCTATTTTAGAGGGTGTATAGTAGAGATTGAAGACAGATATATAGAATTGGCTTCTCAAACTCGCCGAAAATAACACTAGATTAGCCATTTCCAACATCGACTGAATATCAATCGGGACAGCGCCAAGTCTTCGTTTCCAATTTTCCTGTTGTAGATCTAAATCATCAATTTGAACAGAAATTAAGCTTCGATATAACTGACCAATTTTACACTTGGCTGCTATCATTTGGATCAGTTTAATTCGCCCTTCCTGAAAGAATCCTTTAGACCGGGCATTATCCATAAAGCTATGTATCTGAAGAAATTTTTAAAAATCGCCCCTACAGAGCTCAAATTTCTCCTGAAGCTGTGCAAAAGACAGAATCTGACCAAATTCATATAAATTCCCGATAACCCGAATACCTGACATCACCCACCTACGAGAAACAGTATCTTGAAAAATACTAGGCAGTAACCCTATAGATTCAAATGGAGTCAAAACTGATATTTTTGGGATTTTATACATGATACATATCTTTTTCCAAATCAGGAAGGCTGCCTTCAAAACCTTGAACCGAGTCTTGTTGTAGTAGCTCGGCTCTAGAATCCTTACTAAAAGATATCGAGCATTAGTGCCTAAAATCATCTTATAGATTGATGGAGTATGGGCAGGATCATACATTGCTTCCTCGCCAACTATTAGATCACCAAAATGCTGAAGTAGGGAAGCCCAATAATAATACCTAAAGTTCGGCACATCCCAGCCGCCTCGTACTCTAGGTAAATTAAGCCACTTCATAGCCCTCCTAGTTCTCTTATATCCCCACATAAAACGTGCACACATTCGTACTATCTTAATGAATACAGCATTGGTAAATACCAGAGGTATAGCACGAAATAGATATAAACACTTAGGAAGTATTACCATTTTCAACACATTGGATCGACCATAAAGTGATAGATGTAAACGGTTACATTTTTCTAAAAGTTTGTTCGAGGAGTCCAAAATCGGATCTATATTGACCTCTGGTATCTTCTGAACATCAGAAGAGATGCGAATACCCAAATAAACTGCCTCAGAAATGGTTTCAAGCTGTTGAGGAAGACCCACCTCAGAATGAAGGATTTGAGTCTTACCCAAATTCAGCTTATACCCTGAGACCGCACCAAATGAGTTAGTGATCATTTCAATTCTATTCAAAGCACTTTTGATATCAGAGGATATTATTGCCAAGTCATCAGCAAATGCCAAGACTTTGGGAGATTCTATCGGGGAGGCTACAGGGGATATCAGAGGGTCTGTCTCAAATTTAAGAATTAAGGGTTCCAGGTACAGTGCAAAGAGGAGGGGTGAACAGGGGCACCCCTGTCGGGTCTCCCTGTTCACCACAAATTCCTCTGACTCTCCACCCAGGATCCTGATAGTGGCCGACGCATTCTTATATAAAACCTGTATAGCTTCTATAAAGGTCAGCAGAAATCCCTTCCAGACATGTACTGACCACAGGAAATCCCACGAGACCCTGTCAAATGCCTTTTCGGCATCTAACAGGGCCAATCCCATTCGGGATTTTGTAGCCTGAGCCCAATTGAATAGTGCTATAACCCATCTAATATGATCCGTAGTGCTTCGTCCAACTATAAAACCATGCTGCCTCAGGGATACCAACGGAGTAATAACTTTCCCTAATCTAATGGCTAGGATTTTAGAATAGATCTTGCTATCCACATTTATTAAAGAAATTGGACGATAAGACGAGAGTTCCATGGCATCCTTGCCCTTTTTCTTAAAAACCACAATTGTGGTCTTTGACCATGAATTAGGTGGTGTTCCATTATACTCACCCTGTATTACAGACAGCAATTCCATTTTTAGAACATTGCGGAATGTTATATAAAATTCCAGTGGAATTTTATCTGGACCCATTGCCTTCCCTCGTGAGAGAGAAAGAAGCGCCAACTCCACTTCTTCCCAGGTAATTAAAGAAGCTAGATAATCCTTATTGCTATCTGATAGAACCGAGCTTTCGGTCCCCACTAGAAATTATTCCGCTTTCATAGTATTATCGTTCATATAAAGCCTTTGATAGAATTCCCTAAATGCCTGCCTTATACTTAATGGAAAGGTCTGCACATTATCATGCACATCTTTCATTTTTAAAATCTTGTTCTGAGACTCCCTCTGTCGTAGTCTATTGGCTAGAATCCTACCAGTTTGCTCTCCAAATTCATAGCACTCTCTCTTGTATATCTCGAATTTTAAGGCCACTTCTTCTGAGAGGTGTTGATAGATCATCGATCGTTTGACTGCAAGTCTTGCCTGGCATTCTTCTAAATCTAATTTGTGTTTAATTTTATATGTCAGTTCTTTCTCCACTTCCCACAGGATAGCCAAGCTTCTGTCAAGCTTATCTTTGGCTTTTTTCCTTTTTTGCGCAGCAAAACTCAACGTTTCGCCACGAATCCCAGCTTTAAAGGCGTCCCAAACTATGGGCTCAGAGGCAGATCCCTTATTAATCGAAAAGAATATTTTAATCCACTCTTCAATAAGAGTACAGTAATCTTGATCCAATAGGGGTTTCCTATCAAACGACCAATTATTGATAACGACGGAGAATCAGTACCAGAAATTTCCAAGATAAGAGGATTATGATCCGATATTATTCTTGGAAGCTTTTTAACGGAAGATCTTACCAATATAGAGTACGAAATCAGAAAATAATCTAGGGGTACCAGCTTGTTATGGGGTGCTGAAAAATATGTATACCCAGGATGATTGGGTCTTAGTCTCGCCCAAACATCACATAATCCCTGATCCTGCATTAGTCCCTGTAAACTTTTAAAAACCCTAGGTTTTCGCCCCATATAAGACTGGCCTATATCGGCATTGAATTCAGCCTCTAAATGTATATTTAAGTCTCCACATACTACTAAAGGTTGTGGCCATAATGCTAATTCGTTAGTAATTGAATCCATCACTTCGGCATCATCCAAATTTGAACCATATATACTACAAACTGTAAAACCCTCCCCATTGATCCTCAGCTCCACAATTACCCATCTTCCCCACGGATCCTCCTTTTTCCTTTTACATTCCAATAAGCCCATTCTTGACAAAATAGCGACCCCCTAGTATTAGTTGATTGTCGTGAACAGCCCAATACTTCCATCCCAAGCACACCCAGCCATGCCCTATGAGCCCATGAAATATGAGTCTCCTGAAGACACACTACATCCCAGCCTTGCGACTTCATTAGCCCAGCTAGGACCTTCCGCTTATAGGGAATATTTAGCCCAGCTATATTGAGGGTACAAAAAGTTAGTTTCCTCATTTGGATATATAGATTTTTTCACCCCTAGCCATTACAACATAAAAATATATAGATAAACGGGTGGACAATCCTGCACAAGAAACTAATACATTCATGATCTGCACACACAAAAAAAAAGAGAAAAGGAGAACCAGAAAGCACCCATAGCTGGGTTAGGCTATGTCCGATAATTATAACATTCAAAAAGTTCTCTTGCCTCCTTCTGCACCTCTGTTGCTTCTTTGTGCACTTTTCTTGCCTCTTTCTTCACCCCTCTTGATTCTTTCTGCACCCACTTTGCTTCTTTCTGCACTTCTATTGCTTTTTTCTGTACCTCTCTTGCTTCATTTTGCACCCCCTTGCCTATTTCTGCACTCCTCTTCCCTCTTTCTCTACTCCTCTTCCCTCTTTCTGCACCTCTCTTGCCTCTTTCTGCACTTTTTTTGATTCTTTCATCGCTTCTCTTGCTTTTTTCACCACCTCTGTTGCTTCTTTCAGCACTTCTCTTTCTGAACTTCTTTTGCCTGTTTCTGCAACTCTCTTGTCTCTTTCATCACTTCTCTTGCTTCTTTCTGCACCTCTGTTGTTTCTTTCTGCTCCCCTCTTGCCTCTTTCTGCACCCCTCGTCTCTCTTTCTGCACCTCTATTGCCTCGTTCTGCATCACAGTTCCCTCTTTATGCCCCTCTCTTGCCTGTTTCTGTCCCCCACTTGCCTCTTTCTGACCCTCTTTTGCTTTTTCTGTATGTCTGTTGCTTCATTTTACACGTCTCTTGCTTCATTCTGCACTCCTCTTCCCTCTTTCTGCACCTCACTTTCCTATTTCTGCAGTTCTCTTGCATCTTTCTGCACCTATGTTGCTTCTTTCTATACTTTTACTGCCTCTTTCTGCACTCCTCTTGCCCCTTTCTGCACATGTTAGTTCTTCCTGTACTCCTCTTGCTTCTTTTGGCACCTTTCTTGCAAATTTCTGCTCCCCTCTTGCCTCCTTTTGCACCCCTCCACCCTCTTTCTGCACACTTCTTGCCTTTTCCCACAGTTCTCTTGCCTCTTTCCGCACCTCTGTTGCTTCTTTCTGTACTTCCATTGCCTCATTCTGCACTGCTCTTGCCTCTTTCTGTACCTCTGTTAGTTCTTTCTGTATATCTCTTGCTTCTTTCGGCACCTCTCTTGCAAATTTCTGTACCTCTCTTGCCTCTGTCTGCACCCTTTTCCATCTTTCTGTACCTTATTTGCATGTTTGTGCAACTTTCTTGCCTCTTTCTGCAGTTTCCTTGCCTCCTTCTGCACCTCTGTTTCTTCTTTGTGCACTTCTCTTGACTCTTTCTGCATCCCGCTTGCCTTTTTCTGCACCCATTTTGCTTCTTTCTGCACTTCTCTTGCTTCTTTCTGTACTCTTCTTCCCTCTTTCTGCACCCCTCTTCCTTCCTTATGCACCTCTCTTGCCTCTTTCTGCACTTCTCTTGCCTCTTTGTGCACCACTGTTTTTTTCTGCATTTCTCTTGCTTCTTTCTGCACTCCTGTTGCCTCTTTCTGCACTCATCTTCCCTCTTTCTGCACATCTTTTCTCTCTTTGTGCCCCTTTCTTGTCTCTTTGTACACCTCCCTTTCCTTTTTCTGCACTTCTTTTGTCTCTTTCTGGACCTCTGTTGCTTCTGTCCGAAATTCTCTTGCCTCTTTCTGCACCTCTGTTGCTTTTTTTCAGCATTTCTCTTGCCTCTTTCTGCTCTTCTGTTGCTTCTTTCTCTACTTCTCTGGCTTCTTTCTGCACCTCTCTTGCTTCTTTCCGCACCCCTCTTGATTCTTTCTGTATCTCTCTTGCCCCTTTCTACACTTTTCTTACCGCACTTCTATTGCTTCTTTCTGTACCTCTGTTTGTTTTTACTGTACTTTTCATGACTCTTCCTGCACGTCTTGCTTCTTTCTGCACCCCTCTTGTATCTTTCTACACGCCTCTTCCCTCTTTCTGCACCTCTCCTGCCTCCTTCTGCACCTTTCTTGCCTCTTTCCATAGTTCTCTTTCTGCACATCTGTTGCTTCTTTCTCCACTTCAATTGCCTCTTTCATCACTTATTTTGCTTCTTTCTGTACCTCTGTTGATTCTTTCTGCACTTCTCTTTCCTCTTTCTGTACTTCTGTTGCCTGTTTCTACAACTCTCTTGTCTCTTTCATCACTTCTCTTGCTTTTTTCTTCACCTCTGCTGCTTCTTTCTGTACCCCTCTTGCTTATTTCTGCACTTTTCTTCTCTATTTCTTTACCTCTCTTGCCTCTTTCTGCAGCCCTGTTTCTTCTTTATGCACCTCTCTTGCCTTTGACTGTACCTCTCTTGCCACTTATTGCACTTCTCTTGCCTCTTTCTGCACCTCTGTCGGTTCTTTCTGCACTTCTCTTGCCTTTTTATGCACCGCTCTTGCCCCTTTCTGCACCTCTATTGCTTCTTGTTGCACTTCTCTTTCTTCTTTATACACCTCTCGTGTGTCTTTCTGCACCCCTCTTTCCTCTTTCTGCACCTCTCTTGCCTTTTTATGCAGTTCACTTGCCTGTTTCTGTACCTCCGTTGCTTCTTTCTGCACTTCTCTTGCCTCCTTCTGCACTCCTCTTGCTTCTTTCTGCAGCTCTGTTTGTTCTTTCTGCACTCCTCTCGCTTCTTTCGGCACTTCTTTTGCCAATTTCTGCACCCCTCTTGCTTGTTTCTGCACCCCTCTTCCCTCTTTCCGCACCTGTCTTACTTCTGTCTGCACCCTGTTCCATCTTTCTGCACCTTATTTGCCTGTTTGTGCAACTTTCCTGCCTCTTTCTGCAGTTAACTTGGCTCCTTCTGCACCTCTGTTGCTTCTTTGTGCCCTTCTTTTACCAATTTCTGCACCCATTTTGCTTCTTTCTGCACTTTTCTTGCTTCTTTCTGTACCTCTCTTTCTTCTTTCTTCACCCCCTTGCCTCTTTCTGCACCCTCCATCCCTATTTCTGCACCCTCTTTCTACACCTCTCTTGCCTCTTTCTTCACCACTGTTGTTTTTTCTGCACTTCTCTTGTCTCTTTGAGCACCTCTCTTGCCTTTTTTGTACTTCTGTTGTCTCTTTCTTCACCTTTGTTGCTTCTTTCTGCACTTCTCTTGCCACTTTCTGTACCTCTGTTGCTTTTTTCAGCACTTCTCTTGCCTCTTTATGTACCCATCTTGCCTGCTTCTGCACTTCTGTTGCTTCTTTCTGCACTTCTGTTGCTTATTTATGTACCTCTCTTGCTTCTTACTGTACCCCTCTTGCCTTTTTCTGCACCATTCTTGCATCTTTCTACACCCCTGTTCCCTCTTCCTGTACCTCTCTTTCCTCCTTCTCCTCCTCTTTTGCCTCTTTCTGTACTTCTATTACCTCTTTCTGCACTTCTGTTGGTTCTTTCTACACTTCTCGTGCCTCCTTCTGCACCCCTCTTATCTCTTTTTGCACCTCTGTTACTTCTGTCTTCCCTTTTCTAGCTTCTTTCAGCACCCCTCTTTCATCTTTCTGCACCACTCTTCCCTCTTTCTGCACAGCTCTTGCCTCCTTCTGCACCTCACTTGCCGCTTTCTATAGATCTGTTGCCTCTTTCTGCACCTCTGTTGCTTTTTTTGCACTTCTCTTACCTCATTCAGCACCCCATCATGCCTATGTCTTCACCAATATTGTCTCTTTCTGCACTTCCATTGCATCTCTCTACATTTCTGGTGCTTCTTTCTGGACTTCTCTTGTCTCTTTCTGCAACCCTAAGCCTCTTTCTGCAGCCTGTTGCCTCTATCTGCACTCGTCTTCACCCTTTCTGCACCTCCCTTGTCTCTTTGTGCACCTCTGTTGCCTCTTTCTGTACCTACCTTGCCTCTTTCTGTACTTCTGTTGCCTCTTTCTGCGCCTCTGTTACTTTTTTCTGCACTTCTCTTGCCTTTTTCTACATTTCTGTTGCTTCTTTCTGTACTTCTCTCGCCTCTTTCTGTATATCTGTTCCTTCTCTAACTTGCCTCTTTCTGCACTTCTGTTACGTCTTTCAGCACCTCTCTTGCCTCTTTCTGCACTCATTTTCCCTCTTTCTGCACCTCTCTTGCCTGTTTCTGCAACTCTCTTCCCTCTTTCTGTACTTGTCTTGTCTCTTTCTACACTTCCCTTGCCACTTTCTGCACATTTGTTACTCTCTCTGCACCTCTTATTTTTTTCTGCAATTCTCCTGCTTCTTTATGTACTTCTCTCACCTGTTTCTATATTGAAATGGGAAGTGCAAGCTGTCAAGTTTAAAGGTATGCGTGCTCTCGTGACTGAGGTATATGTCTACTTGTACAAGTATTCTCATATTTTTTATGGATCTGAAGATGGTAACTTAAAAAGCTTCTCTTATAGGTGGTTGAATCTTCTTACTTTTGCTCTGTCATTCGGTTGCACAGGCAGACATGTCGTATGTATATAGGTGTTATAGAGCCCGTAAACATACTATTGAATACACATGTGCCCTGTATTATGAGAAGAGAGAAATATATACACTTTCTTGTACACAAATTTACAGAGTATGCTGTTTGAAACACAGATATTCAAGTATTTGAATGTTTATTTTTATGTAACATGTCACCAGGTAAAAGCATAGACAACTTGGTCAGACTTACAACCGTGATATGGTTAGGATTGCTGTTTTAAATTTGGTAGGCCTAATATTCTGACAGTCGATGAATAGTGAACCTTCAAGAGAAACGTGAGGTTTAAGACATCTTGGGAGAAGGATAAGTGATTAAGATACTTCGTATGAGTCTTTGGAAAGTTACAGTCGAAGCAGGCCTCTTTCTGGACTTCTGTTGCCTTTTTCTGCATTTTTCTTGCTTCTTTCTGCACCTTTCTTCCTCTTTCTGTACACATTCTCCCTATGTAGGCATAGTTAGAAATTAGTTTTTATAAAACCTTAGAAATTCAATGAAAAAACCATAGGTTTCAGGGACGCTATAGTTAGGGATTAGCATTTTAAAAACCTTTGAAGTTCACTGAAAAAAAAACCACAGGTTTCATGGACGTTATAGTTAGGGATTAAAAACCATTGAAATTCACAGAAAAAAATGACAGGTTTCAGGGATGTTATAGTTAGGGATTGGCATTCAAAAAACCTTAGAAATTCACTGAAAAAAACCACAGGTTTCAGGGATGTTATAGTTAGGGATTAGCATTTACAAAACCTTAGAAATTCATTGAAAAAACCACAGGTTTCAGGGAACTTATAGTTAGGCTGACATTTCACTCGTACAAAAACAGAGAAATTCGTCTGTTAATAAGTTAACTATATCTCGTGCCCCCGCAATGCACTGCTGATGATGGCGCATATTACATCACTCATGACATGGCCATTAGGTCGTTTTAGTTAGTTATAGTTAGGACCTATTTTCCATAGGAAAAGCACATTTTGTTTTGCCAACAACTTTTGCGCTGTTTCACGAATCCTCATGAAAATTTCAAGCACTAGTTTACCACTCACTTCAGCTGTTATGTTGAAAGTTTCAGGGTGATTCATAAAGTACGGGTCGATAAAAAAGGGGGATCCCAAAATGCATTTTCCCCATGTCATTTCCAATAGGAATTTTGAACATGACTACAGCAAGGACCGCTTTGCGGGATTACACCAAATTTGGCAGAAAGCTAGCTCTTGGTGCAGAAAGTGTCCTTTTTGTTATTTGGTGTAAATCCATTCAATAGTTTTAGAGATATTAACTGAAAACAAAATTTGCATATCTAGAGATGTGGACCCTTCACGGATCCACATGCGGGGAAACTGCGGCTCTACTTTCCAAAGCAGGGTTCTGATTGGCTGGCTGCATCTTCACAGAAAAGTTGTGGCTACTATTTTATATCTCAGGCAACAGTCCCAGGGACTGAAAAGTTGCTATAAACTAATTGACGAGGTCAGTTGAGAGCTTTCGAGACCCTTTGTGTATGTTATAAATGAGGTGAAAGCATATTTAATGGGCAGTAAAATGCCAGTAAAAGGTTTTTTGGTCACATGCGAGATCTGTGATGCCATCGCGATACACAGCGCAGCCCCATGTGTAAATCCGCAAATCTTGTAAAGAAGCTACAGGGGGGATGCACTGAGCATGCAGCAGACCCACGGACTCATTGAAAAACCCAACCAAATTGGGCTTTTTCTTATGAAACATGCAAAGGGTTAAAGAAATACTGACCATTTAGAAGTGGTATAACAAAAAAGAAAGATGAAAGAAAGCCTATGATTTGTTACCTACAACAGCATAAGTAAGAGCACATGGTAAAGGGTAGCCATTTTAGATGGTTTTCTACAGAGAGAGGATGTGGTTTGCAGGATTTGTGACTGGAGATTTGGACTGAAAAATATGTTACCAGACATAGAATTAAAACTGAGAGACAAGTGAACAGCTTTTACAGGTATGCTAACTTGGTTGTAGTATATAAAAGTTTATTAAGGAAAAATATTGAGTGGGTGTAAGGTGAAAGAAAATGGGTAGCTTCTAGCCAATATACTGGAAGGAAAAATAAAAGGGCGCTTATATGAGAATATTAACAAAAAATACATTGAGCAGGAAAGTAGAAAGAGGAATTGCTATACTGAATGTATATTTATTTTATTATGCTAGTATGAATGAATATGTTTGAAATTAGAGGTTGGTGTTTGCTAATTGTTGGAAATTATCCTTTTTAGGGTGCTTACCTTTGATGTTTTGCTTTTTCCCTCCTGGATTACCTCTGATCTATATGCTGATCTTATGACTTTGAGGGTTTTGACATTGATATTCAGTGCCAAAGCGCTGTGTTTGTCATATAAATATTGGCGATTAGTGTACAGATGATTGTCTGATTTGAGTATGCTGTAAGTCCCATGTCCAGTGGTAAGACATATACCCAGGGCATGTAACTCAAATGCTACTCTGTGGTCCTGCAGCACTGGTTGTGCTACCCACGGAGATAGCTCTTCAACATACCACAGATTTGCCATGACGGGGCTTGTGTGTGCAGGTTACTGTTACTCAGCTTAGCATTTAAAAGCTACTTGCAAGCATTCTGTATGTCTCTCGCTACATCTGCTTACTCCCTTGGGCATGGTGCAGGGTAGGGAAGAGTTAGAGCATGTGCACATGTGCACTACATGCCAGAGTAGTGAATACCACCAGATGGTATGTTCAGTACTATGAGGCCTGCTTCTTGCTTTGATTAAAATAGGGGATCTATTGAAAGGCTATTGAGCTGTAGTTCCTAAGTACAGAAAAGTAGCAGTATAGTGCTGGCTAATCCTCTCCGGTAGACAGAGTGGATTTGACAGAGGAAATGCCATTTTGAGAAAGTGCGTAAGTAACTAGAGCTTAATGCTCTAGACAGGGACTGCACTACCTATGTACACTCAGAAGTGAGTATGTGACAAATTAAACAGAGCTTATGAGGTACTTTGACTAACTGAAAATATTAAACATCATCAAAACCAATGTATATGGCTAGTTCATCAAGAAACATTCGCATATATGAAGAACGAATCAGAGCTTCTTCTTGTTGAAGTGTTGTTTAATCACACTCCTTTCGAAGTATAAAAGTTCATGATACAATGATCCAAATCAAATGAAGAATCATATGGCAAAGCTCAATTTTCCCAATGCATTTCGGGCGTAATATTCGCCCTTCTTCAAGGGGGTTTCTATGAATGAAAATGAAACAATTGAATTCAATAATTTCAAATGAGCTGATAACAAGTTGAGAAGTGGAAAGGCTCAACGCCACCAAACAGTATTAGGCGAGGTCAGAAAGTTGAAAGTTAAAAGCACGTCACCAATAGAAGTGGGAAAACTGCTGTAAATACGAGGAGGGGGAGCGGGTTGTCCAGTGCATAAGAGCAAAAAATGAATAAAGATCACCGTGTGCAAGAACTTAGACCCAACACATACACAAATTGCTAGAGAAAACACTACCTTCAAAAGAATGATAGAGCTGGTTTCAACTGTAAAGCTGAAACAATAAAGTGAGGTTGCCTGCAAGGATACAAAAAGGACAGTGTCCCGTAAGGTTTTAGCGATGCTAAAAAGCGGTGTGGGCACTCCGACAGTTGTCGAAAGTGCGGAAAAATGAAAGACAATAACATAACTCACCAAGCGTTCGCGGAACGCTAAGGACCAAGTTGCTGTGAAAGAACGGCTGTGTGCGATTGCACGAGCGTAATAGCACTAAGAGACTGGGCGTTATGTAGTAGTGAACCAAAGGTATAGGAACCTGTAAGGAGCAGATGGATACAGTGATTAAAAGTTGTATTATGTGTATCTCAATGCTTGTGTTGTGAAGCCTGTCAAGTAAATGTCATGAGGAGAGTTACCTGGTGAAATGCTCTCTGTCTCCGCGCTCTGGGTCCGAGAAATGTCAAGATGCAGAAACAGACTGAAATCTGTATATAACGACGGCGTCCAGACCACGTTAGCGTGGGGAGGTGCCGGTGCAAGAAAATAAAGAATGGACTGTGGAAAGTGTTGTGAATACAGGTGGGCGACTATCTTGTGTTGGGCGATATACTGAATGAAACTGACTGCGACGGTGGAGGAATAAAGAGGCAATGGTGAAAAAAAGAAACAGTGGTGAAAAAAACGGTGGTAGAATGGAGTGAAAAGGCGAACTAGGAAAATCCCAAGCACCAAGAGTACTCAGAAATAAGGTCTCGGCTGAATGAGAAAATAAAAAATAAAAAATACAAGCGATTTGCGTTATCCATATCATACATGTGGGCAATAAAACAGTGTTCTGCCTATTTACATTCTATTATATGATAACAACAATGATGTCATGTCCTGCCTATTTACAATCTATATGAGAATTACATACAGACGTGCTGTCTGTGTAAGTATAATGCAAATATCAACATGAAATAACACACGAATAACACTGATACATAGAGGGAAAAAAAACCTAACTGTAGGAATTTGCGCACATTATGTGTGCTATTTTAATGCATGATGAAAAGCTCAACAGTGACACTCTACGGTGTAACTAATGGTATCACAATAACTGCACTCTATATAAATTGAATAAACATAATGTGGCCTTCCTCTCTTGTGGCTTGATAGAAATGTCGTGAAACTGAGACATTGACCATGGTGTTAGATGTGGAAAATAAAGTGTGCTAAACAGGAAAGGATGTGACTCCAAAAAAATGTGAATAAAACTTAAGGTGATGGTGGACATAATGAAATAATTGCTCTGGTGCACTGACACATGACCCTAACTTCCTTCTACTCAAAAATAAGGAAGGAGATGCTACAAGAAACATGCAAACTCAATTTTATCATTGAGACCCTTGGGACTCAAGGTGTTAAGATACCGAATCCAGAAGGATTCCCTTTGGACAATAAACTTGCTCATGTCACGATCATTATGCGATTTGATGACTTCAATCACGCTGAATTTTAATTGAGCGATCGTGTGATGTGCATCACACCAATGACTAGCAAGTGGTGAAGTTGTAGATCTAGTGCGGATACGGCTTTTGTGTTCCGTGATACGGGTACATAAGGATCTTTCAGTTTTGCCTACATAATATAAGCCACAAGGGCATCGTATAATGTATATCGTGTTTGAGGTGTTGCAGTTAGCTGTGAAATGAAATTTAACTGGCTTGCCCGACCAGGGGTGAGCCACAGATACACCCGTGATGACATTATTACAATGTGAACAATTGTAGCATTTGGTCATGCCCTTAGGAACCTGATTGTTGGTGGGTTCACGTTTCTTAAGAAGTTCCTTCAAGTTATTAGAGCGTTTGTATGCAAAAATCGGTGGATTTTTTAACAGATCCCCAAAATCTGGTTCTGCCTGTAGCCGGTCCCATCTGTTTAGTATAGTTTTTTTGATAGTAGGTGAGAGGGTAGAGAACTTAGAAACATAGACCTCTCTAGTTTGAGCGGATTTTATTTGTTTGTCAAGTAATGTAGATCTAGAAACCTGATTAAGTCGTTCAACCGATGATTCTATGAGTGTCCTAGGGTATCCACGTGCCAGAAACTGTTCTTTTGTGTCTTCGAGAGTAGTATGCAATTGTGAGGTGTCTGAAGTGATGTGCTTAATTCTCAAAAATTGAGAATATGGGAGATGTCTTTTCAGGGACTGTGGATGAAAGCTGTCGTAAAGGAGCATGTTGTTGCGGTCCGTGGGTTTTTTGAACAGAGAGGTGATGATCTTATTGGACATCAATTCAATATGTACGTCAAGGTACGAGATGGAGTGTTTGTCCAGTGTATATGTGAACTGTATTCTGGGATTACAATCATTGATCAATGAAAGTTTAGTTTCCAAAATTTGTCTGTTGCCTTGCCACATAATGAAAATATCGTCGATGTATCTACGATATAAAATGAGATTGTCAGTCCATTCACTGTCATTCAGGATGTTGTCTTATTCGAATTTCATCATGTAGATATTTGCGTAGCTGGGAGCTCCCGCAAAACCCATGGATGTACCGTTGGTTTGTACAAAGAATCTGTCTTTCCATTTGAAGTAACTGTGAAATAAGCAAAAATGTAATAGTTCCAAAAGAAAAATTTTGTTGGCTGGAATAGTGTCCATTTGAAGCAGTGTCCATTCAATTGCTTCGATACCTTCGGAGTGTGGAATCGAAGTGTATAGAGCAACGACATCTACTGTCAGTAACCATATTTCATCATGGCTCTGAAGACTAAGATTGTTGAGTAATTTCAGAAAGTGTGTGGTATCTTGCACGTACGTACACCCTGCCTGCACAAATGGTTGCAAGAAGTAATCTAGGTAGTGACCAAGAGGGTCATGAATAGAATCACACCCTGATACTATGGGGCGAAATGGAGGATTAGAAAGACGTTTATGTATCTTAGGTAATGCATAGATGAGTGGTCTACGTGGATGTTTGTTGTAGAGAAAGTCATATGTTTTGGAATTAATACATTCCATGTCTTTGGCATGCATAAGAATAGGGGTAAACAAGTCTTGAAACTCAACAGTTGGGGATCCTGTTGTAGTGATAAATAAGTTGACTCATCAGACAACATCTCACTGATTGCAGATTCATAAAAACTCGTGTCCATAATGACCAATGCACCACCTTTATCAGCGGGAAGAAATGTGAGAGACGTGTTAGTCCTCAAGCTTTTGAGTGCTGTCTTGTCCTTAAGTGACATGTTCTGGTGTTTTTTGGAGGGTGTGAGTAGATGTGATAGATCATGTTTCACTAGTGACTCAAAAGTGTCAAGCACTTTGTGTGAAATTGGAGAAACAAAAGTGCTTTTGGGTTTGAACTCCATGTACTCTCTGTCACTGACCGTTGGAACAGAAAAGGTTTGAGTAGAAAAGAAGTATGGCAAGTATGAGAAAGTGGGCATTTCAATGCTCGCGCTTGTTAGCCTGTCTTCAATCCACATCTGGGAGCAGCTAACATTTGTGCATTCCTGATAGATGGCCATGAACTAGGGACACTCAAGGAAAATTGCAGACCTATGACTCTGAGGGGCCTTCCTGGGATGGATAAGAGGGGGTGGATGGGCAGCTGCGTGGAATGGGCAGCTGCATTCCAAAGAGCAGGGTCCTGACCCCACTAAAGATATTAATCAAGCCTCCCAGGGTAGGATGGCAGACAGGACTAAATTTAGAGGTGGACTGTTCATTTCAAAAGTGGACTTTTAAACTGACCTCATCTTCAAAGGCCATCTTGGGTATAACTACTCGGACTCCGTATGCAGGAGTTTAGAGACTGTTTTGGGATTGGAACAATACTACCCTGGTTCAACGCTGGGACATCAACAAGAGGAACCACTGGGGCAGGAGAGGCTGCAACTGGATTATCAGAAGACTTATGGTGTACTAGAGCTTGTTGTACTCCAGGAAGGGGATTATGACTTGGTGGATTTTGCCTGGATGTTACTGGCCTGCAGCCAATTACCAACTGTCGGGGCCTGGGTCTCTAAGCATTTGTCAATGGCTGATTGGCTGGCCGCCTGTCTATGAGTTCACAGGGACAGAAAGCATCTCACTGTGTCTATGAGATCATAAGGACCATGCAGGGTGCAGCAGAAATGGGTGGAAGTTTTTGTCAGGTAGGACAAGGACGGCCCTGATGTACCCAGTAATCACACTATGCAGAGGGGTTTGCTTGTAAAGATCAGTGACCCACCTGGAATGCCATAGCATAAGGAGTTCCAGGAGTGCTGGGGAAGTTATCTGAGTCCGAGGGACCTGAGCTTGCAAACAGAATCCTTTGATAGTTTTCACTTTGTGGTGTGGTGTCCGAGGGGTGTTGGGTGACATTTAACTAGTCTGCGGGACCTGAGCTGGAAGCCTGGACTGTCTCTAAACTCCAGATTGAGAGGACTTGGGTGCCTGACATTGTGGCCTCAGTCTGCGTTTGTCGGCTCCCTCTCCCCAGACCCACCCCACAAGGTACTCTGTTTTTGGCAACAATGCAACTGGATCTGAGTGGTCTTGTTATGCTTTGTGTGCACCCACAGCTGGTTGCCTGGAGCAACTTCAGCACCCACCTCCACCTGGAGAAGCATTTCTCCAAATTGGAAGTGCGGAAGTCTTTTGCCTATGGGGAGATAGTGATCGCACACTTGGGTGCACCCAGCCGAGCCTGGCTCCACCACCATTGGGGGATTATGGTGGCTTCCAACACTCCAAGGGGCTCCTTGAGCCAGGCATAAGCGCATCAGAATACCACCACAGGTTTCACTCCAACCACCTTTATCTTAATACTGAGGTTGGACTGAAACCTACAATGTTGGGCAGAAAGCCTCTGAAAGCTGGTCGGAGGCTTTCCGCCCGACATCGTATTCGGGCTCTCAGTATCAAGAATAAACCACACAAATTTTAATAACAAAACTATACATTAGAGGGACATAATAATTTAGAAATGGAATTTGTAAAACCTTTGAAACTAACTGAAAAAAAAGATTACAGAGACGTTATAGTTTGGAAATAGTAATTACAAAAACCTTAGAAATTCACTGAAAACTAAAAGGTTATAGAGATGTTATAGTTAGGCTCAGCTTTCACTCATACTTAGAAATTCAGCAGTTATAGTTACCCGAGCTAACAATATCTTACGCTCCTGCAATGCACTGCTTCTGACCTCACATATTACATCACTCATAGCATGGTCAGTGACATCACTGATGACATCATCTATAGAAACATATCACCCCTACTCACTCCACAATCCAACCTCTCATATACCCACTCACACCCACACAACCACTCACATACCCATTCATGGACCCATATAACTACCCACAAACCCGTTAATTCATCCATACAGCCACTCACACACCTATTCACTCACCATTACAGCCACTCAAAACTCCACTCACTCACTCACTCACTCATACAGTCACTCACATACCCACTCATACAGCCATTCACATAGCCATTCATACAGTGACACAGACAGTCACACAGCCACTCACTCACCCATGCAACCACTCATATACCCATTCACTCACTCATACAGCCACTCAATCACCAATACAACCACTAACACAGCCACTCACTCTCCCATACAGCTACTCACACAGCCACTCACTCACCCATATAGTCAGTCACACACCCACTCCCTCACTCATACAGACACTTACATACCTACTCACTCACTCATAAAGCCACTCATACACCCACTCAATCTCCCATACAGCTACTCATACAGCCACTCACCTATCCATACAGCCACACACACACACATAGAGACATTCACACACCTACTCACTTACCAATACAGCCATTATAAAGCTACTAACATCCCGCTTACTCACCCATACAGTCACTTACACACCCACTCATACACCTATATAGCTCCTTAGACACACACTCACACAGATACACAGTCACACAGCTACTTACATAATAATGTTAGAAATAGTATTATTCATTAGTAGTACACAAAGTGTACTTTTGAAATGCCTTAGTATATATATGTAACCCTCAGAAACTGTTGGTAAAGACTCACAATCAATGGATGATGTCATCAGTATTGTCATTTCCGATGTCATTAGTGATGTCATCAGTGAAGTCACTGACCATGTTCTGAGCGATGTAATATCTGAGGCCATAAGCAGTGGATTGTGGGGGTATAAGTTGTAGCTAGCTAAGTTAATTATAAATGCTACATTTCTATGATTTTGTATGAGTGAAATCTGATCCTAACTATAACGTCCCTGTAACGTTAGTCTTTTTCAGTGAGAATATATAGAGATGCTGGGTAGGGATACGCTACCCCCTAGGATTAGGTGAACCCCTTGGGCCAAAGACAATTTTTATAAAATACATTTACAGCAACATTTATTGAATCTGAGAATCCACTTTAACATAAAAAAAACCTGGGGTAGGCCAGGGTCAGGGGTGCATAATTTAGAGTGAGGAGAGAAGCATGCACTCCCCTCTCTGGGACTTTTCTAGACCCTGGGGATGAAGTGCCTGTGGCCACCTTGATCTTTAAGGGGATCGGGTATACATCCATCCTCCTTGAGCTTTTTACAAGAATCAGGGACACCATTCACTGGGGCAAGGCAACAGTTTTGTGGGTGCCCTGGAGCCATCTGGGACACCAGCAGCAATTCCTGGGCATGGGGTCACAAGGGAAGCCATAGGGCACCTGAGGCCCCTGCTGGCTCCCCAGTCTGCTGTGTTTGTGGTGTGGTAGGAGATGGCTACAGTAGTTTGCTCAGAGAGAGCAGCTTTTCTTTGCTACTGCAGGCAGCGGCAAAGATGCTTTTTACTGCCAGAAAGAGCGCAGACATGGAGTTAAAGTGACTCTTCCCATACTCTTGCAGGAAGGCAGGCAGGGAAGGAAATATCTATAGGACAATGCTAAGATTGGCCAAGGATGATGGGGTCACCAGTGGATGGCAAGTGGAGGTGATCCTTACGCCCCCTCCGCAAACAATGTAGAGGCCATGGGTGATGGTGTCCTGCGGTATCGCCTGGGCCTATAAGAGACTTGGGGAAGGGGGCCTCATGCCCCACCCAAAAGCAAAAAAATGGCTCTTGCAATGGAGTCTCTAGGGTGCTTGAGAGGCACGTTGAGGGGGGTTGCATGCCCCCTCACCAAAAATAGAATATCGGTACAAGCTGATGGGATCCATGGGAGGCTCGGGAAAGGGAGCCACATGTCTCCCTCCACTCAATATAAAACGGCCTATGGAAGGTTCTGGAAGCCTCCCCATTTAAAACAAAACAAAGTAAAACATAGTGTATGTGAAATGAGAAGGGGTTGTCACTCATTTCACTTTCCCAGCTCCAGCCTAGTAGTGCCCCATATTGCCATTCGGCTTTTTTTAATGACATATTTCATTCCTGGTGGTGCATCTAGAAGAGGTGAAGTTACCACCAACCTTTCTTGAATGTTGCAGGGAGCTACACAGAGTGCAATGGACCCTGAGCAACATTTAAAAAACATAGTAAGTCTCCTGGGTCATTAAATCCATGACATGAGAGAGTTTACCATATTTCTAAAACGTATTTATTGATAGAGCTGTATGTTCTTTAGCTGGAGTTCAGGGCCTCCTTGTGTTTGACTCTATGGCTGCATTTTGGGGACTAAAAACTGTTTAAAAAAACTCAAAGACATGTTACTGTTTTAGAAAAAAAAATTGTATTGAAAATATTATATGGCAATCACTTTTACTAAACATTGCAATGTGTTACTTTATAAAATATACATTTGTTAATAGTTCCATATATTTTTAAAGCCTTCTGTGCTGGAGCTGTATGATCTTCAGCTGAAGTAAAGGGCCCCTTGTGTGTGTCTCTGGTTGGACTTTGTTTTCTGAAAATTGTTTAAAAAGACTCAAAGACATGCTAATATATTTTTTTAAATGCTTTATTGAAAATATTATACAACAATCAACAATCACTTTTATTAAACATTGCAATGTGTAAACATATAGAATATACATTGGTTTATAGTTATTGGTAACATTTTGACAAGGACTACATGTCTTCTGTATGTATATTGATGTCCTGATCCCTTGATAAAGCCTATAAACCCTCTGCTTTTTGTATTTAACAATGATAGTAGGTCTGCTTTCTTAACATGAGGAACTTTACATTGTTACATGACAGACAGTAGGTCTGCCTTACTTAAGATGATAACCTTTACATTGGTACATGACATAGTGAACCGTTCGCAGCAGCAGGGTGTTGGCTGCCCACGGAGGTTGGGCGCAGGGCGATCCAGCCCCATTTCATGAGTGGCTTGGGGCTGGGGATCCAGCGGGGACTGGGAAAAGGGCCTGCCATTGGTCAAGGCACTAGTTGGGGGTTGGGACACCACGCCTTGCACCCAATCTCACACCACATATGGCAATCGATATCTTACTTTATGTAAAAAAAAATTAAATTCACTCAACAAACCAAAGGTTATAGTGACATTATAATTAGCAATTGTAATATTATCTTACTTTACATTTTAAAATCCTTAAAAATTCACTGAAATATTCAAAGGTTTAAGGGACTGTATGGTTAGATGAAAATGTCAGTTAACTCATAACACTTTAAACAAACAAAACCACTGTAATTTACCAGTTATAGTTATCTGAAGTAACTATAACTTGTGCCCTAAAGTAAAAATAAACTCATGCCCTTGCCAATGACTGCTAATTATCGTACATATTACATCACTCATGACATGTTCTTTGACATCGTTTATAACATCAATGTGAAATTTGACATGATATCATTGATGACAACACTGTGCATTGCTGGGGTGCAAATGAATGACACAATGAATTACTTACCTCTCTGCTCCCCTTTCATGCAAGGAGGGGAAACAGCGTTTTGCTCCCGCCAGTGAGAGCTCAGAAGAATGGCAAGGAAATATTGGCAGCTCCCATGAGGCCCCAGGGTACTAGGGCCAGGTAGCAGTTGGTGCAACAGGGCTCTCATATATTGGTCCCAATAAATTAGCAGCTGGAGCAGTTTTTGCACATTTGTTCCTGCTTTGTGGTGCCCAAATCTGGGCAGTGGCACCACCAACATGTTACAAAAGTGTTGTGAGGGGCTGCAGGGAGTGCAGAAACCCCCCAGATAAAATAACACTCCCAGAGGTGGTGCTTTTGTTTTTCAGCTAAGGATTGTAGGAATCCCTTGTGGTTGGCTTTATAGGTGTATTATGTGGCCTGAGGAGAGTAAATCAAAGATTCTGATATGCAATCCTTTGATAGCAACAGTCATCCAGGCAACAAACTCACCATCGACTCTGAGCTCTTGCAAAAAGTGACATTTAGTGAGGCAGATACTTGCTAAAGGTGTTATGAAGGAAGAGCCAATACCAATGGGATATTTACTGCAGAGAACCAGTTCCAAAGTGGGAGATCAAATATAGCTTACACAAAAAGCTAATGCTGTGAATTCACAAACCCAGAAAGACTATGACTGCAAAAAAAGGTTTCAGAACTTTAAATGTTGTGTGGGACCGTTAGATTCCTAACACAGACATGAACATTTGGTCACTTGAGGACAATAACCCCACAACTCAACCGGAACCTTTGAGAAGAGCAGCTCAGAACACCATCAATGTCACCAGCATAGAAGGAACAGAAGGTGGAGCAGAAGCTGGTAGAATCAAGGAACATGATAAGTGCATTGCATCCACTTCACACCTAACAGCATGTTCCTTATATTTTCCAATTTTTAACATGTGCATAAAGTAAAGAGGCAATAACATGTCCATTTATATTAAACACGTGACACAAAAATAGGCCTTTTTCAAATATGTGAATGTGGCAACAGTGCTGGGAAATTAGTTGCTGAATTAGTTAATTCAAATGTATAAACATTTCAAACATTATTATGTTATGGTATCCTTGGAGGCTATATTCAACATCAGGAAAATGTATATTCAGTTACAATGCCCATCATTGATATTTGGAATGGAATGATACAATACTAAACATTGGTCATTAAAATTATCAAAAATGATTTAAATAATAGGTACATACATAAATATATGTTATAGGATATTCCATTTATGTCACACATAGCTCTCTTACATAAGGTGTAATGTTACAACTAATATATAACTCATGTTATTGCAGGAGACCCAGCACAAAATGGTGCAGAAAATCCTTAAGAAGACTGCTAGAGGAGCAAAGGGCACGGAATCCCTACAAACCCCTGCTACCTGTCCAAACTCAGATACCACAGTGCAAGCACTTCCACTGTATCTAACATTTCTGTTGAAACTGATCTCCCTGCAATAGCTACCTATGATGTTTTCCAACATTCTGCAAGTGGAATACCTACAACTGTCACTATGTCCTTAAATCTTCTGCTGCTTCAGCTCCACAGCAAAATAACCTGAACCCTTGCTAGAAAAAGATGAGGAGCAAAAAGAAAAGGTACCTATGCCTAACATGTGGCTTGATGTTTTTCAGTATGTCCTCTTGCAGATCTTTACTCTTAACTACCAACTTTCAGCATTCCATACAACTGAGGCCTTTGGTGAGCTGATTGGTGTCCTAATTACATTCTCCTATAAGTTCTTGGGATTAGGTAGTAAAGTGTCTGTTTTGCTCATATGAAACTCATCTCATTTCATATCTGCTACCACAGGACCATCACACTTTCACAATGAATCATAACACCCATATCCCTAATTGGAAACCATAGTACGTTATTCACTATAAAATACTCAACCCAACTCACTTTCGCATTTTTGTGACATTTAAAAAAATGTGGTGCACAAGGCTATTGTGCCAGCTATGTATTGTTTTGGTTCATGCCGCTCTCATTTGGGAATAGAAATGTCTTCACATGGTGAACAGGCATGTCCTCAACTACATGTAAAATTGGTCTCCAAACTTTTTGTTCAGCCCTACCCTAGAATGTGGGGTGAGACCTTGACCTGTCTCTAGTGATGTGAGGTCTAGAATCTGTTCTGTGACATTGAGAGGTAACCAATGTGTAGTCTGAATGCGAGCATAAGGCTACTATCCTTGTTCTGGGTAAGTCACGTAAAGCTGTGGTGGCAGCAAGCCGAGTGCTTGTGAATATTTAGTGTGACCGGATATTTTTGTGTGTCAGGAGAGAGTGTGGCCTAGTGACACTTCGCGTGTATTATTCTAGATTATTGTGAACCACGGATCTATGTGTGGGCATTCTGTGTGCACATTGACTGCATGTATGTATTTTTGCTTCTAAGTGATATTTGGACAGCACAAACCTAGCCAATATGGTAGAGGACTGCTGTCCAGGGTCAAAGGCAAGCACATATTCAATGAGTAATAGTGGAGGTAGCTGTGAGCAGAAGGTCACAGTAACCTCATCATGATGTAGAACTCTTTAAAGAGTTGCACCTTCAACTCTTTCATGAATTTAGGTTGTCCTGATAGATATGTGTTTGTATAATAGATGTGTGACTCATGTGTGGTAGTAGGACTCTGTATAAGAGATGAGATTTTGAATAGAAGCATTAGTGGAATTCATGTTTGATGGTCCTGTTTCAGCATGGTGTAAGATGGGGACTGGATACAGATTCCCCAGACAGCAGAAGTGTAAAACCTGCATCACATGGTGGAGGGTGGTGATCGAGACACTGAAGTGGAGAGGATGGAGACAAGGTTACCTTTAGAAATAGTGAGGACCTTATTAGCAAAGTGCTGCTGATTAGTTCTTCTTGAGCACTGCATTTGGTATATAGTAGGGTTGTGGGGTGGGAATGCTGTTCCTATTGTTCAAGGTGAGGACATTTATAGGAAATCATTTGTCTCTCCCTGATTACTGCCTAAAGGAAGGCTGATGACAGTCAGGTGCAGAGATCTTTGAATTTATTGCAACCTTGTTTTGGCTATTGATGCATGGGTCCATTATTATCTGCTGTGAGAGTCATTACCTTGCACCAAGGCTGTGTCTGAGAAGCAGCCAGAAAATATCATTTTAAACAGAATCAACCAAAACCAGTATAGACATTTTGGACAGTAGAATCCAATGTCCCTGTCTGGAAAATTAGACTAAATGTGTGTTACAAATTACTCCACTTTGTCCCAGTTGCAAGTTCTTCTTGACCATGGAAGGGAGTACGCCGCAGAGTACTCAAGCACTACTGTGTGACCAGGCCTAGTATCTCCCTGATACCCATCACCCATGGGTTAGGGGATAATGCCTAGATAGGGCTTACTGGAGAAGTTGTGGGTCTGCCTAAGCACATGGGCATGCCTGATCAGCAAAAGGAGGGAGGGTGCCTGCCCATGTAGGATAGGCTGTTTTGCAGAGGGATACCAGTGGGCTCCCAGTGTGTGGTGCTCCCACAAATAGCTGACTACTGCAAGGAGCACAGCCTGTGTTTACCTGATGAGTGAGGGGTCCTCCAGTCTCCAGGTGCTGTTTCTGACATGGAATATGTAGGAAAGTGTGTGTTAATTCATTATCAAACTGCCTGGCTCCACTGCTGACTGAGGCGGCCTGGTGCGGCTGCAGCCACTAAAAGGTGCAGATCCTTAAGAAGCCACAACATTGGCATGGAGGCCACAACTGCTGAAGATAATCTCTTGCTTGCAGGTGCCTTGGGGCCACAAGTGACCAAGACTAGCATCCAGTTGCCCCAGCTTGAGAGGCTGCATCAGTCATAGATGAATGTCTGCCTGTATAAACCCTAGACACTGCATCTCAAAAACAATCACCTGCCTGCAATCAGCCCAGAGACCGCAAGACCGTGTATGCCAACCAAGCATGCTGTTGAACCAACTGGTCTTGGGAGATGCTCTACTGACTATCCAGAGTCCCCAGTCTCTGACACTGAAGCCTGGTATATGAGCACTCATAAACTCCATCAGCCCATACAGCTGATTTGCCGTGGGGCTTAAACGAGTAATGCAGTGCTGCATCCAAATGAAATTAGAGATTGAGACTAATACATGCAAAGACTCAGATGGACAAAAGTAAATCTGCCCCGGGAGAGGGACTGAATCTGCACTAATCACAATTTGGGATGACCTCAAAAACATAGTCGACAAAAATGGGGTTGTTGCATTACTACTCCTGGAACTTTCTGCCGTATTGACACATTACCCTATGGCCTATTACTTCTTAGACAGAAAGAAGTTGACATAGAAGTCATCACCCTCAACTGGTTCATTTTACCTAAACTGCAGATCATAAGTGAGTCACACACTGCTTTTCTCACTAAATACTTGCTGCATACACTTAACTTCACCTCGATGACCTCAATGATTCTAACACAGCCAACTTCCTGGAAAGCATGAACGACATCGGCCTCACCCAGCTAGTCACCAACGCTACACATATCACAGGCGCATACTGGACCCTATCATCACAGCCAGCAACAGAGTCAAGTACAGCGATGTCACCGATCTCACCTGGATGGACCACACAATTGTCCACTTCATCTTCACAGCAGCCCCCAGTGCCATCTACAGATCACTCACCACCTCGCACCACAGCTAGAACAAAGTATCCAAAAGTCACTGGGCTGATGCCCTCAACACCTACCACCCCGACAACACAATGACTTTGAATAGGCTATCAAGAACTTCACCAGCGGGATCTCCGACTGTGCCGACAGAGTCGCCCCCATTAAACCCATCAAACTCGGGGAATCCACCAAACATGCCAGCTGGTACACCGCGGAACTGAGAACAACAAAATGCAGATGCAAACAACTGAAAAGAAAATGGTGACCCAGCAAGGAGCCCTCCAATGGAGCATCTTTAAGACACACTCAAAATGTACCACCGACTCCTGAAAGAGATGAAAAGGAACACCCTAGCCAACTGCACCGAAGCCAGTGCCAACTGCAGCAAAGTACTCTACAGCATTGCCAAGAAGTTCTCCAACCCAGCAGCTATCGGAAACACCATGACCCACTCTCAAGGACTCTGTAACACCTTGGCAGACTATTTCTGCAATAAGATCTCCAACATCTGTAAAGACTTCAAACCCAAGCCCACTGCAGCCGACATCCTCAGCCCCACAGTCGCTTCCCCCGACCACCAGATCAACACTTGGAACTAGTTTACCATGCAGAGCACCATGTACATCATGCACTCCATCCACTCAGGAGCACCCAAGGACCCCTGTCCCCATAACATGTTCAACCTCAGCAACAAGACCATCAGTGACAAACTCACAGCCATCTTCAACACATCCATCACCCCGGCTACCTTCCCAGATGAATGGAAACACACTGAAGTCAAACTGCTCCTTAAGAAACCATCCGCTGACCCAGATGAGCTCAAAAACTACTGGCCTATCTCCCTGCTACCTTTCACCACCAAGGTCCTAAAAGAAGCCATCAACCACAAACTAATGGAATACCTTGAGAACAATGATTTTCTGGACACTTCCCAATCCGGATTCCTCACGAACCACAGCATCAAAACCATTCTGATCACAGCCACTGACGACATCAGAACCCTACTTGATCAAGAAGAAATGGATGCTTTGATCTTTCTCGACCTCTCAGTGGCCTTCGGCACTGTGTTCCACCGCACCCTGATCAAGAAACTCCATCAAATTAGAATCCAAGAAGACACCCTCAAATGGTTCACATCCTTCCTAACCACCAAACACAGAGAATCCACCTTTCACCATTTACCTTGAAACCCAAGAATATCGTATTTGGAGTCTTTCTAGTGTCATCTCTCTGCCCTTCACTGTTCAATGCCTACATGAAACCCTTTGCCAGCATCATCAGAGCCAATGTATTGAACATCATCTCCTACGCAGATGTTACCCAGATCATCCTCTCGCTATCCGAAGACCCTTCCATCACAAGGACCAACTTTCACCTGTGGATGACCAGCATCACCCACTGGATGCAAAACAAATGCCTCAAGCTCAACACAGACAGGACTGAAGTACTGATCTTCAGGAACAACACTTTCCCTTGGAACGACTTCTGGTGGCCTGCTGAACTGGTACCTTCTCCAACCCCCACTTACCATGCCTGGAACCTCGGCATCATCCTGGACAGCAAGCTCACCATGAAGAACCCGATCAATGCAGTCTCCTCCGCCTGCTTCCTCGCACTGTGCATGCTCTGAAAGATCTTCAAACTGCTCCCAGTCTCCACCAGATGCACTGTCCCTCAAACCCTCATCACCAGCTGCATGGAGTACGACAGAGCACTCTGTGAAGGAATTACTACAAACCTCCTGAAGAGATGGCAGACCATTCAGAACGCAGCATCCAGACTTACCCTCGACCTCCCTCGATGGACAAACATCACACTGCACCTGAAGCAACTCCAATGACACCCCATCCACAAGAGCTGCCAATTTAAGATTGTGATCCACATCTACCAATCCCTGTGCAACCAAGGGCGGGCATACATCAACCACCGCTAAAGCTTCCACCAACCCTCCAGAGGGATTTAGAACAAGAGAGATACTAGTCACTGAATGACAAACTATTTTATTGTATTCAAATCATCAGTAGGTAGGATTAAAATGGAATAAGGGACATTTTTTCAACCCCTCATCAAGTTCACTACTGGTTTGCTCATAATTGTGTAAGAGAAAGCCAGGAGGACGACAGGAGTACTCCGGTCCTACTCCTGAAGTTCGAGAGTGAGCCAAGAGCACCACAAAGGTAAGTCGCATCTTCTCAAAGCTAAGACTTTGTGAATCAGGACTTGTGTGAGTAAGAATCATAGATGTGCTCTGCTTTCTGAAGACTACCTTCCTCTGCCATAAGCAAGAGGTGTTTCAGGAAAGCAGCAAGGCTACCTATTGCAGATGCGCAAAAACGAAAACTAAAACGACTTAAATGTTGACTGTACTTTTTGTCACTGAAGCTTCATCGAAGAAATTCGGTTATTGTTTTTTTTCTGATGTAGATGTGGACAGTCAAAATGCTACAATTTTGCAAGCAGTAAAGGTTTAATGGATTTTTCACTGTTCAAAGCACCTGGTCAGAAGACTGTGTGTGACACAGAAACATGACTTGTGTTTTAATGAAGCCCATGTACAGCGATTTTCTCTTCACCGTCTATATAATGGAACAAGCTATGTCTACATATTTGCCTTCTACTGAGTAGTGATCGTGTAAAATTACTTTTGATTGGTATTTTCAAGTGTTGGTCAGATCGATTTTCCCAATGATATTCTGCTTCAGATGACGCATCTCGAGGCGCTTAAGTAATATCGCCCCCTGCCTGCGTTTGCAATCATTCCACCTTACACTTCACCTTCCAGGCTGTCCTCCGACTTAATGTTTGGCGTGAAGTGAACAGAGAATGTGCAATTAAAGAACTGCACAGATGTCGAGATCATTTTCAAAAAGTTTGAAAGATGTTTCTGATTGAACCTGTCTCGTAACTTTTGGAAACACAAGCCCGGAAAGGGAAAATCTCCCTTTTAAGTACTGCTCTGCTCTTAATGTGTTGACATTTGATTTTCTGTAAAATTGCATAAAATACTTTACTACGGTTCTAATTAAACCACGTAAACACAGTAATTCAGACATAGATAACATGTGTGTGCATTTTAAGGCAGTTTTGAAAATTTTAAAAATATGTTAAATGTAATTATTTTCCCCCAAAAAGAAACTGGCTGAATGTGTACTGAAGACCAGGGCCGAGCTGCAAACCAAAAGCAGCCCTAGAACAAATTTGGAAATGAGTCCCGAGCCCGGCTCCCTTCCTTCTAGCTCTTTATATCTTTCTTTCAATCTATACATTCCATTTTCTATTTCTCTCCTCGCTCTCTCTCACACCTTTATCTCTAATCTCTTTCCCTGTCTCTCTGCTGAAGCCCCCACTGTGCCTGCTGTATTCATACTCAGAAGCTGAAGAAAGTGACAGACGCACCAGCACTGGCCTCCAATGGCTCCAGCCCTAAAGGGAAATGCCCCATGGAGGAAATGACCAGGTCTAATGTAGGGCAATTGTTGCACGTCTGATTCTTGGCAGAATACAGGGACTGGACGAGACAGTGGGAGACCTCATATCAGCGGATGATCTTTTTGGTGTATAGGAAATACAGTCTTTTTTTAGTGCTGGTCTTAATTGAAACTGGAGTTTCAACCGGAATAATGCACTGGTGAAAGAACCTGTAACCTAGGTCCTGTAACCTACTCTCTAAACAGAAAAGGACTGCCTACAGGGGGAGGGGGTCACTATACTGAAGTTGGATTATTATTCTACAAAAATGTCAAACCACAATATGAACTACCATTAAATCATCAAGTTGAAAAATGTGGAGTTAAGAGCAGTACATTTATAATTCCCTACCGGGGAGTGGCCAACGTGTTAAAGATGGTGGCCGCAATTCTGTAGGATCCACAACGGCCTGCTCCAGTATCCTGCATCCATCTTCCCCCACGGAGCCATCTGCCGGAGGAGACACGCTGTGGGAACAGCCCCCTCGGAGAGGATCTTGGCGAGACATTGTTTGGTTGGATCTGACCAATGTGACGCCGACTTAAGAGGATGCGGTCCGGGGGCACGTCCCACACTGTAGCGCTGGCTTTTGCAGAGCTCGCCTGTGGTGAGGGCGCATACAAAGGGCCCATGCCCGAGCACAGTTGGACTCCTGTGCTGTGGGATGAGTGATCCCCACTGCCCCGCCCCACTGCTAGATGTGACTGGTGGCCTCAGGGGTCACAATTCCAAATACAATCGAGATGTGTGGTGCTGGGCCTTTGATTGAGGAGACCCTAACTGGCCAGCAACTTAGGTCACCCTGTTTCTTTAACTGGCCCTGACCAAGCTGTATTTCTTTGGCTGGCCGGCAGCAGACACCAGATCTTTGTGCCTGGGCTCCCTCCCCCCACGCTCATTGAACATCTGGCCCAGCAACTTTGGCTGGAGTATACTTGGGGGTCTGGTCAGGGCTGGGTATAAACTAAAAATAGGGACAGAGGACAAGAAAAAGAAAAAAACAAAAGGAGAAGGAGACACCATGCCGCCGCGCCGGCCCTGAGGTTGTCCCCTTGTTTGTGGCGGGATGGCCGGCCCCTCACTCTGTGGTCACCAACAGTGTGATCTAGGAGAGGAAGTGATTGATGGCAGTGGTGGCCTGAAACTTGCACTGCAGGGCCCGTGCAATGATTGCTTTACGCAAGCCCAGATTCCTAGCTGTACTGTCCCTGGATGTTTTCATACAAACAGGGGCTCATCTTAAAGTGCATTGCCTAACAACATCATTCCTCTGTTACTGCGGCCTGATGTACTATTTATGGGGAACTGGCCAGGCTGCTGTCTGTTGGAAAGGAAGCCCCTAATTACGCCTGTGGGCCCCAGTGGTTCATGTGGCAAAGTCTGCCTGGGTACTAAGGTCCCTTCTCCTCACTCTGGATCCGTCTCTTTGTCACCGAATGCCCTTGGAGATCGGTTCCTGACACTATGTAGCAGCTGGCACTGACAGCTATTAGGAGACTTGAGGACCTACACTGCTGTGTCATCGGTTGTAGTCCTCTCCTGCTTTTCTGGGCTGTAGGAGACTTCTTGGAGTCCTCTGCCCGGGTCTAAGGGGCTGCTCCTGCTGTGCTCTGTTGGGGACATGAGCCGGCCAAGCTCCCTGCTGGTGTAGACTTCCATACTGTTTGTGGGAGTGGCGGACCCCTGACAAACCCATCACTGGGCACTGCAAGGCTGCTCATGCGGCACTCCCCCAGGGAGCCCAGGAGTGCAAGCGGGTCCTGCTCATGGTTGGTGCTGCCCACCATCCTGTGGATTGGTCCAGCCTACCTGCCCCACATGTTGAAATCCACCATGGGGAAGGACAGGTCACAGAGAGGGGCTGAGCAGACCACAATAGACCAGTTCACAGCCCTGGGATACAGCACAGTGCTGAATCTGCAGGAAAACTCAGAACATCTCTTTGAGCCACAGGGTCTGACTAGTACCCGTCTGTTAGCCGCAATCGAGGCCTCAAGTGCAACTGTTTTTTAGCCAAAAATTGAGGCTGTCTCACAAGATGGAAACTCCATGTCGACTGAGCAAGACATCTGTAAATTTCAGGGGTTGGTGGCATTTTTGCAAGCTGAGTTAGAGTCCATGTCGTCGAGAACAATCACGCTGGAGGCTAGAGCTGTGGATATGGAGGGTCGCTCCCACCGCCGCAACCTCCATTTTGATGGTTTTCCAGATGGTGTGGAAGGTCAGATTCCATAACTCTTTCTTGAATGCGGATAACAACAATGAACCTGTTTTGTGGTCAAGAGAGCCCACTGTGCATTGGCATCAAAGCCCCCTACTGGGCCCCTCCATGTACAGTCATTGCAAAGGAGCATAATTATAGGGTCAGGGATGCTATCCTATGAGTGGTACATCAGGTTAGACCCCCAAATTGGAGAATCATGTCATCCGTATCTTCCCTGACTATACAAGGTCTTCCCCAATTCCTAACAACATTATAGATGCCATAATCTTTATTCCGACCCCTGTTATCTCCGAGAGGAATTTCTCAATGTGTCCAGCAAGTTGAGTCAATATCCCGCATGTATAAAAAATATGTACAATATCTGCCAGGTCTTCTCCACAGCGAAAACACTTCCTATCATCGACCCCACCCCATTTGAACATTTTATCAGGGGTATGATAAAGGTTAAATAAAGTCTTAAAGTTCAGTACCTTTAATTTAGCACAGATCAGAATCTTCACAGCTGTGTCAATCGATTGCTCCACAGAGAGACAATGACACCCCATTCGATTATCCCACTTAAGGTTTTGGGTTTCTAGATCATCCCTCTGTGTGTACAGCAGAAAGTTATATAATACCGAAATCTTAGCCCTTTGTCTGATAGCCTCAACAAGCGGGTTCGGTTCTATCACCCTCCATCTTTTTCATAGAAAATCGCGGCTTTGTAAAAACTTTAAAAATTCTGTTTTAGGCAGATGGCATTTATCTGCCAATATTGCAAAAGAAGAAATAAGACTCCCCCCCCATTATAAAAATCACCTGTTAGTGTGATCCCGTTACATCTCCATCTAGCTACAATCCTATCCCAAAAAAAAACGCAGGTAATAAAGTTCATGCGGATGTGGGTGTATAGTACAAGACCCCGTCAATCTGGAAACATTTTCATACAGCCTTCCAAACCTTAAAAGCAGTGACTAAAACCTTAAAACAGGTCTTTTTTATAATTACTAAATTCCAGAGTTTTAAATAGACAATTCTTGGCTTCAACACCTAGCAACATCTGATATATGGATGAGGTCTCAGCAATGTTGCCGACCTCCTCTCGGTTAACAAAATCCAGATATTTTGCAGTATACAGGCATAATAGTATAGTGTATAATCGGGACTGGCCAACTGCTTTTTAGCGGAGGTAGTGTCATAAAGCACATTGCTCTGCGTGGCTTCCCTGGGGCACAAAAAAATCTAGCACATATTAATTGAAGCTGTTGTAACTGGCCCTGGGTAAGCTCTAGTGGAACTGATCTAAAAAAAAATAATAATACTTTAGGTAAGATGTTCATTTTAAGAACATTACACCTTCCCACCAGCGAAATGCAAACATTCCAATTTCTCCAACTGTTGTTTGACACGGGTGAGGATGGAGGCTCAGTTAACCTCGACCAACTCCCTTAAGAAAGTCCTGAACCTTACACCCAAATATGTCGCCTCCTTGGTCACCCTTGCATCGTCATTGCCGGTTTGATGAATACAGATAATCTGGGTTTTAGAAACATTAAGTTTGTAGCCTGATACAGAACCAAACATGCGCTCAAGTTGCTCTGTCTTGGAGATGCCTGTAGGCATCAGTGATGTGCATTCATTAACGCAGTCCATCCGGCATTGGGGTGAGAGGTCGCCCCATATTTTTTTGAAATATTTCTTCTAGCACGTGGCTTTTGAGCAGACCATGAACCTGGGCTTGCACGCGTACAGACTCACAATAGAACAATAAGCAAAAGAAGAAAAAACTTGGTGTGCACTCTGTCACTACTTTTTTTGATTAATCATTATGTCTGCACCCAGTGACGACAGCAAAATATGAACAACGATGATGGAGTCACATGAGAGACCTTTAAAGAACCTGTTCTCATAAAGGAACCTTTCGAACTACATATCTTTTCAAAGACATTTTTATGGATTGTGATTGAATTTTTCGATCTATTCTTGTGTTTATATCTAACTTGTTGAGCATGACTGTTAAAACCCGCGGAGTATTTTTCATATGTAACATAAGTCATCACATAATTAATGTCGTACATGTCATTTAAGGGTGGGCAGGGAACTTAAGATTGATGTCTGATGGATGGAGTATGAGGTAGCCTAAACAACGTGGTTTGGTAAACGGAACATTGGTAGAGTTCATCATGGCCATGGCAAAGCATTATGGGACAGTTAATTTATTTGTGTTTATAAGAACTTCTCTGGAAGTTGGGGGAGTGTACGGGTTAAGCACAGTTGAGAACATAGCGGGTCAACATGTATATTAACCACTGTACACTGTCATCGCGCTAAGATTGCACCGAGATTCGTTAAAGATTACAATTACAACTAAGTGAATCAGTGCGCAAAGGGACTCACAGGGTTAAGGGTTGAAGCGAGTTAATTTTTCAAGGGAGAGAGTTGAAGGTGGAGCAAACAACACAGGTGCTTATATAGCAGAGTGAGGTAGACAACACAATGAGTAGACGAGCATGAAGCAGTTGAGAGGCTACAAATTTTAAAGGTAACACTTTTTGCATAAGATAGCACAGCATGATTACAACCAGTTAGCAGTTTACCAGTTTATTTGTTTGTCTCACCCACCCTATTTCTCCACTTCTAGAGTTAGTCTCCACTGATTCGTTTTGCAGAATCACTATGTTGTGGGTGAGGGCAGTTTTTACAAAGTGAAGGTTCTCCTACTACATTGTTGTATGAATTGCAACTTGACAAAAATTGCGACTTCAAGTTACCTTACTTACTTTTGTGTGTTTGTTACAACCGCTATATCATTCACATAAGCCAATACTCGAAATTGTTCTTGTCTAGATATAACAAGTTTAATCCTAGGGCTCCTCTCCAACATGGTAAAGAAGGAATTAATATATAACGCAATAACAGTGGGGAGCAGGGATATCAGGGATGTCCCTCTAGAAAGCCTCGTACCTCTAGAAATGCGTACTGGTTTAGACTCTAGGCCCATTATACAAACTCTAGTGGTGGGGGACCGATACAAAACCTGAACAGTCTTGATTAAACCGGGGCCAAACCCCATTCATTTCTGAACTATCCAAAGAAAACCCCAGTCAACCCGGTCAAATGCTTTTCCGGCATCTAATAAAACCAGGCCGAACATGTTACCTTGAACATTTGCAGCATCTAGCAAGGTCACAGCCCTATTGATGCGGGTATAAGCTCATGTTGTCGTATTGACACTAATGAGGAAATGACTTGGACCAACCGGGACGCCATTATTTTTGCATACATTTTCCCTTCACAGTTGAACAGGGATATAGGTAGTTAGGATACCAGGAGATCTGATGGTTTATCCTTTTAAAAAAAAAAAAAAGATGATGATATTTGTCTCATCCCAGGATGCCGGTGCAGCCCCAAGTTTTGCCGCTTGAATGGTGGCCAACATATCTTCCTTCAATTCTCAAAAAAATGTTTTATATGCCTCCGGTTATAGTTTATCGGGCCCAACCACCTTTCCACTAGCTGACATATTTATGGACTCCCCAAGATCCTCCATAGTGATAGACATGTCCAGGACAGCTGCCTCATCCTGACCCAGCCGCTCGCTGCATAAACTATGCATCAAGGTCTCACTTGCCCGCCCCCAGGGTTATTTTCTGTATATTATCCCTCAAAAAAGGTATGAAACACACTTAAGATCTCCGAGGCATGTCTAGCGACTTACTTTCATGACCTCAATTCTGTGCGCTACTTCTTTGGAGTGAAGTCTTTGCGCAAGACACCGCCCTGTAGCCTTGCCAAACTTATAGCACTCTTCCTTATTGAGCTTATATTTAAGGGCAATTTCCCTACTCCACTGTAGGTTAGCATTAGCCTTGAATCAGGCAACCTCAGTTAGCAGCGCGGTGGTGTCAACACCTATTAATATTCCCCACATAAGAATCTCTTCGGCTGTTTTGAGCTTTGCATATAACTCTTGGATCACTAATTTCAATTGCCTCTGTTTGTGTAATCCAAAACTAAAAACCTCCCCCTTAAGCAAAGTTTTTAAGGCATCCCATACATACCCACATGAGGTTGAATCACGGTTAATTTCCAGGAATTTCCTAATCCAATTATTCATATAGTCGACAAATGCTACATCCAACAATCACTTCCTATCGAACGAGAAAGATCTCGGAATAGGATATGTGTTGATTGCTAAAATATCCATCACCAATATACTATGATCTGCTGTGATCCTAGGGAAGATTTTAATTTTAGCCCCTGTGAGTAGCACTGTTGATATAAAAAAAGAATCTAACCTCACTAACACTTTATGTGGATGGGAATAAAATGTATATCCCGGGTCTGGGTCCTGTAAAGCCGCCCATGCATCAATCCATCCATGATCAGCCTGAAGGTGCTGTAAAGCCTTAAACACTTTGGGTATCCTGCCCTTATAATTATGTATGCCTGACTGCAGATCCCGGCAGCCCAAGTGTATATTAAAATCACCATATAAAATCAGAGGGGTAGGCCATGATGATAATTCTACATTAAGCCCCTGCAATACTAACACCTCATCAAAATTAAACTCATACACTGTGCATAAAGAAAACTTAATATCCCCCATGATGCATTCCATAATGGCCCATTGGCCTTGGTTGTCCACCAGTGTTCTGCCTGATCCCTGGATCTAACATTTGGCTAGCACTGCTACCCCCGATTCATTGTAGATTGCTGTGTACATGTCAATACCAAATAGCCTAACCAGCTAAAATCTTCCATTTGCCCTACGGATTGTGAATTTCCTGTGGGCAAACCAAATCGGGATGCATCACACGCAACTCAGCAGCCACCCATTGTCTTTTCCCATTATGATTTTGCCCACACATTAAATCAGCAGTTATGCAATCTTGATTTAATCATCCTATCCCCAATCAAGTGTAGCTGTCTCCCTCCAATCACTAATCCTGTTGTATAGCTTTATATGCCTGTGTTCTTCCATCTTCCTTATGCTATGGATTGTTTTTGCTTTTCCCCATTCAGCCAACCCGCCCCACCCACCAATCCCCCGTGCCCCCCCACCCCCCTAGCCCCCACATTCTCCCCACCCCCCATTCCGGGCTTTCAGACAAGACCCCGTCCCCTCCCTCCCCAACCCTGCAGCGAGGCATTAGGACCAATGGTCCCTAAGATTACAATCTCTCTCACTACTCAGACTGTCCCCCGCATATTTTCATAAATGTAATGTAACACAGCAAACCCCATCACCTACACTGCAAAAAGCTAAAGAAAGATAAAAATAAACTTCAAGTACAAGTGAGAAAAAAAAGCATAGACTTCACAGCCCGGCAGGATACCTGGATTTCAAACCTCTATCTGAATAGATTGTAAGTACTGTTTGGCCTGCACTTCTGAGGTGAAGAATGGGTATGTTCATTATGTATGACCTTCAGTTTGGCTAGGTTAATCAAGAAGGCTTATGCCCCTTTGCCTTGGAATAAGGAAATGAGCTCCTGTAACTGCCATTGTTGCTCCACCTTCCGGGGACAGAAGTCTGGTCTGACAAAACATTCTACCGCTTTCCCAGCCCTTTCTCATATACTGCTTGGTGAGCCAAAAAATTATTAATTGATATTAATATTGCTCTAGGTCTGGGAGTATTTTGTCCTCTTGTTAGCTGCGTGAAGGGGAATCGATGCCCTCTTTGGATCTCCTTTGCCAGACCCATTGTGAGAGTTCAGGTGGGGTCTCAGAGAACAGATCGATGATAAATTTGCGAGCATCCTGTCCACTCATGCCCTCTAGGATCTCCAGAACTCTCAAGTTGTTTTTCCGAAGACAATTTTCAAGGTCCGTTAACTTCCACTGTGTATCCTCTTTCAATGAGCTCATTGACTGTTACCGTTTTTTGGGCTGCCAACTTATCTTCCAGACAAATAATCTGGGCCTTTGCTTTGTTCAATCTCTCTGCGAAACATCTGGGAAAAACACGGCTCCTAGAGACAAGATGGCGCTTGCCTTGCTGGATGCTTAAGCTGGTGTGCTTGGACCACCCCGTACTTGAAGGCTGTACAAACCCTGCAAAATAAAAACGTACTCACCTCCCTTCCCGATCTGGTATGATCTGGAATATCTTGGTGATCTCGCGGACCAGGCTGCTGCGGTTCCTTGGGCTGGTATGGTGTCCTCCGTATGTCCACGTCTGTGCTGTGTTGCTGCTGCGACGGCCGGGAGCTTTCACGGAGAGGGGGCGGAGTTGACCTTACTGTGTCCCAGGATGCAATGCCTCCAAAGCCCGGGTGAGGGAAACATTGCTGGCCGATTGATGCTGCTGGGGCTGCAAGGAGCTCCTCAATTCTCAATCGAGGCAGCAAGAGTGGCAGTACCAGAGATGCTGCAGGGGAGAAATGAGAGGGCGTGCAAGGAGAGATTGTGGGTAAGTGCACTATTGTCTGTTTGTTTTCGTCCAGAAAGGAAAAAAAAACAACAACAGCACAACTCTCAACACATTCCTCCTGAATATGATACTATTGGACAGGCAGTAGAGATTGATAAATTCTTAAATCTCTGTGCAAGCCATGGAATTTCTGAGGGGGTCTTGGCACATCAGGCTATGGACTCACCTGGTAAACACATCACCTTGAGAACAGTAGGGGGTGAAGGTCTCTTTGTGGCTGGGGTCGAGATAGTGAAGGTTATATCACCCATATACCTGCCATACGGAATCCCTCTAAAAATGATACAGGACCAAATTACTTCAACAAAGGTGCTTGGGATAAAACTACCATGAGGGAGGGACTGAGAGATATCCCCCCAAACTTAGAGGACCCAGGGGTAAGGATTGATAACAGCACCTGGATCATGGTTAAGGAATCTGACTCGAGGGATAATTATTTCTCTCTATCAGACCCTTCTGATTCATCAGAAAATGAGACTGAGTCAGTTTCAAAGTCTCGCTCCAGGGGTGGTTCCCCGTGTAGTTGGCACAACAAGTCAAGCAGCATACACCCCAAGGATATGGGTACCGATACCTCAGAAACCAGCCTCTGGACAGTACACAAGAGGCATGATCCTGGAGAGTGTGGTATGCAGGCTGTGGGCAATGATGCTCTGTTATGGGATTATTCTTTCTCAGCTGAACTTGGGGTAGACGGCGGGATCATACCTAAGCATACCAGGGAAATAAGGCAGAGAAACCGGAGGATATTTAATTGGCTGTGATTTATCAGAGTATAATGGCCCATAGAGAGGAGACGCATATGGATAGTCAACGGACCCAAGAAGCCTGTCGAAAACTCCAAAACTCTGTTCCATGTATTGTGAAATCGTGTTCAGAAATTACATTTTTAGTGTAACCCTGAGTGACTGTAGTGGTGGGTCAGGGATGCTGGGGCCTTGGTTGTTTACACCCCTCCCACTCCTGGGTCAGTTTCATTTTACCCTTCCTATTGTCCCCTTAGCCCATTTTGACATTTAGCTTTTTTCACCTTTGCACGCTCTGCCAGGGTGGAAAGCAGGGGAGAGTCCCCCAACTGCTGCCTAATTTTTGTTATGCTGCTGTTTATTTGATGTTTGGTTGATTTACACATACAAAGTTTAGTTTTTCACAATAGTTCATGACATGCATTTGATTGCTTAATCATTCTGCGGCCGTGCTAGATGATGTGCCAGGCACGTTGTTGCCCTGTGTAGTTGCCCACGCTATTCCGATGTGCCTTATTTTGTGTCAAATGCTAATGACGACGTACATTTTTTTATAATTCCCTATATGTTCTTACTGTAGCCGATGATGTGGATCCACTATTTTTGTAGATAGAAATTAACAACCATGAAGCTTTGAAATACATACTTTCCTATCAATAACAACAATAATTTGATTAAAAGTTTTGGTAGTCCCTGCTTGACCATGCATGAGTACCAATGTCTTTACAGTTATGGTGAACTATTTAAACTATTCAGGTGCTATGACATATGCCTGTGAGCACATGCATTCTGATTTAGTACTTAGCAAGCGTGGGCGAACATTAGTTGCAACACTCCTGGTTTATGTAAAATCCGTAAAAGCACTGGAAGGTGCACTTAGCCTTAGAGAATGAAAATGCAGCACTTTTTACAAAGATTGTGTGCTGTTAGATATATGGCTTCAGGTTGGCAGATGTATGTGTGTACACTGTCCATGCATAAACCACGATCCTAGCCAGGATAACTTCAGCTGCACACCCTAAAATAACCTGCAGTCACCCTCTGGTAGCTTGACACTTAGAAGTCAATGTGTAAAATATTTGTGCAACACTTAAAACTGTAAAACAGTGAAAACACCACATAAAAAGGCACCACACCTGTTAGAAAAATAGAGCTTAAGATACTTTCCAAAACAATAAAAAACTAATAAGTAGAACTTGAGATATGAATTTGTAATGATTTAGGTGAAAATAGAGAATAAAGAGCAAAGAGTCAACTATGGTTATCTGGTCATGCCAGACCGGGACAAAATCACAAGTTCAGGCTGACCATGATAGAGTGTGGGCCAACTACAGGGACCACCTGCTAAATACAGCACCTTAAATCCTGGTGTGCGGTCTGCGTGGCATTGCTTTACAAGGCTACGCGTTTTCCGGCATTGGTTCTGAGAAGGGCCACAGAAGGCAGAACACCTTAGGCTCACTTCCAAGGGTCCAGGACTGGAGTAGTACCACTTGGTAGGGTAGACTCACATATGGCAGAGTCCAGGTGCTGTAGCAGGTGAATTAGAAGACTTTTGTATCAGAGACTTCAGAAAACAGGAGGCAAGCCAGCAAGCCCTTGGAATCACTTTGGCTATGGGTAGAAGAAATGCAGGTCCAGTGCTTCTCACTACCAGACAAGGATGGCAGCAGGCAGGAGGCTAGCACAGCAGAGCAGCAGCCCAGCAGAGTAGCAGTCCAGCAGAGTGTCAGTCCTTGTAGCAACACAACAGTCCTTCCTCCTGGCAGAATATCCACAGGTCCAGAAGTGTACTGAAGTGGTGGTGTCTGAGGTTAAGTATGCCTAGTATGGTACCCTGGTTCTGGAAGGTGGCTGAAGCTTCTAGACAGTGGCTTTGTAGTGCAGGAATCTACTTCCTCCCACACCCTGTCTCCAAGCTGGCTGCAGTGGCAGCACAAGGTAGTTAGTTCTATTGTGTGGAGACAGGGCCTAGCCTATTCAGGTACAAGTGGGGCTATGATTAGCTCCACTCCCTCATCAAGCCAGCTAATGGACCACTAATGCACAGAAAACACAGAAAAGAGAACAGAAAAAAAATACAGAAAATGGTAGAGAGAGCGGCCCAGCAGAAGAGCAGGCTCTTCACTGGACCACCAGGGATGATGCGCAGACAGGAGCCTGCAGTTGGAGGAGGGCCTCGAACACCAACCTGCAAGTACAGGCAGCGCTGAAGGGGAGAGGCACTTGGACAGAGCTGCATGAGGGGAGAGCAGTATCCTGACCAGAAAGTCAGAGCTCTTGCTCCCTACAAGTGAGATAATTCAGACTATTCCAGACCCCAAAGCTATAAGAATGGCTTGGGCGGCAGGCATTGGTCACCTTTAATATATATTTAATTAATAAACAACTATTGTTGTGCTCATCTCTAAATTTGACAAACAGGCAGACAAATAAGTGGCAGTGTTCACAATTAAGTCCCTGTGCTGACCACCTGAAACCAACAGCTCAAATTAATCACTGCCACAATATTGTTGTCAGAATATCAACTGACATATTGTGTCCGAAATATCATCTACAAAAATATCACCCCATTGAGGTTATTATTGTGAAAGTACACATAATGGGATAGTATTTTTGTAAACAATATTTAGGACACAATATTCATGGCACACAATATTTATGTGCATGATATTCTGAAATACAATTTCCATTTAAAAAGGACCCTTAGGGCACTGGCCCAGTAGATTCATACACTATATATATTTACTATAACATATTATAACATCTCAATCAAGGACGAGGTATACTCTTGCTTGGTCCTACCAGAGGGTTTACTCATTGTCCATTCAGGGAGGCCTAATGGTTTATTTGCATTCTTTCATAATTTTGGTACAGAGCTTATTGTGTACCCAGTGAGGTTTAGTGCCTCTTCCATGTAAAAAGTCTCATAGTTGCCTTATCTGGACTCGGCCATTGTGTGGTAACTGGCTATAATTCAGGGCTTAGGTCCTTGCACAAGGGATGCATGCTAACCTGTGGCTTGATGCTTTTTTAGATCTTGCCAAAAGATAGCAGTAGCTTTGTTTTTGTAATCTAATGGTAGTAAAAAACATATACGTGCAAATGTACATAGAGGCCAGACTGGCCGATAAAGCAATCAACCGATGCCCCATGGGCTGGCCTGACAGGTCAGTGTTGGGGCCGTTTTTTGGGTGTTTGTGGCCTGTTTTATGGTCTGCTGGGATGGTTTTTACTGTTGATTTTCCTGACATTAAAGCCAACCTTGCCAGCCACAAGCAGAAAACCCATGCAGTCTTCCATACCTTGCAAAATACTTACACAGTGTGTCTATACAAGTTCAAAACTGCCCCAATTTCCAAACATGGGCCTCTTTCTTATCTATGTAATTCACTAATATGGACACCTATTTTGGTGCCCTTTTTGTTTTGCAAAACCTACAGTAGAAGAGAGTGAACTTATAGTCAGTCCCCTTCAAACATTGGATTTTGGCATTTTTAGAGCAGTTGCCTTTAGCTGGGTTTGTTGTAATTAAATCCATACTGTAGGAACGTGGATTATTGTTTGTGGTGGACAAGGATAAGGCCACCACCTGCTAGATGCCTAATGTTAAATAAAATAAGCCTGTGCTCAATCCTGGTGATGAGACACAAAGCAGTCAAGGTTAAAGCAAAGGTAAAGTAATTAAGCAGAGCAAGCACTGTAGAAAATGAATTGAGTAAAATAAAACCAAAGGGACAAAAATCCAATGAGGGGGACTGGAGATATGAATTTTTAAAGTTTTTGTCACAGTTCAGGGTCCAGGGACGTACCTGGGGCCACGACAGGCAGGATGCAAGAGGAGAATGAATGCTCCGCTTCTCACAGCGCACTGCGGCACTCTGTGGTATTCACAGGTCAGTCAGCACTCTAGTGTTGTGAAGGGAAAGTTGTCTCCAAAGCCAGTGCGGGTTGAACTTCCGGGTTAACTTGTATCTGAGCTTGTGCAGTTCAACCCGAAGCTGCTTCGGATTAAGTACAACAAAGTAATCTTTATTTCGGTCATAGACCATAAAAGATAATCAATTCAACAAAGACATACATTTGTTAGAGAGAATATTACAATTCGTAAAAGATATGTACAATAAAGATTACATTAATTCATGAATAATTCATTAAAACAATGAATAAAAGAGTAAAAAGTTAAAATATTTGTAAAAACGGTGGTACATAAAATCAGTAATTATTTAGTTGTACCTATGGGTTAGACAATAAAAGGGAACATCTCCTTCGCCACACAGCATGCCAGAAACGTGATACCGAGAAGACTATAGGTAATGCTGTATCAGTCTTCAGGATTCTGTAGGCAACCTTACAATGTGTAGTCCCCAAATTCCTACAGAGTTGTAGGAGCCAACGCTTTCTGATAGATTTATATGTGGGGCAAAAAAAAGAACATGTAGATCAGTTTCACTTGTGGCTCCACAGGTTGGGCAATCAGAAGGGTTATCTGTCGACCACTTTCCTGTAAAAGCTCTCAAGGGCAGTGTTCCATACCTGAACTGCATATATAATTTTCTAGCGACATTAGGCTCAATCAAGTCTAAAACTGGCCCTATTTTAGGCTCCACCTTAATATTGAAAAAGTCCATGATCAATGAGCCTGATTTGTTATTGGTTAGCATCATATTTTTGTTATTTGACCAAAATGCATTTACCAATTCAGCTCTAGAGAATTTAAGGGCGTTTATTTCAGGATGATGCCATAAAGCAGAAAACCCTAATCTATTAAGCTCCCTTTTGATGTAAAGTAGCCACGGTATATTGTCTAGGCCAGGAAGGGTCAGTAGTGATTTTAGATCATTTTGATAGTTCACTAGCTCCGGTGTTGCCCACAGCCTACGCCAGTACAGCAATGGCCTTAATGCAATTTCATCCTGGATAGACCTAACTCCCAAGTCCATTCTAAGTGTTATAAGAGGTGTGCTAGATGGTAAGGACAGTAACGACCTTAGGAACGAATTCTCAAATCTGCCGATGTCTCCAGTTGGGCAGTGCCCCCAAAGTTCGACCCCATAGAGAGTTGCAGCCCGTGCTTGTGCTTTATATATCTCAATGGTGGGTGCTATCGGTTTGGAGATGGACGTCCTGTGTATTTTAAGGATCCCACCGCAGGTCTGCGTAAGTCGTAGTTTAGCTTTTGCTAGCTGGGGACCCCATTCCATCCTATCCGAAAGTGTGACTCCGAGATATTCAAACACTGTAACCCTGTCCAAAATAACACCATTAAGAGAAGGGTTAGAACCGTTTTTTTTGGGTGGGTTGCATACCATGAATTTTGTTTTCGAGGAATTAACCTCAAGCCCTCTATGGGAATAGAATTCGAAAAAACTATCAAGGGCACGCTGAATCCCCATGGGGGATTTTGACACCAAAAGGGTGTCATCGGCAAACATTAGTGCCACCACCTGCTCGTTGTTAAGTTTGGGGGCATCGATGTCCTTAACTCCCCTCAGGTGGGACACTAATGCATTGGTATAAAGGGAGAATAAGGTTGGGGCCAAGACACATCCCTGTCTAACTCCACGGTTAACAGGGAACTTTGATGTGAAATTGCCCCACTTGCAGCACCTAACTTGGGCGAAGTTGTCGTTGTGGAGCCGTTTTATGATCCCAAGTGTCACGGTTCCCAGGGATCTTCTCCTCGGGATGACGCCGATGCTAGGTATGGGTCCACCACCCATCCGTCCCCAGTCCGGCGTACGTGTAACACCCACGGACTCAGAAGACAGGTGGGCGAGGGAAGGAAGGGTAGGAACAGCGGGGAAGGAGACCTGCAAAGAGAGAAGGAGATGGATTACGCCAAGGCTGACCCTCTGGACCCCGCCACCACCCCTGGCCTGGTTCTCTCTGCGTACCTGAGGACCCTTCCTCCCTCCGTATAGCTCCTCGGGACACCTGGACCCCTGGGTATTGTTTAGGTTGCGGAGAATTGCGGGGCGAAGTCAGGGTGCCTTCCTCCGGGACTACCTCATTACGTCACGGGTAGAGGAGAAGGAGAGCAGAGGTTCGGAAAGAGTTAAGGTCGATTGGCGGTGGTGCTACCACTCGACGCCCCACAGAACCTCCTAGGGCGGAGGAGCGCCGGAAGTCAACAGAGGTCTCCTCCGTTCCTACACGGAGAGACCTAAGGGGTGCCAAGCTAGTGCTCCCGGCGCTTCTACGTCACACCCGGAATCCCTGGGCGGAGGAGCGCCGGAAGCCTGAGGGGTCTCCTCCGTTCCTGGCACGGAGAGACCGATTGTCCGCCCGGTGAGAGTACCCGGCGCTTCAACGTCACGCCCGGAACCCTTGGGCGGAGGAGCGCCGGGAATGTACTCACCGAGAGGAGGGATGACAAAAGGGGGAGGCCCGCCGGGTGGCTGGGAGCCTGTGAGGACTGCAAGGATGAGGCAGCCCGCTGCCGTGGATGTAGGAGACGGCGGGAGCTCACCAACGCGGCCGCAAGTCTCCTTCCCGGGATGTCTGGACTTGAAGAAAACCAAGCGGGAAGAAGCGATTCGGAGATCGCTTCCGAGTCGTTGCACACGAACCAGACGATGGGAATCATTGGCTCCGCCTCCCAGGTGGTCACGTGCTTTATGCGCTTCCGGAGGTCCCGTGTTGCCGGTGGGCGCCTTGGCTTCTGGGAGTTGGAGTTCGTTGCTTCGAGGAGGGGCTTCGTGGCACCCCGGATCATGACAGCACACCCCCCTTTACCCCGGTGCCCCCTCAACCGCCGGGGACCCCCGGCCTGGAGGGAGAGCGGCGGTGGGAGGCCGCCACCAGGCGCGCCGCGTGCACCGCCAACGCCGGTTCCCAGGAGTTCTCCTCCGGGCCATACCCCTTCCACGCCAAGAGGTACCACAGCTTCCCCCGCACCAGCTTGGAATCCAGGACTTGCCGAACAACATACTCCTGGTCATGGTGGACCCACACGGGCGCAGGGGCCTTCTTCATCGGGCACTGCGAAGGTTTGAGCAGAGACATGTGATACACCGGGTGAATCCGTAGATGAGGGGGCATCCGCAGTTGCACCGCCACGGAGTTCACGTGTCGCACCACCGGGTAAGGTCCTATGTACTTCGGGTTGAAGACACTGGGTTGCCGGAAGCGGATATTCCTAGTGGACAACCACACTCTGTCCCCCTTGTGGTAGACCGGAGCGGGCCTACGATGTTTGTCGGCCTGGACCTTGTATTTCCCTTTGGCAACCCGAAGGTGAGTCCGGGCTTGTCTTAATGCGGAGCGGATGGTGCTGAGCCAAGTCTGGAGATCGGGGAGAGACGTGTTCTCTCGTGGAAGTATGAAGGGGACAAAGCGTGGGTGGAACCCGGAAGCGAGAAAGAAGGGAGTGTGGTGTGTAGCGGAGTGTTGTGCGTTATTATAGGCCACTTCCGCCACGCAGAGCAAGTCAACCCAAGAGTCCTTCGCCTGATCTATATAACAGCGCAGATACTGTTTGAGGGTCTGGTTGAGTCTCTCTGTCTGGCCATCCGTCTGAGGGTGGAAGCTCGTGGAGAGGGAGGAGCGGATGCCGAGCTGTTCGCACCACACCTTCCAAAACCTGGCCGTGAACTGCGAGCCTCGGTCAGACACAATCCCTGACGGAAGTCCGTGAAGCCGCACAACGTGTCTCAACAGGAGAGATGCCAAAACCCCTGCAGTGGGGACTTGTTTACAGGCGATGAAGTGTCCCATCTTGGTGAGGTAATCCACCACCACAATTATGGCGGTGCATCCCTGGTCCTTAGGTAGCCCCACCACAAAGTCTATCGATATGCTTTCCCAGGGGTTCACCGGTGTGGGAAGCACCATCAGGAGCCCTTGCTTCCTCTGATGGTCGGTTTTCATTTGCGCACAGATAGCACACTGCTGAACCCACTGAAACACGCCTGGCCTGACGGAGGGCCACCAGAATTGCCTCAGCACCCTTTCCAAGGTCTTGGTCCCTCCCATGTGCCCCGCACAGGGCAGATCTTGACACCAGGAGAAAACGAGCTTCCGAAGCCGGGGCGTGGGTACTAGGAGCCTGGAGTCGCACAGGGGGAGACCATGGTGGAGGCGCCATTCCTTATGGCTCTTCAACCACGTGGTCCAGGCGAAGGTGCGGAGTCCTTGTTTCACCTTCTGCAAGAACGAGTCGGTCTTCACGCTGCCTATGACTTGCTCGGGTGAGACGATGGACTGTTCTGGGGTTCCCCTTGGAAGGTCCTGGGAATTCTGGCGTGACAGGGCGTCGGTTTTTCTGTTTAGCGCTCCTGGTCGATAGGTGACCAAGAAATGGTACTCCGCAAAGAAGAGCATCCACCTCTTTTGTCGGGGAGAGAGATGGCGGGCAGACCGCAGGAATTGGAGATTCCGATGGTCCGTGTACACAGTCACCAGATGCCGGGCCCCCATCAACCAATGCCGCCACTCCAGGAACGCCTCCCGAATGGCGAGCAACTCCTTCTCAGAGATGGTATAGTTGAGTTCGGCCGGGCTCAGCTTCTTGGACATGTAGGCGCTGGGATAGGATTGCGCCCACCGCTTCGTCAGAAGCATCCGCTTCGACCAGAAACGGAAGATCAGGGTCGGCATGTCACAAGATGGGGGCACTGGTGAAGGCTCTCTTAAGTTGTTCGAATGCTGTCTGGGCTTCAGCGGACCATAGAAAGGGAGTCCCTTTACGCGTTAGCTTGGTGAGCGGTGTTACCATATGTGAGAACTGATGGATGAATCTCCTGTAGAAATTGGAGAAACCCAGGAAGCTCTGGATTTCCTTCACGGATGTCGGCTGGGGCCACTTGGCGACCGCCTGCACCTTACGCTCAGTCATGATCTGTCCCTCTGGAGTGAGCAGGACACCGAGGAATTCCACCGTGGTGACGTGGAACTCACACTTAGAGAGTTTGCAAAACAGCCGGTTTCTTTCCAGGGCCGCCAACACCTTCCGAACGTGACCGACATGTTCCTCAGGATCAGATGAAAAGATCAGGCTGTCGTCGATGTAAACTACGACGTATCGGTCCAGGAACTCTCTCAATACTTCGTTGAGGAAGTATTGAAACGCGGCCGGGGCGTTGCAAAGCCCAAAGGGCATCACCAAGTATTCGTACAAGCCGAATCTCGTCTTGAACGCGGTCTTCCACTCGTCGCCCGCGCGAATCCGTACCAGATGGTATGCCCCCCGGAGGTCCGACCTCGTATAGATCCGCGCTCCTTGGACCTGCTTCAATAGCACCGGGATGAGAGGCAAGGGGTATTGGTTCTTGATGGTTAAGGCGTTGAGAGAGCGATAGTCGATACAGCAGCGGAGCTCGCCGTTCGCCTTAGGTATGAAGAATAGGGGCGACACCGCCGGGGAACTAGAGGGGCAAATAAACCCCAGTTTCAAATACTCATCCAAGTACGCTCTCAAGTGGCAGGTTTCGGGGCCCGTTAGGGCGTACACTCTGCTGCACAGGATCGCGGCTCCTGGAACCAGGTCGATGCGGCAGTCGTAGTCGCGGTGTGGCGGCAGCTCTTCGGCCTTTTGTTTATCGAAGACCTCCGCATACTGGGCATAGCAGTCGGGAAGAGTCACTTCCTTCTCTGCGGCTGTGGCCAAGTGATGCGAGACCACTTCGGCTTCATCCACAGGGGCCCCCTGTAGATGGCACTGGGCTTGACAAAATGGGGAACCGAACGTGATCGTGTTGGTTGACCAGTGGATGGAGGGCTCATGTTGCCTCAACCATGGAAGCCCAAGGATAAGCTTACATCTCGGCGCATGGATGATGTTCAGTGCGAGCCATTCGCCGTGGTCTCTTCCTATGGTGATCCACAAGGAGGGGGTGACTTGACGAATGGGACCGGATTCCAGCTCCTTGCCGTCGACGGCATACACCAGCTCGGGAGTGGCTTTCGTGTGGAGAGGAATCCTCAACCGTTCCGCTTCCTTGATGTCCATAAAGCAGCCCGTGGCTCCGGAATCAATCATGGCCCTAACGTCTATGGGGCCCGTGTCGAGGGTCACCTGTACGGTAAGAAACAGGTGGTCGGACTCTCTAGTGCCGTCAGCCTCCAGGGAAGGGATGAAATGACAGCTTGAAGGCTTCCCTCCCTGACCCTTCTAGCGCGCTGGTTTCCCGACGCCGTTTCCCCAAGGCAGGCCGCCGTCAGACTGGCCCTTGGCCGATTGGTCTTTGGGCGAACCGGGCATTCGCGCAAGAAATGGCCTTTCTTGCCACAGTAGAAACAGAGACCCTGCCTCCGACGGTGATCCCGTTCGGTAAGGGTCAGGGACGCTCTCACCGTCCCGATCTCCATGGGGTCGCCTCGGGGCGATGCCTGCTCCGACAACCGGGGAGGTTCAAACGGCGAAGGGGTTTTGTCCTTTCTTTTGTGGTCCCCTTTTCTCTCTCGGAGCCGGTATTCCAGCCGGGAAGCCAGCTCAATCATGGCAGCACAAGTGACTGGTTGCGGGTCTATCTGGGCTATGACGTCCTTTAGCTCCTCCGTCAACCCTCGGTAGAAAATCACGGCCTGCTTTGACTCAGGCCAGTTGGTTTCGGCCACCAACCAGCGAAAGCTGTTGACGTACCCCAAGTAATCGGTACTGGATTGGCGAAGGTCAAGGAGGTCACGATCGGCGGAGAAGGTGTCGGCCCGGCGGTCGAAGGTCTTTTCGAACTCCTGCCGGAAGGAATCCCAGTTGTATAGCAGGGCATCGTCTCTCCTCACGATAGGAACCGCCCACTGAGCTGCTTCTCCGGTCAAGTAGGAGATCAAGAACGCTACTCTGGCCTGATTGGTGAGGAAGAGCTTCGGCTTGCAGTGGAAGTGTAGCTGTATCTGCGTCAGGAAGACCTGCACCTTCTGTATATCCCCGTGAAACCTCTCTGGGGGGGGCAGGGGTATTTGTGTTGGCATCTCTACAACTACCTGGGGGGTAGGGACAGGGGGGACAGGCCCCGCATCAAAGGGATTACGCTGCATGCGATCCAATCGTGTGTGCAGCGCGGCGGAGTCTGCCCTGGAAGCCGCCAATTCTAGCTGCACTTGGGCCAACGCGGCTAACACGTCGTCCAAGGTGGCCATGGTGTTCGCACCGACGTGATCAGGAGGAGGAAAATTCGTGGGCCAATGATTCTGTCACGGTTCCCAGGGATCTTCTCCTCGGGATGAAGCCGATGCTAGGTATGGGTCCACCACCCATCCGTCCCCAGTCCGGCGTACGTGTAACACCCACGGACTCAGAAGACAGGTGGGCGAGGGAAGGAAGGGTAGGAACAGCGGGGAAGGAGACCTGCAAAGAGAGAAGGAGATGGATTACGCCAAGGCTGACCCTCTGGACCCCGCCATCACCCCTGGCCTGGTTCTCTCTGCATACCTGAGGACCCTTCCTCCCTCCGTATAGCTCCTCGGGATACCTGGACCCCTGGGTATTGTTTAGGTTGCGGAGAATTGCGGGGCGAAGTCAGGGTGCCTTCCTCCGGGACTACCTCGTTATGTCGGGTGGGGGAGAAGGAGAGCAGAGGTTCGGAAAGAGTTATGGTCAATTGGCGGTGGCGCTACCACTCGACGCCCCACGGAACCTCCTAGGGCGGAGGAGCACCGGAAGTCAACAGGGGTCTCCTCCGTTCCTACACGAAGAGACCTAAGGGGTGCCAAGCTAGTGCTCCCGGCGCTTCTACGTCACGCCCGGAATCCCTGGGCGGAGGAGCGCTAGAAGCCTGAGGGGTCTCCTCCGTTCCTGGCACGGAGAGACCGATTGTCCGCCCGGTGAGAGTACCCGGCGCTTCAACGTCACGCCCGGAATCCTTGGGCGGAGGAGCGCCGGGAATGTACTCACCGAGAGGAGGGATGACAAAAGGGGGAGGCCAGCCGGGTGGCTGGGAGCCTGTGAGGACTGCAAGGATGAGGCAGCCCGCTGCCGTGGATGTAAGAGACGGCGGGAGCTCACCAACGCGGCCGCGAGTCTCCTTCCCAGGATGTCTGGACTTGAAGAAAACCAAGCGGGAACGAAGCGATTCGGAGATCGCTTCCGAGTCGTTGCACACGAACCAGACAATGGGAATCATTGGCCCCGCCTCCCGGGTGGTCACGCGCTTTATGCGCTTCCGGAGGTCCCGTGTTGCCGGTGGGCGCCTTGGCTTCTGGGAGTTGGAGTTCTTCCTTCGAGGCGGGGCTTCGTGGCGCCCCGGATCATGACGCCAAGTAAACAGGAAGGGATCCCCATCTCAGCCAGAACCGCCCACAAGGTTTGCCAGGGAACTAGGTCAAAAGCTGCTTTGAGATCGACGAAGATAAGGTAGAGGCTGCCACCCTCTACCCTCACGGTTTTCCAATAGAGAAGTTGTAAACGGAAAAGTTGGTCCACCGTGGATGTCTTCTCTCTAAAGCCAGCCTGGTAGGGAGTTAGTATTAATTTTTCATCCATCCAGGCTTGCACTCGATCTAGAATGATACGTGCAAAGAGCTTCTGACTGACATCAATTAGACTTATCGGGCAGTAATTACTTGGCAAGAGAGGGGAGCCCTTCTTGAAAACTGGGACTATCTCGGCGCCTGGCCAGGTATTGGGAATGGGAGCACCATGGAGAATAGCATTAAAAGGGAGCAAAGATAAGGGGCCCACACCTCAGGTTTATGCTTATATAGGTCCCCTGGAATTTTATCGAGGCCTGGCGCCTTTCCCACTGGAAGTCTATTTACAGCCTTTTCTACCTCCTTGAGGGTTATATTGTCAATGACTTCATCATTCGAATCAGGGAGAGATGAGGCCTCAGTAGCGGGAGCCTAGGGGGCGTATAAGCTCTGATAGTGATCAATCCATTGACTTGATGCGTTGTTAGGGTCATCGGCTATTAAGCCCTCCTTTGTATCTGATCTAATAATTGCCCAAAATTCTCTCATATCTTTTTTAATAAGAGCTCTTTTAATGTCCTCCCATTTATCGTATTCCCAATTCTGCTTGGCCACTTTTACAACCTGCTTATATTCAGTTCTACTCATAGCCACCCTATTCCTATCACCAGATTTTAGTGAAATCAATAGAGCTGATTTGGCCCTCCTACATTCAATATTAAACCAGGAGAGGACCTTCAGGGTTTTCTTTTTCCTAGATACCATTGGGTTTAGGAAATTACCCAGTGTGGTAACTAACTCTGTGTGGATTTGGGACACATGATGATTTTCCCTGGTATCACTATCCTGGTCTAAAATGTAACACATTTGTACGAGGGCTTTACATGTGGCCGAGTAGATGGAACAAATTTTATCAGGGGATTTAAGAATCATCGGCCACTTAAGGCGTCTTCTGTCGCCAGAAAGGAGTAAAGGTCTGGGCCAGCCACTATTTTGTGTGGTACTGTTTTCCATCACTAAAGACAGGTCGAGGATCAAAGCATTGTGGTCACTATCGTGTCGAGGGTGAATCACAAAATCCATGACCCTCGACCATGTTTTGGCCTCAACCATGATGTAGTCAATACGGGATGTCTGGCCCGGGTGATTAAAAGTATGGTTACCCTCTAAATCTGACAGGGAGCGCCCATTACAGGCTCTGAGTGAATTAGCTAGTGTTAGGGAATTAATTTGCAAGGCTAAAGGTGTCCAGGCCTTGGCAGGTGGAATTTGGAGGGCCGGTATGGACCATTGTTCGTCCTCCTCCCTAGTGATGGGATCAATGAGCCCCATTAGGGGCTCAAACTGACAGTTGAAATCGCCAGCAACAATCAGGGTGGCTTTGTCTTTTACTGATTGAATAATTTTATCCAAGATTTCTAATGTGGGTGATTCACTACCAGACTTGGTAGGGCGGGAATAAACATTAAGCAAAATAAGGCCAGACCCTGAGGGAAATGTAAGTTGTAGACATTGGAGGTCAAGAGTTTGCGTGGCAATTTCAGAGGTTACACATCCCAAATGTGACCCTATAAAAATAGACAACCCACCAGATGGCCTTCCCCTAGGACCTGCAAGGGCTAAGGTATTAACTGTAAAAAAGCCCTTTTTTGTGAATTCTTCTTTTGCCCAAGTCTCCTGCAGCTGGCAAATATCGTACTGGTTGATTAAAGAATCCCAGGCCGGGCAGAGAAGTTTATTAACAATGCCCGCGACATTCCAGGATAGTACTTTTAATTGGTTATTTGGGTGGGTATTCTTTCTTTCAGATTGTGAGACAGTAGGCGAGGGGGAAGAAGAATGGCAAGTCACCTCTCTGGATATGGGTCTGGGGGGGAGGGGGTCAGTGGGAGCAATAATATTTTGAGGGACAGTGTGTACAAGGGAGAGGGTAGGACTAGTGGTGGAGTTGATCAAAAGATTGACATCACTTAACGGGGGGCAAAGCAAAACCCTATTTTTTAAACCAATGTCAGTCGAATCTTCCAGTCAATCCACATCCTCTAACGGAGCGAATCGATTATGTACGGGAATTCCAAAATGTGTAAAATTCAGGTTGGTTCTCGGTAATACGTTTTGGGGTAACCCGGTATCTGTAAGAATGGAGCCAGTTCGATGGGGGACAGGAATCCAGGGTGCCTGGGGATAAAAAAATTTGAGGGGGGACGCATTAATTGAGGTTGGGTGTCCTAGAGATAATGTGGAATGATCAAGGATCTTTTGGTTAGTCTGCGGATATCTGAAATTAACGACCACGCAATCCTCCCTAAGGCTTTTTACCGTTGGTCCTATCCATGCAACCCTTCTCACCATCAGGATCTCATTGGCCATCTCGTAAGGGAACTGTTTATATCTTGCCAACCAGAAAAGGACTTTATTTCGCAAGTCAAGGTGGTTTTCTTTAGTACCTTCCCTAAGTTCGGGGACACCGGTCAGTATAGTCACGTACGGGGATGCAGCTGGAGGAAGATTGATCGTTGGGAGATTAGTGACAATAGGCTCGATGTTATTTCCCAGAGGTTTTTTACGAGCTATAGTTGAAGTAGCTAAAGACTCATTAATATTAGTAACCTGCGTTGAAGGGTTTTGGTTATTAGGGCATAGGTCTTGTGGGGAACATAGGGAGGAGATCTTCTAGTACCATTATTTGTAGGGGGTCCCTCTGTTGGTGTGCAGGGCTGGGTTGCCTTTGTTTGCCCAGTCTTGCGTTGGGCAAACACTGGGGCTAACGGTGGAGTCAGGAGTGTAAGTAGGCCTGCATTTTGGGCGTTGGATATGCTAGGCTTAGAACTACAGGAAGAGTCAGTATGTATTTTCGAAAGGTTTTGAACTAGTTTTAAAATGGGAGCTACCTCCTCCTTTATAATAGACCTGCATTGATCAACAATATTGGTCACCACTAGGTGCACCCAAGCAGGGTATAGTGTATCGTGAGAGGGTATTGGTGCAGTGGTGGTGGCAGCAGTTTGAGTGGTAGAACATATAATTTCCTTAGCCGGACTCCCTTTAGTCTTCCTAGTCTTTTTACCAGCCCTTGTAACTTTCCTTTTCCCCTTGGTTTTGGTTTTGGGAGGTATAGGTATAAGGCCCTCGCTACCCGTGTGTGCTATTGTTGTGTCTTGGGTAATTACAACCGATGGAGAACAAGACAGGCTAATAAGTGCTTCATTAGAATCTAACCCAGTGGGGTGGTCAGGCGACCCTAAGGGTGGAAAATCGGGTGTTAGAGAAAGGCGGCGCTCGGTTAATTCTATTTCCGAAGTGACCACGCCGATAGCTTTTTGAAGCATTAGGTCAATTGCAGTTGGGAGTTTACCCTCAGGGGCTCATGGATTAGCTTGTTGTTTTATTGCACATGCACGAGCCCCTTGAACACGCTTGGGAAGAGTAGGTTTGGGCATGATGTACCGGTTAACAACCTAACCAATGTAACCCCCCGAATCACTTGAATGGCACAATGTTAAATCGCAACTGTACCTTATGTCCTTCGTAGGGAGTGTTTGGTGCCAGGTGTTCGGGATGTGGCCCAGCCCTGCCTCCTCCTGCCCCGGATGGCCACAGACGGCCCGCCCTTTGCCCAGGCTTAGCCCGGCTCCGCCCGCGCTCGTCCCGCGACGCGGAGGAAGCCGGTCTGTTTTAACGCCTCCGGACGCGGAAGCGTGTTAGGCTGGGGGCGGAGCCACAGGCGAGAGTTCTGGTGGCAGTAGTCCGCCACCTCCTCTCTCCGTGCGCTCTGCACAGTGACCACAGCAGCGACGATGGGAGGGAGGGAAACCCCGCTACAAGCACCAAGCAGCCAAGCCTCTCTTCCCCAGGGTCCGCATGTAGGATTGCACCACACAAGTGTTCAAAAGATAAGACTCCCGCTCCACCAAGGGAGCCGGTCTGTTTTAACGCCTCCGGACGCGGAAGGGTGTTAGGCTGGGGGCGGAGCCACAGGCGGGAGTTCTGGGGGCAGTAGTCCGCCACCTCCTCTCTCCCTGCGCTGTGCACAGTGACCACAGCAGCGACGACGGGAGGGAGGGAAACCCCGCTACAAGCACCAAGCAGCCAAGCCTCTCTTCCCCAGGGTCCGCAGGTAGGATTGCACCACACAAGTGTTCAAAAGATAATACTCCCGCTCCACCGAGGGAGCCGGTCTGTTTTAACGCCTCCGGACGCGGAAGCGTGTTAGGCTGGGGGCAGAGCCACAGGCGAGAGTTCTGGGGGCAGTAGTCCGCCACCTCCTCTCTCCGTGCGCTGTGCACAGTGACCACAGCAGCGACGACGGGAGGGAGGGAAACCCCGCTACAAGCACCAAGCAGCCAAGCCTCTCTTCCCCAGGGTCCGCAGGTAGGATTGCACCACACAAGTGTTCAAAAGATAAGACTCTTCTTCCTGGTTGGTGTCATTGTTATCACTAGAGAAAGGTAAGGGACAGTGGAAGTTGTTCATATCGCCTCTGCGAGACAGCTCAGCGAGCATAAGGTAAGACTCACAGAGCCCTGACAGAATCTGAAGCCCTAGAATAGTGTCTCACCCTGGCGATATGAGCAACCCCGACATACTACTACAGGACATAGCAGCTATGTTAACCTGTATCCAGGCAGAAAACCTGATTCTACGCCAGGATGTAAGGGCCCTACAGGGCCACCTGTCCACCAGTCAGTTGGAGCTTGGGGTCAGGTTCCTACCATTAGGCCCAAACAGAAGGATATGCTAAGACCCCCTACAAGTAACCCGGGTGGGTCTGTGACACCTTTTTAGGGAGTCACTTCACCTACTCAGGGTGCAGCCATTAAAATCCAGGTGATCACCCCTCATTCTGTTTTTTTAGCGGCTCCAGAATGCTTTTATGGTGACCGTAGCAAGTATAGTATCTTTCTCACCCAATGCCATCTGCAATTTATGGCCCGTGCCTCAGCCTTCCCAGACGACGCTTCTATGGTCGCTTTCATCTTTTCCTGTTTTGGTGGGGACGCTGCCCAATGGTCCATACCTTTGGTGGAAAATGATGACCCCATGTTATATAACATCACAGTGTTTAAGGAAACCCTAGGGGGTGCGGGGATGTACCAGGGGCCACTACTTGTGTGTCAATGAACGTAGATGGCCACCAAAACTGTCTTTGCAGGAGGTCTACTGTCTTGGGGTATCTGGGGTGGATAGAGAAAATGGGATTATGGCACATGTGCAAGGCTTGTTGTTGCTGTTCTACCAAAGGGTGGTCCTTGTATAGATACCCATCTAGGAACATAATCCCGTTAAGGGTTCCAATGCATTACTCAGGGTTTTGTTGTTCAATGTTTTGACCTAGTGTGGACAGATGGGAGGACGTGAGCATTGCCCCCTGAAAGCAATGTTCGGGTATGATAGAAACAGATTCTACTTTTGCCGATTTGTCTTCTGCTTCCCCTATCCTGGAGAGAGCATCAGCTTTGGCATTCTCTTTGCCAGGACGATATGTGATCAGAAAATCGTATTCGTTGAAGAACAAGGTCCACCTCAGCTGTCTACAGGTGAGAGGTATAGCTGAGCGTAGGAATTGTAAGTTACTTTTTTCTGTGTAAATAGTTACAGGATGTCGAGTGTCTTTCAAGCAATGACGCCATTCCTCAAATGTCTCCTTAATAGCTAAGAGCTCTCGGTCAGATATAGCATAGTTGCATTCTGTGGGCTGTAACCTCCGGGAATAGTAGGCCACAGGATGCAACATACCTATCTTGGTGTCCCTCTGTGACAGCACTCCCCCCAGGGTGGTTTGTGATGTGTCAGACTCCACCACAAACGGTTGGTCAGGGTTGGGATGTATCAAGATGGGGGGCGGTCGTAAACTTGGATTCTTGCATTGAACAGCTGTTTCGGCTTCTGGGAATTTTGTACCTTTGTGTAAAAGACGGGTTATAGGCGTGATGGTCTTTAAAAACACCTCTATAAAGCGTTGGTAAAAGTTAGCAAACCCTAGGAATCTCTGGACCTGTTTCACTGAGGTAGGGGATGGCCAAAGCATGATAGATTAAACCTTTTTTGTGTCCTTTTCTTTTCCTTCAGTGCTCAGAATATAACCTAAGAATTTCACCTCCGTGTTATGCAATACACTTTTTTCAAGTTTGACTAACTGACCGTGTTGCTGTAGCTGCTGTAGGACAGCACGGACATGTTGAACATGTCCTGGGATATTTCTGGAGTAGTACAGGATATCATCTATGTACACAATGCAGCATGTGTCGATGTACTCCCTCAGAACCTCATCAATGAAAAACTGAAAGGCAGCAGGAGCATTGCAGAGCCCGAATGTCATGACCTGGTACTCGAATAAACTAAATTTCGTTCGGAATGCTGTCTTTCACTCGTCTCCTTCCCGGACTCTAACAAGGTGATAGGCCCCACGTGGCTAGTTTGGTATAGATGGTAGCCTCTTACACCTGTTTGAGTAGGTTGGAAATTAAGGGTAACGGATATCGTTTTTTTATGGTTATGTTGTTTATAGCCCTGTAGTCAATACACATTCTTAGGTTACCCTCATTTTTTGTCACAATCAAAGAGAAGAAGAAACGGGGGACTTGAAATGGTGTAGAAACCAATTTTTCATGTATTTATTAAGGTAGGTGCAAAAATGATTGTTCTCTTTTTCAGTGAGGGAGTATACCCAGCTAAATGGTAGCTTAGACCCGGGAATCAGGTCTAGTTGGCAGTCAAAGCTGTGATGAGGAGGTAATATGTTGGCCTCCTGTTTGTCGAACACCTTTGCTAAATTGTGATAGACATCGGCAACCATACCCTGTGTGATAGTACCTGTACCTATTAACGGGAAAGCGTGAGCTTGTACAGTCCGGGCAAGAGGGATGTCTTCCGGCGAGTAGCAGGAAGAGTTGCAGTATGCGGAATCTAGGGTTATAACTCCAGACACCCAATCGATGTGTGGGTTATGTGTAAACAACCAGGGACGACACAAGATAAGCTTAAATTGAGGGGGCGTCAATGACGTCAAAGGTGATGGTTTCTGTGTGATTGTTTTTGCAGATCAAGTTCATGGCTTCAGTGTGATATCGAATAAGACCAGAAGTTAAATCGGTACCATCCACCGCCTCCACGTTTTCTGGTCTTTTCTTACTTATTGTGGTTATACCCAGGTTCTCCATATTTTTGATATTGATAAAGTTCCCTGTGGCTAATGAATCGAGCAGAGCAGTAACCTGCCATGATCAGCCTGACATTGACTGTAGGGTTACGGCTATTCCCACCTGATGGTTGATATTACAGGGGGCTATGATCGAGGCATTTTGTACCGAAGAAACAAGTAGACTGACCCCGCCTTCTACTGAGTTACATCGTTTCCCGACGCTTTCCCTTGGATCCCTGGTAGAGCGTATGGCTTGCTTTGTTTTGGTTTGACTGGATTCTTTAACAAAATGAGCATTTTTACTGCAGTATAAGCATTGGTTTAGCTTTTGTCATCTTTCTTTTTCTTCCCTTGACAAAGGACCACGGAGTCCGCCTATTTGCATAGGTTTGGAGGCATCGAGTATCTTACCTATCTCATTTTTTAGTCTTTCTCTGAGTGCAAGGAACTGAGGGGCATATTATCAAGCACTGCGTTAAAATTATTGCCGCTTTAGCAACAGAAAACTGCCGCTAAAGCGGCGATAATAGGCTTGATAATATGCCGCTGAGAATTCCCATAGAAGCCCATGTTGACACCAGAACATGGGCTTCTATGGGAATTCTCAAGGGCATATTATCAAGCCCATTATCGCCAATTTAGCTGCAGTTTTCTGCCGCTAAAGCGGTGATAATTTTAACGCTGTTTCTTAATAATATGCCCCTTAGATTCACTGCCCTTGGTTCTCTCTGCTTTACTATCTTGCATCGTATAGTTGAATTTGACAACAAGATCAATGAAAGAACCTATCTCAATCAGAGGTTCTGACATTTGGGAGATGAGATCTTTCATGTTGTCACGTAGACCCCGGTAGAACACGGATACCTTTTTTGAATCAGGCCATTTAGCTTCTATTACTAGTCGGTTGAAGTTGGTGATGTAATGTAGTAAGTAAGTGCTACCTTGTTTGTGATTAAGGAGCTCATTGACAGCTGCTTGTACAAATGTGTGACGGGCAAACATTTTCCTTAGGTGCTATGACAGGCAGGTTGCAAGCGGGGAACAAATGCTCTGCTTCTCGCAGCACACTGCAGCACTCCGTGGTGTTCACCGGTCAGTCAGCACAATAGTGCTGTGATCCAGAAGTTGTCTCCGAAGTCAGTGCGGGTTGAACTTCCAGGTTAAGCTGTATTTGAGCCCATGCAGTTCAACTCGAAGCTGCTTTGGATTAAGTACCCAAGACGCACACGATACGGGACAAGACTCATGCCTCAGCAGACCCCTTGGATTCCCGCGAACTGTGGCAGCTCAGTGAGTACTGACCAGCAATACCAGGACAACCTCATAGTACGAGCGCAGGAGCGCTTGCAACCCTGTCTTTGCTTTTCACGTGCAGGAGTGCTTGACATTACTGCCTACAGTGCAAGCGCAATCGTGCTTACATTTCTAACGCATTTAAAATTAAACGCGCAGCAGCGCCACACATTGTTTTCTACAGTGCACGTGCAGGTGCACTTTCAGTCTTCCATTTAAGTTTACTCGTGCAGGAGTACTTGACTTTGTTGCCTACACTGCAAGCACAGGTGCACTTATATTTCTCACGTCAATTCCATGTGCAGGTGTGTGTTGGCATTTCAGCCTTTTGTATGAGTGCAGGAGCGTTCACTTTCATATATTTGTTTTCTATGCACAGAAGCACATTGTTATTTGCTGTGGGTAGGGGTAGCGCAGGAGCGCTTGCAATAAACCCTTATCAAGCCTGGGGGAGCCTGAAACACCAGCGCAGGAACACTTGTGCATATACCTTTGTACTCACATGTGCAGGAGCGCATTGTATTGCTCCAGGAGTGACACCGGAGGCTATTAGCCACACAGCTCAATTACACCTTGCGCAGGAGCAATTATCTTTTCTTTATGTACAACCTTCAACAGCAGTGTTCCCTGCCTTTCCCTTGTGCGCCTAATTCTTGTTTCCTGATTCCTTTTCCTCTAAAATACCAGACCTCCCTTTTCCTTTTAAGTGGATTACTAACCGAGACATCAGAGAAACACCCTGAGTTTGATGTCAACCATTTCCCCAGGTGACTAGATATGCTCCGATAGTGCTCTTCCATTATCTGTATGAATGAACGTGTGTCTGTGACCTAGGGAGATAGAATTCTAAACTTGTGCTTTGTCCCCATAGGATGCTGTTCCCAGATGGGTTCCCATATAGCCACCTTCTTCCTGGTTGGTGTCATTGCTATCACTAGAGGAACGTAAGGGATGGAGGAAGTTGTTCATATCACCTCTGCGAGACAGCTCCATGAGCATAAGGCAAGGTTTGCAGAGTCCTGACAGTTTTAAGTAGAAATAGTGCTAAAAACATTGAGCACCCATGATAGTCTACGGAAGCAGTAGGCCAGGGCCTAGACGTGATTTGAAGCAGAATATGTTGGAGCCCTTAGATTAGTCCCAGTGAAAGGTCTGGAAGCCAAAAAATTTGAAAACCTTTCCACTTCAGAAAGGAACGTGGTCATTTTTTTACAAAAAGCGTTTACAATTCTTCCAAGTCCTAATGAAGAAAGGGAGTTTGTCACTTTTTGAGAAGAAAAATCCTCTCTTAGCAGGCCAGCGTGGAAATTGTAGCTGCTGCCATGGAATTAAAGGTCAATGTACAATGGGACTCAGTAATTTTTTTTAGAAGTACAGGAAGCTTTGAGCGGAATGAATTTAAATCCCACCAGATACCTTTTCTCTTGGGTCTTGAAGCCCAGGAGAAAAAGTTTTCAAAACTTTTCAGATTTTCATCTGGTGCCTAAACAACCACAGGAATACACTTTTAAGGCCCACAGGACCTCAGGGCAAGGGCCTTATAGACTCTCTGGATGTTAGGCTTTCACAAATAGCAATGTCCAGGTCCAGTTCCAGTTACCACTGGCCAGCTGGACTTTTCAGGAAAATTGCCTCTTGCAGCTTGTTGTGTCCCTGCAGTGACATAGGCTGTCAGGCAACTGACACTTGGCGTCTCTTTGGCCTGGGTACAAAAGGGAGCAGGTCTAGTCCTTCATGGCTCATCTCAGGTCCAGTCCTCTTCTGATCTTCTGCAGCCCAAGTGAGCGTTCTAATGGTGGTGTCTTTGAGTGCCCCTTTTATGGCTGGGGGTGTGTATGAGAGTGTCATAGGGAAACCATCAGTACTCTCCCACACATCACACTAAAATCTAGTTTAAAGCAGGCCCTGGAACCACAACAAAACCTAATAGAGAAGTGTGGTAAAACAAAGCAGGGTCTTTCAGTAACAGGAGGTACACAATTATTGGTATCTGTTCCTTTTTGATCCTTTTCAAGAGCACAAATGTTTTACCTGTACATCAGGCAGACCTGTCAGTTGACCAAAGTCCCCATCTTGAAACTTCTGCTGAGCTCAGAGGAATCACCTCACCTTATTCAGGTCAACCTGTCAATCAAGCTGACCTATTATAAAGCTCCTGGGAGGAAGTTCACACCTCATTCAGGCTGAGTACTGGCTGACCATCTGTCAGAGATTAATGCTAATTAGTTTCCTTCCTGAGGGCTCAGGCAGTAAAAAAGGTAGCTTTCTGAAAAGTATGTTTCTTTAATATTTATTAGAAATTCAACTTCGCCATTGTATTGGATTTTTAATAACTGTAAAAATAGTGGCTTCTTTTTTTCTAGTTGGACAAATTTCCGAGAAGTATTATTACTATTTGAATCTGTACTCTAAGTTTCTACATAGGTCAGCTAGGCTTCCCACTGTAAAAATAACTCTTGGGACTTATCACTGTAGGGACAAGCAAACTTTCTACATGCCCCCCTTTTTAAATACCATGTGCCCTGCCTTGTGGGCTACAAAGAACTACTTATGACTTACTAGTAAATAAAAGGGAGAGTTTTACCTGTCAAAAAGGGTTAGTTTGCTATTTTACTCTGCAGGTTTTACATTGTGACAATCAAGCTACAAAGGGTAGTTCTGGAGTCATAAGTCTATAAGTGGTATTTAACTTTCCATGCCATTGGTGTATTTCTTCCGCATATACTATGGCCACACTGGAAAATTAAATGTGGCAATCAGGCTTTAAGCCAATTTTGGCGCATTTTATGGATCAGAGCATATACACTGGGCACTGGATAGCAGTGCCCCGGTGTTAGAGTTCAAGGGGGCATATCAACAAGGGCTTTATCTCTGCTTTTTTGGCTTTAAAAGCCAAAAAAGCAGAGATAAAACTAGCGCCCTATCAACAACAGGGTGCTAACACGCAAATTTGCTTGTTAGCACCCTTTTACTCTATGCTTCCCCTTGCATCTCTAATGAGATGCAAAGGGGGCGTTCCAGAGTAAAATAATAGGAGAAATGTCGCTAAGCGACATTTCTCCTATTATCAAGAATGTCGCTAACCCTGTTAGAGAGAAAAAAAGCAGCGCTAACCGCGGTTAACGCTGCTTTTTTACGTCTGCTAATTTTCAGACTTAGCCATGATATCCTCTGGAAGGAGGATATCATGGCTAAGTTTGCCTGTCCCTATCAACAAGGTAACGTGTGATTATCGCTGGGTTTCCAGCGATAATCTCACGTTAGCCTGTTAGCGTGTAGATTTTTATCGCTATTGAGATAAGCGTTGCTAATAGCACGCTATCTCAGCGATAAAAATTCACGCTAGCCGGCGATAATTATCCTCACGCTAAGAGCGCTGAGCGATAATTATCGCCGGTTGTTGTTGATATGCCCCTACATAACTAGTGGGAGAGTTCCCCCCCAAAAAAGAAACCTGGAGATGACCGCCTAAATTGGGGTCACTTTGCAGCACATAGCATTTAATGAAAGGTTGGAAGGTTGTATGGGGCTTTAAGAGGTTCACTTTGGAAGCCCCTTGATTCTTTTGCTGCCCCACTGTCTTTGTACCCCATAAGCTCCACCAATCCTGAAAAGTGTAGGATGATTGTGGCCCCACTGCCCTGCCGTTGCCTCCTATCTGGCATCTGCTCCCCCACACTTTTCACTTTGCTAATGCTTTTTGGACTGCTTCACAAGCAATCAAAAAACCAAACCATTCCCAAATGACCACTATGAATGCACACATGCATACTGTGCTCATCTAGTAATGGATTTTCCTATGTATTTGAAAATCTATTACAAGATGGTCAATGTATATGCAGAAAGAAGCATAGACATTGGTAGTCTTTTAATGGATTTTGAAAAACTATACAAAACTTTATTACAAGAAGGCAGCTGTGCATGGGCCATCTTGACATGCATTTACACAAATACATTAGAAACTGTCATTGCGCCCACCACCATTATGCCTCTGTTGTCCACTCCCCTTGTCATTGCTGGACTGTCCAACATTGTGTTGAGTCCCCTGACTCACCAGGCTTTTTGCAAGCCACAGAAGGCCCTTGAATGGAACCTACAGAATCATCTGATCAACCCTAAGCCCCTTTATTCTTGGACACATGAGACCCTATTACAGATAGAGTGCACTTTTCCTTTTTGCACCATGGCGCAACTTTAAGCAGGCCCACTGGGTGCAAACAGGGACACCCTAATATGTTGAATGTGCTGTTCTCAGGGCAGCCAGAAACTATGCAGCGCATTTGAGAGGAATATGGAGCAGCTGTTTAAAAGCTACTCCATGTTTATCTGTGCAGGCGGCAGCCCACCTTCACTTTTAAATGGGATTAGAGATCCCCTTGCAGGTGGGTACAGCGAGTCACTGCACGCCTGAAAGGGAATATCTGGTAGTTCATGGCACCCCTTTCATTCCTGCAGAGGTTTGCCTTTAGGAGGCATACTGAAAGTGCACCACCTTTTTGTGGCACACTTTCTGTTGCATAGGCAATATGCAGTGGGCGCAGAGGCATAGAGGTTCCCTATTTGTATGGAGACTTACCACATGCAAATGAGGGAATGCACTCTAATGAGGGCCAGCGATATCTGTATGCCAGAAGGGGACCACAAACATTTGCAGCCCATTCTATAATACCAAAGTGTCCAGAGGGTGCACAAAGCAGGTGCAAACACCTGTTGGCCACGGGCAGTTCTAAAATATGGCACAGGTCCCAATGCTCATAGACCCAACTCCGTAAGCAAACCCTAATCCTGCCTTTTGTGGCAATCCTCATTTACTCAAGTGATCTTGTATGAACTTGAAAATTGTGATGGCTAACTTGGGCATGGTTTTGTATATAAACTGCAGAAAAAGGCATGGCTTTTCTTTAATTTGAGTGAGTTTCCAGACACAGAGCTCACTTATCTGCAACCCTGCAATAATTATATTCTGTTAGGGGTCTTGTGGGAATCGTATCTATTGCCATTCCAAAATCTGGAAGCTCGTTGCAGAATCTAGGAGAAAAGAACAAGAAGTGCTATTATCTTCGATTTGGTGATCTGAGGTCAGCTGTCACATGTGTACAAAAGCAAACATTCAATATTATCTTGTCAAATAACTTTAGAAAGGTTTTGGATATTTCAGCACATAATTGTATGGGAATCATGGACACTGGGGACAAGTCAACCCCACAGGAGTCACAATAGAATTTAGATATGAAAACAAGGTTACAGGGCTGTTATAGTTAGACTCAGATTACACTCATGCAAAACCATAGAAATTCAGCAGTTATACTTAACTGAACTAACTATAACTTATGCCCCCACAATGCGCTGCTTATGACCTCACATATTACATCACTCATGACATAGTTAGTGACATCACTCATGACATCTCAAATGAAATCCAGATGACTAACTGATATCGTCCAATAAGTGTAAGTATTATCCAAGAGTTTATGAGTGGTTAACATAGTATACTCGATGTACTATTAATGTGTGATACTTCTTCTAACATATATTATGTGAGTGGTTGTATGACTGTGTGTATCCAAGTGTGGGTGGGTGTGTGAGTGACTCTATGGGTATGTGAGTAGGTGTGAGTAGCTGTATTGGTTTATAACTGGGTATGTGAGTAGCTGTATGGGTGAGTAACTGGCTATGTGAGTGACTGTACAGGTGAGTGAGTGGATGTGTCACTGCTGTATGGATGAGTAAGTGTCTGTGTGAGTGGCTGTATTTGTAGTTGAGTGAGTGAGTGTGATTGACTGTATGGGTGAGTTAGTGGGTGTCTGAATGGCTGTATGAGTAAATTACTGGATGTGTAAGGGCTCTATGGGTGAGTGACTGAGTGTTTGGGTAGGTATTTGGTTAACTGAGTTAGTGTGTGAGTTGCTGCTTTGGATAGTGACTGTCTGTGTTTCGCTGAATGGGTGAGTGAGTGGATGTGGATGTGAGAGTACTTTCATGGACATGTGAATGGGTATGTAGGTGGTTGTGTGGGTATGTGAGTGAGTGTATGAGTGCTTTTATTTATGGGTGAGTGAGTGGGTATGTTGGGAGGGTATATGGGTGAGTAAATGGCTGTATAGGTAAATAAGTAGGTGAGTGAGTAGCTATATGGTTGAGTGTGTGGTTGTGTGAGTGGCTGTATGAGTAAGTGTGTGGGTGTGTGCATGGCTTTATGGAGTGAGTAGTTGTGTCAGTACTTGTATTGGTCTATGAATGGGTATATGAGTGGCTGTGTGGGTATGTCAGTAGGTGTATGAGAGATTGCATTAGTGTGTGAGTTTGTGTATGCTCCAGGTGGTGATGTAATCAGTGATGTCATTTGAGATGCCATCAGTTATGTCATCAGTTATGTCACTGACATGTAATGAGCGATATAATATGTAAGGTCATAATCAGTGCATTGCAGAGGTGTAAGTTATAGTTAGCTTAGGTAGCTATAACTGCTGAATTTCTATGGTTTTGTATGATTAAAATCTGAGCCTAACAATAATGTACCTGTAACATTTGCTTTTTTTCAGTGAATTTCAAAGGTTATTTAAATGACATTTCCTAACTACAACATGTCTGTAATCTTTAGTTTTTTTCTTTAGTTTTTTTCAGTGAATTTATAAGCTATTTGCTACCTATAGCATCCCTGTGACATTTGCTTTTTGTAGTAAATTTCTAAGTTTTTTAAAATTCAATTTCCTAACTGTAATGACCCTGTAACCTTTGTTTTTTTCAGTTATTTTCTAAGGGTTTTATAAAAACAATTCAATACTGTAACCTCTAGCATTTCACAGTGGATATGTAAGCACCTGTGTGGGCCTGTTAGTGGGTGTATGAGTGTGTGTGTGGCTCTGTGAGTTAGAGTGCCTCAGGGGCTGTGTGAGGTGGTCTCTGAGTGCATGAGTGGGTCTGTGAGATTTATATACATAGTGTATTTAAACGAGATAACCATGCACTCTGCTGTTACAAGGAGACATCATTAGAGACTCCATTCATCACACTCACTGAAGTTCAGATTGCGCTCCACAATATTTACAATGCATTCACTGTCAAGGATTTCAGATAATTTTTTCAACATGGAATATTAGAAGGAATGTTTTTGGTTTATATTCACCAAGCTCAAGAATTTAGGATTGTTTCCATTTTAATCAAGTGAAGTTTTACCTGGGTCAACGCTAGGTTCATATCTGTAAGTGTTTACCGTTGTAATGGGACAGAATATCGAGGCGAACACATTCAAACTATATGAATATCGAGTTGGAACTATCATGGAGTGGAAATATCGAGTTCAAAAATATTGTTGTCAAGAATATAGATTTGAAGATAAGTAATATCAAATTTAAAAAATGTAGAAGCCATTAATATTTGCAAAAATATATTTGTTTAAATTATCTATTTTTAATTAGTGTTAGGTATTTTAGTATATATTTTAAATGTATGTGATGTCTTATTTGTATAAGAATTGTTTATGTTTTTTAATATATGTAATACATTTTTAGCAGTTATCAATTTTAGTTTAATTAAATTTCGCATTTTTTGGTTCCGTAGCGGGTTGTGGGTTTATAGGGGACTAAGGTGGGAAGTTATTTAAATATAATAAATGAATGATTATATTTTATTTATTAATAATTTTTTTAATGAGATTTTATAGTGTTAATTGTGGGAAGAAATTTATTATTAATTATTTATTCATTGGTTAATTAATATTAATGAATTAATTATTTGGTAATTAATTATGGTCATTGTGTAATTTTGTAGGTGTGGGTTGTGGGGTTTATAGGGTTAAAGGGAGGGAAGTAATTTTTTAAAATTAATAAATAACACCTTGGTAATTAATATTAATTAATTGAAAATTAAATATGAAAATTGTGCATTTAATTTTAGGTGCAGGTTGTGGGGTTTATAGGGGTAGAAGGTGGGAAGTAATTTATTTTTGATTAATTAATAATTAGTTGTTAATTTTTTATTGATTAATTTATTAAAAATTAATTATGGGAATAGGTGTGGGTTGTGGGGTTTATAAGGGTACTGTGTGGGAAGTTAATACATTTTTGTGAGTTATAATTTGTTGTTAATTGATACTATTTCTTTAATTGGTCATTAATTATGTTGATCATGGAAGTACATTTATTTTAATTTAGGTGTGGGTTGTGAATTGTGTGGTGTTATAGGGTAGGACATAACAAAATTAAATGTATGTAATAATTAATGGGTTTTTTCTAAATATTTTAATATTTAAAATATTCATTTGTTTGAAAATGGTTTTTTAGTTTATTTAACATAATGTGTGTAGGTATCTGTCATATATATTTAACATTAAAACATCTTTTTATTTTTTATTTTTAGTATTAAATATGTTTTTATTTTAATTTTTAACATATTTATATATTTTTTAATTTAATTTGTTTTTTTATTTGTTGTTGTTAATATTTTGTTTGTTTTTAATTTTGAACTGGCTGGAGTGAGAATAGTATTTTTTACCCTTCTGCTATCCAACACTATCCCTACTGTTACTCTTATAGGAGTGGGAAGAGCAATGTTTAACCCTCCGCTATCCAACACTTTCCCTACTTTTGTACTGGCTGGAGTGGGGATAGTAAACTGTATCCCTCCGCTATCTAACACTTTCCTTACTGTTGCACTCACTGGACTGGGAATAGTAATTTCTACCCCTCCGATATCCAACACTTTCCCTACTGTTGCACTGACTGTAGTGGGAATAGTAAATTTTATCCCCCAGCTATCCAACACTTTCCCTACTGTTACACTCATTGGAGTGGGAATAGTAATTTTTACCCCTCCGCAATCCAACACTTTCCCTACTGTTGCACTGACTTTGTGATTGTACAAATGTCTATTGCATATTGTGCACAACACCTGCATAATGGACCACCTATTCATGTATGTCACTATGTCGCTCTTTGCCATTTGTTTCAGTGGGTTAATAACTGTGTTGTTTTTATGTACATTTTTTATTTGTCTCAAAATATTGTGACACCTATATACTGGTTTCGCTGAAAAGTTGCGAAGATCACATTGTTTTTGAAAAAGTTTAAAACACTTAATTATACATATTGTAATTGATGTTTGACAACAGCTGTTTATTAATATAGTGCGTAAACTTTGCATTTTTTTATTGTATTTCACGTCTTCGCGACGACAATGGTCTTCTCGATGATGTTGGCATTCGCGTAGATCATATGACCTGGTAACAAAGAAATATGATTGATGAAGACACTTTTTATTAACTCCAAATGAAGCTCCTACCTATTTCTTCCTTCTTGAAGGTTCCAGTTGTTATTTGGTTCTTTCTTGGAGCTGTGATGTACTACTTGTGCAGAACTCTGTTTTGGGCATTTTTTTCATCAAAAATGGCAACAGGAGGCAGTGAGCAGCAGGAGGTGCCGCAGCAACCAGAGGAGCAGGAGTCACAGGGACATCAGGAAGACCCTGGCGATGAAGAACCAGCCCCTAAAAGGCAAAGTATTGCCTGGGATTTCTCTACTATTCCATCTGGGAAAAAAATAATATTGTTAAATTTGTACCACTCTGCTCATGCAATAAGACCCTTTCACAGGGTACTGGCAACAAGTATTGTTTTGGTAGAACAAGTATGTTGTACCACCTTTAATCTTACCATAAGAATAGTCAGAAGAGGGCACAGGAGAGATGGAGAGTGGCCATCCACCTTCACTCTTGCAGAGAGAGTGCCAGCAGAAGTGGAGAAACGAGGACTAGAAAATTCTCCTAAGTTAAGGTGCATTGGGACTTATTGCCTTGACTCCAATACTACCCTCACAGCTGGTGAACAGTCTGTCAATACCATTTTGGAGACAGCAAGACAACACAATTTTTAATTGTTTTATAATTTACTCGTTTTTCCATTGTTTTTGTCTTTTTGGTTAGAATTTTTCCCCCTTGTTGCATTTTGTTTGAGAAAAAATACAAAAAAGTACAACATGTTAGAAAATCAAAATAAATTAAAAACAAAGTTCAAAAAAAAAGAAGAAAAAAACGTTCTTGGCAGAACTGTTTTCATGGGTAAAAAAAGATTAACCGTATATCTGTGTGAATATATAATGAGGAGTGGTTGTATAAGTGTGTGACTGAGTGTGTTAGTGTCTGTAAATGTGAGTGACTGGCAGTATGACTGAGTGGATCAGTACCAGTATTAGTATGTCAGCGACTGTATAAGTGAGTGTATGAGAGGACTTATGAGTGAAGAAGTGGGTGCATGAGTTGCTGTATGACTGAGATAGTGAGTGTGTAAGTAGCAGTATGAGAGTGTGAGTGAGTGTGTGGGTGCTTTTATGAGTGAGTGAGAGGGTGTGTGGGAGGATGCATGACTGCATCTACGGGTGAGTGAGTAACTGTGTCAGTGGCTGCATACATGAGTGAGTGGCTGTGTAAGTGACTGTATAGGGGAATGAGTGACTGCCCGAGTAGTTGCATGAGCGAGTCATTAGATGTTGGAGTGTTTGGATAAGTTAGTGATTGGGTATGTGTGTGGCTCCAGGGATGAGTGACTTAGGGCCCGATTCTGATCTTGGTAGGAAAGCCATCCGTATGACTCGGATTCGGAGGGCTTTCCGAGTGAAACGTGCTCTGGGAGTCCGAACAGGTGAGTTCGATGCAGCTATATGCTTACGGACTCGATTCGCTCGGAATACCATTGAACTCTATGGGAGCCTGTGTACAGATGTTTACACAGGCTCCCATAGCAAGAAGGGGTGGTTGGGGAAAAACATACACCCTGTGGCAGGCACCCCATGGGGCCCACAAAACTGCATGCCTGGAAGGGGTACCCATGGGCACAACCCCGTGACAGATTTGGAGGGCCCTGTTTGAAGGTGGTCCTGCTATGTCCCCTCGAAGTACGATTCTGACAGCCGTTTTACCTCGCTGAGACTGAGGTGAAGCGGCTCTCCGAATTGTGTACCATACTCACTCGGTCGGAATTCGACTCCATGGTGCAGAACGATTCGGCTACGAACGAGTTGTACGGACAAGTTTGGGTCCCGGAAACGATTCGGTTGACGCGTACATGATCTTCACATCGTATTTGGTCATTTGGACCTGTGTAAGAATTGGTTGTAAACAAGGGCTACAAATCAGATCTGTGAAAGCCAGATCTGATTTAGAGGTCTTCCGAACGACATCGGAATCGGGCCCTAAGTGTGAGTGGCTCTTTGTGTGAGTGTCTGCATGTGTAAGTGGCTGCATGAGTGAGTGAGTGAGTGTGTCTGTCAGTTCCTGTTTGAGTCAACAAGTGGGTGTATGACTCACTCTATCAGTGAAATAATGGGTATGTGAGTTGCTCTATGACTGAGTGACAGGTTGTGTGAGAGGTTGAATGGGTAAGTGATTGTGTGAGTGCTTAAATGAATGAGTGACTGTGTGAGTGTGTGACTGGGAGGGTGAGTGCCTGTATTAGTGTGAGAGTGACTGTATGAGTGATTGGGTTTATGATTGAATGAGTGAGTATAGGAGCTGCTGTATGAGTACGATAGTGGGTATGTAAGTGGCATTATGAGTGAGTGAGTGTTTTGTATGAGTGAGTGAGAGGGTGCATATGTGGTTGTATGAATAAATGAATGAATGCATGAGTGCCTCTATGGGTTACTGAGTGACTGTGAGTGGCTTCATGGGTGAGAGAGTAGATGAATAAGTAGCTCTATAGGGAAGTGAGCATGTGTCTGAGAGTTTGCATGAATGAGTGATTAGATGGGCGAGTGTCTGTTTAAGTGAGTATGTTTGTAGCTTTAGGGGTGACTGACTGGCTGTGAGTGGCTCTTTGAGTGAGTGTCTACATGTGTGCGTAGCTGAACGAGTGTGTGACTTCCTGTATCAGTTGCTGTTTTAGACAACAAGGGGATGTAATTCAGTGTAAGAGTACACTAGTGGGTATTTTAGTACCTGCATGAGTGAGTGACACACTGTGTGAAATGCTATATTGATGAGCGAATATGTATGTGAGTGCCTGAATGATTGAGAATGTTGTTGTGTGACTGACTGATGAATTGGAGGTGGAGGTGTAAGATACTATCTAGGTCCGTGACTGGTAGTGTCAGAAGTTGTATGGGTGAATAACTAACTGTATGACTGCTTATATTGGTGAGTGAATGTGTGTGTATGTACTCTATGAATAAGTGAGTCGCTATGTCAGTGTTTCCATCAGTGTATAACTGGACTCAGTGGCTGTAATATTGTGTATATATTAGTATAATAGTGTATAGAATAGTGTGTGCTTGGGTATGTCCCTATATCTATCAGTGTGTGGCTGGATATATTAATATATAAATGAGTGTGTGCCTGAGTATATCAGGGTATGCATGAGTGTGTGTGAGGGTCTGTTAGTGTCTGTATCAATGTGTGCCTGGGTGTGGTAGTGTATACAACACTGTGAGTTGGTATGGCACTGTCTGTATCTGTGTGTAAATGGTGTATGGTAGCTATATAGATGAATAGATGGGTGCATGACTGAGTGTATTAATGACTACTTGGCTTTGTGAGTGCCTGTATATGTGATTAATGTAATATTGAATAAGTATGGCACTAGCTATATAAGTAACTGACTGGCTGTGTTAATAGCTATTATAGAAGTAAGTCAGTGTATGCATTGCTGTTTACAGGAATGGATGTCTTTCTAGCTTTATGGGTGAGTGACTGGCTGTATAAGTATTTACATGGAAAAGTGACTGTGTATGTTTGTGATAGTATGCATGGTTGACTAGTTGTATAAGGTACTGTGTAGTTGATTGAGTGCACATTTTAGTACCTGTACACTTAGGGGCTCATTACGATGGCGGGTGGACATGAGTGCATCCGGCATTGTTGCGGTGGTTGGGACTGCCCGCCAGTAATGCGGCGGTCTCACCACAGATATTACGATGAACCCGCCAGTATGGCGGGCGCATCCTGGGCCTTTAACATTGCGGGCGGTGCTGCTGGCTGCAGCACTGTTCGCAATGTTAAAATGGCATGCACTGCATTTCCCTGCACTGCGTGGCAGACACCATGTGGTGCCTGCCAAACAGTGCAGGGAAATGTAGGGGGTACATGGGTACCCCAGTGCAGCAACACCTCCCTCCAGAACAAGGGGGTCCCACAACAGGCCCCCAAACCCCATCCCTGCCAGCCCGATGCTGCCATGGAAAGGCCTTTTCTCCACAACATCCTAATTTGGTGGACGGTGCCTGCCAGGCACCGCCACCATTTTAGACACCCTGCACCATCCGCCAGGCAATCGGTACGATTGTCTTTGGTGGTGTATTGGTGGACGGACTTTGTGTCTGCTACGGTACCCACCGCCATCCTAATTGGGCGGTGGGTAAATCGCCTAGTGATGGCAGAAGGACCGCCAGCCCAGCAGTGGTGGGCCTTCCGCCATCCTAATCGGCCCCTAAATGTTTGAATATCTGTATGAGTAAGTAAAATCATATAGTAGTAGATGTACTCATAGGTGAGACAGTGTGTTTTTAACTGTGACACTGAGTTAGTGGGTGAGTAAGTGGGTGAATGGATAAATGACTGGGTGTATGAGTTGTGTAATCAGTGTATGTATGAATGAGTGAATTACTTTACAAGACTCTACCTTGGTGTACAGATTCAAACAGTGCAAATCAGCTGAACTACACTGAAAGTTTTATTTACAAAATAGGCACAACAAAGTGATGTCAAGCTATGCCAAGAGTACTTTATCTTTAAAAACACTCTCCATGTATCTCTAAGCAATAATTTGGTGGTAGAAGAAATGTTTTGAGACATATAAAGACATTCAACAGCAGCCGCTATTGAAAAAGAAAAAGAACATAAAGATATGTTAGTACTTCATCTTCAAAATTTCAGAACTTAACAATACACATTGGCTTTACTGTAACACTGAATCATAATGTAGTAAACATATAAGTTTTCATTTCTCACTGTTGTCAGCTTTCATACTTCTTCACCATGAACAATGGTCTGTTTGAAGCATCATCCCTGAACAGTGAGACAAAAACAATCAATGGATTGTAAAACAATCCCAAACCTGCACAGTACATCACTATAAATAAGTGACGCTATGCATTGTACTTACTTCAATTAATTAATCAGTTGCTTTTTCTGGAGTTACTATACTAATCTAAACAAACCTATGTAAGAAATATTGCCTACATTATTTTATCTGGTATAATACTACAATTAAATTTAAACCACTGTTTTGTACATCCTCTTGAAAACATCATCCCAGGTAAGCCAAATGATTTGTAAACTGCTATTGATCCTTGTAGACAAAACACTACACAGTAGAATTTTTTCCACAAATAGTATGTAGATGTTTGCTTGAAGAAATAAAAGGGTACTTTTTTATTAGTTTTGAAGGCAGTTTTTTGTTTCAAATGAAGGCTGCTGTAATTGGAGTATGTCCGTCCAGTCTCAGACTTTAATTAGACAGTGTAGTATTTAGATATTATATTCAGTCTATTCTGGAACACAAAAGGACTCTTGAATTTTGAAGAATGTTTGGAAGATCTTACCCCCAATAGGCCAATTAATGTCTAAAAAAACAGATGAACCATGTAAAAGAAACACTGTGTACCACTTTTATATCTGCAATTCCTCCTTAGAACTTCATGTGAAGAAAGAAAAGATATGAGTTTGGTAGTTTGAAAGGAAGTTTTGGTTTGAATTTAAGATTGATTTCATTGCATTCTGTCCATCCAGTTTTTCACTTTAAATAGATAGTGTAGTGTACAGAGGTTGTATTAACTCTGTCATGAAAATTTAAGTTTCCAATTTGGAACCGTCTACTCTAGGTATTTTCCAGTTGTTCCTAGAAACAATGTAGACATAATGTCTGACCTTTCTTCACAATTCCTCAAAATGCAAAGTTTTAGAATCCAGTAATGTTAAGTAGGAAAATCGTTTAGAATTGATTTCAGTGGTAGATGTGAAAGAGCAGTCTTCACTGTCATGGTTCCATTTGTAACTCAGCACGAATAAATCTTCAATATTTACTTCTTCTTGTTCTGAAACTCCTAGGATGACCAAAAGATTTTGTTTTGCGCCTTGTTGAGAGTGTTGAATGTGTTGAGAGTAAATATTAGTGATCCGCCACATATATCTAAATGATCTCAAATACCTCAAGCAGAATGTATTACCGTTCTGTCAGTGGGTAAACGTTGGAGTAAACTATATAGTGCAGAACACATGCTCTTCTTTGGTTTACCACATGTGGTAAATGGGACAGTACATTCAGAAAAAATTTGCATAGCAGTTGACATCTGAACGGTTTTCCAATTGGTAACCTACAATATTTTAGTAATTTCCCAGATTTCTCTTCTTAACCCTTTCTCTGAGTGCGTCGGCCAACGGCCGTTGCGAGCACTACGTTCGTAGTGCTGCACACATCCGTTGGCCGACGCGGCCCCACCCGCGCATGGAAACGCCCACACCGCGGCGGATTTTCCACCGCAGTTAATGGGTTAACACCCTCTGGATTGTCATTGTGTCCTTTCTTTTCTTGAGCATACATAGACTGTTTCATAATCTTCCACTTTGGACAGATTATCCATTTTTCATAAACAGGGTATTTGCCTAAATGAGGGGGGTATAGACTTCTTAACTGATTGTACTCTCTTACACAGCTTCCATCAGCACTAACTTTCTTATCATCAAAGTAAATCAAAACAAACCGGGCAATGTTCAAATTCATGACAATGCCACATATGACATTTCTTCTTTAAATACAGTACTTCTAATATTAACAAAAGCTACATCTCCACCTAAACCTTGTGATTTATGGATAGTTACAGCATACGCTAAAGAGAGTGGGAACTGCTGGTGCCACACAGATAAGTCTTTCACTAGCAAAAAGAGTACAACGCATCGGAAATCTATTTAACACCATCACTCTGATTAAATTTGATGGCCAGTTATTCAACCTCATCTCTATTTGGGGAATCAGAGAAATTGATAACTTTACCCGTTGCACCGTTTACTAACCCTTCCTCAACATATAAATTATGACACAAAATTGCTCAACGGTTTTTGCTCAAGTGCAAACTCTTTTCTAATCCTGCAGTTTTAATATGGACTTTTCCAAAGAATCCAATGTTGCTATCTTTTTCTCCAGTTGTAGTAATTGGTTATTAAAGTTGGAGCACTCTTGAAGTATTAGCATTAAACAAACTATAGATTTGTGTTCTCAGTCAGTCAATCAGTCATATTTTTATTTAAGCTCTAAGACCATAAAAGAGCATGCTTAAAATACAATACAGAAAAATATTTTAAAATAACAAATACAACTGTGCAACAATTCTTGCTTCATAAAAATTCCCAGCAAGTAAGGCTCAATGAATCTAACATGAAAATGTTAAAAAAAAGCATAATTTATAGAAACAGAATTAAAAAAGGGGCAGTTTGATAGTGCCAGTCCCTCAGCTGAACAAGTGTTTCTGACTCGGCCTCCACCTATTCAGCAGAAACCTGGAAACGTCAAGACAATAAACTGACTATTATAACTTTGTAATACTCAAAAAGCCATCCTAAAATTCCAATAGCCCAGATTGTGACAGACTGGTAAAATCCGCAGCCTTCTGAACACTTGGTAGATGGGACAAAGTGATTCTACCACCTGTCTGTGGGCAGAATGAACAGAACTGGTCCCGGTCACCAGGGTAGCATTTCCATTTGCTGTAAAAGAACCAAGAGGCAGAGTTCCCATACAAAATTTAAGATACAAATTCTTCGCATGGGGAGGTTTGATCTCATCCAAGAACTCTTCCAAATGGTAGTCTACTTTGAACTCCTGAAAAGATGCAGTGAGGGAACCAACCCTAAAAGTGTGCAGAAGTACACTGTCAATGTAACGCCAGTAAGAATCTTTTAGTTCAGACTTGGACTCTAAGGTGATATTAGCGGAAGAGGTCCATAGATTCTCATACACGATCTGACCCAAACGAGGTTTCAACAACCTAGCTATGTCATTGATCCATCTCAAACAATGATGCAGCTGCAGAGAGACAAGCGGGGTACTGACAGTGAAATTAGTTAGACATCTCCCCCCAAAAATTCTGTCATTCCTAAGGGTCTAATATTATGAAAACCCGAAAGCTCCCCACCATGTAGAGTGGCCCCTATAGTCTGGGTTGCATATATGTCAAGTGCCAATGAAGCTGGGTGAAATAAGCAAGAGTGATGGACCCGCAAAACGCCCCCACAGTATTGCTCTAGCTACAGGCTGCACAAATGGCCATGGGGGACCACTCAAAACATTCTGTGAGCGTGAGCCTTAAACAATTAAACACAGAAACTCACTCCTGTGGCACACCGTTAAAGGGGTCAGGTTAGGGTGAATCGTTGAACAAGGGTTAAAGACCATAACAAGTAGGCTTGGTGTGGTTGATCTCCACCCTCTCTGCCTACAGAATGACCCAAACCAATCCAGAAGCTTCTGGATCCCCATATGGGACTTAGATAGCAAAAGGGTATCGTCTGCAAACAGCATGGCTGGAGTCCTTACCCCTTCAAGACTTGGGACTTCGCCCTCACATTTTCCAACTGGGACACCATGTCATTGATGCACAGGCGAAGGGAGGTCAGGACCAACACATACCTCTCTCTCACTCACCTATTTAGAGGAATGGGGTCTGTCAATTTGCCCTGTTGCCTAACTATCTAACTTGGGCATATTTGTTGGAATGTAATCTGACAATCAGTTTTAGAAGGTAGTCAGGAACTCCCAATTCTGCCAGAACAGCTCACAGGGTGTTTCAGCGGACAATGTCAAAAGTGGACTTGAGGTCCATAAGAACTGCATAAATTCTGCCACCCCCCAGTTTTACAAATTTCCAATACAGCAATTGCTTGTGGAAGTCTTGGCCAATTGTTCCAATGCCATCTCTAAACCGGGTCTGCAGCGGGGTTGGAACATTTGAGTCAGACATCCACTCACTCAGTCTGTGCAAAATGATCCGACTAAACAGCCTTTTCAAGCTGTCAATAAGGTGGATTGGTCTATTATTGTTTTGTAGGGATCTGGAGCCCTTTTTGAAGATTGGGACAATTTCAGCCCATTCCCAGATGGGAGGGGTGGGCACACCAGTCACTATAGCACTGAAGAACAGGGAAAGATAAGGGCACTATACATTTCTATAGGACTTAAACAAATCACCAGGCACCGTATCCAACCCTGGGGCTTTGTTTGGTGTAATCCAATCTAATGCTTTGGAGATCTCAAAACTAGAAACCTGGCGGGCCCAGATTTGTGTTCTTCAATGGAACTGTACATTAGTTCTGCTGCTATCATATTAAATGGACATAGTTTCTTGATAACGTGACTTTCCAAAGCACATTTTCCCTCTTTTGTCAGGACTCCTACTCTAATGTCCTTCAGTATACCTCCATATTCTACATCAGATGCGTGACGCATACATTTTAACTAGTTACTGGTATGCAAAATATAACCATATATTCACGTTGACAATGCTTCCCAGAGAATTTCTTGTTTAATTATGCAAAAGTGTTTTGAAAACAGGAGGCCCTTTTACAGGAATAAGCTGCAGTAGGTCACCAAACACAATTAAATGCTTTCCTCCAAAGAGTTCATAATAGTTTGTTCTTAAAACCTGCTGCATTCTTAAGTGCATGAAGGCAAGCTTCAGTTTTTTCAATATTCTTGATACCTCATGACAAGCATCTCTAGATAATTTCTAGTATTCCAGATTATTATCATGTTCAACAGGTAGCATTAATAGTACATGTAGTGTAATTTCTTTAATGTTATGTGCAGCTAATCCTGTTGGTGCTGTTACTACACATGAGTAATATTGATGAACGGTCGCACACCTTAGTATTGAGTAACGTAAGTCGATGGTACTCGTGTAAAATCTTTATGGGTGCTATAGAGTATCACCCCCTGATCTTGGGGTGTAATAGCATATAAAAGATGATCCTTACTGGCTTGAAGGATGAACTCATATAAGCACTCCGTGATTCGAAAAAATTCCTTCAATAATTACTGAATCATGAATCTAGTTTACTATGGTTTATTAGCTGCATAATCCATAGGTATAATGTTATTCCATTGGTATGCTATTTTCATTAGTTCATTATAACGGAGTCACAAACTATCAAAATCAGTTTGAATGTACACAGTAGAGATTTGAAATTCCCCGATGCATTTCGAACCCAGCCCTTCCTCAGGGGTTCCTCCCTGTAATAAATCAAAAGAATGTACGCTTTGGTCCAAGGTCTGGGATGCGATTCTGTATAGTACAAAGTGCACTGTGCATGTAAATATTCCCATCGAAGCAATTCCCGTTAGCAAGCCTTATAAAGAACTGTGAACGTGCAATCCCAAAAGTGTGACTAAAAGTATGAATGCTGGCAAAAAAAAGAAAGAAAAATTGAAAATGTTCATGTGTGTTAGTTGGGCGGTTTAACCGGTAAAAGTTCAGAATAAGTATTAATAACGTTATTCAAATAGTCAAACTATTGCCTGGTATTTTAATGTACCAAGTCTAGATACGGTGTGGGTGACAAAGACTAGTAACGCGTTCTATCGTGCAATAGTGAGGAATAAATAACGAACTTAATCAGCCAAAACAAGACGATAAGAAAATTAATTTTTATGTGAGTTTAAATGCAGTAATGCGCTATACAACAAGTACCAAGTGCAAGTTAATAGAGCATGCTGCTCAAAAAGAGTTTAGTCGATAAGCGTGGTGTCGACGGTTGAGGTTATTCATACCTGTGTAAATGATCAAACGCGCTTCCTCCATTATCGTAAGCCTTCACCATGTGAAACTGCACCGGTAGTGAAATTATAGTTTGCGAGTAACCCGGAAGTCGGCGGTGTGTATATAAAGGTAGAAATGGGACTTACAGAAAGTTACTAAATGCAAAGTAACAAGCGTAAATGTAAACATGGTTATGTAATCACTGGTATAAGCTGCACATTCTCGTTAGAGAAAACCAAAATACACAATGAATTATAAGACCACCGCTCCAATTCTGAAAATGAAAATGACATAAAGTAAACTTCAATCTCATGAAGTTAAAAAATATTGGTGATGCTTGGGTGACATGACAATAAAAATGACACACACATGACACATTTGAATCTGTAGCATTCTGTAGATAACTGTGAGAACTTAATTCGGAAGCATTTTCCAGTGCCAGCTTAACACTGATGTATAGTAATATTGATATGTATGAAGAACAATTACATTGTTTGCTCTTGTGGAGACATCCATGCTCTATTGTATCTTTAACTTCATTATAAATGTATTTTCTTCTTTGTTCAGTGTTCTACTGAGGCGCCGATTCCGATACGTCTGACATCGGGCAGGAGCCGTAACCGACCGACCTGCTGTCGTCGGTTATGGCCCTGCTAGTACAATGCGACCGAACAGTGTTCGGTCGCACTCGTATCCAACACAATGCAAGCATGCATTCCGAGTGGAATGCATGCCTGCATTGTGGAAAGCAGGGGGGAAGTTCATCCCTGCACCCTGTGGGCGGCACCCCAAGTTGCCTGCCACCGGGTGCAGGGACCCACAGAGGGGCACCATAGGTGCCCCCAGGCTGCCATACGGCAGCCTTGAACCCATGGGGGCCCTACTGGGGGACCCAAAGACAGTTTCTGACTGCCTTTTCGTGCCGGAAAAAACAGCACGACAATTCAGTGAAAAAATGCCATCGTACTCCCTCGGTCGCAAAGAGGCGGCCGGGGGAGTACTGAGAGATTTCCGAACGGCAGACGGGCTCTCCGAGCCTGTCATCCGCAATCCGGAAATCCGTGTCGGATTCCTTTCTGAACGAGCCCATCGGAATGGCTCGGCCGGAAAGGAATCCGGCCGACATGATCCGAATCAGTCATAAGGGCTCCGACCGTCGGTTGGAGCCCTTCTGACCGGAATCGGAATCGGCCTCTGAGTGTTCGAAATCCACAGTTTCCTCTAACTTGCTGCACTGCATTCTCCACCTCATTCATAGCAATATCTGCATCATTTTGAATTATTGGTTCTCCAAAAGGGTCTTTTCCCCCCTGTGCTACGCCTTTTTTTGGCTATTTGGGGTAGTGGGCGCTTAGGCCCCTGTAACTTTTTGACCACATAACGTATTCATGCCAAATTTGCGTCCTTTTCTTCCAACATCATGGGGATTCTAAAGGTACCCAGGGTTTGTGGATTCCCCTGGAGGGGTCCCAGAAATTAGCAAAATACCGCACAATTTTGTTTTTTTGAGAAAAATGGGAAAAACGGGCTGCAAATGAAAGCGTCTGGGTTTTTCCCTGCACATGTTATCAAAAAATGGTTTATGGGGCTGAAATCACCATTTTCCCTGGTTTTAGGCAATGACAGACTTTTGTCAGAAAACCAACATTTTTACACAGTTTTGGCATTTTTCTGGGACATAGCCTATTTTTGCTATTTTTTGTGTTTTCAACCTCCTTTCAGTTAATGGTAGAAATTGGTGAGATAGTAATAAAGGATCATGGAAAGCAATACATTTTAGAAAAGTAGACACAATTCTGAATTCAGCAAGGGGTCATTTGTGTAGATCCATTAAGGTTTCTTTATAGAAATATAGGAAAAATGAAAATTAGTTGAAAAAAACAGCCTTTTTTGCCAACGTTTTCACCTGTAATTTCTTTTAATTATGACAGCTGTTTGAAAGCAATATACTGTTACATCCACTGGACCTTCCTGGTTGTGGGCATATATAGGACTTGTAGGTTCACCAAGAACCCGACGAACCCAGAGTCAAAAACTGAGCAGCAATTTGCAATGGTTTTTTATTATGTTCCGGGTATATTGCAATTATTGTGGAAAAAGGTATACATGAAAAAATTGGTATGAAAGACACCTATGTATTTCTGAAATGGGAACAAAATATAGAGTTTGGAAACAGTACATATTTGTACATTTTCGAAATTGGGAATACTCATACTAGCATGAGAATTATCGGTCATTTTTCAAAATGACTTCTTTTATACACAATGTCTTTCATTTGGAAAGCAGAAATGCATCAAAAATCAATAGGTAATAAAAGTTGCTTTACAAATCTGAATTACCCTAAGTCTCCCAATAAAAATGGTACCTCACTTGTGTGGGTAGGCATAGTGCCCATGACAGGAAATGGCTCAAAACCCAACGTGAACACACCACATTTTCACAATGAAAATTTACCCTTTTTTTGCGAAGTGTCTAGCTGTAGTCTTTTAACACTAGCTCTGCCGGCACCTAGGGAAACCTAGCAAACCTATACATTTTTGAAAACTAGACACCCAGAGGAATCCAGGATGGGGTGAGTTGACTGCCTCCCACCAGGTTCTGTTACCCAGAATCCCTTGCAAACCTAAACAATTGCCAAGAAAACACATTTTCCCCACATTTCTGTGGTGGAAAGTTCTGGAATCTGCGTGGATCCACAAATTTCCACCCACCCCGTGTTCCCCAAAGTCTTATGAGAAACATGGTGCCTCACTTGTGTGGGGGGGCCTAGTTTCCGCGACAGGAAATGGCGCAAAATGCAACGTGGTCACACCTCAATTTCGCAGTGAAAAATGACCCTTTTTTGGCAAAGTGCCTAGCTGTCGTTTTTGAACCATAGGTCTGGCGGGACCTTGGGAAACCTAGCAAACCTATACATTTTTTTAAACTAGACACCCAGGGGAATCTAGGATGGGCTGACGTAGCTGCCACCCACCAGGTACTGTTACCCAGAATCCCTTGCAAACCTAAACAATTATGAAAAAAACACATTTTCTCCACATTTCTGTGGTGGAAAGTTCTGGAATCTGCGAGGATCCACAATTTTACACCCACCCCACGTTCCCCAAAGTCTTACGAGAAAAATGGCACCTCAGTTGTGTGGGTCGGCCTAGTGCCCGCGACAGGAAACGGTGCAAAACACAACGTGGTCACACCTCAATTTCGCAGGGAAAAATAACCCTTTTTTGGCAAAGTGCCTAGCTGTAGTTTTTGAACCTTAGTTCTGCCGGCACCTAGGGAAACCTAGAAAACCTATACATTTTTGAAAACTAGACACCCAGGGGAATCCAGGATGGGGAGACTTGACTGCCTCCCACCAGGTTCTGTTACCCACAATCCCTTGCAAACCTAAAAAATTGTCCAAAAAAACACATTTTCCCCGCATTTCTGTGGTGGAAAGTTCTGGAATCTGCGTGGATCCACAATTTTCCACCCACCACGCATGCCCCAAAGTCTTCCAAGAAAAATGGTGCCTCACTTGTGTGGGTCGGCCTAGTGCCCGCGACAGGAAACAACGCAAAACGCAACGTGGTCACACCTCAATTTCGCAGTGAAAAATGACCCTTTTTTGGCAAAGTGCTTAGCTGTAGTTTGTGACCCTAGCTCTGCCGGCATCTAGGGAAACCAGGCAATCCTATACATTTTTGAAAACTAGACGCCGAGGGGAATCCAGGATGGGGTGACTTGACTGCCTCCCACCAGGTTCTGTTACCCAGAATCCCTTGCAAACCAAAAAAATATGTCCAAAAAGCCACATTTTCTGTGGTGGAAAGTTCTGGAATCTGCGTGGATCCACAATTTTCCACCCACCACGCATGCCCCAAAGTCTTACAAGAAAAATGGTACCTCACTTGTGTGGGTCGTCCTAGTGCCCGCTACAGGAAACTGTGCAAAACGCAACGTGGTCACACCTCAATTTTGCAGGGAAAACTGACCCTTTTTTTGGCAAAGTGCCTAGCTGTAGTTTTTGAACCTTAGCTCTGCAGGCACCTAGGGAAACTTAGACACCCAGAGGAATCCAGGATGGAGAGACTTGACTGCCTCCCACCAGGTTCTGTTACCCAGAATCCCTTGCAAACCTAAAAAATTGTTTAAAAAAACACATTTTCCCCACATTTCTGTGGTGGAAAGTTGTGGAATCTGCGTGGATCCACAAACTTCCAACCACCTCACGTTCCCCAAAGTCTTACGAGAGAAACGGTACCTCACTTGTGTGGCCTAGTGCCCACGACAGGAAACGGCGCAAAACGCAACGTGGTCACACCTCAATTTCGCAGTGAAAAATGACCCTTTTTTGGCAAAGTGCCTAGCTGTAGTTTCTGAACCCTAGCTCTGCCGGCACCTAGGGAAACCTAGAAAACCTATACATTTTTGAAAACTAGACGCCCAGGGAAATCCAGGATGGGGTGACTTGACTGCCTTCCACCAGGTTCTGTTACCCTGAATCCTTTGCAAACCTAAAAAATTATTTTAAAAAACAAATGTTCCCATTATTTCTGTGGTGGAAAGTTATGGAATCTGCGTGGATCCACAAATATCCACCCACCCCGCATTCCCCAAAGTCTTACGAGAAAAATGATACCTCACTTGTGTTGATTGGCATAGTGCCCGCGATAGGAAACGGCGCAAAACGCAACGTGGTCACACCTCAATTTCGTAGTGAAAAACAACCCTTTTTTGGCAAAGTGCTTAGCTGTAGTTTGTGACCCTAGCTCTGCCGGCACCTAGGGAAACCTACCAAACCCACACATTTCTGGAAACTAGGCACCCGAGGGGTTCCAGGGAGGTATGGCTTGCGTGGATCCCCCAACGTTTCCTAACCCAAAAAAAGACCCTGCAAATCTGAATTGTAGCTGAAAAAAACACTTTTTTCACACATTTTTGAGTGGGAAAGTGTGGCATCACCGGGCTCACGCAAATTTCTCACCACCCAGCGTTCCCCCAGGTCTCCCGATAAAAATGGTGCCTCACTTGTGTGCGAGGCTCAAGTACCCGTGACAGGCAAGGGCCCAAAACATAGTGAGGTGACATCAAAATTGCCTATCTCAAAACCACCTGGTTTTGCAAGGGGGTTCACCTGGGTTTTCGGGCCCGTGCTCGGCTGCCATCTAGGGAAACCTACCAAACCCACACATTTCTGAAAACTAGACATCCGGGGGCTTCCAGGGAGGTATGGCTTGCGTGGATCCCCCAACATTTCCTTACCCAGAATCCCCTGCAAACCGCAATTTTAGCTGAAAAAATCACTTTTTTCACATATTTTTGAGTGGGAAAGTTGTGGCATCACCGGGCTCACACAAATTTCCCACCACCCAGTGTTCCCCCAGGTCTCCCAATAAAAATGGGGCTGCACTTGTGTGGGAGGCCCAAGTATTTGCGACAGGCAAGGACCCAAAATGTAATGAGGCAACATCAAAATTGCCTATCTCAAAACCACTTGGTTTTGCAAGGGGGGTCACCTGGGATCTTGGCCCCGTGCTCAGCGGCCATCTAGGGAAACCTACCAAACCCACACATTTCTGAAAACTAGACACCCGGGGGCTTCCAGGGAGGTATGGCTTGCGTGGATCCCCCAACGTTTCCTTACTCAGAATCCCCTGCAAACCTCAATTTTAGCTGAAAAAATCACTTTCTTCACACATTTTTGTGTGGGAAAGTGTGGCATCACCGGGCTCACACAAATTTCCTACCACCCAGCGTTCCCCCAGGTCTCCCGATAAAAATGGTGCCTCACTTGTGTGGGATGCCCAAGTACCCACGACAGGCAAGGACACAAAACGTTTTGAGGCAACATCAACATTGCCTATCAAAAAATGTTTTGGGCCTTTCCCTGTCGCGGGTACTTGGGCCTCCCACTCAAGTGAGGCACCATTTTTATTGGGAGACCAGGGGGAATGCTGGGTGGTGGGAAATTTGTGTGAGCCCGGTGATGCCACAACTTTCCCACACAAAAATGTGTGAAAAAAGGGGGTTTTTTGGCTAAAATTGAGGTTTGCAGGGGATTCTGGGTAAGGAAACGTTGGGGGATCCACGCAAGCCATATCTCCATGGAAGCCCCGGGTGTCTTGTTTTCAGAAATTTGTGGGTTTGGTAGGTTTCCCTAGATGGCTGACGAGCAGGGGCCAAAAACCCAGGTGACCCCCCTTAGAAAACCAGGTGGTTTTGAGATAGGCAATTTTGATGGCGCCTCACTACGTTTTAGGCCTTTGCCTGTCACAGGTACTTTGGCCTCCCACACAAGTGAGGCACCATTTTTAATGGGAGACCTGGGGGAACACTGGGTGGTGGGAAATTTGTGTGAGCCCGGTGATGCCACAACTTTCCCACACAAAAATGTGTGAATAAAGGGATTTTTTCAGCTAAAATTGAGGTTTGCAGGGGATTCTGGGTAAGGAAATGTTGGGGGATCCACGCAAGCCATACCTCCCTGGAAGCCCCCAGGTGTCTAGTTTTCAGAAATGTGTGGGTTAAGTAGGTTTCCCTAGATGGCTGCCGAGCCTCGGGACAAAAACTCATGGGACCCCCTGCAAAACCAGGTTGGTTTGTGACAGGTAATTTTGATGTCGCCTCTATAGATTTTGGGCCCTTGCGTGTCACGGGTCCTCTTCACACCCACACAAGTGAGGTACTATTTTTATCGGGAGACCTGAGGGAACGCTGGTTGGGAGGAAATTCGTGGAGCCACACAGATTCCAGAACTTTCCCACACAGAAATGTGAGAAAAAAGTGGATTTTTCAGCGCAATTTGTGGTTTGCAGGGGATTCTGGGTAAGAGAATGATGGGGGACCCATGCAATCCATACCTCACTGGACTCCCCCGGGCGTCTAGTTTCCAGAAATGAGTGGGTTATGTAGGTTTCCCTAGATGGCCGCCGAGCCACTGACCAAAAACTCATGGGACCCCCCTTGCAAAACCAGGTTGGTTTGTGATAGGTAATTTTGATGTTACATCAATAGGTTTTGGGCCCTTCCCTGCTGCGGGTAGTTGGCCCACACATACAAGTGAGATACCATTTCTATTGGGATACTTGGAGAAATGCTGGGGGGTTGGAAATTTGTTGTTACTTTCCGCCGTGTGAAAATTTGGGCACAATAATGCGAGGAAAATGTCACAGTCACATTTTGAGGTTTGCAGGACATTGTGGGTAAGATAACTTGTTGGGATCCACAAGAGAGACATCAACATGCACTTCCATGGGTGTTTAGTTTACGACAAAAACTACAGTTGTGAGGTTATTCTTAAATGAAATGTACAGCTTGGCAGAGAGACAAAACAGAGAAAGATTACTGCACAGCTATCTATTCCTCAAGCACACACACACACTGGTTGGATTTGGCACGAGGGCGAGTGATGGTTCAGTATATGAAATTGTATTAACAAGAGATTTCACAAAAATGAAAATGCACTGTCAATAATTGAATGAACAAAAAACTGAACCAATGACTCGCAGCTCGTGAGCTGTAAAGCCACTTCAAGGCACAACCGCTTTACAGGCCATTCACACTCCTTTCATACATGATACACACAAGACCATTTACACCACCAGGCAAAAAACCAACACATTACAACATTCACAAAAAAGGACAAGGTACACCCTGCTTGACAAAAACAGAAAAGACACATTATTATGCACTACCACCAATTCCTCAAGCACACATACATACTGGTTGGATTTGGCATGAGGGTGAGTGATGGTTCAGTATATACAGTTGTATTAACCAGAGATTTCACAAAAATGAAATGCACTGTTAATTGAAAGGACGAGAAACTGAACCATTGACTCACAGCTCGTGAGCTGTAAAGCCACGACAAGGCACCAACCTCTTTACAGGCCATTCATACACCTTTCATACGTGTGACACATAAAAAACCATTCACAACGCCAGCCGCGGGCCCAGCACATTACAACACTTACACCAGCAGACAGCGCCATTCAAGGGCCCATCACTTTCACACACCCACATTCCTAACACAGCAACCACACCAGCTCCCGAATTATGTTGAGTGGCGTTTGGCTAGCAGTGTGTGTAGTGACCAGCAGCTAGTCACTACTCACACACTGCCAGCCAAGCGCCAGTCCACGCACACCGCCAGCCAAGCGCCAGTCCACGCACACCACACCGTCAGCCATGCGCCAGTCCACGCACTCCGCCAGCCAAGCACCAGTCCACGCACATCCCATCGCCAGCCAAGTGCAAGTCCACACACACCACCAGCCAAGAGCCAGTCCATGCACACCGCCAGCCAAGCACCAGTCCAAACACACCACCAGCCAAGTGCCAGTACAAACACACCGCCAGCCAAGCGCCAGTCCACGCACACTGCCAGCTAAGCACCAGTCCACACACACTGCCAGCCAAGCACCAGTCCACGCACACCACACCGCCAGCCAAGCACCAGTCCACACACACCGCCAGTCAAGTGCCAGTACACGCACACTGCCAGCCAAGCGCCAGTATAAACACACCGGCAGCCATGCGCCAGTCCACGCACACCGCCAGCCAAGCGCCAGTCCACGCACACCACACCGCCAGCCAAGCACCAGTCCACGCACACTGCCTGCCAAGCGCCAGTCCACGCACACCGCCAGCCAAGCGCCAGTACAAACACACCACCAGCCAAGCACCAGTCCATGCACACCGCCAGCCAAGCGCCAGTCCACGCACACCACACCGTCAGCCATGCGCCAGTCCATGCACACCACACCGCCAGCCAAGCGCCAGTCCACGCACACCGCCAGTCAAGTGCCAGTACAAACACACCACCAGCAAGTGCCAGTACCAACACACCGCCAGCCAAGCGCCAATCCAAACACACCGCCAGCCAAGCGCCAGACCACGCACACCGCCAGACAAGCATCACTCCACGCACACCACCATCACATTTAGGATTTTTTTTTATATAAATAAGAAAACACAAACAAATTGCAAATAGTTACAAATCTACGAACACAAAAACTGAAACTAAATACACTACACAAATGCCAACCTTGAAACTGAACAAAAAATATTAAACAATAGAGGCCAGGCAGTTCACTTTACCACTCATGGATGCTCCCAAAAATTATTTTGCGTGTGGTACATTCTAAAACAAGCAGGCACACACAGCCCAGGGTTAGAAGGACACTCGAACAGTACATACGAGTCTCCTTCCGCATACCTCTTTACCAACAGACTCTACATCTCCTACTGGGAAAGTCTTTTGAGGGTGTAGGAGGAATGTGATCAGGAAAGTGGCGATCTTTCAATCTAGCAACATCCTCCACCACTCCAACTCTAGGAACACTTGCCTGTTCCACTAAAACAAGGCTGCCTATTACAGACTCCTGAAACTTAGCAAAAGTCATCTTTGACTCAGGACAAGAATCCTGGAACACAACAAAAGCATTAAAGGTTGCCAAGTGGAAAAGATGGATAGCCAACTTCTTGTACTAAATGTAAGCCTTACGAAGAGCAGTGTAATGTTCCAACCTCTGATCTACTCTGTCAGCACCACCCATGTGCCTTTTATAGTCTAAAATGCACACAGGTTTGGGCGCTTCAGCAACCTGACCCCAAACAGTCACAGGTGCAGTGCTTTCATCATGGATGGTAGTTAGCATGCAGACATCTCTCCTGTCTGAAAACTTCACAGCTAGAAGCTCCTCGCAACGCAACACACTGCACTGTCCCTGCACAAGCTTTTGACAAACAAGTTCTTTTGAGAAACCTTTATGGTTGGAGCGGATTGTGCCACAAGCAACAGTGTCCTCTTTGGCCAATTCCCTGAACAACCGCACACCAGTGTAGAAGTTATCTACATAAAAATGGTGGCCTTTGTTAAAAAATCCTCTACCAAGTTCCCACACAATTTTCTCAGTCACTCCAAAAGTGGATGGACAACCAGGGGGGTTAATCCTGGATTCCTTACCGGTGTACACCCTGAAATTAGAGACATATCCAGTCCTATTGTCACACAGCATATACAGCTTAATTCCATAGCGTGACCTCTTACTAGGAATGTATTGCCTAAAAACCAAGCGGCCCTTGAACAACACCAAAGACTCATCCACTGCAATTTCTTACCCTGGAGCATAGATCTCAGAAAATCGATCAACAAAGTGATCAGTGACGGGCCGAATCTTAAAAAGACGGTCACAATCAGGGCGATCTCGTGGCAAAGCGAAACCATTATCGACAGACTACATCATCCGAAATAGAGGCATATACCTATCTCGACTCATGACTGCCAGAAATATAGCAGTTGCCATCAAGGGACTAGTAGACCGATATGAAGACATTGATGGCTTCCTTAGCAAGCCCATCAAAAAAGTTAAACCACAGAACTTCTTCATCTCTTCCAGATTTGTGGGAGTCCACCGGGTAGCTCTAGAGTGGGGCTTAAGGCTGGCACTGTTGTCCCTCAAAAACTGTTCGGCATACAAATTAGTCTGCTCAACAATCTCTGCCAAAAACACATCGTCCATAAACAACTGAAAAAAATGTATCACCAAAATGTTTTCAGTATTCACTCTACACCCTGGAACACCAGTAAAGTCTGGCAATGCTGGCTGCACCATGCCTGGGGCAACCCATAGGTCAGCACTTTCAACGGGAAGCCTTGCAGCCCCAGGCTGCAGCCCAGATGCCTCTTGCCATACTATACCAACGGGAAGCCTTGCAGCCCCAGGCTGCAGCCCAGATGCCTCTTGCCTCACTATACCAACGGGAAGTCTTGCAGCCCCAGGCTGCAGCCCAGATGCCTCTTGCCGCACTATCAGCACATCAATGTCCTCCTCTAACACAGGCACTTCATCCGCACTAAGAGTAGATTCATCCGCACTGAGAGTAGCTTCATCATCGGATGATGCCAAGTGAAGAGAAAACTCACTGCCTGAATCTTCCCCTCCCACCTCTGCCTCAGAATCAGAGTCAGTCTCTGGACCATGGTCAGAGGAAGAATCAAAAAGCATACCAACACCCTGCTGAGCAGTAATCCTGTGGCTAGCCATTATCCTTACTAAGAAAGGAGACTGCACAAACAAGTCAACAAACAACACTGTGCAAAATAACTAAGTAAAAAAATGTGGGCCTTTCTCACAAAGATCTATATACTCAAAAACTATACGATTCACTTACAAGAGACAGCTACACTCCCCAGCACCTACTCTGCAAAGACACAACAAAAATCAACGATATCCCACTAGAAAGAAAAAAAAACAATTACTCAAAAGACAACAAAATACACATCAAGCACAAATGCAAAATGTTTTAGACACTCAAAAAACAGAAGCCAAACATATTGGTATTATTAAACAATTTGCAAAAAACACATTCATGGAGAAAACTCATTTACATTGTGCAAAAAAAGTCTCTCACTAAACACATGCAACTACACAAACAGCAGAACCACCAGTAACGAAACCGCAACCTGCAACAGTCTACAGAGCAAAAGCCTTGAACTAGAACAAAAAGGGAGAAATAAAGCATTACAATTACAATTCACAAGAAATAAAAACTATTCACATTATAACACGCTATGTCACTACCCAAATGGGGGCAGAAAGGCCAAATAAACGGGCTGATCTGCCCCCGGGGGGCGCAGAATACACATAAACAAATATATGTCCCCTGGAAGCAACCAATTAATTTATTGTTAAATCCCCGACTCTAGTGGGTTTTTCTGCCCCCCCCCCCACCCGGGCCAGAAATGCAAAAAATATAGGTGATCTGTCCCGGGGGAGACAGAAAAGTCTTAAAAAAAGGGGTTACTTCCGATTTTTAAAAAAACAATTCCCTGGCTCTAGTGGCCTTTTCAGCACCCCCCCCCCCCCCCGGTCCACAATCAGCCAATCTGTCCCCAGGGGGGCAGAAATGTCTGAATTTAAATTTCCCCCATAGGAAGCGGCCCTTGCCCAAGGGGTCGCTTCCATTGCACACAAAAAGACATCCCTGGTGCACGATCACGACGCTGTGCGCGATCGTGCACCAGGAATGCCCTGCATTGAGATATCAGGGGAGAGGAAACACTGTTTCCTCTCCCCCAATGCCTCAAGGCATCCAGATTTGGCCCCCCAACCCCACCGGAGACCAAAACCTACCTCCTCCTCCGTGGACGCGCTGGAAACAAATGGTTTCCAGCGCGTCCAGCGCTTACTGATGACGTCATGGGGAAGCGTGGGGGGTCAGGGGTTGCAGCGGAAACTGCCATCCCCCTCTGTGGTGCCCACATCGATGCCCCGGGGGGAGCATCGGGGGCTGTGCTCAAGACAGAGCAGTTCCGTCATAAGCACAGCCCAACCGATGCTCATGACGGAACCGCTCAGTCATGATCATTGAAGGGGTTAATCTTCAACATTTGCAACTAGATTGGAAAGACTGAACATGCAATACTGTCTTTTACAGAGTTGAAAGTGTCTTCATAACTGTCATAGTGTCCAAGTAAACCTGATTCAGCACACCATGGCTTAAACAACTACAAAAGTGCTAGGAAGAATAACGTTCTTCTCTCCGGTGTTTGACAACTATGCATTCTGTGGTTAAATATATTTCCTTTTCTCTGTCTCACCAAACAACCATCATATCCAAATACTGCACGCCCCTTCTTCTTTGTTTTCAATTAGGTTACTTCTATATGTAGAGTGCTGATGTACTTCATAGAGACACATACTTTGAAGATAGGGACTACTTGTTGGGTAGCAAGGAATCCAACATGTTAGTTTTCAGAAAGTCTCAACTTTCTGGATAAAGATTCTGCAATGTATTGTATTTCAGGGAAATACTTTAATACTCTATTTTGTCTGAATGCAAGATCTAGGCTTACCCATGCTTTTCCTCTTGACTTGGAGAACAAACCAGCAAAGCTCAATTGGTCCAAGCACTCATACGATCCTATTTCTCTGTGGGAAAGCATATTCAAACTGAAACTGTACAATTTTGTTGATAAGACTCTTTTCTGCAGAAATCTCCTCCCACATCTCTTTCATCTCTGTCTTCTCTGATATTGATATATATGAAGTCACATAGCCAGCAACAGTGATAAATTTGTCTGCAATAAATTGTAGATCCGTATTTGCATTCCACGTCTTCAGAACCAAAGGGTTGTAGTCATTGTTATACTTTTAAGCATCTGTTCTTCTGAGGTTGTATATATTTTTAGGTGATTTCAGTGTCAGTGTATGTTTGACTACAGACAAAAAGCTGGTGACTCATCCTTCTGAGATGACAGGTCATGGGAATCCAAAACAGCATCAAGTGTAAAAATTTCCTTTGCATCTGTATTTTGTATGTCAGTACTTCTCACATTTATGAGTTTGAAACCGTAGAACCTGTTGTCTCAAACCCTTGTCAGCACCTTCTTTTGGGATGGCGCATATCGAATACTGTTGTATGAAAGAAAAGACAGACTCATCAGTGGTTTACTGCATAAGATAGTCCTGACAAGTCGCTCTCTAGCAATAGATGAATATATAGGGAATACACTGGCGAAAGCTAGCGTCCTCTGAATATAATCTAGTTGATCTGTACTCGGCTACTGGTATTTGTACAGACCGGTCATCATATCTACTACCTACTCCAGTGGGAAGCAGATGTGGAAACCAGCGAGCTTCTAAACTTTTCTCCCTCACACTCAAGGGAGCTCCTTTTCCTTCTTTCATTTGAAAGAGATCAATAGCATTACCAGTAATCTCTTTAAAATGCAGAGGATGGATACTGCAGTGTTCATGACTTTATTCTGATCTGGAACGATCCACCTTTCAAACTGACCTCTTGATAGTAATGTGTCATTCTCTATATTTGTAATATCTTGAGGAACTGCTCCATTGTTATAGTAAATGCTATTTTTCACCAGATATAATGTTGCTTTTTTTAACTTTAGTAACATACATTAACTCATGCCATGTTGTTTTATACTTGGTACGGACACCATTCCCTAGAATTGCAATCACTTCATCAGAATCTCTCTGCACCCCTATAGTTTAATTATTCTGCTTGAAATCTAATGGCAAGTGCACAAATCTACCTTTAAGACCTTTCTGGAGCTCAGTTGGAGGTAACTTCCCTGTCTTTGTCTCCATACGGGCTATAGCTTGGAATGGATGTATACATTATATATGAATTGATTCATAAACATTTCAATCTTGAAGTTCTTATGTGATGGGAGCTAATTCTACCTTGTTCTAGCTGGCATTTTATTATTTTCTAACTTATTAAAACAGTATTTACATATAATTTGTCATGTGGCGCAATCATAGCATTCCTCTACAAATAAATAGGCTTAAAATTCTCACCACTTATCTCTGTTGAATTCAGTTTTCGAAGTGAGAATAACATAACGAGTTTTATTTTTGTAGTGAGTGCGTCAACAACATATACAAACACAGTTTGGCTTCCCTCCACATTCTGTGTTAAACTTTCTAATCTCTTCTTGAAAGTTATCAACACTAATACCAATGTCCTGTTCCACTACACCTGCACATAGCAAATCCTCATTTTCCCAACATTCCTCTTCAGCACCAAAGAAACGAAACTGAACATCATCACAAACATTTTTTACCTCTGCTACTGTACCATGCAAAAGAGCTCTATTAATTAGTGCAGGAGTTTAAACATAGTAGGGCCTCCTAACTGAAGTTCACATTTTTGAGTGATATACAGCTTACATTCTCAAATGATGAAAGGTGCTTTGGCATGCTTTCTATGATAGACATGCGAGTGAGCGTCCCCCTAAATTAGTATACTTTCTTAGTTTGCATCGATTGAATCCTTGCAACATACCTATTTCCTGTTTCAAACTTCTATAGAGAAACATATGTAGGAAATATTTTAATGTATCAATAAATTGCTGCTGAACACTACAAATACTGGTACAGTTCCATTTACACAGAGACATGTCCACACCTTCCCTGTACCACTCCAGTTTTCACTTCCTCTCTTTTTGAAAAGGACTCCCATTTGTTTTATCTCATAACATCATCCAGACTCTTCAACTGCATGCACTAATGTTTTCTCTTGGAAGTAGCTTTCTTCATTAAAAAAAGGTTCAGTACTAGAAGTATGTCTCCATTCACTGCTGAAAACTTTACAAAAGTTAGTTCTATTGACAAGTCTTTTCTTTTGGGTTCTTCTCCTCATACACAACACTGTTGTATTCAGTATTATCATTCTGTTTAGAATCAAAATAAGTAGCTTCCTTTGAGAGTAAAGGCCTTATCGACTATACCTTCACTTCCTTTTGTTTGACTGCTTTTCTTCTTCTTTTATACTTCTTATTAGATTCTGAATTACTCTACTAATGAACATTCTAACATTGATTTCCTTAAACTGCCATTGACTTCTGGTTAAACTCTATCTTTTTTGTACAATTTTTTAGTGTTCATATCATGTACTTTTCCTCATTTCTTAGTTGATTTTAAACTTTGTTTTTTTCTATTTACTTCATTTAACTGTCTTTTCAGTTGTCCTCATACTACTTTAAGAAATGCTTTTGCTCTCTTACCAGCAGCTCTTTTCTCTTTCATGACTGTTTATGCATTCTGCCCCTTTATTTTTAGCTGTGATGAGATAGTATCCTTCCTTGTTTTTGTTTCTTTCTTCTCTGACTTTTTTGATGGCATTCTAACTGTGTATAGTTAACTAGAAATTGATACCTGAACCTTCCAACATAAACAATTGTCTTATTATGCAAAAGCTAACATTAGTCTATTATTTATCATGTTTCAGTCCATATTTTTTCTGTGTCATTGTATGTATTAGTCTCTAACTTGGTATAGTAACATGCCCATTACTGTATTTCTCTGTATCTTTCCATGTTTAAAGGATTACTTCTCTGGATGGGTGACTAGGGTTTGTTACTACTTGCCTGTATATCTAAGTGAGCGTCATAGTCCACCTATAGCTGTGACATGAGATGTTTAAGTAAGTGTGCCAGCATATGACTGTCTGTTTTAGTACGTCTTTGGCTCTCCAAATCTGTATGTAAGTGACTGAACTAATACCTCAGTGTCTGTGTTAGGGAATAGAGGGGTATGTAGGTGTGTCTGCAACTGCCTTTGATACTGCTGCATACATAAGTAGTTTCTGAGTATAAGAGTAAATGCATAAGTCCAACTATCATTGTCTGACTGGCTTTGAGACAGGCTCAATGCTTTGGAAATAAGTATACTAGTTGGATTATGGGTGGTAAACTCTATGTAGTGCTTGGCATAGGAGTCTGCAAGTGCACGAGAAACTTACAGAAGCTCAACAAGGACAACTGTCAATCTTTTAAGCACAAAGCACTGTGCTTTATAGCATATCTACAGCTTATCTCAGAGGTGAGTTATGTATGCTAAAATGTAGATTAAAGACATACCAAACAGCTTTTACATACTTTTACATACCAAGTCAAGCTGACAGTGAGAGTGCACAGACCGGGTCTGAGCTAGTAGGCCTGACCCATGTTTAAAGATTGCATATGGAACTACACTTAGCACTTTCTTTGCTAAAACACATATGATTCTGTGTTAGTTTAAAGAGTATGTTTTACCATCTAAGCACATACAAACCTGCCCTATAATATTCCAACACCTACCCTAAAGGGTATCTAAGACATAGCTGTCACGTTTTACAGGTTCATGCATAATGTACAACTACATTATATATTTTTTCCTTTCAATTCTGGGTCTTGTAGTCCTCTTTTAAAAGGAAACAAATAGCAATACAAATCCCAGAGTTTAAAGAAAAACATTATTTGTGAGCAGCACATCATGTATAAACATGCAAAGGTTTGCACATCGTTAAGTATAAGTTTAACTCTCAGTAAACTGTTTTGATTTTAGCAATTAGAGCATGCAGTAAAACAGCGCATGTACAATATTCAGTTACAGGGCACACATTGAGAACTACGTTTTCCCTCAGCTACTCTGCATCTCAGACAAATTGTTACATACTCTTACTCACCTATTGATAAATATATAAAAGCACTCACAATACCACTCATAGATCATCTCACGTAGTTTCAATCCTTTTCTATATATTTCATGCTCTCTTTTAACAACCTCACATGCACATATACCTCTTAATCACATTTTTCTCAAAATTAAATGTAAATCACGTATATGAAAATTGAGTTTATTGGTGAAAACTTTTTTTGCTCTTATTAGATAGATTCAATACTCTCAGGAATTGTGAAAACTAAGCATAAGAATGGCACACCAATCTCATACAAAGCAACCAGTAATGGCAACTTTGCACTCTCTGATACTTTGGAAGGCAGCCAGTAAAAGCATATCTTTCATATTTTAGTTTTGTAACTCCGCTAGTGTGTGTTAACCCTTTCATGCACTTTCTAAAAGAAGCCCAATATGATTGATTATTTGTGCATATTCGCGAGTCATTCCCGATTGTCGCAATGAATTTGCAAATAAAAGAGAGTGCAAAAACATATTTCGCTTCCTAGTTTTATCACTTTAAATGTTCAGAACTCTTTATTAGCAACCCCTGATTAGGAAATTAAACCCTCATTGAGCAACAATGATTCTAAACACCTCTAATTTAAAAAAAACAGACAACTCCCTCTTCAACACCCTTCCCAAATACACTCTTAGCACACTCTTCATAGCAACCCACTAGAACCAGTAGGTCACAAGTTTGTGGCACATTCTAGAAGTATCATACTAGTTGCATAATGAGCTGCAGCAGGTGTGGGTTATTGTAAATAATAAAAAGCATATCCAAGTCTGCATTAAACTTTTTATTTTTACCAGAGCTAATCATAGATCTAGTTATGTGTCCTTTCAAGACACTACCTAATTTTATTCACCTGCATATTCACAGCATTCAATCAACTATGTTTTTTTTTTAAACTAGCAGCACACATCCATTGTAACTGCCTTTCATTTTGAAAACTGTCTCTTTCAGCCTCAGCCTTCATCTGGCTGAAACTGCTGCTTCACTTCAGCATGTTTAGAGTGTAGATTGTGGGCTACAGCTACCTGTTTTTTGGCTCGAGAGTCTGCTAGAAGGAGTGATATTTACAGAGATTTGGGGTTGCCTAATGTGGACATTAGTAGGTTTGGCCAGAGAGGGTTCAAGTGGCATCAATTGCTGCCTTTGGTTAAAAGCATTGTAGATTACCAACCCACCGACCTCATGATTGTGCACTGTAGTTGCAAAGACCTAGGCTCACTGCTTTGGGTAGTACTGCAAATCCTAATTAATTATATATATGTACAATTAATGGCAATTTTCTTTACATTGTCTTGGTGTACACCAATATATACCAAACGCAGAAATGGAAGTGGTCAAATGATTTCTGTCCACAGATTGTTAAAGCCAGGAAACATTTTAATAAAACTGTTTTTGCATTCCTCCGAGACCATAACATGGGTCCTACCTACAATAACAGCATGCGTTTTGAAATGCATGAACGCTATTGAAGTGATGAAATTCACTTCACAGACAAAGGCAACAGGGTGTTTCTCTACAAACCCAAGCTCTACATCCTGTCTTATGTGTAGCTGTCACATGGTCACAATGAATACAAAGGTTATTCTCAGAGCCACCCATTGTCCAAAATGTTGTTCATTTCATTATAAATATCTTATTTCCAAAATTTTGAAATATTCATGACAAAGTTATGAATATGCACAACAAAAACAGACATTCAATAGACACCAACACATTCAATAATTCATAGCTGTCTAAGTGTATCACACTGGGTACATCACTATTTAAAAAACTCGAAAAAAACATGTATGAGTCTCTGAGTGTGTTTTTGAGTGTGAGTATGAGTGTTTGTGTGTGTCTATCAGTGGGTGCATAACTGTCAGAGAAGTTCTGCCAGAGGATGCATGAGAGTATCTGAGTGAGTCTGTGAATGAGTGCATGAGTCTCTGAGTTAATCTGTGAGTGGGTTTGGGAGTGTCTGAGTGGGTCTGTGATGGGTGAATGAGTTTCTGAGTGGGTCTGTGGGTGGGTGCATCAGTTTCCAGGTATGTGAGTGGATACATGAGTCTTTGTGTCGGTCTGTGACTGGGTGTGAGTCTCTGAGTGGGTCTGTGAGTGAGTTCATGTCTCTGAGTTGGTCAGTAAGTGAACTCATGAGTGTCTGAGTGGGTCTGTCAATGAGTGTGTGACTGTCTGAGTGGGTGTATGAGTGGGTACATGAGACTCTGAGTGGGTCTGCGACTGGGCATGAGTCATGTGTGAGTATCTGAATGGGGTCTGTGAGTGGGTTTCTAAGTGAGTCTGTGAGTGGGTGCATGAGTATCTGAGTGGGTCTGTGTATGGGTGTGAGTGTCTGAGAGGATATGTGAATGGGTGTGTAGGTCTCAGAGGGACTCTGTGAGTGGGTATAGAAGTGTCTGATTGGGTCTGTGAATGCATGCATTACTATCTGACTGGGTCTATGAGCAACTGTATGTATATTTGAGTGCATCTGTGAGAGGGTGCATGAGATTGTGAGTGGGTGTGTGAGTGGGTGCATGAGCCTCTGAGTGGGTGCATGAGTGTCTGAGTGGGCCTGTGAGTGGGAGTGTTAGAATCCGGGTTCTCTGGTTGGCACAGGTAGGTACCTGTGACAAGCAGGGAACCTTTCCTCTAGTCAGGGTAAGGGGTTACACTCCTAAAATAACCCCTGCTCACCCTCTAGGTAGCTTGGCGCGAGCAGACAACGCTTATCTCAGCGCGTTATAGGTTAAGCATTTGTGAACACATACAGTAACCAAGTGACAACACTACAAATGGACACCGCACAGGTATTTATATTAAAAATAAGGATTCTTTATAGAGGATTATCACAAGACCATTAAACGATTAAAAATACACTATACGGTTGCTTAGTTGGTAGAAGATTGCTTAGTTTCTCTTAAGTTCTTAAATGCGACACTTTAAGTCAATGTACCTTAGATGCGACACGCAGGGCAACGAAAGTGTTGCAGCGATGCAGATATGTTGAAGTTCTTGGTGCAAAAGAAATAAAGACGGGATCTTCCAGATGCGTTACGCTTCTCCGATGTTGCGAGAAGGCTTGACTCGATGCGTCAGCTACGGCGGCGTCACCTTTGGCGAGATGCGACGACAGCAGCCTTGGCAGCGGCACTCTTCTCCGATGTTGCGAGACGCTTCCGCTCGATGCGATGCTGCAGCGGCGACACCCCTTTCTGTGCGATGCGACGACAGCGGCTCCGACGGCGGCACGCTTCTCCGTGGATGCGAGGCGCTTTTCTGGATGCGGTGCAATGCGACAACTACGATGGCTGCGATGGCGACACGCTTCCTCCTCGATGCGAGACTATTCTCTCGATGCGGTGCAATGCGACAGCTACGATGGCTGCGATGGGGACACGCTTCTTCGGCGTTGCGAGACCCTTCCGGAATGATGCGAGATGCTTCCGCTCGAAGCGATGCTGCAGCGGCGACACTCTCTGCGAGATGCGACGGCAACAGCTCCGACGGCGGCACGCTTCTCATCCTGGCGTCGCGCTCCCAGCTCCTTGCGACACACAGTCCCTCAGAAGGCCCAACAACAGCAGCAGGCACTTCCAAAAGACTCTGGGGAGCTGGGGGTGAAGTCCACTGGTCCTGGGACTTTGTTCAGGGGGCAAGCTCAGTTCAAGCCCTTGGAGATCTTTTCAAAGCACAAGTTGAAGCAAAGTCTTTAGTAGTCTTTCTCCTCTCCTTCAGCAGCAAGGCAACCACTGCAGGCCAATCCCCCAGGTCAGGGACAGTACTCCTCCTACAGCTTTCCCAGTTCCTTCTCCTCTGGCAGAGGTTCTTCTTGTTTCAGCAGGATCTAATTTCTTGGGAGCAGGGTCCCAATACTTACACCCCTAATTCCTTTGTTCCTCTGGGGTAGAGGGGCCTTTGCCCAGTCCAAACCAGTTCTTGAGCACTCTGTTGACATGACTCTGCCTTTCTATTCAGGGTGCAGGGCAGAGACATCAGCCGCTCCACAGGGGGTGGAGCCAGCATTGTGGTAGCAGAGCACAACCCTATTCAGAGCCCAGGTGCACTCCTCCCACCCATCTGGCTGTCAATCTTCCTATTCACCACCATGCTACCTAGCCCTGCCCCTCTGGGTTTCCCCAGCCCTGTCACTCACACAACCAGACAGGCAGATACACATCATAGCAGAGGCGGGCGGAAATGGTCAGGCAAGTAAATACCAACTTTCTAAAAGTGGTATTTGCAAACACAGAATATTAAAATAAACTTTACTAAAAGATGTATTTTATTATTCTGAGTTCAGGCATACTAAACTCGAATTTCTACCATGTTCTCTGGGTCTGTTAGGATCATAGAATGTAACAATTCTAACAGCCCATTCTGGCCTATGGAGAACAGGTAGCCTTACAATAGTGAATCACGAAAATGGCTGTAATTCACTATTAAGACATGCCACACACATCAGGGCTTGTCCTACCTTATGCTTACAATGCACCCTGCCCTTGGGCCTACCATAGGGGTGACTAATATGAAGTTAAGGGAAGGTTTAGGGACTGGGTGCACTTGCCCAGTCAGCATGACAGTACCAGACTGCACGCAGGTTCTGCAATGGCAGACCCTAGATACATTTTACCAGGCCGCTTCTGTGGGTGGCACAACCAGTGCTGCAAGCCCACCAGCAGCATTTGTATTTACAAGCCCTGGGCACTCCTGGTGCACTTTACTGGGGTCTGACAGTAAACCAAATAAGCCAATCATGGAATCCAACCAACATATACATTTTAAATAGGGAGCACTTGCACTGTGGCACTGGTTGGCAGTGGCACAGTGCTCTGAGCAGCTAACACCAGCAAAACACATGAGGCACAGCGACAAAAAGTTGAAGGAAGACTCACGCCAAGGTGCCAGGTCTAACACGTGTCCCCTCCAGCTGAAAAGTGGGGAGAACTACCCTACCCCAGGGAGTTCCTCATCACTAAGGCGGAAAAATCTGGACAGACCGTCAGAATTGGCGTGATCTGTACCAGGGCGATGTTCCACTGTGAAATCCATACCCTGTAGGGAAATGGACTACCTCAACAGCTTTGGATTCTCACCCCTCAAATGCATCAACCATCTGAGGGGCCTGTGGTCTGTCTGAACCCGGAAGTGAGACCCAAACAGGTAGGGTCTTAGCTTCTTCAGTGCCCAGACCACAGCAAATGCCTCACGCTCAATAGCACTCCATTTCTGTTCCCGTGGTAGTAACCTCCTGCTAATAAAGGCTACAGGTTGATCTAGGCCCTCTTCATTAATCTGTGAAAGAACAGCCCCCACACCATGCTCTGAAGCGTCTGTCTGAACGAAAAACTCTTTGGAGAAGTTGGGAGCCAACAGCACGGGCGCCGTGCACATAGCAGCTTTCAGGGCCTCAAAAGATTTCTGACAGGTGTCAGTCCAGATCACCTTTCTGAACTGCTTCCTTGAAGTCAGCGCTGTCAAGGGGACAACAATGTTGCCATACCCCTTTGCAAACCTCCTGTAGTACCCGGTGAGACCTAGGAAGGCTCTCACCTCTGTCTGGGTTTTGGGTGACTCCCAATTCAGGATGGTTTCTATCTTGGGTTGTAGGGGTGCCACCTTGGCACTCCCAACTTGGTGCCCCAAGTACACCACTGAACCCTGCCCGATCTGGCACTTACTCGCCTTGATCGTGAGGCCTGCCCTCCGCAGCGCCATCAACAGGTGTTCCTCCCACGTGGATCTAAACACTGCGATGTCATCCAGGTAGGCTGCACTGAACTAATCCAGCCCAACCAACACCTGGTTGACCAACCTCAGGAAGGTGGCAGGGGCATTTTTCACCCCAAAGGGCATAACCCGGAACTGGTAATGCCCATCAGGGGTGGAAAATGCTGACCTCTCTTTGGCCCCCTCGGTCAAGGCGATCTGCCAATACCCAGACATTAGATCAAACGTACTGAGGTAGTTGGCAGCCCCTACCCGATCTATGAGCCCATCAGCTCTAGGGATGGGGTGTGCGTCAGTCCTAGTGACCAAATTGAGTCCTCTGTAGTCCACACAGAACCGGAGTTCGGGTGTGGCTCCCGGCGCTGCATCCTTTGAGACCAAGACCACGGGGCTGGCCCAAGGACTGCTTGAGGACTCAATTACCCCAAGGGCAAACATCTTGGAGACCTCCTCCTTGATGCAGGCCCTTACCCTGTCAGTTACCCTGTAGGCCTTGTGCCTCACAGGTGTACTATCCACAGTGTCCACATCATGGACGCACCACTCAGTGACACCAGGAACCAGGGAAAACAGGTCAAAAAATTGTCCCAGCAGCTGGCGACAATCATTCTGTTGCTCAGGGGTCAGGGCGGAAGAGAGGATGACACCATTCACTGACCCATCCTGCTCCTTGACTGACAGGAGGTCAGGAAGAGGCTCGGTCTCCTCCTCCATCCCAGCATCTGTCGCTAAGAGCATGCCCACTTGGGACCTGTCCAAGTGGGGCTTGAGGCGGTTGACATGTAGGACCCTTAAGGGGTTCCTAGGAGACTATAGGTCCACCAAGTAGGTAACAGGACTCTTGCGCTCCACACCCTCAAAGGGACCGGTCCACTTATCCTGGAGCGCACAGGGCTCCACGGGGGCCAAGACCCATACCTTCTGTCCAGGCTGAAGCTCTACCAGAGTGGCTTTCTGGTCGTACCAGCGCTTCATCTCCTCCTGGCTGGCTTCCAGGTTTGCCTCAGCAAGTTCCCTGAAACGCCTAGTCTGGTTTCTGAAGGCCAGCATGTAGCTATATACATTCTGGGGAGGTTTCCTGGGAGATTGCTCCCAGCCTTCCTTGACCAGACTTAGAGGTCCTCTCACTGGGTGTCCGTACAGAAGCTCAAAGGGACTGAACCCTAGAGACTTCTGTGGCACCTCTCTGTAAGCAAAGAGAAGGCATGGTAAGAGGACGTCCCACTTACGCCTCATGGGCTCCTCAAGACCCATTATCATGCCCTTTAGGGTTCGGTTGAATCTCTCAACCAACCCGTTTCCTTGGGGATGGTAAGGTGTGGTGAACTTGTAGGTTACACCACACTCTTGCCAAAGGGATTTCATATACTTAGATATGAAATTGGTACCTCGGTCAGACACCACCTCTAGAGGGAATCCCACTCAAGAGAAAATTCCCATCAGCGCACGTCCCACCACGGGGGCCGTCACTGTCCTCAGAGGGATGGCTTCCGGGTACCGGGTGGCATGGTCCACCATGACTAGGATGAACCTATTGCCCATCGCTGTCCTGGGGTCCAGTGGCCCTACAATGTCAATCCCCACTCGCTGGAATGGGGTACCAACCACAGGAAATGGTTGGAGTGGAGCCTTCTGCTTCCTTCCACTCTTCCCACTTGCCTGGCAAGTTTGGCATGTTCTGCAGTGAGTGTCTGAACTCCTGCGCATTTGGGGCCAAAAGAAGTGGGTGACAAGCCTTTCAAAGGTCTTGTCCTGCCCCAAATGTCCTGCTAATGGCACATCGTGAGCCAGCCCCAGTAGGAAGGCTCTGAAGCGCTGGGGTACCACCAGCAGATGGGCTGACCCAGGCTCAGCAACCTTAGGCTCAGAATACAGGAGGTCGTTCTCCCAGTAAATGAAGTGTGTTCCAGACTGATAACCGTTGGCCTGGTCTGCAGCCTGCTGCCGCATACCCACAAGAGAAGGGCATTCTTTCTGCTCCCTGCAGAATTCCTCCCTGGAGGGTCCTCCTTCTTGCTGCCAATGGGTCAGCTCAGGCAGGTCCCCCAGTTCAGCTATCTGTTCCCCTGTAGGTTCCAGGGCACCCCCTCAAGGTCTGCTTCCTCCTGGACCGTGGGAACTTCAGGAGCCGGTTTCCCATGCCTCCTGCTCCTTCTCTTTAAGGCCGGTCCCTGGGCCTCCCTCTCAGGCTCAAGGACCTCTTGAGTACCTCTACTGGTTGCCATGGACCGTGCGGTGACACACGCCCAATCCGGCATACCCAACATCTCCAGGTGAGCACTCCGCTCCACGTTAGCCCAAGGTGAGCTCTCCAAGTCGTTCCCTAACAGACAGTCTACAGGCATGGCGGGCCTCACAGCTACCTGGAGAGTACCAGAGACCCCCCCACTGAAAGGGAACCTGAGTCACTGGGCAGTGACTCTCGGTGTTGTCGGCGGCAACAACCGGATAGAATGCTCCTGGGACAACCTGCTCCTGAGACACCAGGTGGCGCTTGACAGCCGTCACACTGGCTCCTGTGTCTCTGAGAGCTTCAACCCTATGGCCATTTATGGTTACCCACAGCCTGTATTTTTTAGTGTTCTCAGGCAGCTGGGTTTGGAGAACCACTTCACAGTCTCCTAATGAGACAAGGGACATCTCTGAGGGACCCCACCCACCTTGGACTCCCATCTCCTCCCCCAGGGCTACACTAGTCACCTGCCGGGAGGGAGCACCAGTGGGTGCTGGTTTACCAAACAATGGACACTTCACATCAGAGGCAAAATGCCCCATGTTACCACACTTGTAACATCTGATGGGCCCCTTCTGAACAGGTGTACCTGTTGGGGCCCCGGTTGGCTTCTGTGGTGGGGGAGGCTGAGAACCTTTCCCTTGGTTCCCTTGGGGATTACTTTGGGGCCTCTTCTGGAACTCCCTCTGTTTACCCTTGTCCCCCCCACTCTTCTGCTGGGGACCCTGCCCACCTTTGGCAGAATCTCCCACCTGACCCTTGTGGACCCTGGTACTGACCCAGCGGTCCGCCTCCTCAGCAAGCTTCCTAGGGTTAGTCAGCCTACTATCAATCAGGTGCTGGCGTAGCTCAGGAAAACAATTACTAGACAAGTGCTCCCATGCCATTAAATCAAGAAGCCCTTGAAAATCATTAACTTTGCTACCCTTCACCCAACCATCCAGTGCTCTGCAAAAAAAAGTCACATACTCAACATACGTACTGTTTGGAATCTTGGTGCAACCCCTGAACCTTTGCCTATACAACTCAGGGGTCAACCCATACCTAGACATCAAAGCAGCCTTCATATGGGGATAGGAATTATAATCATCTGAAGGCAAATCCAGCAGTGTATCCCGCCCCTCACTAAGGAACCGTCCCCACAACCCCGCTCCCCAATCCTTCTCAGGGACCCGGTGGGAAGACATGGCTACCTCATAGGCCTTAAACCACTGCCCTATGTCATCATTCTTGAAGAATTCCTTAACCACATCCTTGGGTATGTACACCCTTGATTCTGTCTGCACTGACGATGTTCTGCCACCAGAGGGAGTAGACTCTAAACTCTTAGCTTTCAGATCTAATTCCCTCAACTTTGTTTCATGCTCCAGTTGTATTTTTCTCTCTTCCAGAGCCAGCTTTTTGCTCTCTAGCTCCAGCTGCCCATTCAATTTGAGCTTTGCCATTTCCATTTCGTGCATCCTACCCTCTCTTCTATCTGCCAGCTCCTCTGGAGATATACTTTTCCTAGAAACACTGCTACCAGCAGAGGAAGGGCTTCTCCTTCCTCCTGAGCCCACTGGTCCAACCAGTTGTTCATCTGCATTATCATCATCAGTGGCCTTCCTTGCTTCTACCCAGGCCCTCAGCACCTTGTAGAGCTGTATCTTGTTTTTACATCCAGTTGTAGAAACATTATACTTCTTGCAAAAGAACTTTAGCTGCCTGGCAGTGTAATTATCTATTTTCTCTTCTTCCCATTTAAATTCATTATCAACAGAGACTATGGATGCTGCTTTCTCCACCATGGTAAAGCTTGGCAGTGCTCAAAAATAGACAGTCCCAAAAGAAATCTACCAACAAGTATTGGTTGCGTTTAAGGTCTGCACTCACAAAGTAGTGTTCACCAATCACTGTACATGAGTTACAAATGCAAATACAGAATCCTCACCGCTGACCACCAATGTTAGAATCCGGGTTCTCTGGTTGGCACAGGTAGGTACCTGTGACAAGCAGGGAACATTTCCTCTAGTCAGGGTAAGGGGTTACACTCCTAAAATAACCCCTGCTCACCCTCTAGGTAGCTTGGCGCAAGCAGACAAGGCTTATCTCAGAGCGTTATAGGTTAAGCATTTGTGAACACATACAGTAACCAAGTGACAACACTACAAATGGACACCACACAGGTATTTATATTAAAAATAAGGATTCTTTATAGAGGATTATCACAAGACCATTAAACGATTAAAAATACACAATACGGTTGCTTAGTTGGTAGAAGATTGCTTAGTTTCTCTTAAAGTTCTTAAATGAGACACTTTAAGTCAATGTACCTTAGATGCGACACGCAGGGCAACGAAAGTGTTGCAGCGATGCAGATGCGTTGAAGTTCTTGGTGCAAAAGAAATAAAGACGGGATCTTCCAGATGCGTTACGCTTCTCCGATGTTGCGAGAAGGCTCGACTCGATGCGTCAGCTACGGCGGCGTCACCTTTGGCGAGATGCGACGACAGCGGCCTTGGCAGCGGCACTCTTCTCCGACGTTGCGAGACACTTCCGCTTGATGCGATGCTGCAGCGGCGACACCCCTTTGTGTGGGATGCGACGACAGCGGCTCCGACGGCGGCACGCTTCTCCGTGGATGCGAGGCACTTTTTTGGATGCGGTGCAATGCGACAACTACGATGGCTGCGATGGCGACACGCTTCCTCCTTGATGCGAGACTCTTCTCTCGATGCGGTGCAATGCGACAGCTACGATGGCTGCGATGGCGACACGCTTCTTCGGTGTTGCGAGACCCTTCCAGAATGATGCGAGAGGCTTCCGCTCGATGCGATGCTGCAGCAGCGACACTCTCTGCGAGATGCGACGGCAACAGCTCCGACGGCGGCACGCTTCTCTTCCTGGCGTCGCGCTCCCAGCTCCTTGCAACATGCAGTCCCTCAGAAGGCCCAACAACAGCAGCAGGCACTTCCAAAAGACTCTGGGGAGCTGGGGGTGAAGTCCACTGGTCCTGGGACTTCGTTCAGGGGGCAAGCTCAGTTCAAGCCCTTGGAGATCTTTTCAAAGCACAAGTTGAAGCAAAGTCTTTAGTAGTCTTTCTCCTCTCCTTCAGCAGCAAGGCAACCACTGCAGGCCAATCTCCCAGGTCGGGGACAGTACTCCTCCTACAGCTTTCCCAGTTCCTTCTCCTCTGGCAGAGGTTCTTCTTGTTTCAGCAGGATCTAATTTCTTGGGAGCAGGGTCCCAATACTTATACCCCTAATTCCTTTGTTCCTCTGGGGTAGAGGGGCCTTTGCCCAGTCCAAACCAGTTCTTGAGCACTCTGTTGATATGACTCTGCCTTTCTATTCAGGGTGCAGGGCAGAGACATCAGCCGCTCCACAGGGGGTGGAGCCAGCATTGTGGTAGCAGAGTACAACCCTATTCAGAGCCCAGGTGCACTCCTCCCACCCATCTGGCTTCCAATCTTCCTATTCACCACCAGGCTACCTAGCCCTGTCCCTCTGGGTTTCCCCAGCCCTGTCACTCACACAACCAGACAGGCAGATACACATCATAGCAGAGGCGGGCTGAAATGGTCAGGCAAGCAAATACCAACTTTCTAAAAGTGGTATTTGCAAACACAGAATATTAAAATAAACTTTACTAAAAGATGTATTTTATTATTCTGAGTTCAGGCATACTAAACTCGAATTTCTACCATGTTCTCTGGGTCTGTTAGGATCATAGAATGTAACAATTCTAACAGCCCATTCTGGCCTATGGAGAACAGGTAGCTTTACAATAGTGAAAAACGAAAATGGCTGTAATTCACTATTACGACATGCCACACACAGCAGGGCTTGTCCTACCTTATGCTTACAATGCACCCTGCCCTTGGGCCTACCATAGGGGTGACTAATATGAAGTTAAGGGAAGGTTTAGGGACTGGGAAGTGGGTGCACTTGCCCAGTCAGCATGACAGTACCAGACTGCATGCAGGTTCTGCAATGGCAGACCCCAGATACATTTTACCAGGCCGCTTCTGTGGGTGGCACAACCAGTGCTGCAAGCCCACCAGCAGCATTTGTATTTACAAGCCCTGGTCACTCCTGGTGCACTTTACTGGGGTCTGACAGTAAACCAAATAAACCAATCATGGAATCCAACCAACATATACATTTTAAATAGGGAGCACTTGCACTGTGGCACTGGTTGGCAGTGGCACAGTGCTCTGAGCAGCTAACACCAGCAAAACACAGGAGGCACAGCGACAAAAAGTGGAAGGGAGACTCACGCCAAGGTGCCAGGTCTAACAGGGAGCATGCGTCTCTGAGTAGGTGTATGAGTGTCTGTGTGGGTCTATGAAGGGGTGCATGTCGGTTTTTCTTTTGCTGTCCAGATCACCGCCCCTTCTATCTACACTGATTTTTTCCAGAATGTACCATTTAAATTGCTCACAATCATGATTCAGTTTGGAGAAATGGTCCACTAGGGGGGTATTAGTTTTCTTAGTTCTTATTGCCGATTTATGTTCAAGTAGCCGGACATGTAGTTCCCTACCTGTTTCACCGACATAACCTAGTCCACACGGACACGAGAACAGTGGATGATGTGTCATCTAAACATAATAGAAAATGGTTTAAACACATGAGAAGATTGCATGAAAATAGTGGCCAATCAATAAACAGAAGGCAGTGTAGAACTATATATGTTTCATGCACAGCAGTTAGTTCCTGCGATGGGGGATCAGACATTAGGTAGGCTGTGAAATCAGACACAAATTTATAAGCGTTGGCTAGAATTAATGGGAGAGTTCAGTATCTAGTGCAGTTGCCTCCCACTAGCGATTCGGGTGGCTATGAGACAGCGAATAGAAATTAGACATGTATTAAAGTATACTAGTGGGTATAAATTGATAAATTCTGCGAGTAAAATCTAGCAGTATTGGCCATACTCATGAATGTACTGCAATTAATTGTATGGGATCCCTTGAAACCCTGCTTGAATGAGATGTATGTATACAAACAAACAAAGTTGTACTTGTACAAACAAATAAAGCTGGTGCCATCATTCACAAAAATGTATGGGATCCCTTAAGACCCTTTTTCAATCAGATGTACGCATACAAACCAATAAAGTTGTATTTCATATAAACAAAAAAAGCTGCTGCTAAAAACCCATGAAAACCATGTTGTTAGTTTCCGGGTTAGGAGTGGCAGATCAGCACATGTTGTTAGTTTCCGGGTTAGGAGTGGCAGATCAGCACAAGTAGTGCATGAGGGCCATGTGGTCTGTAGGAACCAATGAGAGACCGCGAAACAGTATTTAAATGAGGACAATGTAGCAGTCTCCCATTCACATTTTCCAAAAGAACAAAGCAGGACTGGGAATCCCTGAGCTAATAAGGTATGAAAGGAAGGCTATAAAATAGATGAAATAGACATATGAGCAGCCTATTTAAATGAATTCCCTGGCACATATATTTATGGGTGTAATATAATGGGGGTGTTTCTTTATTTTAGAGCGCAATGTAAGCGCATCGTCAGGTGAGGAGGTGTATGTACTAAAAGCCCCTCTACCTTGGGCCTCATATGCGGACCCCTTGGACACAAAATTAGAAATCTGAGGTTCCGGATTGAACCGTTCAAAAATATACGGCAGTAGGGAAACGGGGATTATTCAAGACTGTTTAAGAAGGTATGACATAAAAGACATAAGAGGAGATGTACTGCAGTGTGTTTAGTTAGATTATATAGCAGACATCCTCTTGTACTGCAATAGTAATATAAAAAATACTCTCTATTAATCAGAGGGGCCAGTAAATAGACCATTCTTCGAGTCTGCAAAAAAAGTACAAGAATAAGTGCAAATATCAACTCCCTTTCATTCATGTGAGAATAAAGAGAACGCCTTTGAGGCATACAAATGAATTTAGTGATCTATATAGGTATCTCCCAAATTGAGTTTGATGACGAAGATATGCGAACAGCAATGTAGGCACATTGTGCCATTAGTGGTCTATATTACCCCAGATGAATGGGTTATTAGCAGCAGGGAGAGTGTAATACCGTAGGTGTATTCATTTGTTATACAACGGGTGACTGTGGAGTTTTTTTGGACCCATAAACTGTACACAAATGTGGGGTAGCTTAAGAAGTGCTTTAGCAAAAAAACATTTCCCTATTTCCTTTTTTGAAGGTTGTAAGCAGGAGTAATGTGATGCTCTGAAGGGACAAGCTGTAAATATCCTTATAAAATGTTGATATACAGTGTAGATAATTGGAGAAATATATTTGATGTAAATAACATGGGCATATCGTATAAGGAGATTAAATTGAGCCGTAACACATGTGAGTATGTGTAAAACAAATCATAGAATTATGAGTTGTGTTAGTAGAATGTCATTGTAAATTTATGTATAGTAGAACTATTTTAAGGTTTTTAAATACATATTTCTTTATACACTTGTTTGTACAGGGTATAACAATCAAATATACCACAAAGAAAAGTGAACATAATGACTCTCTTGATAAAGATGGAATAACCAGATACCCATCGAAACGCGTCAACACATTTCTATACATTATCCCGAGGACAATTTGGCCTGTAGATACAAAATAGAGTATATGTATCCAGCCTAATCTTGCTAAAATTATTCCCAGGGAATTGTTGAGATAAAAGACAAAGGTGCACATGCATCAACAAAACCAAAAGCGATTCCTTAATAGCGATAAATGAGGAATCGGTATCAAGGAATCGCTTTTCACAATGCATCAACAGATTCGGTAAAAAATAGCGATTCCTTAAAAATCGCTATCTTTTACCGAAAATACAATTGCGAGTATAGCAAACACCGATTAGGCAAATGCGAAATCGGTATCACCGAATTAGCTATTAGCAATTTCGGTATTTGCGAAATCGGTATTAGCGAAATCGGTATTAGCGAAAACGTAAATGAACGGGTCGCACAGGGAACGGTATTATGACATCACCACCAGGAAATACTGCAGCCCCACCCTCATTCCCTCGCCAGAGGAGCTGACAGGAGCAGGTACTGGAGACTGCCTGAGCCCAGTGAAGCAATACTGACAGGACTACCACCCTACACACCCAGGATGGAGAAAGAAGCACCATCCAGCGCTGAAGCTGCACGCAAGAGAAAGCGCAAGTTCTCCGACCGGGAGCTGGAGCACCTGATCGAGGGGGTGAGCAGCAAACACGATCGGCTGTTTGGGAAGCTGTCCCTAAAGGTGCCAGAGGCAGAGAAGCGGCGCATATGGCTGCACATCCGAGAGCGCGTCAATGCGGTGGGAGTGACGCCCTGCAGCATTGACGATCTACAAAAACGGTGGTACGACCTCAGAAAGCGGGCCAAGGAGAGGATTGCTGAGAGGCTCACGGAGGCAAACAGAACAGGAGGCGGCCCATCAACTGTGCAAGCCAACACTGCCCTGGAGGAGCTGGTGGAAGGGACCATCGAGCATGAGGCCGTCGTGGGAGTCACACAGATGGACACCTCCGGCGCAGCCACAAGTGCCCAAGGTAAGATGCATGCCTGTGCCCATACCCAGCATTGCCTAAAACCATTCCCAACCCCCAAGCCCAATCACAGTGTGCCTGCAGATTTGCCCCACACAACTTCACTCATAACAGTAGTGCATCATGGGAGTTGTAGTCGTGTCAGCCCGGAGTGCATGCACAGAAAGCAATAACAGTATATTACACTACATCAGTAGAAGCTAGAAATAGACAGTTTATTAAGGGAAGCATAGAGGGACATGTATGTTTAAAATACTACTTAGTTGTAACTATCCCACTAACCATGCACTGTTTCACACACAGATGCATCTCCTGGTGATTCCGACGACAGCGGCCGGCTGATCATTTCAGAGACACCAGCCGATTCGGACGTGGATACGCCGCAAGAGACGCAATTACCACCTCCACCAGCAACCACACCACCACCACCACCACCACCACCACCATCACCACCAGCACCAGCACCAGCAACACCTGCTGGTGCACCAACTGCAACAAAAGAGCGGAGACGCAGGACACGGGTCCCACCCATGCAGGTGATGGATGCATGTCAGACACCTGCAACACCATCGGGCCAAAGTCTGAGAATCGTCCCACCGCCTGCAGCACCACCAGCACGTGTCCGACTCCCACTGCGCCGCAGGTCCCTGTGCAGTACACAAAGCGTAGGCCACGATGCAAGCTCCCCAAATGGTGGCATTGAGGAACGGATGCTGCATGTCCAGCGCCTGCAGGGGAGACACTTGGCTACAATCAGCACTAACGTAGCGCGCCTTGCAAGAGAAATGCGTTCCATGACTGCGGCAGTGAGGGACATGACCACTGTGGTGGCAGAGGGCAATGGGTACCTGAGGGAGGACATACAGGAACTCACCCATGCCATGAGAGAAGGGCATGACAGCGAGAGAAGGAGGCACCGGCAGAACTTGCTCCGGTCCGCAGCCTCTACAAAGGCCATCACCAGGCTGAGCAATAGCACCGCAGTTCTGTCACGCCGCTCGGTGTCACTGCAGGTGGACCTGGGTCACTTTTGCGGTGATGTTGCCAAGGCCCTTGGCCAGGTGACCGCTGCAGTTGAACACCTGCAGAGCGGCACATTCAGTGCTAGCGCATTGGGAGGGGAGGACGGTAGTGAGGCTGCCTCAAGTGTGAGCAGTGTTTCGGTTGCGGAGGCCAGCACCAGGAGGCGCAGTTCGCGGTGCTCTACAGGGACAGGCCGTGGTGAGGTGGAGGAGACACCTGAGAGGAGGCTGGGCGTTCTTGGCAAGCGCCACTAGACAAACTGACAGCCAAACATGACCGTGGTGGGGTAACCAGGGTCCTCCCCTATTGGACGCTGTACAGCCGTGACTACAACGGCCATTTGTTGTTACACTTGTATTGGGGATATATTATTTTATTTCTTGTTTGGCTGCACATACCTCAGTGCTCCTGTGCATTAAACAGTAGCACCACTAATGAAATCGTCATGTTTCATTCTTACCTGGATCAGAAATGATGTTGCGTGATGTATGTCCGCCTCCTATGGCCCTCAGCTGTGTTAGGGACGTGTGCCTGTCGGTATTGCGCGGGTGGTTGGTCATCCCGGGAGTCGTCATTCCTGTCCACCTCTATGGGTATCTCCCTCCTGGTCGCAATGTTGTGCAGCATGGCACATACAGCTACAATCCTGCAGCAGGTATCAGGTTTGTATTGCAAGGCACCGCCAGTCTTATGTAGGATTCTAAAGCGACTCTTCAGAATCCCAAAGGTCCTCTCTATGACATTCCTTGTGCTTATGTGGGCCGCGTTGTATCGGTGCTCCTGTGGGGTTGCTGGATTGATGTAGGGGGTGAGTATATATTCCCGCAGGGCGTATGCACTGTCACCTACAAGATAGAAGCATAGACTTAGCAACGGTGATGTATATACATGTGTGGTGCTCATGTGTGGAAGAGGTATGTGTACGTACCAAGCAGGAGTCCCTCTCCGAATTCTCCGTTGAGTAGGTGCCTGTGGATGCCCCTGTGTCTGAATATGTAGGAGTCGTGTGTGCTCCCCGGAAATTGTGCCACTAGGTCCGTGATGATGTGCTTGGCATCGCACACCACCTGCACGTTGATTGAGTGGTAGGACTTGCGGTTGCGGAATATGTACTCATTGGCAGAGGGTGGACAGATGGGGACATGCGTACAGTCGATGCATCCAATGACATGGGGGAAATGAGCCACCTGGTAGAATGTCTGTTTGTTGCGGTCCAACTGCTGTGGGGTTGTGGGGAAACTGATGTGGGTGTGTATCATTGTCAGCATGGCATCAATGAATTTGTGGAAGAAGCGTGAGAGTGCGCTTTGCGATACGCCTCCGGCTATGGCGATTACCCCCTAAAAACTACCTGAGGCCAGTAGGTGCAGGCTGCATAGGACCTGGACGTGCGCAGGGATTGCATTGGTCCGATGTGTCTGGTGCTGCAGTAGTGGTTCGAGGTCTGCAATTAGGCGCATGATCATGGCACGATTCAGTCGATACTTGCCGTACACCTCATCCTCATTCTGTCCTAGCAAGGTGATGCGCACTCTAAATACTCTCTCCTGGACCCTTCTCCTGCGCTGTCCTGCTGCATTGATTCGCATCCTCCTTGTAAGCACGTAGAGGGCTGCCATTTTGTGCAAGCCAACAGGGTCTCCTGGCCCACATTTAAGGGTTTACTGATTGGTACCATCTGTGGCACATGTATATTTTTTTTAACTTTTTTATTTTTTTTGGTAACTTTACCTCCAGGTTCTGATTCCCCTTATTCTGCTCATGCTAAATAGCGAATTTTGGGATTTTCGGTATTTGCGATTTTTGTTGCATTGTGTAGCGATTCGTTATTAATTAGCCATTGGCACTTGCCGGGAGCTAATTGTGATTTCGGTGATTGCGAGTTCGGTATTTAGCGATTCTGTAATTTTGCGGGTTGGTTATTTGCGATTAGTTATTATTCCGGTATTTATTTTGCAATTCTTTATTTTTGGAGGATTTGTGTTGATGCATTGGGATTCGGTTTTTGATATTCGCTAAAGGCTGATTTTACCGATTCGGTATTTTACCGACTGGGTTTTTGCTTGATGCATGTGCCAGAAAGTATACTGTCTTTCATTGTTCGTCCTCCCTATTTTTTAGGGTTCTCTGTGGTAAAAGTGTCATAAGATGTTATGTTATGTCCTGATTTGATGAATTGTATTGTTTTTAATTATGCCGAAATGATGCATTGTGTTTTATTATAGGTGTTTTTATAATATTTGTGTTTTAACCCCTTCCATGCCCATGACGGAACGGTTCCGTCATGAGCATCGGTTGCGCTGTGCTCATGATGGAACCGTTCCGTCATGGCCCCGCCCGCGCTCGAACCCTTCAGCACCGCGGGGGAATTCCCGCCGCGCTGAAGGGGTTAATAATATGTGCCTTTCTACTGGGGAGAATCTTACCTGCCTGTTACCACTGCCCTCAGCATCGTCCCTCCCGCCGCCGCAGCCGATTATCCAGCGGCCGCAGAGAGGAGGGGGACTTCACCTTCCAGCCTGCCCTGCTTCCCGATCCGATGGTCACGCGCCCGGAGGCGCTATAAATCAGCGAAAGGCTCGGTGGAGCGTGTGCCTTTCTACTGGGGAGAATCTTACCTGCCTGTTGCCACTGCCCTCAGCGTCGTCCCTCCCGCCGCTGCAGCCGATCATCCAGCGGCTGCAGAGAGGAGGGGGACTTCACCTCCCAGCCTGCCCTGCTTCCCGATCCGATGGTCACGCGCCCGGAGGCGCTATAAATCAGCGAAAAGGATCCACGTCGCGGGATCGCGCGGGTCGCGCCGGGCCAAGCCCGTGCAAAGGGCGGGCCGTCTGAGGCCGTCCGGGGACGCAGGAGGACGGGACAGGACACCCCCCTTACCGCTGGTATTCTAGACTATGCATTGTGCTTTGTGTAACTAACGTCATTCGTGAGTGTGTGACTAAGCCTGGGGTGTTTTGTTCAGCTTATGTGCCCGAGACATTTCCTGTGTGATTAACAAGCACTTAACAGCCTGCTTTTATGTGACCGTATTGTGTTTCACCAATAGACAGGCTGTCCCAAATATTAAGTATGGCCTCTTCTCTAAGGTCAGGGAGAAAGTTCGCCCAGGACAGTATAGGGGGTTCTGTGTATGGGTCCTTAGACAATTTCATTACAAGAGCGGCTAGTGTTCTTGAGCATGAGATTACCCTCACGGAGAAGAGATTGTCCCTAGAAATACTAGCTAAGAGATCTTCACTTGGTAGTATAATGTCTGTTGTTTCCCCTGAGCGCGTGGTTACGCAAAATCTGGTTTCAAGTATTGAGCCCGTGGAACCGGATACAACCCCCCACAGCAGTCTAGATTCAACGCCTGAAAGTATTTCCATTCTAGAGAATAGATTTCCTGCCGTGAAACCCACCATTAACCACCCGTTGCCTCCGGTTAAAATATAATCGGTTGTTAACCCGGAAACAGGGAGTTTGTCCCAGCATATTGTGGGCAAAAGAAATTTAAAAAAAACGTGGTGGTGGGATCCAAAAGGGAAGATGTGCCAAAGTGTTCAAAGCTGAAATTACCCCGAAAGTATTCCACCCTCAAGCGTCCTCTACGACACCTTTAGCCGCCCCCACACTTAGTTCAGATAAGTCAACATCTTCCCAGTCTTGTGCTAATCAGCCCCCATTTGATTTTTTGGAGTCACTTCAGCAATTGCTAAAATCATTAATGCTTCCTATACTCGAGAGAGTTAAACAACTCAGCATCAATGTGGGGAACTTGGAAAGCACTGTGCTTGCCAATATGGCTACTTTTAATACATTTCTTGAGTCCACTGCTGCCCATAATTTAACAACTACCCCAGGTATAGTGACAAACACCCAGAACGTTTTGACTGCCACTCCCCATTCAATCTTGCCTAGTCATCTCCAACCTGGTCCTACTTCTTCTTTGTCCACTGAGTCAATAATTCCTCCCGTTTTGGACTCTACAAGGGCAGCAGGCCAATCGTCCGATCGAACGGATAGGTCGAAGATGGCCAATAAAAATCCAGGACTCCAACTCAAAAACGGAGGGATTACTGTGCTCCAGAGTGACGGTTTGTTTTCCAAACTCCTGTGTATTAATTTACCCCCCGAATCCCTACCGTATACGGTTATTATGGTGGATGTTCCGAGGTTATCCCATGACAAGTTTGAGTCCCATAGAGAGCTCAAAAACAAGGTCATACATTGGCTCAATAAGAATAGGTTTCCCCCTCCCAATATGGATACGGAAATCTTGTCTGTTAGAAGAGTGAGCTGGCTAGGCACCAAAAACAAGGATGTGGAGGGTGATTGTATAATCACAAACTTTAGGGACCCAAGAGTGGTTAGTTATATTTGCAGTCAACCTAATACTCAGGATACCAGTGGGATTTTTACTTTTGATTTGTGTTATTTTTACCCCTCCTTCCATCATGATATACATAATGTTCAGAATGACGTGTGGGAAAGAGCCACTGGACGTTCATATGGCCAAATCAGAAAGGATTTTCCATTTCCCTTGTACAATCGATTTGGTCCATTGTGTGGTATGGAGGGGGTGGACTGACTGGCTGTTAACAACTTGGGTTTTGACTGTGAAATAAATAGGGGATATAGAAGCACTAGCAGGGTGGAGCAAGTAGTCTGTAGAGGTAATTCGGGGGGCTCTCTGGGAGTTGGGTGCGAACAACCAAGTACCGCACCACCTATACTATTTGTCCTTCCAAATAAATTAAATTCACTTTTTCTCTTACCTATTTCCCCTGTTCCCTTACATGGCAGAAATCTACCTTGCATTAAGCCATCTGTTTTAGTCCTAGCTCCCCATGCTAGTGAGGCCCAGTGTGACACGGCTAACAATACTTACTCTGAACAAAGTACCCGAGAGATAGAGTCTTTACTTTCCGGCAATAATTCTATTTTGATCAAACCCCAGGTCTTGTCCCTGCAACATTTGTCTGTTGTTAGTGTTTTTTCAACAGCTTACTTTTGTTTCCTGGAACATAGCTGGCCTTAGGAGCAAAATCCCTATAGCTGAGTGGTCTGCTTGGGTGGAAAAATATGATATCCTGGTTTTTCAGGAGACATGGTCAGTGGACCCGGTCTACCTATCTGGCTATCTTAATTTCCATAAAGCTGCTATCAGAGGGACAAAGGGTAGACCCTCAGGCGGTCTCAGTATCTGGGTTAAGCAAACCATCAAGTGTAGACCTACAGAATTGTTTATAGACAGTTCTGATATTTTAATATTATTGTTGCACCCTCAGGACAGTCCTGATATTATGATCATTAATGTCTATAATAGAGGCCAGCCTGGTGGGCGCGGTTCTAACACTTTTCTCCTCCTTGATGGTTTTCTGGAAACAGTTAAACCTGATACTAATGTTTTGATACTGGGGGACTTTAATTGTTGTTTTGAGCCTTTGATTGTAAACGGGGAACCATTTATGACAGATGTGGATGCCCTTTGGAATATTCCTATTCTCGAACTTCCACCTGTCAAGAAGTGGACCGAGTCCGCTATTCAGTGGGCGAGTTTGTGCTTAGGGCGTGGCTTTAGGGCGGCTAATGTTCGGACTGACTCTGATAAAATGGGTCGGGACACATTTGATGATGGTTATCGACACAGCAGAATAGACTATGCCCTTATTAAAGTGGAGTTTTGGTATACTCTTAGAGATATGGTGATCGTGGATCACCCCGAGAGCGACCACAACCCTCTGATTTTAACCCTTTTGCCTTGTATTACCCATAGAAGTGCCGAGCAAACTGAGATAATCACTGCTGACGCCCTTCTCTCTAATAACCTACGTAGAGTTCGCTGGGATAGGGTAGTAATTGATACTAGCGCATTAGAGGAGATCAGTTTAAAAGTTTCTTGTGCCCTGAATGGCTTGCGCTCCCTCTCTACTCAAGTTGATGTAAATAGAGAGACTACAAAAACCCATGAGGTTTTATTTCTGGCCCTAAAAACCTATTTTTCCAAACCCACCCCAGTAAAAAAACCTATCCAACCAAAGCGTAACCATTGGTACGATAAATCGTGCCGTGAGACTTACGCCAAATTGAAATCTACCATTAAAACTAAGATCATGGGTGATATTCAATTAGCTAGGCGTAATTACCTTAAAGCAAAAACCCTGGCCAAACAATCCTGGGATTACAACCACTGGCTAGAGCTTTTAGCTGCCAGTAAACTCAAAAATACGACCAAGTTCTGGCATATTGTAAAGTGGGGTAACTCACTGAAAGCACAGGTTCCAACCAATCATGTTCTTCCTGAACTCTGGGTAGAGCATTTTGAGTCCCAGTTCTCAGGTTCTAATGTGATTGATGAAACCATCCCTCATAAGTCCTGTGATACGACTATCACGCAGAACCTTACATTTGACTGCAGCGAGGTTGAAGCAGCATTAAAACAGATTCCTTGTGGTAAAGCACCTGGTATGGACTGTGTCCCGGCGGACCTTTTCAAATTTGATCGAGAAAACTGGGTACCATATATTGCTTTTTTGGCTACCGCCATAGCCAGGGGGGCTGCTATCCCTGAATCCTGGAAAGGCGCAGAGATTCTGCCTATATTTAAGAAGGGTGACCGTTCTTGCCCTGCGAATTATCGCCCAATCAGTCTGATCGACTCGATCCAAAAAATCATCGCTAGGATGGTTTTAGCTAAAATTCAGACATGGATCGAGCAGGAGGAGATTTTATCTCCCCCCAGGCTGGGTTTAGATCACGCATCAGTACCATCGATCAGGTCTTTAGGTTTCAACTGATCGTGTGGAAGACGGTTTACCTGGGCGGTGGTACTTTGTATGCTGCCTTTGTTGATCTTAAGTCCGCCTTTGACCTGGTCCCCAGGCCCAAACTATGGGGGGTTTTAGGTAGTTTGGGGATGCCCCCAGATCTTTTGAATATTGTGTCAGGCTTCACGATGCAAATTTTGCACGGGTAAGATGGGGGAACCAAGGGCAGGTCACTGACAGATTTGCAGTAACCCGGGGTGTTAGGCAAGGGTGCGTCTTAGCGCCAACCCTGTTTTTGTTATTCATCAACAGGGTTGTGCAGTATTTTTCACCTATTTCAACTGACGCCCCTTCCCTAGGTGGAAACAAGTTTCCGTTACTTATGTTTGCGGATGACACCCTTTTATTATCCCAGACGCAGATGGGTTTACAAGCGGCATTAAATAAGTTTGACGAATTTTGTCGTGATCATGACCTTCAAGTCAATGTCTCTAAAACAAAACTTATGGTTTTTAACAAGGGTAGACGAGTGGCAGGTCACGTTAAGTTGAATAACGAGAAGCTGGAACAAACCAACGTTATGACCTATTTGGGCATTGTCCATGAAAGTAAATTGAGTTGGAAACCCCAAATTGACACCCTATCCTTAAAGTTTGCACAGTTATCTGGGTGCTTGGCCAAAGAGCTGAGTTTGTCTCAGACCAAGAGGATAGGTCCCGCCATGAAGATCTATAACACTAGGATTAGTTCGGCGATTCTTTATGGCGCGGACCTTTGGGGGTTTGCCGACCTTTCTTCTTTGGTTACAGCTCAAAATTAATTTCTAAGGAAAATTACTGGTCTCCCTAGTTCAAGTCCCGTGAAACCACTATTACTGGATCTTAGGTGTCACTCTATAGATGATATTGCCCGGTTTAAACCAGTGGCGCTATGGAGAAGAATCTGGACTACTCCAGAACTAGCACCTTATGCTAAGGCCATCCAAGATGTCCCTTCCATTTTGGGTTCGGGAAACTTGGCATGGTTTAAGCAAGTTAGATTGCTCCTGGAGTCTTTGGGCTTGGGAATTCTGTGGTTAAATCCTGCTAATAATTCCTTCCCCTCTAAAAAATCACTTAAAAGTCTCTATTGGTCCTATATTCAGCAGAAACATTTTAGACAATATTCGGCTACCACACTGACTGGTACATTTCTGTTGTGTAAAAGTGACCCCTTATTGGAAGATTATTGGGATATTATCTGCAAGCCCAGTGACAGGAAACTTTATCATCAGCTAAGGGTTGGCTCCCTACCAATCAGATCATTTACTAACAATTGGAAGGGGGCAGACTCTGAATCTTGTCATTGTTGCACAAACTGCAGAGAAACAATTGGTCATATATTCTTTGAATGCCCAGCCTATACAGTTCCTCGGGCAAAATGGCTTAAACCAATTTGCCGTAACTTGGGCACCAGAGTGGGGTCCGTGTGCCCTTAGACTACTGAGACACGATACGAGTAAACCCATTGTAATCGCTGTGGCCAAATTCTTAGGCTGGGTTTGGATTATAAGAGCAAGATCATCCTGCTAGTACCCTCATCATACTGATTTTAAACTTTATTTATACATTTTGGAGTTTTAATGTCTGATTTTAATGTAAGTGTACCTTTTATCTCATTTTAATGTTCTGTGTAAATGTCTTTTATGATGAATTTTAATCGAAATAAAGACTATTGACTTGAATAATATTCACATGTACTAAAGAAATAAATTGACTTGTTTGCACTGCATGTTATAGTGGTATCATTGTTTGAGTGTTTCAGGGATTTTGAGTGAGATCTTTTTTGAGTTTATCTATGTGTTTTATATGAATTAGGAATTCCACTATTGATAGGGGGTTCTTGTTGATTGCGTGAATCAAGGGATAATTTGCTTTTTGTACTGATAGTACTCTACTCCCTTGGTTGCTGACAAGGGGTCCCTCTCTGTTTAAACACACAAGAAGCTCGTCCACCAGGAGCTCCAGCTTATCTGTAGTGAAGGGACGGTCCCTGTTGTTCTCAGTGTGAGCCATGAGTGGTCCCAGAGATGAAGTACAGCAGCAGTTGATGGGGCGTAATAGCAGGCAGCAGTGTCTGTAGGCAATTGACAAGTATGGCCATTTCACACACATATATAGGTACCTAGGGTGGTTTCAGGGTTATTCTGTTAATGCAATTGGTCCGCCTCGGTCGAATTTTCCAATTGCGTCCAATGGCTGAGCCTGCAGTGACTGAGCATGCCTACCGTGATGTTCAAAATCTCAAAACCCGACCGTGACGACAGCTCCCATTAGCTCCCATGTTATCTGCATATACAGTGTCACACCGCGGGGGTCAGAATGTCTCCTCCACAACCCTGCTTATTTCATTTGTGTCCAATGGCTGTGATCACAGTGGCTGAGCACACCTACTGCGATGTTCAAAATCTCAAAACCCGACCGCGATGACAGCTCCCATTGGCTGACGTGTTATTTGCATATGCGGTGGAACACCGTGAGGCTCACAATGTCTCTTCTGCAATCCTTCATGTTTTCAATTGTGGCCCATGGCTGTGACCGCAGTGACTGACACATACCATGCTGGTAAACAAATTGTGCGTTTGCCTTCTCGAATTGAAAATTGCATCAGTAATCCCAACACAAATTTTAACATGAAGTGCACCTTGTGAAGGGATTAGAGGGTGTGACATTTATAGTTTCTCTTCCCACACATGTAAGGCAATTACACATGGGATCCAAAACATTGGTTTGCCCATCCTCACAGGTCATTGTCAGCCATGACATGTACACACCTTTCCAGTGGGGTTGTGTTTCATTGTTGGCAATATGGAAATGTTCGTAATGCAGGATGGTCTGCCCAGGTAATGTGCAGATCTTTTGTACACAGTGGTGTGGAAAAATGAAATCTTGTCCATCTCCCACTCACTGGCAGCATTTTGGTATGATGTTGTGCTTTTTGGGCGTCAAGGTGGGTTTTGTGAAGTGACAGCAGCTATATACAACTCTGCTTTTATACTATTTGGCACCTGTGATGTGTTATCTACCCACAGGGCTGTGTACACATGATTTAGCAATGCACCATATGCCTGACACATAATCTAAATTTGAATTAACAGTAGTTAGTATGTACACTGTAGCTACCTAAGTGACTACAGAGTGCCAATGTGTTTATCCATGTCACTTGTTCATTACACTGATTCAACAGTTCTGTCAATGTTGTGCTTGTGTGAGTCATTGTGTACGCTGTTACCAACATCTCATCTTTGCCTGTTTCCACACTTGTGTCCCCTGCCAGAGTGCAAAGGAGAAGACCACCTGTGTATTGGCCTTTCACAGACCTGCTGACAATGGAGGATAGAGACGTCATAAAGAAATTCTGTCTCAATCACCTTACCCTTGAAGATGGGGCTCCAGTTGGAGCCCCATTTAAGGCCTCATCGAACCTATTCAGCAGCTTTGACAACAACAGTGAAGGTGATGGCCGCCCTTCATTACTTTGCCACAGGTTTGTTTCAGTACACGGTGGCCATCGCAAGTGGGATGTCTCAACCTATGTTCAGCATGGTGTTGTGTGATGTCCTGTCTGCATTGTTAACATACAAAGACAGCTACATCCAGTTTCCAAGGAGAGATGATGTGCCAAATGCCTGGTTTGTTGGTGAGTGAGATGTGTCAACATTTGGGGTGTATGTGTGGCATGCTGGCCTCCTCCTCCTCAAATACTTCAATTACATTGTGACTCTGTGTTTCTGACAACCAGGTGACTCAGCGTCCGGCCTTGGTTGCTGAGCCCACTGAGGAATCCAAGGACGCCAGGGGAGGTCCACTTCAATGAAGCCTATGGGAGGACACATCGGGTAGTTGAGCAGGCTTTTGGACTCCTGAAGGTAAGATTCAAGTGTCTGGGCAAGAGCAGTGGTGCACTCCTCTACTCCCCCCAGAAGGTGTGTCAGATCATAGTTGCATGCTGCATGCTCCACAACCGTGCCTTCTGCAAGGAGATCCCCCTGATTCTGGACGATGATGAGCAACAGTAGCCCCCAGTTGCAAATCCGAACATACCCAGTGACGATGATAGTGGCGAGGAAGAAGGTCTTGACTAAGGGTGGGCGTAGTGGGCATAGTGGGGCTACGTGAAGCAGCACGTAGTGTGCCCAAATCTACGCACACTACGCGCTTCGCGTAGCCCCACTACGTGCCACCCACCTCGGCGTGTGCGTAGCGCTGCCCTGCTTCGCCTACTTCGGAAAGTGCGAAGCAGGCAGCGCTACGTACACTACGTGGGCGAAGCGTAGTGCTACGCCCGGGGTTAGTCTTGACCTGTGTCAACATCTCATCAACAACTACTTCCCTTGAGTGTAAGTTTGCATTGAGATACTATGACTGTGACAGTTTGCTTTGCTGTTGGGGCAGAAGCATTGATGATGTGTTGAGATGCTGGCTGTTGTTAGCACACTTCTGTGGGGTACTTTGTGCATCGCTGTGTTTGTATTTCCACTTACCTGATGTCTATGTTGATGCTGTTGGTCAGTGTTATCTGATATTAATCTTGTACAGTGTTGACCAGTAGTGTATTGTTGCTGTAGTGCCATCGTATGACGGCTCAATGTTATCTTCTTGTTGTGTCATTCTACGTCCCTCCGCCCTATCAACCGATTGTCACAATCTCATCTGGTGGTACATTTAAATTTGAGTTTACATTGATAAACATACAACTTACTCAAATGCATGGGTGTTATTTGTGTTTATTTTCATGCATATGGTGTTTCTTAAGGGACAGGATGGTCAACAAAGTCAAAGTTCTGTGCAACACTGGCGACATTATGGCCGGGTCAGCTTCTTGACTTGGCTTAGTGCTTTGTCACTAGATTCTCCTGTGGTGTTTCTCGGACGTCCCTGTCTGCATTTGGTGGGGGGCTCTACTGCAGGCTCAGAGGTGTCTGAGGACACATCTGCTTGCAGCTCATCCCTCCCCATGGCCGCCTCAGAGGTGGTAGGAGTATCAACAGGCTGGCCACTGGGTGGGGGAAGGCATAACTTGAGCTGCATGTATATCCCTCAGAAAACCCATGAGCTGGCCCATGAGATGTTCTAATTGTCCCAAAATGATGCCCATGGATCACTGCAGCAGGCGGATCTCACACAGCTCATCTACAACCTGGCCCATCTGTACCTGGTTCTGCTGGTACGCCCCAAGGTCTCTGGCGATGGTGGCCAGGGCATTAGTCTTGGTGTCCTTGTGTGATTGGCCCCCAGTTGCCCTCCCACCTGCCCGATCTGTGTAGTGGACAACCCAATATACCCTTGAGGGCTTGGGTAAGTAATGTGTATGGGTAAATAGTGCCTTCAAGGTATTTCTTTAGAAAGAACTAAGTTGTGCAACTTGACTATAGGATAAAGATATACCTATAGATGAGATTTATCTTAAAGTATAAGTTTCGTACAGTTGTATACTATGCATTAGTCATATATATATACAAATCTTTTTTGTTGATTTTAAAGCAGTTGAATAATCAAAAAGGAAAACAGACAAAAGGTGTGTGAGAAACAAAATTCATTTATATCAACAAATGATAATTAGGGTACCTAAAATTGAGACAGTTATACAACATTCGTCATTCAACATCAGTGTCATATGCCGCAATTCAGCCGAGGAGACCGCTGTACTATTGCCAGTAGTCTTTGAGGGAAGTCAGGAACACGTTCAGTGTTACTTGCCGCGATTCAGCCGAGGAGACCGCTGTACTATTGCCAGTAGTCTTTGAGGGAAGTCAGGAACGCCTTGAGGCCATTCGACGGCTGTTTCTTTTCACAGCACCGTAACTAAGACTTTTTGGATGCAAGATGGCAAGCACCTTCTCCTCCCATTTAGTGAGTATATTAGTGGGGGAATGGGAGGGCCACTGCCAGTTCTCAGAGCCGCCTCTATTTAATGCCACGCAGTGTGTGCAGGGTGGTACCTACTGCATTGACTTTGTTGACTATCCTTTCCCACAGTTGATTTTTTCTAACAAGTGGGGTTCAAACAAATGGGGTTCTACTATAATTATCTCATCTACCATCACTGACAACTCTTTGTCAGTGAATTTGGGCATTTTTTTCTGTGACATGGTGTATGCTGTGCAAATATAAAACAAGTGTAAAGAGGAAGGTTGTGGTGGAGGTGTGAAAGGTGTGTCAGGTGTGTGGGTGAAAAGGCTTGGTGCGTGGAGATAAGTGGGTGTGATGGTGTGCTGTTTGATAAGATGCCTCTCCTAATAGCTGTGGTGTCTGGCCCTTCAATGCTGTGGTTTTGCAAAGGATGCTGGTCACGGATGGGGTTGGTTTTATTCTCTGCTAAGTGGGTGTGTCCACCTGAGGAATGACTGTCAGGTGTATTTTTTCGTTCTGAAATTTCATTCGACCATTTTTATGTTGCCTTTGTGCGACTGCGGCGGTCGTAACGCAATGCTCGTTACGACAGGTCCGCTATCTCATCCAAATTTGACCTGCGGTCATGCCGCAGGTGAATCGGCTTTTTTATTCTGGAAAACTGCTTTTCCATCATCTGCAGTCAGCTATTCAGGATTCCTGACCGTGGTAAATGGAGTTTAGACAAATCTCACCGCCATGGTCGGATTTTTCTGCCATTGCATCGTAATGTGACCGCCGGATTTGCCACGGAACATACAGTCGTTTCTTTTCCGCAACCACGACGGTCAGAGGGCTTTTCCGTCCAACATCGTAATCAGCCCCTTAATTATTAAGGGGTAGGTGCTAGACACTAAAAGAGTGACATTTACTATCCCCACTCCAATCTAAGCTATGCAGGGGAAGGTTTTGGACACTAAAGTAGTGACATTTACTATGCTTATTCCTATATATGTCCTGCAGAGAAAGGTTTTGAACACTAAATTGCTCATATTTCATATTCCACCTCCAATCTACCCCAAAATGGTTAAGACATTAAGGGGCCGATTTCGATGTCGGGTGGAACTGCTGCCGAAACCTTCTCGTAAGCGGGACCGACGACCTCCGGTCAGCAGTCTCGACCGCCTGATTTTGATGTGATCGAACACTGTTTGGATGCATTCCAACATTTGCCAATGGGAGCATGTGTTACGGCCATAAACCGTCCATAGTACATGCTCTCCTAAGGAAATGGGAGGTGGTGTAAATCCTCGTACCCCCTGGCAAGCACCTCAAGGAGCCTGCCACGGGGTGCAGGGATTAACAGGGGGGCACCACATGTGCCCTCTTTGGCCCCCAATAGGAGGCCATGCACCAAACACACTTTTTGACAGGGTTTCCATGTCGGAAAGGCTGGCATGGCAACCCTGCCGGAAACGGTGCATCGTAATCCCAAGGGTAAAAAGACCGCCCTTTGGGATTACTGGCTCTTTGAGATTGTCGGAAACTAGCCGGAATAACTGGCCGGTTTCAATTCCGACCAGCTGATAAATAATCAGCCGGTTGGAATTGAAACCGACAATGGCAGTTGGTCAGAAGCTTTACGACCGCCATCGTAATAGGCCCCTTAAGGTCTGACATTTGCTATTCCCACTCTAATCCAAACCCTTTAGGGGTAGATGTTGGATACTAGCGTTGTGACATTTACTATTCCTACTCCAGTTTATGTTACGGATTTAGGGTAAGGTTCTGGACAATAGAGTGACGATTATTATTCCCACTCCACAAACGTTGTAGGAGAAGGTTTTTGACACTAAAAGGGTAACTAAGCCATGTAGGTGTAGGTGTAGGTGTTGGACACTAAAGAGGGAACATTTACTATTCTCACTCCAATTTCAGCCATGTAGGGGAAGGTTTTGGAAACGAAAGGGGTAACATTTACTGTTCCCACTCTGATCTAAGCCGTTTAGGGTAAGGTTTTGGACAGTAAGGGTGGCATTTCCTATTCCCGTGCCAATCAAACCCATTAGGGAAAAATGTAGTACACTAAAGTGATTGCATTACCTATTTCCAATCCAATGTAATATAATTATTTGTATGTGTTAAAATAAAAACAAGATATGAGACATTCCATCTTCCACACTTCATATAACAACAACGAAATAATGTTAAATAAAAATATTAGAAATCCTAAACAATTTATTTAAAAACAAATTAAAACATACAATGCCTGCAAATGATATTTTTTTTCTTTAATTAATATAATTGTTATATCAGTGTCTTGGGAGGGATTCAGTCTGGCATTGGTTGATGTGAAAGAATACTTTCTGGCAACAGCAGCTGGAGAAAATCACCATAACACCTGCTTACTGTCTTTGATCCCACTCAACATACAAATTAGTTGCAGGTGCTGCAGAATACATTGTCAGTTGGTTTCCCCATTTCTTCATAATCACTAAGCTGATGATCACATTGACATCTCAGAATCCGCACCATACACTTCAACATTTGGAGCCCCTCACAACTCATCAATATATTTTGGCCCAATCAAAGATTTGCTGAAAGCAAGAAGGATTGGGTAGCATAGTTATAATTTGATACACAACTCAAACAGGGGTTTAAGAAATATTTTTGTGAAGGAAGGTTCTGGAATGTTTGGGGAACAGCAATAATTTCTATACTTCTACCAGTTAAAGTAGTGCCTTATGTGTGGGTGACCTATCATAACGGTCTGCATCAGACCAAATATGTGACCATGTGAAGTCAATTTAGCGTCAAAGTGCAATTTACATGGTCATAATTCTAGCCTAGTATTGTCCTGCAACGGGCCGACCCACACATATGGGATACCATTTGTATTGGGAGACAAATGGGAACATTGAATGGTAAGACCATTGAAAGTTGCCTATAGTTCTGGGGTTTTCTCCTACATACAACTTACTAAATGTGAGTTTTTAATGAGAGTTTGAGATTTGCAGGGGATTCTGGATAGTAACGTGTTATTCATGCATGCCAAAACAACACAGATTTCCCTATGTCTCTGTTTTTCAGAAATGTATACGGTTGGTATGTTTCCCTTTGAGCCAGGCAACCTTGCATGTAAATAATGCAGACATCCCCCATGGAATGGTCCCATCATAAACATTCCCTGGTGTGTAGATCTCTGCTAAAATCAGTGGAAAACCCTTCCATTCTCTGATAATACCTCACTTAGAAGACGTACTGGAACACAGATGTTGGTCAAGCCTTGGGAGGATGTGTTTCCAGTGAGTAAGAGTGAAGGAAGCTACCATACATTTGGGAAAAAAGTTGAAAATCTGACAAAGGCCAATCTCAGAACATTGCCACAGTCAGCCAATCAGGGCAAAGGCAGCATAACAACTAGTGAAAGAAACCTTTTGATGTAGAGACACTAAAATTGCATGGTGGAATGATACAGTGGGCTGAGTTCCAAGAGTTGGAATCTGCCCGTCAACTTATACATTTGTTTATTAAAAACTCTGCCACAAAGAAATTGCAACAAGGGCAAATATGGCTTACTTAATGGTCACAAATAGGCTGCATTTTAAAATAGCATATGGGGTCCAGGCATCTACTGCAGAGATATTTGAGTGCTCAGCAAGTTCTGTCATATAAGATGAGTAAGATACCTCTGGTGTTCAATGTAATTTCCGGAGACATTTGTATGCAGTTTGATCACAGCTTTGACTCATCAGAAAATCAAATAGATGATGCCTACTGTGCCTACAGCAAAGCATGGCATATAGCATATAGCAGACTGGTAACAGATTTGTATATTATGCAGATAGTTCAGTGGGTTAGTGCCTCAGTTTCTGAAATCCTCTTGTGGCACAAGTTACAGTCCTTTTCTTGTAGCTTATTGAGTCATCAAATGGAATCAAGCCACTACAATCGAATAATATAGCATAAGTGGAGAGTCTTGCTTACAATATTCAAAAGTTGCTAAAAAGGTTTCTTTGAGCAGTAATACATTGGCATTATTAAGTGCTATATAACTGTTGTCTGACATTATTGAAGTGCATGCATGACATTTACATAAAAACTTAGAAAACTCAAAACCTGCCCCAAATCATAGTTTTATCTGACATTCTTATGATGCACACATATCTATTTCAAACAAAGCTTAGCAAACTTAACATTTTTCCCCAAATCATACTTTATCTGTTGTGTACCTGTAAAGTGACAAGCAGGTTGTCTTTATTTCTTGGCACCAACTTGTTAAAGCTCCAACTAGTCCCCAGCCAGGATGAAGCCTTGACCAAAACAAGTGCTGATGATTCATTAATTGAAGTATTTATGTCGGGTCCAGCAAAAAGGGGAATTAAGAGGCCTCCCTCACCCCCTGCAGGTTGATGCACTTAATGCAAAGCATGCAAAAAGCAGCACTGCTGAATGTGCCCTGATGTCTTCACTAGGACAAAGTCTGCATATTTCAATGGGGATGGCCAGATCCCAGATCTTGCGCATTGATAGCTGCCGAATCTGGGATCTGGATGGAGCCTCTGCATCCCAGCACTGGCTGCATTACATTTTGATTGAATCCAGGGGTATGACCACAAAACAGATATTGCAAACCAGCATGTTGCTTGCTTTTTACATTTCCAAAATGAACTGCACCCATTGTATTGCTTGTGGGCACTCTCAACTCATATGAATCCCATACAAGTCTGGTACTCCTATGCCCAGGAGGCCGAGATGAACAAAGCTGGGGGTCAAGCCTTGGCAAATATATATTTTGCCACAAGGGAGACTAAGGGAAATTACCCTGTTGTGGAAAGATATGGCTAACTTCATCTTTAGAGTATGTCTAGAGTAAGTCATGACAAGGGAAGTCTGGCATACATCAATAATTTCCTTACGTCATACATTTTTGGGGGGAGTTTTATATAGCGTGAACTTGACTCAAAGGTATCAGTAAATAACAACAAGATGCTAATACTGCAAATATCTTCATTCCTCTCTATCAATTATGAGAAGGCATTTTGAACCAAACAAAATGAACCTTAGACGATATACTTTGTCAAATGAATAAATCAATTCTTTAATATAGTATTCATTTAGTTGACCTTCCAATTTGTAGATCAATCAGAGACTTTGGAAAAACACTTTTGAAGAGATTTTTATTTATGGGGACTCGAAACGCGTAGACATTGCTCTTTTGACCACAAGAATTTAAAATCTCTTCAAAAGTGTTAGATATCAGATTGATATTGTCCAGCCTTTTCTTATGTGGTTTTTATAAAAAAGGTTTTATGATTCTGTTTAAATGTATTTGATGAATCAAGCTTTCGTATGTTTCTGAATGAATGAATGTGTGAATGAGAATAAATGAGTTAAAGTGAAGCGAATGACTGAACGTGATGGTCTGCAAATTCAGCACAGTATTGTCCACTAAGTGTTTTTCCAAAGTCTCTGATTGATCTACAAATTGGAAGGTCAACTAAATGAATACTATATTAAAGAATTGATTTATTCATTTGACAAAGTATATCGTCTAAGGTTCATTTTGTTTGGTTCAAAATGCCTTCTCATAATTGATAGAGAGGAATGAAGATATTTGCAGTATTAGTATCTTGTTGTTATTTACTATGTCTGGCTCAGCTTTACTGCTATTAGCCAAAACCCATTTTTGTTATTGGTCAAAGGTATCAGAGCGCTTTACATGAGCACCAGTTGCATTACATAGGACCCATTCATTTTTTTTGTTAGGCACGGGGAGATTTTGGGGCAGATTTATGAGCCCCTTGCGCCTCATTTACGCCGCCGTTGCGTCACTTTTGTGACGCAGCGGCGGCGCAAATCCTGCGCCATGCTGCAGGGTATTTACAATGTGACGCATCTGGCAGATGCGTCACGTTGTAAAGCCCTGCGCCACATGTAGGCGTTCGGGAGCAGGGGGGGGGCGTTCCGGCGCAGGAACGCCTCCTAAAAGTGGCTGAGTGAAATCTACAAGATTTCCCTCAGTCACTTTTGAACCCATGCTGCGTCAAAACCCTGCGCCTGCTTGAAGCAGGCGTAAGGATTGACGCAGCATTGTGAAGATAGGTCCCCCCAAAGCATTGCTGGAGCTGCGTCACGCAAATCCAGCAATGCGCCACTTTTACGGCACAGATGCGTCACGCATCTGTGCCGTTTTTGCCCCATAGTGCGCCGCATTGTAAATGCGGCGCATCCATGGTGGCAGAGCTGTGGCGCACAATAACTGGCGCATCCCTGCTGATATGCAGGGATGCGCCAGTTATTATAAATCTGCCCCTAAGTGATTTGCCCAGAATCACAGGATGTTGAGCGTCATTGTCGAGAATTGAACCTGGTTCCCCAGATTTGAGGTCGACTGCCTTAGCCGTTAGGCTACATCCTCTAGAAACTATATAGTTTGTTTATTTTCTGTATAGTTATGAGTTCAATATCTGTCATCAAATGAAGATAACCAGATTCTGCCACAATTAAGTGATCTGCTCTCATATTACATAATTGATGTGCAGACTACATTCCCTTGGAAAACTCACACATATATGATATTTCAACACTCAAGACATTCATGGCAACATTTCCTATGTTAGCGTACTATGATTTATGATCGAAAAACGCAACAAAATAAATGTTTAAAAAAAGTAAATATTGCCACATTTTTTCATTTTCTCAGGCTGTAATGAGATATTGATGGATGATTTACAACAATATATAGCCCTTAATGTGCCTAAGAAAACCAAAACATTTTTTTTTGATGGACAAAGAGACCATAGATGTACCTGTGATTGATCAAACAAATGCTTTTTTAGTTAGCTCCAGCACAGAAGAATGCACACACCCAGACAGTGAAAGGATTAAAAAAACTCACTGGGAAATGTGTTGTAATAAGTGTCTGATTGAAATATATTACCTCACTTTGAAAAGTAGCAAAACAAATTAATGCTTATTGACTTTAACCAGAAATAGAGCAAGCTGTAAGCATTTACATTTTCATGATAACATTTAAAAATTGATTGTCAGATAATCAACTACAGAAATATCATGCAAAAAGAATGTCCTAAATATTGACAACCAATTTTTTTTAGAAGGAAGCATATGTTGGTAAGTATGCACATACTGATTTTGACACCACATCTACGGATCCTTGATGATAAATATATTTCCAAAGTATATTTGTGTGAAGTTAAGTATATTAAACATAGTCTTATCTATATATACCTAACTTTTGATATTTTGTTCAGAGATAGTTCTGCTACATTATTTCTGTTGCATAGATATGTAAAGCTCTGTATTCCAGTACTAGGCCATGCTACACTATTCTCACTCTCTCAAATTAGGTCCAGGGTTCCTGAATGTAATGATCAATGCCTACATCTCCCGAAGAAATCTCTCTAAAGACTACATCTCATTTGAAATGCTACTGTCAGATGTGCTACTAGGTTGCCCATGTAGATTTCTCTATGGAGAATACATAATCAGCCAATCTAGCAAAATATTAACTACAATCCAAAATAATATATGTTCCTTAGTTCTAACATGTTCTAGACGTTCTTTCTCAGACAATAATGGAAGCCACTTTGTACCTTAGTCAAAGGCTTTCTACCAGATCTGTCTAGGTCTCGCACTGAAAAAGTCTGTTGAGCCCCTTCCTTGATTTCACAAGGAAAAGGAAGGTTCCTCCCAGTAGCTACATTGCCCCCTTCACAATATATTATATGTAAAAGGTTTTGAATATCTTCCTAAGAGGGTCCCAGTTTGGAGGAAAGCCTACAATGTGCAAAAGATCTCCTTATCAATTTTGAAGCTCATGATTAAAGATGAAAATTACCACTGATAAAATCAGCAAGCCACAAACTCCACCGACCTCAACATTAGGAAGAAGAAGCGTGGCAAGAAATATTTCCAAGTGCAGATTCAAAAGAAGCAGAAATATGGGACAAAAATGGTAGGGGGCAAATAACGTAATGAAACAATAGGAAAATGTATGTGTTGCAGCACATCTCGACTCATGATTGCCTCCTTAATGTATAATTCAAATAGGAATTGACATCACAGGAAAAAATGCTACTTCTTCTTAGACTGGGAACTTCAACTATTATCCTACCCACAGACTACCATCTTGGGCAGAACAGGGTACAAGGCTTGTCCTTACCCATTTCCAGGCAGTCTTGGCAATTACTTGGTTATTGAAGAAGAATCCAAGTTGACTTCCTTTATTCTTCACTAAATCCAATGTCTAGTCACCTCTCTTCCTTACCAGCACTGCTGGTAGCTAATGGAACAGTAATCCAGGTGATAGTAAACGTTAAAATGCAAAAGCTGCACAGGCTTCACAGATGCTCAGCAATGCACTGAGACTGTATTCAGGAAAATGCAGGCCTGGCTGACAGTGGCACAATCTCTACTTCCCATCTTGAATACAGTGTAGTCTTCAATGGCTTCTTGCCATGGATGTAACAAGCAACTATATACAAAGCAAGGAATAGAGGGGGTAACCACCCTCTGTTGTGGGAAGAATCATCTTGAATCTTATAAGCTTTTTTCAGCAGTTGAAAATGGAACTACATTTACTCCTTATTCGAAAACTTTTGACAACTCATCTGTTAAATTAAATAGTGTAGGGAATGTAGTATTCAGACAAAATATCAAAGTTAAAATATCGCCATACCAAAATATCATCACCAAAATATTACCATATGAAAATTTCATCTGCAAGAATAATGTTGTCAAGAATATCGAATTTAAGGTAAGTAATATAGTTTTTTTAAATATAAAATCGTTTACAAAAATACAGCTGTTTATAATTTTTCTAATTATTGTTATGTATTTTAGCATATATTTTAAAAGTACACGATGTGAATTTTTGGTTTAATTATTGTGTTATATTTTTTAGTATATTTTTTGCAGTTATGTAATTTAGTGTAATTGTTTTTTGTACTTTTTAGTACCGTAGTAGGTTATGGGTTTTTAGGGGTACAGGGTAGGAAGTAATATATTTATAATAAAGTATCAATTCGTTTTTATTAATATTATTTATTTCATTGGTAATTAGTTATGTTAATTGTGCAATTAATTTTTTGTTCAATTAAAATATTAGGCGTGGGTTGTGGGGGTGTATAGGGGTACAGGGTGAGAAGTAATTCAAATTTAATTAACAATTAGTTGTTAATTAATGTTATTATTTAATTAATGATCTATTATGTTAATTATGCAAATATATATTATATGAGTGTTCTGGGGTTTATGGGCATACAGGGTGGGAAGTAAATCAATTCTAAATAGCTCATAAGTAGTTGTTAAATAATAATAATATTTAATTGATAATAAATCATGTTAATTGTCTAATTATTTTTTTATTCTTAATTTTAGGTGTGGGTTGTGGGGTTTATAGGGGTACAGAGTGAGAAGTAAATTAATGATACGTTAATAATATTTAGTTTCAAATTAATCATTATGATTGAATTGACAATTAATTATGTTAATTCTGCAATTATATTATTAAGATTTACTTTCTAGGTGTAGGTTTTGTAGGGTATAGGGTTGGAAGTGAATTCATTTTATTTATGTTATAATTAATGTTAATTGATATTAAGTATTGAATTTATAGTTAATTATGTTAATTGTGTAATTAAAGTTTTGTTAAGTTAAATCTTAGGAGTGGTATGTGTTTTGTAGGGGTATATTGTGGGAAGTGAATTAATTTTAGTTTTTAATTAATTATATTTAGTTTGTTAATAAATATTTATGTTACTATTATAAATAATTTGTTGGTTTTATTTTAATTATAATAATATGTGTAGGTATTTATATGCATTTAAAATTGTCATATGTATTTATTTAATTACATTTTTACTATAAAAATAAATATATATATTTTTTACATAATTATATTTCTATTTGTTTACTATGTTTTTGCAATTATTTTATTGTGTTGAAGAGAATGTTTCTTTCTAATGCTGCACTGACTGGCGTGGGAATAGTAAATTTGACCCCTCTGCAATCCAACACTTTCCCTACTGTTACACTGATTGGAGTGGGAATAGTACATTTTACTGCCTCAGAATCAAACACTTTCCCTACTGTTGCACTAAGTGGATTGGGAATAGGCAATTGTACCCCTCCTGTAATCCAACACTTTCCCTACTGTTAAAGGTATTTGATTTGGAATAGTACATTTTATCCTTCCGCAATCCAACACTTTCCCTACTATAGCACTGACTGGATGGGGAATGATAAATGTTACCCCCAGCAATCCAACACTTTCCCTACTGTTGCACTGACGGGAAAGGAAATCGTAAATTTTATTCGTTCGCAATCCAACATTTTCCCTTCTGTTGCACTGAATGAAGTGGGAATAGTAAATTCTACCTCTCTGCAGTCCAACACTTTTCCTACTGTTGCACTGATCGGAGTGGGAATAGTACATTCTACCCCTCCGCAATCCATCTCTGTCCCTACTGTTGCACTCATTGGAGTGGGAATAGTAAATCTGCCCCCTTTCTAATCCATCACTTTCCCTACTGTTCCATTGACTGGAGTGGGAATGTTAAATTTTACCACTCATCAATCCAACACTTTCCCTACCGTTCCACTGACTGGAGAGGAAATTATAAAATGTACCCGTACATGCTCCAACATTTTCCCTACTGTTGAAAGTATCATAGTTGGAATTCTAAATATTACCCCTCCGCAATCCAACAGTTTCTCTAATGTTGCACTGACTGCAGGGCAATAGTACATTTTACGCCTACGCAATCCAAACCTTTCCCTACTGTTGCAGTGACTGGAGTGGGAATAGTAGAATTACCCCTCCTCAATCCAACACTTCCCCTACAGATGCACTCATTGGAGTGAGGCTTGTAAATGTTACCCCTCTGCAATCCAACACTAACCCTACTGTTGCAGTGACTTGAGTGGCAATAGTAAATTTGACCCTCCCGCTATCCAACATTTTCTCTAGTGTTGTACTGACTGGAGTGGAAATAGTAAATTTGACCTCTATGCAATCCATCATTTTCCCTACTGCTGTATTGACTGAAGTAGGAATTGTAAATGTAACTGCTGTGCGATGTAACAGTTTTCCTACTGTTGCATTGCATGAAGTAGGAGTAGCACAGTTTATCCATCTTTAGTAGAAGAATTTGCATATTTTTGTATAAATTGTACTGGGAATAGTATATGTTTTAAATAGAAATTTATATAATTTATTTTATTTTGTTACACTTTGGGCCCGATTCTGACTAACTTTTGCATGTCAGGAAGTGTCACTATTAGTCAATTGTATGTCATACATCAGCACATTTAAATACGGGAAATAGGACAGTAAGTCAATGTTAGAAATGGGGGTCTCTAGTTGGCAATGGCTGGCCACTGTCCAAGTAGGGACCCTTCTTCCTAAGTCAGAGTAAGCAGCCTACACCCTTTGACAACCCCTGCTCAACCCTGTGGTAACGTAGCACGAGCAGCTAGGCTTATCTCAGAGGCAGGGTGTGAAGCATTTATGACCATACACAGTAATATAATGAGGAACACTACAAATGGACACCACTCAAGTAGTTATGAAAAATAGGTATTTTTATATAGACTTAATCACAAGACCAATAACAGTAAAAATCCACAATACTATAAAAATATAATTACTTTAGAAATGCTGCAAGGAAAAATAGTTCAGGATGCACAATATGATGTTTAGTTCAAGGCAGGGGTCTCCGCGACCCTTTTACTCACAAAGTATCTGGTTCCTGGAGCAAAGCAACAAAAATGTCGCTAAGGAGTTGTTGCGATAGGTTTCCTCACGCTAGCCAGCGATGCGTTGAATCCTTACCGCAAGGGAGAATGATGCGCTGGGTTGCGGGCAGGACAAAGCGACAAACTTCTTCACGCTGATCCGGTGATGCGATAAAATCCTTGCCGCGAAGGGAGGATGATGCACCGGGCCTGTTGCGTGTGCGATCGTGCTGCGATGATAAAAATGGCGCTCCGCGAGGGAGCGACGATCCGGATGCGATGCGGGGAAAATGGCGAACGCTCTGCGTCCGCGCTGCGATGATCCTGTTGCGATGATTTTCAGATAGCGGGCGTTTGCGGGCCCGCTGACAAATGATGCGATCTTCTTGGGGATAGCGAGCACTCGGCGACAGCGGAGCGGCGATTTTCCTCACGCTCACCAGCTGCAGCGGCTCGCTAACGGGGGTTAGCGACGATTTTCAGCGCTCTCTTCTCAGCAGTAGAAATAGAGGCCCTGGAACACACAGGAGCCTCACCTGCAGATAGTAATCCTCGCTGGGAGGAAACAGGAGGCTGATGGTGGAGTCTGATGTGCCTGAGACTCCAGCAGGAGGCTAGCTCTCTCCTAGCCCTTGGGTAGTTGCGGTAGCAAAAGAAATAAAAGTCCAATCAAAGTTCCTTTCCTCTTCTTGAAGTCCAGTAGTAACAGCTGCAGGCCAGTCCCAGAAACAGCACACAAGGCACAAGGACAGTCCTTCTCTTGCAGATTCCTGTAGCCACACGGACAGAGGTTCTTCTTGTTATCCAGGAGCAATACAAATTGTAGGGGTTTGTGCACAAATACTTATACCCCCAAAGTCTTTGTTCTTAGGGGTCCCAAGCCTCTAAACCCAGCCAGAACCAGTTTTGCCCAGCCCTGGAGCACTTTGTTGATCAGGCTGCATCCTTCCTTTCAGAAAGAGGGGGTCTGCCTCAGACGCACAGTGGGAGGTGGAGCCAGCTTTCACCTTGCCAGGCACAGCCCTATTCAAGTGCAGGAGCTACCCCTCCCCTCACACATAGGCAGGTCGCTCTATTCAACCCAGGTCTGACTCAGCCTGCCCTGTCCCTCCAAAACCAGACAGCCAATACACATAATAGCAGAGCAACTGGAAGGCTTAGGCAAGAAAGTACCTATACTCTAAAAGTGGTAGTTTCAAACACAGAATATAAAAATAACCTTCACTAAAAGGTGTATTTTAATATTCTGAGCTCAGGCATACTAGATTTGTTTTTCTACCATGTTCCGTGGGTCAGTTAGGACTATAGGATGTAATAGCCCAGACCTCCCATTCTGGCCTATGGAGAACAGGTAGCCTTACAGTAGTGAAAAACGAAATTGGGTGTAATTCATTACTAGGACATGCTACATACAACAGGGCATGTCCTACCTTACACATACAATGCGCCCTATCATAAGGGGGGCTTACATGATGCCAAGGGAAGGTTGTAGGGGCTGGGAAGCGGGTGCACTTCACAGCCAAGATGGCAGTTCTGGACTGCACGCAGACACTGCAGTGGCAGGTCTGAGACACACTTTACAAGCTGCTTCTGTGGGTGGCACAAACCAGTGCTGCAGGCCCACCAGCAGCATTCGGTTTACCAGCCCTGGGCACACACCGGCCACGCTACTAGGGACTAACAGGTAAACTGAATAAGCCAATCATGGATGTACCAATTCATATGTCATCTTTACAAATGGAGCATTCGCGCTGTGGCACTGAATGGCAGCGGCACAGCGCCCAGAGCATCTATAACCAGCAAAGACAGAGGAGACACAGCGAAAAAAGGAAGGGAGACTCACGCCAATGGTGCCAGGTCTAACAGTCAATCTGAAACATTGGCAGCTGTATACATACATCCCCACACTCTCAAACTTAAACTTACTCAGTGTGCATGCTTTCCCTTTGAGGGCACAATGCTAGTAGTGCCAGTCAGACTACATGTAAAGATGGCAAGGCAGTGGACTCCACACTCACCTGCTCCCCTGGTTTCCCATACAGCTTGCAGTACTGTGGGATGAGGCTGTCCAGCAGGGCCTGGCTCTCCTCCTCAGTGAATGCTGGGGCCCTCTCCACAGTATGTGCCATTGCAGGAGACAGAGGATGCAGAGAAAGCAGCAGTGGTGTGATGTGACCCAGTCCTGTGGCATGTAGTGCAAGCAAGTGCTGTCTCAGGGGAACACATAGCCTTAAATCAATGCTACAGAGGCAGTATATGTTGGATGCGGGCAAAGAGATGTCTTGGAAAGCATCGGACATGCCTTCAGCGTCGTTCAAACTTTCTGCTTCCTGACAGCATTGAATTTGCAACATTGTTGTATAGGCCCAACTGAATCTGGCAGCACACGAGTCGTACACATAGCAAAACACAAGGCTCATCTCCATGACAGCCTATAGCCAATGGGTGTGTACGCCTTGGATCCTAGATGTCCGACGCGTCTTACTGAATTGCACCCGCATAGAGAGACATTACAGCCTATGAACAAGACCTGCGTGCACATCGTTGCACCAGTGTCCGATGCGTCTCACGGAATCGCACCCGCATAGAGAGACATTGCAGCCTATGAGCAAGGCATGCGTGCGCATCGTTGCACAAGTGTCCGACGCGTCTCACGGAATCACACCCGCATAGAGAGACATTGCAGCCTATGAGCAAGGCGTGTGTGCGCATCGTTGCACAAGTGTCCGACGCATCTCACGGAATTGCACACGTATAGAGAGACATTGCAGCCTATGAGCAAGGCTTGCGTGTGCATCGTTACACAAGTGTCTGATGCGTCTCACGGAATCGCACACGCCAGTGTCACCATTGCATTCGGTAGTCATAGGCTGCCCACAAAAATGTTTTGATATGGATGCAGGGGGATGGACAACACAGTGACAGCCTGTCACACAGTACATGCATTCACTATTCATGCTCCATCACATGTCTGTATACATGTGTACACATTGCATGTTTGATGTTTGATGTGCCCAATGTGGTACACACTACCAGGATGTGCCATGTCACATGGTCACCATAAGGCATTGTGTGTGATGCACTTCCCTACTGTGCTTCAGGACTTTGGTGGCCAACACACGTGGCCTGTGCACAGTGACTGGGGCACATTGAGTCTTGCCATGTCACATGAACCCTACATGGCATATGATATGTGATGTGTGTCCATGGGCTTGCTTTGTGTGGCACATCATGAGTATTTGCAAACAATACTAGGGACATGGACATATTTGCATTTGGGAGTTGGTCATACCCCCAACCTCCATCAGACTTGGTCCTGTGATTTTGTGTAGTGCCTGTGTGTCCCAGACATCCACGTTTGACATGCAGACATTAGAAGTTTCATGGTGACTGTGTCCATGTCGCATTACATGTTCTCCGTGTATGTGACTGGCAGCCCGTTGTCATATTGATAACACAACTATCCTCACTAACAATTGCAGTGTGTATTTGTCCTGTACTATATGTTCCAAAGTACTGTGACAGGGCCCACAGTTTGTCGACAGCAGAGCATGGCACTTGTTGTGTCACCATGTGGAGGTGACAAGTTTTGTGAGGGTTACATGTGTGGCATATGTGTCCATGCAGAATTGCACACACCTGACTCTATTGTGTTCTGATGTGATGTAGCTTGTGTTATTTGGCCTGGTCATTGCCACAGATGTGGGTGAACTGAACAACTTTCTTTGTTTCCCTATGTACTGCAGGGCACCTAATGTCCACAGACCCTTCCCAGACCTTGCAACTATGGTTGAACGGGACTGCATCCGACGGTACCGCTTCATACGCAAGCTGATGGAGTATTTGGAGGTGCAGTTGTCCCCACATTTGCAACCTGGACGTGCGCTGACCCCCAAGGTCAAGGTGATGGCAGCCCTACATGTCTTTGCCACAGGAACATGCCAATACACAGTGGCTGGTGCTGGTGGGATGTCACAGACAATGTTCAGTCGTGTTCTCCATGATGTATTGGAGGCAATGTTGTTGCATCTGGACCAATACATCCGATTTCCATCACAACAACAAATTCCAGGCATAAAGGGAGATTTCTATGCCTTTGGAGGGATGCCAAATGTCATTGGCTCAATGCACAGGAGCAGATTTACCGCAACCATAAACATTTTCACTCGATTAATGCCCTAGTGGTATGTCTTGCGGACATGTCAATTTCACATCTGTATGTCCATTTCCCTGGTTCAGCCCACGACGCCTACATCATGCAGAATAGCAGGATACCACATTTGATGTCACAGCTGCAGAACCAGCGAGGCCTGGCTTGTCGGTGAGTAGTAGGGCTTTACCTTACGTGTCTTAGGTATCTTTGTATTACACACTCATTCCTAATTCATGACATGTTTGTCTGTTTGTGTGCAGGTGACTCTGGGTACCCCAACATGCCTTGGTTGCTGACGCCTCTTAGGAACCCTGTCACACCTGCACAGATACGTTTCAATGAGGCACATGGGCAGACCAGGCGAGTCACAGAGCGGACATTTGGACTCCTAAAAAAACAATTCCGCTGCCTGGACCGGACAGGAGGGGTCCTCCAATATGCACCTGAAAAGGTGTGCAAGATGTTTATTGTGTGTTGCATGCTACACAACATGGCAGTGAGGGAGGAGGTGCCTCTCATCGAAGATGATGACGGACAGCAACCACCAGCATTTGAGGATCCTGGCCTGGGACATGTTGCGAGTGACGGTGAGAGTAAGGGGAATGTACGGACTCAGCTCATCAACAACTTCTTCTCCTAATTGTGAGTATACAGTGATGTGTTGGCAAGAAATCTTGCTTCACCTGATGTGTTTGGGTTGTGCACTGTGTGGGCATATGTGTTGCTAAATGCTATGTGTCATGATTGTAGCATTTATGTGTCCCGTGAGTCACTATGTCCTCCCAATCTGTGTTGCCATGAATCTTTGGATATTTTCAAAAGTTATTTGAATTGTGTATGTAATGTGTTTTGTAGATGTATGCAGTTGTATAGTGATTTCAATACTGTTGTATGTCTGTCATTCACAGGGTCCATATGCTGTTTTCTGGTGACATGTAACCTCTGAAACACACAGTACGGTCACTGGATGCAACCTTTCATGTTTCCCGGACACATCATCCCACACACCCCGGTGCTGGCATGTCTGCCATATTGGTTGCATCTTTGCTCACTGTTATGTGAGGGTACCTTGCATCTGATGTTCTGTTTACTAGTTGTGTATGTGTAATACCGTTGTGCACCAGTTTGTGGTGTGCTTCCTCTGTGTCCACACATCAGTGGATCTTTGTCATGCTGTACCTGAGGGCTGATTGGCTCTGATTCCTCATTTGTGTGTACTTGCAGTTCACAATGTGTGAGACAAGAAATGTGATGGGCATGGTGTTTTTGTGTTATGTTGACCTAGAAGTGTGTATCTGTCAAATGTGTCACAGCAACATGAATCAATTTCCAGTGTTTAGATTGCTCTAGTGGTTCCCCTGCCCAGTCTTACTTTAGCATTTCATCACCTATATGTGTCAAAACCAGTCAAATTCATCATAGAGTCAACAATTGTGTTTTGGAGTGTTTATTTACATACGTGTGTGGATGATATAGGTGACATGGAGTGCTGTACAGTGCAATTGGATTCCAAAGTTCACAGAGGAGTTAGTAGGGTTGGTCGTGGAATTGTCAGAGTAAAGTCCACAGTCAGTAGATCCATTGGTTCAGATCAGATCCTCCATCACATGTGGGAGAGATGGGGACTGTCGACAAGGTGAAGGTTTTGCACACAATGGTAGACATCAGGTAAAGGTGTTCACTTCCTGGGTGATGTGCAGGGCCAGCTGCCTCTCACTTGTCCTTCTTTGGACGATCCCGTGGCTTCTTCGTGGGGGGTCCCTCAGGTGCAGGCTGTGGTGGTGCACTGGAGTCTTCGTCAGAGTCCACCTCCCTATCTGTGGCAGTTGCAGTTGTTGTGGCAACTGATGTAGTGGGCACACAGGGAGGTGGGGCCATGTTGTTTGCAATCTGAAGTAGGCATCCCAGTATGTCTCTGTGCACTGCCGTAACATCATCCAACTTGTCCATCTTTGACTCCATGCGGGCCATATGTGTCTCCACCGGCAACATTTGTGTGTCCCATCTGGCATGATGTTCAGCCTGCTGTTCTTTAATGTCCCTGAGGTCCTGAGGTGCCCCACTATCTGGCCAAAGTCTCCGGTGCATTGCTGGTACGCATTAATGATGCGTACCAATTGGGGATCAGCTTGGGATTCAGCAGCATGGCAATGGGGTTGCCTCAGCCTGCCCCCACTCCCACCACCCCTACCACCACAAGCAGGTTCTGCTGTTGCAGGCACAGACAACACTGGGCCTCCTCTGGTGATGGCACTGGTGGAATTGGCAGCCACCTCCAGGCTTCCCTGTGTTGCTGTGCCCTAGGTGTTGGGTTGGGATTTTCTGTCCGTGTTAGTAGGGGTCATCTGGATGTTGTCAGATTGAGCAGGAATGGTGGCAGGGGGTGCAGATGTTACTGCTGCTGCAGGCTGATCCACACCGGAGGGCCAGGTTGTTCATGGTCGCCGTGAGAGGAGTGAGAGGGACCAGACTCACCAGAGTCTGGGACTGTGAATCTTCCTTGTTTGTTCTTGAAGTTTCCCCAGCTGCACCTGTGGGTGGAAAAGACACACAATGTATGTTGTGGTCCAGCACACATAGCCGTATCACACACATTCAATTCTGTACAATGCTTCATGATGAGTGTATGTGCATGGATTTGGACTCAATTATCACAGTCAGATGCCGATGTAGGTTTTGTACAATTTCCAGATGCGTTTTATGTACACGTATATCTGTGTGCATTGACAGTTCATGTATTTTTAAGGAGCCTTACATGTACATTGCAAAACGTGCACTCCCTGCTTCACACAGGTGTGTTGTTTGTTGTTCGTGGGAGGGGTGTGTGTGGCAGGGCCTGCTGGGAGTTGTAGTGTGAGGTTGCACTCCTTCTCCCCCCTGGACTGGATAGGACCCCATGGGCCATGCTTCCAAGACAGTGAGTCTGAGTACATGTTCAAGTTGCATGACAGTGGTGTCTTGGTGTTTGTTGGTGCCCAAGTCCTAGAAAAACCTTGTGCTCCCCACACCAGAGCCCAGTGTCTCCAATCGTGCCTGTACTTTCACACTCCCTGTGAGGTGAGCCTGGTGCATGGGCCTATTATTGGGGCAGGGGGGATGGGGACTATGGCCTGGGACTCCAACTCCCATCATGCATGTGACTCCACCCCCTTCCCAGAAAACCCATGCTTCCTTCCTGTGACTCGGCTTTCCGGGTATAGGATGTGTGCAGACAAGATGGCTGCTGCATGGGACTGGTGTTCAAATCCCATTGCCTTGCTGTGTATTTGTACTCAGTTTTGTGACTTTTGCGAATGGGGATCTTGCCTGTGACATTGCAGGTATGTTTGTGGTTACAATCTGCATTGCGACACAATTACCACCATGGATTGCAGATCCTCCCCCCCGGGCCCAGTGTCAGGCATCTTGGAAGTCGGTTTACCTTGAGTCTCTGGTTGTGTTTTGTCCCAGGTGTGTTTGTTATTGGTGGGAGGGGTGTGTGTGGCAGGGCCTGCTGGGAGTTGTAGTGTGAGGTTGCACTCCTTCTCCCACCTGGACTGGATAGGACCCCATGGGCCATGCTTCCAAGACAGTGAATCTGAGTACATGTTCAAGTTGCATGACAGTGGTGTCTTGGTGTTTGTTGGTGCTCAAGTCCTAGAAAGACCTTGTGCTCCCCACACCACAGCCCAGTGTCTCCAATCTTGCCTGTACTTTGACACTCCCTGTGAGGTGAGCCTGGTGCATGGGCCTATTCCTGGGGCAGGTGGGATGTGGACTATGGCCTGGGACTATGAATCTCACTCTGTTTTTAGCTATACCCACCTGCCAAGCATGCCAGACCTTCCTTCCTTTGACTCTGCTTTCCTGAGAGTGTGTGCAACTGTGGTTGCTTGATGGCTTACGGTGTTTGGTGGTGTATGTTGCCAAATCCCGGGGGTGTTTGTCATTGGGTTTGTACATTTATTGCCCTAGGTTCATGTGACTGAGACATTGCAGGTATTGTGTTTCTCTAGGTGGCATACACATGAGAGGATATTTATGTTTAGGTTGATGTGGCTTGATGACAGTGAATGTTTTCTCTGTCTCTCTGACATTATTGTCTGTGGGTGCTGCTTGCTGTGACATCACATGTTGTAATAGTTGTTTGTGTACTCACCAGGCTCTGGTATTCCAGGCAATCCATGGAGGCCAATTGGTGGGAACATGGCCCGCACCTTCTCCTCCCAGGAAGTGAAATACACTGGTTTTGCAGGAGGACTACCACCAGTGGGCTGGCTCAGGGCATGGTCTTTTCTGATGAGTTTCTTGACCCTCCTGCGTATTTCGTACCACCGGTTCCTGATGTCATCCATTGTGCGCATGGTAGGTGCTAAGGCATTCACCTTGTCTACAATCCTTGCCCACATCTTGTTTTTCTGGGATAGGGGGGTCTGTTGGACCAAGGAACCAAATAACTGTGGCTCTACTCTGATGATTTCATCTACCATGACCTCCAACTCACTGTCTGTGAACTTTGGATTCTTCTTTGGGGGCATGGTGTTGGGTGGTGGTGGAGATGGATGGGTGTGTGTGGTAGTGAGGGTTGGTGAGTATACATATGGCTGGGTGGCTGTGAGTGTGCCTATTGTGCGGTGCTAATGTTGTGTAGTGTGTAGGTTGTAGCTGTATGTCTCAGTGTGGTGGTGTTGCCTGTTTGCAGGTCTGTGAGATTTGCAAGGGATCATGGTCTGGATTTTTGGCCTTTTTATTGGTGGAGTTGTGGGTGTGTCTTGGTTTGAAATGTGATTTTTTTTGGATTTATAACTGCCTGTTTGGCCTTTTTCTGTGTCAATTACATGATTTCTTTAGGTCTGACGGGGACGTTCAGTGTTCCGGGTCATGCGCCTGTGGCGTCACTTGCAGTGTGATCCGAGTCGGTCACACTGACATTGTGCTATGCTGCATGTTTCACATACATGCCGGTCGCGACTGGCTCTTTTTATTGCCAATGTCTCTGGTCTGTGCGACTCGGTTGTACGGCTTGGACTCCGTGCGAGGCACATTGCATCATACATGGCTGGTTGTAAGGTGCGTGTTCGTGTCGGTCGTAACTGTAGCCGTTCTGTGTCGGTCGGATGGTTTCGGCTCAGTTTCCAGGCGGCGGCACTGTTTTCCGTACGTTTCGGTCAGTCCGGATTGATTCCATGAGAGTCGGTTGGATTTTGGCCGGGACGCATCGTACTTGTAAGGTCGTACAGCGCCTGTACGAGTCAGTCGGACTCCAGTTCGGGGCTGTGTCGGTCAGAACGCTTTCCGGCCCAGATCGGAATCGGACCCTAATATTATTATGTTTCTGCATGTTTACAATTATAATATTTATAACTGTTAATGATGATTTTAATGTGTAAAATAGTGTTATACATTTGTAAGAAATGTATGTTGTTTACTTTTTTATTTTATTTAAAATGTTCTTTAAATAGTTTATGTTATTAGTATATGTATGTCTATATATATATGTGTAAACGAAGAAGTCCAGTCCAGCAGGAAGGTTAGGCGGCACACCAATCAAGTGTCAATAATTTTATTTCAAGTGAATAAAATAAACTTATCTTTGGGAGGGCTGCCAACCCCGGCTGGCACCGACACTTTACAGTACAGGCTATCAGCATTTTTGACAGCAGCTGGTGACTCGTATATATGTGTAAATATATTTCTGTCAATATCTATTTGTTATATTATTACATTATTTTAAAAAATCAGGAAATATAATATACATTTAAATTATTAGATTAATATTCGTGTTTAACAAGATATATGTAAATATATATTAATATATATATGTCTTTAACAATGTTTAATACAACGATATTAATGAAAAGGATTATTTTTTTCTCTATATTTGTCTACTTACCATTATAAGTATAGGATCAATATTTTGCTCACGATACTTTGGTATGGGGATGTTTTCATTGGCTGGCTATATTGTGTTAAAGAACCAGGGAATGTGAGGTAGTTAAATATGAAGGTATAGTACTTTTATACCATTTTCATGTTACAATGATATAAAGCTAACCTGATCAAAGAACCTAAAGCTAGGATCGACCATGTGCATTTTCATTGACTGAGATTTCCCACAAGGTATTCCACTCTGGTCATCTTTGGTTTTAGGGCTCTATCAAAAACAGAGATTTGTCAACATAGTTAGAGGATTGCCAGATCCATGACAGAGTCTCTGAATGTCCATACATGATACATTTCTTAACATTGCATTGCAAATTAATCTTGTTGCAATGTGAGTCGCAATATCTAAAGTCTGCCTAAATTTGATCATCCTGGACATATGGGGGATGCTCCTGACCTAAAATGTTTTAATCTTTGCAGGAAGCTTACTTATGTGTTCCAGAGTAGAATGCCACTTTTTTAGAGCTGTTTCTTTTGCTCTTCAAAATCTGTAAGATTCAGAGTATCTATCAAATTCCTAAACACACATCAGATGCCAAACTGGATTATTTTGAGGGAACGTAGAGGGTTTGGGCATGCAAACAATTTAGAATTAATCAGGAAAGTTGTAGGTGCATTAGGAGAAGACAGTTGCTGAATTGTGTCATTTTTTTCCTAATTGTACCAATAATGTTTGCATAGATGATGTTGAACATCCATCAATCGTCTGAATTTGTAGAGTCCCTCAGCACTCACCACTTTCCACACAATCATTTAATCCCTATTTGAAATGCCAATACTTTTTTGACAGCAAGAGAAACTGTATATCACAATCAAGTGGGTGTGATAACAATCATGGTTATGAAGAGTTGTACTTACAACTTCCATGGAATCAAAACAAGGATTTTCAAGCCTTTACTATGCAACAGGTTGCCATTATTGGTACGCTAACAAAATATAGATACCCAATATATCCCCCAAAATATTGCGACCAAAATATGGATGTCAAAAATATCTACATCCTATACTTATAATGGTAAGTACAAAAAATCATAAAAAATATCAATGTCATAAATATAGTTGTTACAAAATATTGTTTATATATATATATATATTAAATTGAAGCGAAGGTGGTGGTGTTCCCTAAGGGAAATATCCGCACATTCAATATGACATTCAGTTGTTCATTCTTTATAGCGTGTATAAATAATATCATTGGGTGCTCAATCTACCCTAAAAGAGCCTACCACCAAAGGACTCTATTAGCACAAAAAAGCATTTCCGTGTAATAACTTGTTATAACAGAATTAGGGTATCTACGGCACACCTTTGTGTATATTATAGATCTGTAAACAATCAAGATCAAGTATATGGAAACAATAAAATCCAAAAATTATTTTCCCTTCTTCTTTTTACAATGAACAAGGCACAGTAACAAGGATCCAAAACATCAACAAAAAACAAACGGCGAAATGCACGCACGGTGCGCGCATCCTATCGTGTTGGGTGCTTGGATTCTCTTGCGTTGGGTGCGCGGATCCACTGAATTTTTTTTGAAAAAAGACAAGAAATCATTGGTTGTATGACTACTTTCTACATTGAAAGGTAGGGTGTATATTTCAGTTTTTTAAAGGTATGATTCTTATTGGTTAAGAAAAACAGATTGTACGGAACATTATATATGATAAACTGATATGTTGAAAAGTCAAGCACACTTCCTGTCTTGTTTAGCAACATTGTGTGCTGAACTTGTGACCTGTGTGCTCAGTGCAGTGTTTCATGACCTGTTTCTATGGTAACAGGCAGAAGGCAGATTGGGGGAAGGGTTGAAATGTATTTCAGTTGGAAAGGGTTGAAATGTTTAACCAATAGAAATGTGTGTTTGCTTTTGAGTTTATGTGTGAAGGATTGTGATTTGATGTTTACATGTATATGTGTGGAAGATGAAAGGAAAACTTTTTCATTCTTTGTTTTTGCTGAGAGGTGCACAGTGCAGAGATTCTGTAAAAGAAAATCTGGTGTGTGACTGATATACTTCTTAATCTCTACAAAACAACTTGAAAGGTGAGTTATTTAATTGTGAGGGGATGTATGTAGACTATTTTGATTTTAATCAGACTAATGTATTTCTCCTGCTAAAGTGTAGGGAGTACTTTTTTTTGTCTACAATCTTATTGACAGTGTGTGTGCATGTAGAAACCATTCTGTGATAAGCATTTGTGTTTTTCATGTGTTTGCAGACAGATAACAGTGCTGTTTTTATATTTTGGTAGAATTAGAAACCAGTCATTGTATATAAATTTGTGAAATGAGTTATGTTTCTATATTAAAATGTAGTCCTCCTTCTAGATGAAGAAATGTGTTTTGGTATAGTGCAGTGTTTCCCAAACTGTGGTCCGGGGACCCCCAGGGGTCCCTGACACTTTCCCAGGGGGTCCCCAGGCAGCAGTTTAAAAAGCACTGCACTTGTATATTTAGCAGTTTTCCAGCAACAATAAAAGTATCAAGATAACACCAGTGATTAATGTACCAGCTGGGGAGAGATGAGAGTTTTGTCCTGTGGCAGCTTTGAGTTATCTAATGTAGCACAGAGGGTTAATATGCATACTGCAAAGAATGTGTACCATGCAATGTAAATAACAGTATTTTAAGTGCATAGGCGAGTGGGTTACTGCTTTTGTCACAAAGATTATTTTGTTACTGTGCAGTACATAAGTGACGACCGTAATCTAGCACAGTGACCTATAAACTGTCAAAGAGCTGCTTGCAAACTGCATGGTACAAGTTAGTAACTTATGTTTTTTCCCCGGTCTTTCATTATCCCGATGCTGCTAAAAAGGTTTATATGGGTGGAAATGCATTTTTATTGTTAAAGTCAATGCTAACCACTGTCTTATGTTCTGAATCCCGAGTTTTTTATGGTTCTCCAGACCAAGCACTGCCTACCAGTATAAATGACATGTGAATCCTACACCTAGTAGTCCCCTTTGCCTTAAGTAACATTTTCTATACACTGATTTACACTTATGATTAATTGTCTCTATATGTGTGTGATGTACAGTGATAAACGTGTTGTAGACTGCACCATTGTTTCCTAAATTTCTTTGGGGGTAGAGCCTCCCAAAGCCCCCTTTGTAGTGGTCAGGCACACTCAATGCACTTGGTGTGCACCGTATGGGGACTGGTCTGAAATCATTTGCCAGGGCTGCTTTGGGTTTCCAGTCTAGCCCTGGCAGGAGTAGGAGTCTCGTACTGCGAAATAAAACCAACCATTTAAAAGTTAGTCACAGAGATGCAGCACCAACCTTCCCATTAAAATGTTTGCTTTTTGCAAATTCTTTCAATATAAAATACTAAGGGGGATATTTACAAAAGAAGTGGTAGAGCGTGTCGTTAGCCTCTGTGGCTTAACGACAAGCGCCGCCACTTCAGAAACGTAGGGCTGCACCATATTTACAAGAATATAGTGCAGTCCTACATTTTGCCATGTGCTGGTGCTATACTTAGCAGTGTAGCGCCAATGCAGGCACCCTTGCAACACAGTGCAAGGGTGTCTGCGTGCAGGGGAATATTGTTTATGTAAAGGAAGGTCCCCCCTTCCTGCACATAAACAATCCTGAAATGGGGTTTTGTAACTTGTATGTGTGCTGCCTAATGCAGCACACATGGAAGTTACAAAATGCTATTTTTTTAATGATTGTTTATGTGCAGGAAGGGTTACCTTCCTGAACATAAACAATGCAAGGCGTTTTGCTTTTCCATGTGTGCTGCACAAGGCAGTACACATGGAAAAAGCAAAAATGAGGAGAAATAAAGAATTTCTCCTCGTTTCGCCAAGTTAAGACCTGGTTTTTCCTGGTGTTAATTTTGGTGCTGCCTGCTATTTACGCTGACCCTGTGAATAGGGGGCAGCGTCAAAATCAATTGGTTTTGCGGTGGAACGCCCACTGCAAAACCCACTACCCACCCCTTTCAGGCTAAGTATTGTGCGAAAGGGGGCCTTATTTACAAGGCAGCGTTAAGCCATGTTAAGTGGCTTACCGCTGCCTTGTAAATAAGGCGAAGCTCCTATCGACACGCGAATGTTGCAAAAAGTGATGTTTCCATGGTGGTAGGGGTTTGTAAATATGCCCCTAAAATCCTTAGTAATTAGAGTATTTGTTTTGTGTGCACATGTGTTTATTTTTTTCGAATTACTGTTTTAACGTTTGAAATTTAAATCCTACAAATTGCTTAGGGGTCCCCGACTTCCAGTGGTGACTCAGTGGGGTCCTCAGGAGTCAAAAGTTTGGGAACCAGTGGTATAGTGGAAGGGATAGTGTTGTTTGTCTAGAATCACACACTGAGTATGTGTGCATTTGGGAACCACTGTGAGAGAAGCATTTGGTAACATTGTGTATTTGCTGACAGATAACTGTTTTAAAAACTGTCATGTTGTCAAGTTTTAGTAGCATTAGAAGCCAGTCTTTGCTTATGCATTGATAAAATAAGTCATGCTTTGACACTAATGTGCTATACTTTAATATGTAGATTGTGTGTAGTCTCCTTACTCCTTGCACAGTAGTGAATGAGTTTTGGTAAGCTGCTAGGGATAGGGTTGCTTGTCTAGAATCACACTGTGAGTCTGTGTGTATTTGGGAACCACTGTGAGAGCAGTATGTGGTAATATCGTGTATTTGCTGACAGATAACTGTTTTAAAACATGTCATGTTGTCAAGTTTTAGTAGCATTAGAAGACAGTTATGGCTTATGCTTTGATTAAATGAGTCAGGCATTGACACTAAAGTGCAGTCCTGAAATATGTAGATTGTGTGCAGTTCCCTTACCACTTGCACTGTAGTGAATGAGTTTTGGTTAACTCCTAGGGATAGTGGTGCTTGTATAGAATCACACTGTGAGTTAGTGTGCATTTGGGAACCACTGTGAGAGAAGCATTTGGTAACATCATGTATTTGCTGACAGATAACTCTTTTAAAACCTGTCATGTTGTCAAGTTTTAGTAGCATTAGAAGCCAGTCTTTGTTTATGCATTGATAAAATGAGTCAGGCATTGACACTAAAGTGCAGTACTGAAATATGTAGATTGTGTGCAGTCCCCTTACCCCTTCCACAGTAGTGAATGAGTTTTGGTAAGCTGCTAGGGATAGTGTTGCTTGTCTAGAATCACACTGTGAGTCTGTGTGCATTTGGGAACCACTGTGAGAGAAGCATTTGGTAACGTTGTGTATTTGCTGACAGATAATTGTTTTAAAACCTGTCATGTTGTCAAGTTTTAGTAGCATTAGAAGCCAGTCTTTGCTTATACGTTGATTAAATGAGTCATGCTTTGACACTAATGTGTTGTACTTAAATATGTAGATTGTGTGCAGTACCATTACCTCTTCTAGACTAGTGAATGAGTTTTGGTAAACTGCTAGGGATAGTGTTGCTTGTCTAAAATCACACTGTGAGTCTGTGTACATTTGGGTAAGGATTGTGAGAGAAGCATTTGGTAACATAGTGTATTTGATGACAGATAACTGTTTTAAAATCAGTCATGTTGGCAAGTTTTAGTAGCTTTAGAAGCTATTTTTATGCATTGATAAAATGAGTCAGGGTTTGACACTAAAGCGCAGTACCATGTACTATTCTCTTCACTGTGCCAGAACTGAAAATTTTAAAGTTTTACCCAGGCACTAACCCAGCAGTAGTCTGATGATTTAGTCAGTTTACAAGTACTCATGTTGTGAACCATACATTACCATAGAGATTGCTTCAAATGTAGCAGTATGCATGCAGTCTTCTAACATACTATACACTTGTCTTTCACATTTTCAATTCACTAGTCAGTATCCATACACTTCCAGGAAACACCCTGTAACTCCCTTTGCAGTCCTCTAGTGACCCATTCACCCCGTTATAATTAGTTCAGCTAACTATAACTCATGCTCCCGCAATGCACTGCTGATGACGTCACATATTACATCACTCATGACATGGTCAGTGATATCACTCATGACATCACTGATGATATCTCAAATTACATCACTGATGACATCCCTGATGACGTCATCCATGTGATAAATTAGTGCATCTTCTCACACCCTTTGATATATGCAATCAAAATTTCAGAAATCCATTCTCAAAACCATAGATACTCCAATACCAATAACTACATACCCACTGATTGACTCTTAGCTCTACACACACATCCACTCACTCACCTGTACAGTCACTCATACGTACAGTCACTCAATACAGGACTATCATATGCATTTATACACCTACAAAAGTACTCACACACCACCAATCATCCATAGAGGTACTCTCACACCTAGTCAGTCATGCAAATAATTAATCACACTCCCATTTACTCACCTATGCAGTAATACACACACAAGTTCACTTACTCATAAAAATATTACCACATTCTTACGCTCTTATACAATCACTGATACAAACACACACTCATCCATACAGCCACTCTCACAATCACACACTCTCACATATACCCACTTATATACTCTTACACACATATATATTGCCTTTCACATATGTAGTTAGTCACACATGTACCACTGAGATATACATTCAATCACTAACACACCCATACATACACTCACCCAACCATACAGTCCATCACAGATGCACTCTTAAAACCATGCACCCATAGAATCACCCACTCACACATGTATGCACAGAGTCACACACACCCCACCCACACAAACACTCAGGGACCCATACAGATACTCAGACAACCAATCAATAACCCATAGAGACACTCATATAGCTATTAACTAAACCATGCAGCCGCTTATACACCAACAGACAGACTGATACAGACATTCACACAGTTTACACACTAGTCTGCAGTAAGATACGTTTAATGACTCACTTATAGAGTCAGTCACGCACCTACTAAATCATCCATTCACACACTTATACACCCACTCATTCTTCCATAGGTTTTCCCCTATATATATATTAAACATATTTAAAATTTCCAGAAACACACACTCACTGGATGACGTTATCAGTGATGTCATCAGTGATGTCATTTGAGATGTCATCAGTGAAGTCATGAGTGATGTCACTGACCATGTCATGAGTGATGTAATATGTGATGTCATCAGCAGTGCATTGCGAGGGCGCGAGTTATAGTTAGCTGAACTAACTATAACGGGGGAATTTCTAGAGTTTTGTACGAGGGAAATGTCCAGCTAACTCTAACACCCTTGAAACCTATGGTTTTTTCAGTGAATATATATATATATATATATATACATATATTTCCTACTGGCGGTCGCCAGTAGGTAGTTATAGTTAGGACCTATTTCCCATAGGAAATCCACAACATTCTATTCCCAATAAGTCTGGCGCTGGTTGACGAATCTTCGCGAAATGTTCTAAACTTTTGGCCAGCTCCGGTCTGCTCCTATCCTGAAAGTTTCGTGGTGATTCGTCAAGCGGAGGCCGAGAAAAAAGGGGGTTCCAAAACACATTTTCCCCATGCAATTTCCCATAGGACCTTTTGATGCTACAGCCCGAACTGCTGAATGGAATTACACCAAATTTGGCAAAGAGATAGTCCTCAGTTCAGACTCGTGCCTTTTGCATAAATGGTGTAAATCCGTTCAGTAGTTCCTGAGAAAATTAGAGTTAAAAGTACATATATATCTATGGCCTCGGAGGATCCGCGCACCCTGAACGCACCCTGAGCGCACCCTCTGCGAACCGTGCGTGCACCTTCCCGATCACGCGCTGAATGCTAATTGGCTGTCAAGTGTCTGTCAACATTTAAAACCAGGAACTGTTGGCAGCCATTTTGTGGCTCGGTAGAAGCGAGGCTGAGGAAGTAAGGGAAATAAGTGTGTGAAAGATGTAAAGGGGGCAGGGTAGAAATATTCTGACCCTCTAGTGTTGCTTAGGGGGTCTCAGAAGGACCCCCCCGGGGCCCACTTTTTTTTTAAATGGCAAAATGCGCACAGGGTGCGCAGATCCGGCCGTAAAAAGAAAAAACGAAGCGCGGACTTCCGCACTTCCTTAATAATTAGCCCCCGGGAGGGGCCAAATCCCGGGGGCAAAATCTGTAAAGATTAATGGGGGGCCCAGGGGGGCCCCCAGCCCAGGGGACCGCTACCCCCGGGGCTAGAAAATAAATAGGGTGGGGGGGCTGAACGGCCCCCCAAGCCCCGGGGACCACCACCCCGGGGCTTTATTTATTGAGGGAGGAAGGCTGCGTGGCCCCCCTCCTGGAGCCCACGAGGGCCCTGGGGACCGCCACCCCCCAGAGCCGGCTCCTGCAGTGTCCTGAGGTGCCCACCCCCAGGACACTGTTGTTTGCTATGAGAGGGCGGGAGTCTCCTGCCCTCCCATAGCAAACTTCATTTGGATTTTGAAAGGGAGAGCAGGAAAACCTGCTCTCACTTTCAAAATCCAAACGATATTGCTTTTCCACACGGGGAGCTGCATGTCAGCAGCTCCCCATGTGGAAAAGCAATGCCAGCTCCCGAAGGACGCGGGGAGGCGGCTGGGACCGTGGGGGTGTTGGGGCTCCCCCCACGGTCCCCAACGTGTTTTTATAAGCCCCGGGGGATGAGGTCCCCAGGGATAATAAAAATTAGTGATAGGGGCTATTTGTTTTTTTACAGTAAAGTTAGGAGTCGCGCATCCTAACGCGTTGGGTGCACGATTTCTCTTGCGTAGGGTGTGCGGTTCCTAATGCGTTGGGTGTGCGATTCCAAGGAAAAAAACCTGAAATTTTGGGGAGATAAACATCAAGCTTAAGTATTTTGTTCTTGAGTCGCTCTAAAAAGAGCTGTTGTGTTCATTGAGAGTTTTTGGTACTTATAAGTAAGTACCTATACAGAGTCTAAAGTTGTTGAGGAAGACTCTGTTTCTTTCATCAGTAAAGTGTACTCCATCTCTCCTATACATCTCTTGCATATGAAAGCGCAGGTTGTTATTGTAAATGGACCCCATTCTATAGTCTCGGAGAAAAGCAGAAACAGATTTATTCACATGTTTCCTAGCGTTCTCAATCTGTGGACAAAAATGATTGGACCAGTTCCATTTATGCCTTTGGCATATGTTAGAATACACAAAGGCAGTTTTGCGAAAAAGTTAAATCAATTCTGCAAAGGTGTCCTTCATAAGCATTTCCAGACCTACCCCAGTCAAAGCGCCTAGGTCATTGCCACCACAGTGCACTGTTATGAGGTCAGGGTGTTAGATATGCATAAAGGATTTTACTAATGGCATCAATTGGTGCCCCTTTAACCCTCTCTGTTCAATCCATTTAATTTCTACATTTGGCAAACCTAGGTCTTTGGGAATTCCTTTGTTTTCTGCATACCTTTGGCTCCAGAAAATATAGCTGTGTCCCACAATCCACACTCTCAGCATCTTGAAGGAAGGTCTGGATGCACTCAGATGGTCTCTGTAAATGAAATGGCACTAGTAAGATTTTTCTAAAATGGTGGCTAAGATGCAGTTTTGAAAAAAGACAAGAAATCATTGGTTGTTTGCCAACCTTCTACACTGAAAACTAGGGTGCATATTTCTGTTTTTTAAACGCATGATTCTTATTGGTTAACAAAAACTGATTGAAAGGAACATTATATATGATAAGCTGATATGTTGAAAAGTCAAGCACACTTGCTGTTTTGATTAGCAACATTGTGTGCTGAACTTGTGACCTGTGTGCTCAGTTAAGTGTTCCATGACCGGTTTCTATGGTAATAGGCAGAAGGCAGATTGGGGGTAGGGTTCAAATTTATGTCATTTGGAAAGGGTTGAAATGTTGAACCAATAGAAATGTGTGTTAGCTTTTGAATTAATGTGGGAAGGAATGTGATTTGATGTTTACATGTATATGTGTGCAAAATGAGAGGGACACTTTGCCATTCTTTGGTTTTGCTGACAGGTGCACAGTGCAGAGATTATATATAAGAAGATCTGGTGTGTGACTTACATACTTCTTAATCTACAAAACAACTTGAAAGGTGAGTTATTTAATTGGGAGGGGATGTATGTGGTCTATTTTGATTTTAATCAGGCTAATGTATTTATCCTGCTAAAGTGCAGGGAGTACTTTTTTTTGTCTACAATCTTATTGACAGTGTGTGTGCATGTAGAAACCATTCTGTGATAAGCATTTGTGTTTTTCATGTGCTTGCAGACAGATAACTGTGCTGTTTTTATGTGTTGGTAGAATTAGAAACCAGTCATTGTTTATGTATTTGCAAAATGAGTCATGTTTCTACACTAATATGTCGTACTTCTTCTAGATTAAGAAATGTGTTTTGGTACAGTGCAAGGGATAGTTTTGTTTGTCTAGAATGACACAGGGAGTCTGTGTGCATTTAGGAATCATTTTGAGAGAAACATTTTGGTACTAATGTGTTGTAAAAAAATTTCTGCAATGTGTGCAGTCACTTTACATCTTGTAGACTGGTGAATGTATTTTGTACAAGGGATAGTTGGTTGTCTACAACCACACTGCGAGTCTGTGTACATTTGGGCAATTATTGTGAGAAAAGCATTTGGTAACATCATGTATTTGCTTGCAGATTACTGCTTTAAAATTTGGTTTGTTGTCAAGTTTGAGTAGCATTAGAGGCCAGTCATTGCATATGCAATTGCAAAATGAGTCAGGCTTTCATAGTAGTGTGCAGTATTGAAATATGTAGAATGTGTGCAGTCACCTTACTCCTTCCAGAGTAGTGAATGACTTTTGGTAAACTCCTAGAGATAGTGTTGCTTGTCTAGAATCACACTGTGAGTCTGTGTACATTTGGGTAAGCATTGTGAGAGAAGCATTTGATAACATCGTGTATTTGCTGACAGATAACTGTTTTAAAACCTGTCATGTTGTCAAGTTTTAGTAGCATTAGATGCCAGTCTTTGCTTATGCATTGATAAAATGAGTCAGGCTTTGACTCTAAAGTGCAGTATTGAAATATGTAGATTGTGTGCAGTCCCCTTACCTCTTCCAGAGTAGTGAATGAGTTTTGGTAAACTCCTAGGGATAGTGTTGCTTGTCTAGAATCACACTGTGAGTCTGTGTGCATTTGGCCAACCACTGTGAGAGAAGCATTTGGTAACATCATGTATTTGCTGACAGATAACTGTTTTAAAACCTGTCATGTTGTCAAGTTTTAGTAGCATTAGAAGCCAGTCTCTGCTTATGCATTGATACAAGGAGTCAGGCTTTGACACTAAAGTACAGCACTGAAATATCTAGATTGTGGGCAGTCCCCTTACTCCTTCCAGAGTAGTGAATGTGTTTTGGCAAAGTCCAAGGGATAGTGTTGCTTGTCTAGAATCACACTGTGAGTCTGTGTGCATTTGACCAACCATTGTGAGAGAAGCATTTGGTTATATCGTGTATTTGCTGACAAATAACTGTTTTAAAACCTGTCATGTTGTCAAGTTTTAGTAGTATTAGAAGCCAGTTATTGCTTATGCATTGATAAAATGAGTCAGGCTTTGACACTAAAGTGCAGTACTGAAATATGTAGATTGTGTGCAGTCCCCTTACCCCTTCCTGAGTAGTGAATGAGTTTTGGTAAAGTCTAAGGGATAGTGTTGCTTCACACTGAGTCTGTGTGAATTTGGGAACCACTGTGAGAGAAGCATTTGGGTACTTCATATCTTTGCATACACATAACTGCTTAAAAACCTTTCCTGTTCTCAAGTTTTGGTAGAATTAGAAGGCAGTCATTGCTTATGTATTCACCGAGGAACTCTCCTTGCAATACTGTAAACATTCAGTTAATATCCAAGTAGTAATGGAGTGAGGCAGGCCTTAGCTCATGGATTGATTCAAATGCCTATCCACTATGCATGCAGTCCTCTAACCATCTACACACTTGTCTTTCACACCTTCAATTCCCCAGTCAATATCCATACACTTCCAGGAAACACCCTGTCCCTGCCCTTGCCCTCCTCTACTGAACCATTCAGCACCATGTACTAATCCATTCACTGTGCGAAAACTCAACCACTTATAAATTCATCCAGGCACTGTCCTTGCAGTACTCTAATTATTCAGTCAGTACCCAAGTACTCATTCAGTGACCAGGCCTTAGCACATGGACTGCTTTAAACCCCTATCCACTATGCAGGCAGTCCTCTAACCATTTACACACTTGTCTGTCATACCTGTAATTCCCCAGTCAGTATCTATACACTTCCAGCAAATATCCTGTCACTCCCCTTGCACTCCTCTAGTGACCCATTCAGCATCATGTACTAACCATTGACTGCACCAAAACGCAACCCCTTATACATTCACTGAGGCACTCTCCTTGTAGTACTCTAATGATTCAGTCAGTACCCAGGTACTTATGTAGTGAACCCGGACTTAGCACATGGACTACTTCAAACGTCTATCCACTATGCATGCTTGCCTCTAACCAAATACACAATTGTCTTTCACACCTTCAATTGCCCAGTCAGTATCTATATACTCCAATAAACACCCTGTCACTCCGCTTGCACACCTCCAGTGATTCATCCAGCACCATGTACTAATCTATTCACTGCGCCAAAGCCCAAAAACTTAAAATATTCATCCAGGCACTCTCCTTGCAGTACTCTAATGATTCAGTCAGTACCCAGGTACTCATGCAGTGACCCAGGCCTTAGCTCATGGACTGCTTCAAACGTCTGTCCAGTATGCATGCAGGCCTCTAACCATCTACACACTTGTCTTTCACACCTTCAATACCCCAGTCAGTATTCATACAGTTCCCGCAAACACCCTGTCACTCCCCTTGCACTTCTCCAGTGACCCATTCAGCACCATGTACTAATCCATTGACTGCACCAAAACCCAACCACTTATAAATTCACCGAGGCACTCTCCTTGTAGTTCTCTAATTATTCAGTCAGTTCCCAGGTACTTATGTAGTGAACCCGGCCTTAGCACATGGACTACTTCAAATGTCTATTCACTATGCATGCAGGCCTCTAACCATCTACACAATTGCCTTTCACACCTTAATTTGCCCAGTCAGTATCTATATACTCCGATAAACACCCTGTCACTCCCCTTGCACACCTCCAGTGAATCATTCAGCAGCATGTACTAATCTATTCACTGCGCCAAAACCCCAAAACGTAAAAGATTTATCCAGGCACTCTCCTTGCAGTACTCTAATGATTCAGTCAGTACCCAGGTATCATGCAGTGACCCACGCCTTAGCTCATGGAGTGCTTCAAACGTCTGTCCAGTATGCATGCAGGCCTCTAGTCACCTACACACTTGTCTTTGACTTCTTCAATTAACTAGTCAGTATCTATAAACTCCAGTAAACACTCTTTTAGTCCACTTGCACACCTCTAGTGACTCATCTGGCACTATGTAGTAATCTATTCACTGCACCAAAACACAAAAACTTAAAAAGATTAACCCAGGCACTCTCCTTGCAGTAGTGTAATGATTCAGTCAGTACCCAGGTAATCATGCAGTGTGCGAGGTCTTAGCTCATGGACTTTTTAAACGTCTATGCACTATGCATGCAGGCCTCTAGTTACCTACATACTTGTCTTTCACTTCTTCAATTAACTAGGCAGTATCTATATACTTCAATAAACACCCTGTCACTCATCTTGCACTCCTCCAGTGACTGATCCAGTACCATGTACTAATCTATTCACAGCGCCAAAACCGAAAAACTTAAAAGTTTCACCCTGGCACTCTCCTTGCAGTACTCTAATGATCCAGTCAGTACCCAGGTACTCATGCAGTGACCCACCCCTTAGCCCATGGAGTGATTCAAACGTCTGTCCACTATGCATGCAAGCTTCTAACGTACTATACACTTTTCTTTAACAGCTTTGATTCCCCAGTCAGTATCCATGTACTTCCAGCAAACACCCTGTCACTCCCCATGCACTCTTCCAGTGACTTATTCAGCACCATGTACTAATCTATTCACTGCGCCAAAACCGAAAAACTTAAAAGTTTCACCCTGGCACTCTCCATGCAGTACTCTAATGATTCAGTCAGTACCCAGGTACTCGTGCAGTGACCCATGCCTTAGCCCATGGAGTGCTTCAAACATCTGTTCAGTATGCATGCAGGCTTCTAACCTACTATACACTTGTCTTTAACAGCTTGAATTCCCCAGTCAAGAAACAAATACTTATAAATTCACCCAGACACTCTCCTTGCAATACTCAAAACATTCAGTCAGTATCCAAGTACTATTGGAGTGAGGCAGGCCTTAGCACATGGATTGATTCAAATGCCTATCCACTATGCATGTAGGTCTCTAATCACCTACACACTTGACTTTCACACCATCAATATCCCAGTCAGTATCTATACACTTCTAGCAAACACCCTGTCACTCACCCAGTGTCTCTCCTTATAGTACTGTAATCATTCAGTCAGTAAGCATGTAGTCTTTCAGTGAGGCAGGCTTTAGGGCATGAACTGCTTCAAAGTAGTATGCACTATGCATGTAGTGTTTTAACCATCGTCACACTTGTGCTTCAGGGCTATAATTTCTTAGTCAGTATTTATATAAAATGTGTTTGTATAGTAATAGAAAATTATACATTTTAAAGTTATTAATATACATTTATTTGTGATTATTTTTTACAGATACTGTTTCTTTCAGCATTAAAATAGAGAAATCATGGCAGAAAAAAAAGAAAAAGAAAAGAACAGAGAAAGGAAATTTACTTGAAGAAAAATCAACCACAAGTATTGAATGAACAACATAATGTGGCTAAAAAGAAAAAAATCTTCTAGTAAGATCACAAAGCAATTTATTAAAAATGTTTGTAGGACCAGACAGAATGTACAGAATGCTGAAACCTCTGAGAATGCTTCAACTAGACAAAATATTTAAAATAATAGGAAAAGCAAAAAAAGCAAATGGACAGTCAAAGGAGACGAAGTATGGTAAAAGAAGGCAAAATCAGTATAAGGAAATACGCAAAAAAAAATTTACAAGAAAGTAGTACATAATTTGCTGAAAGATGTGAAGAAATATAAAAAGAGAGCTCTATTTTATAAAAAGAAGAAGCATATTGAAACCATTGTTGATAAGGCTTTTGAAGTTAAAAGAAAACTATTCATTTTAGTGTTAAACAGAATTTGATCACTAGATAAACCAATCCATTTAATGAAGGCCAAAAGTAGGAGGAAAAGAGTAATTAATAGAACAAATTGTTGTGATGTCTTTTTGGGAGAATGGAAACACAGTTCCAGTTCAGAGCCTTTCTTTAATGAAGAGAGTTATTTACAGAGCAATAATTTGTTGCATGCATTTTACACCAGTGGTCGAGGTTATGAGGTTAGAGATGGTTGTCCAATTGACAAAGAGAAAATGGTTGAAAGAAAGGCAGAAGAAGTGATAGCTGATGAAGTTCTAGGGAGACGTCCTAAGCACCCTGTGTACACTTGGGATTGCAGTAGTATTTGTAGTGTACGACAAGAATCTATTGATAAATTATGTAGTTTTTTACGAGCACATAGTAAAAAAAGTGTTAAACAAAAGATTACGGTGTTGCAAGGACTAGACCCTTGCAGAGTGAGAAAAAATACTGGTTTGCAAGGTCACTCTCTGGCTTGCCTTTCTAGGAAAGTTTGTCAAAGTGTTTTTCACCATTTCAGGATGTTGGCAGTACATCATACTCAAATGCGGAAGTTAGTGAGAAGATTGTATTATGCAAAAAGTCCAGCACAAAAATTAAATGAGTTGAACAGTGCTCTTTTGCGTGGGTCAGTATCAGATGTGAAGAAGGTTTGTGATGATATTGAGTTTTGTTACTTTGGTCCTCAGCAAGAGAGTGCAGAAACTGACACATTAGTAGAACAAAATGTTGAAGACAATGTAGAACCCGTGATTACAAACATTTTTGAAGATCAAATCACAAAGTTTAAGGTAATTTCAGGTGCAAGACCAAATGTTTCTTGTATTTGTTGTCGGCTAAGTCACTATAAAAATCAGACTAGCAGTGTCAATCTGTATTTAAAAAGTGAAACAGAAAATAATGATAAGTGGAAGGAATTTGCAACTTATTTGTTGGTAGACGATTGTTTTGATTTGGGATCTGAGCAGCGTATTTGCAAATATTGTTATAACAAATTAGATGAGAATAAAATGCCTGCTAGAGCTGTTCATAATAATGTAGAGTTGGTTGCTATTCCTCCAGAGCTGATAGATTTAAATACCTATGAGTCTATCCTCATTCAATGTGTGCACCGATTTTAGGCTATTGTTCGTATGGAGCCTAAAACAGGTAAATTACCTCCATCAGAGTTACAAAGAGGATTGAAAGGAAGAGTTGTGTATTTACCTTTAGATTTAAAGAAAAACATTGAAACTATTGGTGTAGACCATGCAGAAAATGAACCACTAGTCATTCTAGTTAATGGTGTTCCTACTAAGAATAAGAAAATCTGGCAAGAGTTAGTGGATGTTAGAAAAGTGCAAAATGCATCATTGTATCTGATAAAAAATAATGAGTACTATAGAAATGTGTTTGTGGGAGAAGAAGAAATAGATTTAGTAGAAGATACTGAAACATTAAGTGGAGAAATTGAAAAAGTGGACATGACCAGATGTGAAGAAATCTATGAACATTACAGTGTACATCCACTTCATTCCAAAGAGGTGATGAGGAATACAATTTAGTTGTTCCAAATGAAAAAAGCAAGAGGAAGTCCCATGAGTGTATGGGAAGAGAGCTTGGAAGCTCGTTGTTTCCAGCAGTTGTTTCCAACAGGAAAAGGTGGACGATATGATGAACGTCCTGTGCAGATTCCTGCATCTGAATATCGGACAACAAGATTATATGCAGAAGATCCAAGATTTCGACAATGTATCCCTTATATGTTTCATCTTCTGCTTGAAAGTGGCTTGTCTGGACTTTCATATGCAGTAGATCACATTTTAAAAACTGGAATGCATCTGCAAAATGTAACTGCAAAGGATTTTATGGATAAAGTGCATCAGAGAGATGATCATTTAGAATCTAAGTTGATTAATCTGATGGCATGTCAGCGTGGGACTAATGAATATTGGTACTGTCGTCATGGAGAACTGAAATGTGTGCTACGGAACTTGGGAACTCCTACATGGTTTGTGACACTAAGCTGTGCTGAGTATGCTTGGGATGATTTACTTGAATTTGAGAGGCAAATTCCAATATAAAAAATATTGAATACAAGACACCTAGAGAATTGTGCTCTTTGGATCCTGTTAATGTATGCAGATATTTCAATCATAGATTTGAAGCTATGATGTCTTTCATCTGCAATAAAAATTTATTTTGGAGAAAGGAGTATCAAGCAAGAGGTGCTCCTCATATACATATGTTGTCATGGATTAAGGACGCCCCCAAATTTGGAACAGATTCAGATGATACTGTTTTGTCTTTCATTGAAGATTATGCCACATGTGCCGAACCCAATAGCAAAGAACATAAAAACTTAAAACAACAAGTCTTACGATTCCAAAGCCATAGGTGTGGAAAATACTGTCGACGAAAGTACAAGTCAAAGAATAAGTTCTATACCAAATGTCGTTTCGGATTTCCACGTCCTGTATTTTTCAAAGGAAGAGTGAACAGTTTTATGTCAGCTATGCGACATACCATCACAAGAAAGTCTCCAAAAAATACCTACAACTTAAGAATAAGCGAAGAGTCAAAATACATAAATGACTACAATCCAGTTATTTTATCCATGTGGAACGCAAACATGAACATTCAGTATGTTGCGGACAATTCCATTGCTGTTGCTCGATATGTAACTTCCTACATTACTAAATCAGAAAAGACGGAATTGAAAGAAATGTGGGAAGAGATTTCTCACGAGAAGACTCTAAGTAAGAAATTATACAGTTTCAGTTTGAAGATGTTATCGCATCGTTAAATTGGAGCATATGAATGCTCAGATCGGTTATCATCTGCAAGTCTATACTCCAAAAGTAGAAGAATCATTTGGGTGAGTCTAGGTCTTGCAGCAATGCGAAATCGGGTACTGAAATCTGTTCAAGAAATTGAATATTTAGCAGAAAAAGAACCAGAAAGTACAGATATTTTGAAAACAAATATGTTGGACACATATTACCGAAACAGAAGTCATCATCTTGAGAACATGTGTCTCTATGAAGTGCTGCAAAACTACACTTTGAAACGGAATACTACAGAGAACATCAATGATGGAAAATATGCAGTGATTGGTTCCGAAGAATGTTTGGTGAAACAAAGGAAAGGAAATTTAATGAATCACAGGAAACTGAGTTGCGACACTGCTGATAAAAGGGAATTTTACTATTTAGCCCTTTTACAAATGTTTAAACCATGGCGTTCAGAACTGGAATTACTTGGAGATTTTCGGAGCTATGAAGATTCATTTAATGCTTGTAAAGATAGCATACAATGCAGTGCTGTTGCAAATTATGTGAAAATGTTGAATGATGAAATTGATCAAGAAGCTACAATTGCAGCTGAGATTGCTAGAGACAGTTCTCAGGACAGTCAAAGTTCTGCTGCACTGAGTCAAGATCCACTAGGACAACCGATTGTTGAAAATGAAGCAGCAATTGCTATGAATGAGGTGGAAACAGCAATGTATCAAGTTCAAGAAGATGTAACAGTTAGGAAACTTGGAAGAACAACTAAATGTTGAACAGAAACAAATATATCAACAAGTGAAAGAGCAGATTGACCATGGATTACTTCATGAAAAGAAAGGGTGCTCATGTACATCATTTCAACATATCCGAATGTATGTGAGTGGTCAAGCTGGAACAGGAAAAAGTTTATTAATTAAAGTAATTACAAGTTATCTGCAGACAACAACTGAGTCGCATTTGTCTTGTGTTGTCACTGCTCCAACTGGGCTGGCAGCACATAACATTAAAGGAATTACTTTACATTGTTTACTAATGCTACCAGTAGAGCATGAGAACAAATTTGAATACCACAAGCTATCTAGAAAAGCTTGTTGTGAAGTTTCAAGAGTCCTGAAAAAAATTAAACTTCTCATTATTGATGTGGTAAGCATGGTCTCAAACTTGATGCTTGCCTTTGTGCATTTAAGAAAACAGAGTGTGACGTTTTATTTGGAGGAAAACACGTCATAGTTTTTGGAGATCTACTGCAACTGACTCCGGTAAAAGGACAAACGGTATTTAAAACACTTGCACATGAAGATACCAGAACGTCTCTTGGTAGTGTTGGTAACTTGAACATTTGGACATATTTTGAATACAAAGAACTGACAACAAATATGTGACAGGCAAGTGATGCTGAATATGGAAGTATTCTTCAAGATATAAGAATTGGACTTCTGACAGAACATGGCAAACAAGCTTTGGAGAGTCGATTACTTTCCAATTTGTTTCCAAATGAAAATGTAGTTCCTGAGAAAGTGTACATGAAAATTGCAGAAAATAAATCAGTGATCTGCTTAATGGCAACACTGCGCGAGTGTTCTATATTCAACGAAGAACTATTGAAACTGGAAAATGAAGAAATTATAAAAATGGAAGCCATCGATAAAATAGAGCATGAAGGAATCACTATTATTTTGATGGGATAATTGAAAAAAATACTAGATTCTTTAGAAAAAAAATATCTAAAACGGACGGTTTAGATAAGACTATATGCATGTGTAAACTGTCGGGTAATTTTAAGGCATAATTTGGATGTAGAAAAAGGTTTAGTTAATGGAGCAATGGGTAAAGTGGTGGATTTTGTTAATTATCAGAAAAAAGAAGTAATTGATTTTTTAAAAATTAAATTTGATCAGATTGAAGAAGTCAAAGAAATTGGTCGTTGTAAAGTTCATTTTTTGCTTGTTAAAGATTTATATGTCCGTAGGAAACAATTTCTATTTTCTCTGGCATATGCAGTGACTATTCATAAATCTCAAGGATTAAGTGTAGACAGTGCATTGGTGAACATTGGATCTACCGTGTTTAAAGAGGGTATGGCATATGTTGCTTTGTCAAGAGTCAGAACATTATCTGGTTTGTTTTTGATTGATTTTGATGAGACAAAGGTTACTGCAGATGCAAACTGTGTAAAAGAGTATAATAGGTTAAGAAGGGTGTAGTCTCCCAGTTTAGGTCAATATCCTGTATTTGAAAAGCGTGTGGTTGGTTGAAAAAGAAGGTTTGAGAATATCTGTACTGAAGGTGTAGAGAAGGGAAAAGAACAAGATAATGTTGTGATTGCAAGTAAAAAGAAAAAGGACACTATTGAAGAGATTGTTGGTTATCAGTTTGAAAATAGTTCAGGTGTCAACTGCTATGCTAATGTAGTGGTCAACGTTGTTTTTTATCTTGAAGGTTTGCAAGAACAAATTATGCAGAATCGGGAAAAAAGATTTTGTTCTTTGTTGCATTCTGTTTATGAAAAATTGACAACAGATACAAGTAAAATACAAACTGTTTCAGATGTTCATAATCTTTTGGATGTGTGTTCTGGTTCTACACAATTTACGCAAAATATCCAACAAGATGCTCAGGAATTTTTAATGTATATGCGTACCATTTTTTAAAATGAAGGTGTAGAAATAGAAAATATTTTTGGCCTTTCTTACAAATGGGAACATCATTGTGAAAATTGCATGTATACATCTAGCACTAATGTAGACACTGAAAGATTTCTATATTTAACATTACCAGACTGTAAATCAGTGCCTTTCAATAAATTTGTTAAAGGTGCAAATCAAAACATGGAGTGTAGCCAATGTAAAACAGAAATGTTATCCACATTATTTAAAAAAAAATATTGACAATATATCATTTTAATGATGCAACGTTGTACAGCTGATGGAAGAAAATTGAATACTTTAATAAAGCAATTTGTAGCAACACAACTATCAATATCAGGAAGGACTTTTGTAGCAATTGCAATAATTTTCCATGATGGTCCTTCCACAACATCTGGACATTACACTGCCTATTTAAAATGTGACAAAGGCTGGACACTTTGTAATGTCGCCCAGTTGGTTTTCAAACAACGTTTGCCTAGTGAATTACCAAATTCCCACCTAATATTTTTAAAGCCAAAGTTTTAGGAAGATAATTCACTCTCTGAGGAATTTATTATTATAATTTAATAGGATTACCATTGGACAATTTACATAAAAAGGAGTGCAAAAATACCATTTGGCCTCAAGGAAAGGTATATGTTTGAATTATGGACTTTTTCGTGCTCATTGACTCTGTGAATATTTTAAAGCGACAACATTTTACAGTTTTTATAAGTTAAAGTTATAAAATTTTGTTATAAACACTGAAACAACCCGGGTCTCAAGCTGAGTAATGATTAAACACTAAAAGGCCAGAGTATTCCCCATTCTTGATCTGACAGCTCTATAAGAGAGAACCTCCTTAAACAGGACCCATCAATCACTTAAGGTGGTTAGTTTTTGTCATCATTTGGGTCTGTGCACTTCAACATGCCGAACCAGTTCTTGAAATAGCGATCTGGTCACGTGCAAAGAAGAAGCAACAAAAGAGGGTTGTCATCAGATCTCCCATGGATTTTGTCAGGGATAGAATTATACCCATAGACCACAAAAGGAGATCCTAAAGTCAGCAGTATTAAATCATAATTGTGTAAACTAAAAATGGCTAAGGGTGCTCAAAAGTTCTTTATTGATAGAGAACCCCTGTCATACTTAAAAAGCAATATGGCAATCCAGCATAAATAAGTTTGTCATTATGCTACTGTCCATAGCAAAAACGGTCAACATGTTTCTGCCCATTATAGATCGAAAAGTATCAGGGCTTTCATCAGGACCTATGATACTGCTGTGGTTCAACGTGAAAACGTGAGAAAAGAATCCAAAAGAAGGGGTTTTGCGTGAATAAAAATATTCCTACCGCACCGGTCAGTTCAGAAGAAATCAGAACCGGATACCCATGACAATTGGGTGTTGCCCTCACCTCAACCTGGTCTCAACTCAGGGAAAGGGGCCCCGCTCTATCCGTCGGTACCCCGGGGCGGTCTTTGAACCCGGTCTTAGTTAATTGACACACAAATATAAAGATTTAGAAATCCTATGAAAATCATTAAACATCATAGCTTTAGAGATAAGTTATAGATAGGAATTAGCATTTAAAAAACCTTTGAAATTCACTTAAAAAACCATAGGTTTCATGCACGTTATAGTTAGCAATTAGCATTTAAAAAACCTTAGAAATTCACTGAAAAAACCATAGGTTTCAGGGGCGTTATATTTAGCTGGACATTTCCCTCATACAAAACCCTAGAAATTCCCCGTTATAGTTAGTTCAGCTAACTATAACTCGCGCCCCCGCAATGCACTGCTGATGACGTCACATATTACATCAATCACAACATGGTCAGTGACATCACTAATGACATAACTGATGACATCTCAAATGACATCACTGATGACATCCCTGATGATGTCATTCATGTGATCATTTGATGCTTCTTGTCACACCCTAATATAACCTTTGATACACCCACCCTAAATTACATACTGCCACTCTCAAAACCATAGACACTCCAACACCAATAAGTACATACCCCATCACAGAGTCTCTGGTCTAAACACCCATCCACTCACTCACCCGTACAGTCACTCATACTTATGGTCACTCAGTACAGGACTATCATATGCACTCATACACCTATATAGACACTCCCACAATGCTACTCATCCATAGAGTTACTCACACACACACACAGTCATACAAGTAATTAATCACACTGCCATTTACTCACCTATACAATTATACACACACAAGCTCAATTAGTCATACAAATACTAGCACATTCTTATGATCTTATACAATCAATGATACAAGCATACACACACCCATACAGCCACTCACACTATCACACACTCTCAGTTATAGTTATTTCTGTACTCCAACATACATATATACTGCCGTTCACATATGTAGTAAATTACACATGTACTAATGAAATATATATTCACACACTAACACAACCATACAGATATTCACCCACCCATACAGTCCATTACAGACCTAGTGTTGAAACCATACACCCAGTGAACCACCCACTGACACATCTATGCACAGTCACACACATCCCACCCACACAAACACTCAGGTATCCACACAGATACTCAGACACTCAGACAACCAATCAATAACTTATATAGACATTCATGTACCTATTCACAAAACCATGCATCCGCTTACACACCAACAGACAGACGCATACAGTCATTCACACAGTTTAGTCATTAACTTATGCATTCAGTAAGATACATTTAATGACTCACTTATACAGTCAGTCACGCACCTACAAAGTCATCCATTCACACACCTATACACTCACTAATTCTTCAATATGCCTTTCCCTATATATAATAAACATATTTAAAGTTTATAGAAACACACAGACACTGGATGATGTCATCAGTGATGTCATCAGTGATGTCATTTGAGATGTCATCAGTGATGTCATGAAGGATGTCACTGACCATGTCATGTCCCCGGGGCAAATTATGGCCTCGGGAGGGGGGCCACACTGCCCCCTTCCCGATTTTTAAAAAACAAAAAAACAAATTGGGGGCAGTCCCTGGGGGATGGGGTCCCCAGGGCCAATAAATTAGAAAAAGAAGCTCCCCTTCGAAGAAAAAGAAAGAGATGGGATCGGGCCTGGGGCCATGCCCCCTCCTTGCACCACTCTGCAAATGCGCCCCCTGGTGCGTTTGCAGAGTGGGAACTAATTCCCGTTGAATACTGGGGTCCCTGGGGGCCAACTAGCCCACCAGGAACCTCCAGTATGCGCCAGGGGCTGCGTTGCAGAGAGGTGTAATGAGGCCACACCCCTTTTTACATCTCTCTGCAACGCAGCTCCGTGGCGCTTACTGGAGGTACCTGGTGGGCTAGTTGGCCACCAGGGGACCTCAGGATTCAAGGGGACTTAATCCCCCAACTTAAAATGTGCCACGGGGCGCGTTTGCACAGTGGTGAAGGTAGGGGGTGGGGCCTGAAGTTATATGTGTGCAAACACGCCCTGTGGCACGTTTTACGTTGGGGAACTCATTCCTCTTCAATCCAGAGGTCCCCTAGGGGCCAACTAGCCCACCAGGTACCTCCACTAAGCGCCATAGAGCTGCGTTGCAGAGTGTTGTAAAAAGGGGCGTGGCCTCTGAACACCTCTCTGCAACGCAGCTCCCTGGCACATACTGGAGGTACCTGGTGGGCTAGTTGGCCCCCAGGGGACCGCAGGATTGAAGAGGAATTAATTCCCCAAATTAAAACGCGCCACAGGGCGTGTTTTCACACGTCACCTCAGGCCCCGCCACCTTCCTTCACCATTGTACAAATATTCCTCTAAAATCAGCCGAACTACGAATTCCGATTTACTCACCTGTTATCAGGAGAGAACCCAGTGCTGCATCTTTTAGCCCAGCACTGACCCTGAAAAGTAATTCTAAGCGTACTTACCAGTAACTTGTATTTCCTTCCATAAGAATACATTGTGTGGTTTTCACCAGAAAAGTTTCTGTGTCTATTTTCACAAACTAAAAATATTCCTAAAAAATCATCTGTATGACTTAAACACATTCTTTCAACTGTTTACAGGAGATTTACCAGTGCTGGATCCAGGATCCACCACTGAGTAAGAAAAAGTATCGATAACACTACTTACCTGCTAAGTGAATTTTCTGCCATAGGATAACATTGGTGATTCTATGTGAAAACATTTCTAAGTGTCAACTTTTAAAATACAATAATATTCCTTAAAAATCACTACTGTAACCAAAACGCTTTTACTCAACTGTTTACAGGAGATGTCCAAGGACTGAATCTACGATCCAGTCCTGTGGTTAGAAAAGTAATCCATAAAGTAACTAATTGAATTTGACTAGAAATTCACATTGAGCTCAATGTTGCATTGTGTTTGAAATTGTGTTGCCCATTGCAACAACCGTAACTACTGCACTTAAAAGTTTATTGCCTATTTGCAAAGTATTTAAACTAAAGTAATTTTGTATTGTAATGTATAATGTAGTTATAATGTAATTAAAAAAAATATCTAAAAATAAATAGTTCAAAAAATGTAGTAAATCAGTATTAAAAAAAATCAGTATAACAATTAATACATTAAAAATTGTCATTTACAAAACCTTTGAAATTCACTGAAAAAAACCATAGATTTCAGGCCTGATATAGTTAGGAATTAGCATTTAAAAAACCTTTGAAATTCACTCAAAAAACCATAGGTTTCAGGCCTGATATAGTTAGGAATTAGCATTTAAAAAAACCTTTGAAATTCACTGGAAAAACCATAGATTTCAGGCCTGATATAGTTAGGAATTAGCATTTAAAAAACCTTAGAAATACACTGAAAAAACAATAGGTTTTAGGGGTGTTATAGTTAGCTGGACATTTCACTCGAACAAAACCATTGAAATTCCTCCGATATAGTTAGTTGTACTAACTACTTCTCGCGCGCCAGCAATCCACTGCTGATGATGTCACATATTACATCATTCATGACATGGTCCGTGACATCACTGATGACATCTCAAATGACATCACTGATGACATCACTGATGACATCATCCAGTGAGTGAGTGCAACAGTAGGGAAAGTGTTGGATAACAGAGGGATAACATTTATTATGCCCACTACAGTGAGTGCAACAGTAGGGAAAGTGTTGGATAGCAGAGGGATAAAATGTACTATTCCCACTCCAGTCAGGGCATCAATAGGGAAAGTGTTCGATAGTGGAGGGGCAAAACTTACTATTCCCACTCGGGTCAGTGCATCAATAGGGAAAGTATTGGATCGTGTAGGGGTAAAATTTACTATTCCCACTCCAGTCAGTTCAAAATAAAAATACAAATATATCCTCAACAAAATGAAAATATATTTTTTTTAAAGTAAATAAAAAATATATAAATATGTTAAAAATAAAAATGTATTTAATATTCAAATTAAAAAAAATCTAATGTTAAATATATATCACAAATATATTAAATAAAAAATATATGTTTTATTTAAAAATTATTTAATAACAAAAACATTAATTATAACATATAGTCTATTTACTTCCTACCCTATAACACCACACAACTCACAACCCACATCAAAAATAACAAGCATTTGCAATGCACCGGTCTCACCTTTGGGACCTTGTATGTATTTAGCCATGCAGCACATTAGCCTGGGTGCCGAAACATCTACTATTGTTTAATATGGAGGGAAAGTAAGCACCAAGCTGCGTGACACGCCAGGTATGGGAACACATGGAGAGAAATATTGCCTTGTATGACACTGAAATAATGTAAATGTCACATAGAAGCAATTTGAAACATTGGCAGCTGTGTAGAGCCTGACTATACAGGGACATCTAGTAATCACCTGAGGTACTGCACCCTCATATATCTAACGGGGAAATGACGTCTGCAGGAAGCACAATACTCCGTGGAAAATTTGCATTTACACAATGCTTTGCTACAGAGCAGCCACAGTTTTATTCTCGCATGATTATTCTTTAAGAGTATATCATGGGATGATTTTTGTTTTCAGCTTTATTATTTATATTTATACCCCCGTAACATTGGTGTGATGTATGTTTTATCTGCAATTCCATTAGCTGACTATGCAGTGGCAGCTTTATACTCGGTCTAATGGCTAAGAGCCGTCACGTGTTGAATGATGTTTCAGTTACGTTTTTGTAACCGTACGGCTGGGCAGCTTGCTGTGAGGCAAGGTGGCTGATAGATGGGCCTACCTGTTTTTTTTTTTTAACGTTAGTCAGTTGGCTGAGCTGGACTGCTGTGCAGGCCAGACTAATACTTATGAGGCCAAGCTTACGTACTCGGCTAAATCGAAAGGTTTAAATGATCTTCTGTCTGGTGACTCTCTCCCGGGCCCGACTGGCCTAAGGCTGATAATGGCTGACTGCGAACTGGTTCGTACAGTTCAGCTGGGCTAGTTGGCTGCCGGGTGGAGAGACGGGCTGGACAGGCTGGAATGTGGTGCTGAGTACCCCGAGCCGAGTTGCTGAGGGCAACGGCTGGGCTGTAAGCTAGCGTGGCAGGCTGGCTTGACCGGCTGGCTGAGATAAGGCCTTGACGGATAGATAGAGAAAAAAAAACTTTTCTCATGCGTTCATTGTACTCCGTGTGATAGAGATACTGGGTTAAATGTTTGGAGGAATCCTGCGGGAATCCGATAAGTAGCTCGCGCGCTGCCTTCTGTTTAAAGCTAGGCCACAGCAATTCAGGAAAAGACCACGTCATCGCGTGCGCACAATTCTCATTAGAGTGTGCGCTCCCCTTTTAATATTGTTGTTTGGAAACATGAGGTTTGTGGTAGGGTCGCACCACCCGGGAAGAAACAAATTAATGGATATAATTTTCAACAACTGGAGGATTGCACTTAAAACTATGGAGTGCTCCTGCTCCTTCAATGTGTCCTGACAGGCTGTGTAGAGCCTGAATATACACGGACACCTATTAATCACCTGAGGTACTGCACCCTCATATATGTAACTGGGAAATGACGTCTGCAGGAAGCACAAAACTCGTGGAAAATTTGCATTCCCACAGTGCTTTGATACAGAGCAGCCACGGTTTCGTTCTCGCATGATTACATTCTTCAACAGCATATCGTGTGATCATTTTGATTTTAGCTTTGTTTATTATCTATACTTGAGAATGTTTGATGTGCATTTACACCCCGTAACATTGGCGTGATTTAAGTTTCTTGTACTTTTAAAGACAACCCTTTGTCTTAATCCACTGTTTTCCGTGTGATAGGAATGGGGATATTCTGTTAAATATATGGAGCATTTCTCCCGGGCCTGACTGGCCTAAGGCTGATAATGGCTGACTGCGAAGTGGTTCGCACAGTTCAGCTGGGCTAGTTGGCTGCCGGGTGGAGAGACGGGCTGGACAGGCTGGAATGTGGTGCTGAGTACCCCGAGCTGAGTTCCTGAGGGCGACGGCCCGTGGCAGGCTGGCTTGACCGGCTGGCTGAGATAAGGCCTTGACCGATAGATAGAGAAAAAAAAACTTTTCTCATTCGTTCATTGTACTCCGTGTGTTAAAGATACTGTGTTAAATGTTTGGAGGAATCCTGCGGGAATCCGAGAAGCAGCTTGCGCGCTGCCTTCTGTTTAAAGCTAGGCCACAGCAATTCGGGAAAAGACCCCGTCATCGCGTGCGCGTAATTCTCATTAGGGCGCGCGCTCCCCTTTTAATATTGTTGTTTGGAAACGTGAGGTTTGTGGTAGGGTTGCACCACCCGCGAAGAAACAAATTAATGGATATAATTTTCAACAACTGGAGGATTGCGCTTAAAACTATGGAGTGCTCCTGCTCTTACAATGTGTCCTGGCAGGCTGTGTAGAGCCTGACTATACAGGGACACCTAGTAATCACCTGCGGTACTGCACCCTCACATATGTAATGGGGAAATGACGTCTGCAGGAAGCACAATACTCGTGGAAAATTTGCATTCCCACAATGCTTTGCTACAGAGCAGCCACGGTTTCGTTCTCGCATGATTACATTCTTCAAGAGCATATCGTGTGATCATTTTGATTTTAGCTTTGTTTATTATCTATACTCATTTGAAGGCACGAACGGGGAGGGGGGCGGCGGGTGAGTGGCGATGTCATTGCTATATAAATATATTTACAAATTATGTTTGTTTTACTGGAATTAGCTGGGCTTTTTATTTTTTTGGCTGCTGTGGATGCCGATGTGGGTTCGCATGGTGTTGTCCTGTGGGAGGGGGAGAGGGGGCGATTGGGGTCTGCCAGCAGCACGGCTGCATGGCCACACCCCTCTCTCTTCACTCAATGCTGGAGCTGTCAGCGCGAGCGCAGTTACGTCGCGAGACTTTGCCCTAATGGGCGCGTAGACCTGCTGATAGTGTCATGCGGGACTTGAGCAGGGCATATGCATACCCACAATCCTCTGCACTGTAACAGGTATTTATCTTCCATTCACAAACAACTTAACGATATTTCTCACTATTTTAGGTGTAAGGCAGCAAAGTACTTGAACTGGGCTGTCACACATTGCCTGTTAACAATTTTATCAATGTCGCTCCAACAGTCTTAGGTAACGTATACCGTGAGATGGTTCCGTTAATCAATTATAGATAAGCATCATTTGTTAGTCTTGGTCTTGTCATTGAATTAACACTTAGTGTGGCAGTGACAATGCATCAACGCGCCTCTCTTTTCAAGGACTGGGCATGCGCTCACACACGCTTCCTGACGGATTAGGCCGCATGTCAGAAAGAAGTGCGCCGGTAAAGGGGCCAGTAGCCTTGGAAGGATACAAATGACGACTTAATCGTCATGAGGCGGGACTAACAAGCCTTAAACCAATAGGAAGACTGTAGTTACTGACCTAAGCCAATCTAAAAGATGGGCGGAGCTTCCATAGAAACTTCCTCACTAAAGTGTACACTGCATGTCTCGTAGAGACAGCGCAACCGCTGTCTAGGCGAGACCTAAAAATGTATATTTGCATAATTAATGTGATTAATTTTAAATTAAACAAATATTATTAATTAAAAGACAAATTAAAAAATATAAAATGTAACTGACTTCTCACCCTTTTACACCTATAATCCCCACAACCCACACCTAAATTAAACTGTAAAAAAATGAATTACACAATTAAAAAACGTTTTCAATTAAATAACTAATAGTATTTAACAACTAATTATAAAGTAATTCAAATGTATTTACTCCCCACCCTTCACCCCTATAAACCCAAAACTCATGCACACACAAAAAATTAACAATTACACTAATTAATTATCAATAAAATAATTAATAATAATTACAACTCATCAATAATTCATTAAAAATAAATTTCTTCCCACCCTTTACCTCTAAAACCCCCGCAACATGCACCTAAAATAAATTACACAATTACCATAATTAATTAATTGATAATAATTAACAACGTATTAATAATAATTAAAAATAATTAACTTCAAACCCTTTACCTCTATAAACCCCACAACCCACACCTAAAAGTAGTTACACAATTACCATATTTCATTGTCAATTAATTAACTGATATTATTTAACAACTATTTATTCGCTAATTAAAAAAAAATTACTTCCCACCCTTTACCCCTATACACCCCACAACCCACACCTATAATTAATCACACAATTACTATAATTAATTGTCAAATAATTCATGAATATTAATTAGTAACTTATTATTAATTATTAATAATACAGAACTTCTCACCCTTTACCCCTATAAACCCAACTACCCATACCTACAATTTTCCACAAAACATTTAAAACACAATTAACATTAAAAAATCTAAATAAAAAATATTTGTAAATAAATATATTCAATTCTTTATTATAATTACATTTCCTCCCACCCACAACCCACTACAGAACTGAAAAACACAACATTTAATTAAAATAAAATTGATAACTACTAAAAAATCTACATATATATATATAATAAAAAAAAAAAACAATAATTATACAAAAAGATACTTCACATACATTTAAAATATATACTAAAATACATAACACTAATTACAAAATCGATATTTTAAACTACATATATTTTTGCAAATGATATGAATGACTTCTATATTTTTAAAATCGATATTTCTTACCTTAAATTCAATATTCTTGGCCGCGATATTCTTGCTGTCGATATTTCTGTCACAATATTTAAAACACGATATTAGTGTAAGTCGACATTTCATACTCGATATTTTCACTGCATACTGACATTATAATCAACATGAACTCCAACTGCCTCACCTAGGAATGCAGTTTAAAGATAAAGTCCTGGACAACTTAAACAGCTCTGCCATTTCTGTAATTTCCATTAACCCCTGAAAGATCCCCTATATTTTTGCTTTCATCCTGAAAGACCTCTCTAACCACAAACTGGTTGCCTCATATACACCCCCTTGTGCGTTGAGAAGGGCAGTAGCTGCTCCTGGTGGGAGTACTGCGGGCGGTGTGGCGGGGGGGGGGAGTAGTAAACTACGGAATACGGCAGAACGGAGGTAAGTACATAAATAAATAAATACAACAAATTACATTGTGCACGCTGCATTGCCATTTGCAGTTGCAGCGTGCGCAATGTAATTTGTTTTATTTATTTATGTATTTATCTCCGTTCGGCCGTATTCCGTGGTTTACTACCCCCCACCCTGCCCCTCCCCCGCCCCACCTCCCCGCCGCCTCACCGCACTCCCACCAGGAGCCGCTACTGGAGAAGGGTGACCCTTCCTTGGTCTAAGCAGCTCCTAGACTGAAGAGGATCGCCTACTTTAAACTCCTCTGCACAAATACCCTGTTTGGTAGCATTATTTTCTAACAATAGTCATTGTGGTGCAGCAGTTACACCCAGGGAAGTAGCATAGTGTTCTCCCCATATAAATTACATCCAGAGGCTCCGGAAATATGTATATTATATTTGTGTATGTTTATTATATTTTACATAATTAGGATAATCATGAACATTATCAGCATACTTTTCAGCAATATCGATCCCGACCACTGTATAGAATGCGCACTGTAAATGTTTTGTCCCTAATAAGGCCGAAACCGGTCTGGGGTAACATGTATTCTCTTATAGAGTGGGGCTCACCTGGCAGTTTGGAATGGACTATGCCCAAGAGGAGCAGGGTCATTACTCATTTGCATAAGGCAGGCCTCTGTCTAGAGTGGCATGGTGGCTAAAAAAAACCAATGGAGTAGAATGCAGTCCCAAGAAAACGCTGGTTGTGTGGATTACGTCAAGCATTTCTCCCATCACCTTTTTGATCTTCTGTTGAAGATCTAGTAAATATAGTAGCAGAATTGTATTCCTGCCCTTTCAGGTTACCAAATGCACTACCAATCATTTTCCGTACAATTTACGTAGTAGCTATATTTTTTAGATGTTTTTCTAAAAACGTGTAAAAAGTAAATATTTTTATCTGAGTCCATGCTGATGCAATACTACATGGTACGGTTTATGTGTTGTGGTCATTTAATGATGTGCTTTTTTATGTTTACGAACATTGTATAAATGTGCCAACATAACAATTCTGTAATTGGTTTGTTGTGGTTTTGTGTTTTTTGCTTTCAGCATTGAACCAATATTTATGGCACTGCTAATCGGTGGTATTTCACCCAATGATTTCACCTATTTCAAGTAGAATTCGGGACAATATGTCGGATTTCTGCATGTTTTCTGCCCGTGTTATTTGCCTAATCCCGAAAATGTGTTTTTCTCACACTAGGCTCAGGCTAGACAGGCATGTCATTATTGCAACTGTGATATATTATTCGTCCTGTACCTAGACACACCGTACACCACCCTCCATGATTGATGTCTTAACTGCTCATCCACATCCACCCAGATTTAAGGAGATTTACGGATGCCAACTTTCCATTGTAGACTAGTTACTCTGGCCAGTTACTTAGTAACATAATTTGGTACAGATAAGCAACCCTCTTGCAAAACACATCTTCATTTTCTTACACCCTAACTTAAATCAGCATCAATTCCTCTTTTGCTCTCAGAAAGAAAGGTTTCTCGGACCTCATTCGTTCAGAAGGTAATTACAACTGTTGGCAGCATCTGTAATAGAAATCTGGGCCGGATTTACTGGGCCGGATTTACAGTTTGGTGGCAACTGTTTATTTTGCAAGTTGTGGAGTACACTTTTAAAAAGTTGTAGAATCCTACGGCTTAATGTCCTTCACCATGGTGTAATATATCTCATCTCTCTGTTTATTTTGGGTGACATCACGTTTTCCCACTTATATGTGCAAGACGTTTTTGCCAATGAAGAGTGTCCCATTAGCACCCTAATTACAAAGTGTGGGTATGTTTTGAAGAGTGACAGTGGGGCATATCAGCAACAACCGGCGATAATTATCGCCAGCTAGCGTGGATTTTCATCGCTGAGATAGCGTGCTATTAGCAACGCTTATCTCAAAAGCGATAAAAATCCTAGCGCTAACTGCCTAACGTGAGATTATCGCTGGAAAAACACTCTTTTCCCCTCCCAGGACCTACTTAATGGCTGCCACAGCATGGACATGCAGTGGACACATGCAGTGGGCATGCAACTGCTGTGCCAAAGGCAAGCCCATCTGCGCCCGTCTGCACCTGGACCACGCCCTGCACCAGGAACTCTGCTCCTCCCTCTGGCTGCCTCTACCATGCTGCAACTCTCCATGCCCACAGCCTCTGCTGCTGCGCTACACACTGCTGCCTCAATGCACCACACAACACAACAATGAGAGAGCATTATACTGCACGTTTTCATGCACTTAATCACACCCAACACTCACCACACCAACAGCACACAACACCCCACTCTCTGAGACTCACACAGTCTTGCAACCACCCACAAAACAATCTACACTCACCTGCATGCTTCTCAACACTCAACTCACTCACTCACTAAACATGCCACAGAGATGTGGGATCTGCTGCATGACAATGCACCTGACCTACATTTTCCCACAGAAGCCTGGCTGAATCCTGCATTGGCCCCTGACATCGCCACAGCCACCCCCGGCTACAAGAATGGCAGGCAAGATAGACCTCACAAGCACAAAGGTGTAATCGCCAAACCGCAAGAACACTATCAGTTGCACCACAATCACAGACACATCATCCTCCAACTGTTGTGTAGTTTCTACTAATCAGTAGGAACTGCACGTTTGTGGATGGCATAAAAGTTGGGATGGTGCCAGACTGATTCTGTGCACTCCCTCAGGATATGTTGTCTTTTAGACTAGCTAGCTCACACTGCTACCATTAGTCCCCCTAAACCAGACAGGGAGCAAATAGTTCTGGCAACCACTGAATATGAAAAACCTAGTCCCTCAGGAATCGTGGTAACAGATCTAGAACCCTTTTGCTCAGACACTTGTGAATTTCTTCGCTCAGAGAAATGTACACAGGGACGTTTTCAATATTTATTGAACCAATGTGATTCTTGTATAGAATATATGTGCTGCAATGATCAATAGACGGATGCAGATGAAAGTTATTAGAAGTATCATGACAGTGAATAAAATAAAAAGTTCCACCTTTTTGCTAAAACAACGTACATACGCAAGCATATGAAGCAGTATAACAATCTGGCATACTCCTACTATGCGTACCCTAACCTACGTATCTAGGGTGCATGTGTATGTTACGCCAAGAATCCCCGTGCTGGATGATCCAACCCTGTTACCTGTAGGGAAAGACTGTAGGACCTCATCTTGGTCATCCCTCCTGGAGATATCAGTCAGTTGCTGGGCGAAAGTACCAGCACCTTGAAACAGATGTTAATTTATATCAAAAGGCTTCCTTGTCCTGGACTAAGATTGTATTTAGGCTGCCATTGTTTGTGTGCTACAGATAGCTATCTCATGATATGTACGAAATACCAAGTGCATTTGCACAACGTATGTGCAGGCCTTGTACACAGTGTCAAGGCAATATGATAGTATTCTTGCAAAGCTGACTTGAGTAAGCAAGGTTGGTGTAGCCCATACCAGGTCTCTGGACAGACCAAGCCCTCATCAAGTACAGCCTCCCGTCCCTGTCCAACACACATGCACAATCACCAGACCAGCCTGCCAAAACTGGAACAGAATCACTGTCAAGGACTGGAACCTGGTATCTGAACCCACTGGCCCAAACACAGAAACAGCTTTCTCAAAGCCATCAAGAATTTCGACGTGCGGATCATCTCCTGTGTCAACTCCCTGGGCCCACTACAATACAACAATACAAGATCTAGATCACAGGCCAGTTGGTACATGGTGGAACTCAGAACGATAATACACCACTGCAAATAGCTGGAGTGCAAATAGAGAATGAGCCAGGACAATGCAGACAGAAGCACTTTTAGATAAGCCCTGACACAATACCTTCAAATGAGCCAGATCACCTAACGCACCACTCAGGCAGATTTAATTGAAGCCAGCACCAACAGAAGCAAATAAATCTTAACCACTGTGAAAGATTTCAAATCATCGTCAGCTTCCTCCAACTCATTCACCTGCTTGCAGGACCGATGCAACAATTTCATCTCAGCAATGAGATCGCTGCCATTTACAGCAACCCTGCCTGACAGAGTTCACCAAACGCAGCCCAATCTTATTCAAAGGATCAGTGCTTACTACATGGCCTGTCATCAAGTCAGAACATACAGCAATCACCAAGATGTCTATCCACTCAGGGGCCCCATTGGACTCCTGTTAACCAGGCCTACTCCAGTGGACTGCAACCCATCAACACCATGCTCACACCCATTCTGAATGCCTCCACTTCTTTCATGATCTTTTCAGATGCTTGGAAACATGCAACTGTCCTCCTTGTGCTGAAGAACCCCTCTGTGAACCCTTCAACTCTCAACAACTACAGCCCGATCTCCCTGCTACCATTCCCAGCCAATGTCTATGTGACGTTACAACGCCACATATTACATCGTGGTAGGTAACAACGCAGTCGTTACAACGGCCGCGGTTTTCCCACACGTGCCTTTACAACGCAAGTCGTTTCTACGACTTGCACTACATGGTTCGCTGGACTTAGGAATAATATAAATTACTATTCCTACTCCAGTTAACGAAACAGCAGGGAATGTGTTGGATTTAAAATCCAACACATTCCCTGTTGTTGCACGCCACCTAGCGCAAGTTGTAGAAACGACTTGCATTGTAAAGGCACGCGTAGTAACAACGCGGTCGTTGTAACGACCGCGTTGTTACCTACCTGCGGGGTAAGAACAGCGTTGTAAACTCTGTTTCCCTCTGAATACTCAGTCTGGTTTCAGACCCAATCATATCATGGAAACTGCCCTCATCGCTGTCACAAATGACATCCACAATCCATATTACTCTGAACAGAGGACACATGGTGACCCTCATCTTCCTGGACCTCTCTGCAGCATTTGACACAGTCTCCCACCCTATCCTCATCCAAACCGATCGACCATAACTTTTGACTTTGCCTTGTTTTCTCACAACTAGATTTCCACAGTTGGCGCTTAAAACTTTAAAAATTCATAACAGCGGATTGTTGTCTACTCATATATTTAAATTCACTCTATTTTTCTAAATTGGTGTGAGATTTTTCTTGTGCTTTGTTTTCCCTTTACCACTGTTTAAGCGTAAGTGCCTCATAAATTCTTTATGCAATGGCTTTAAGTTAAGCCTGCCTGCTTTTGTGCCAAGCTACCCAGGTTACGCACAGGTTAAGTTAGTGACTTTCCTGGTTCACATTGACAAGGATTGTGGTGGTTGCTTGAGTTGGCCTTCCATCCCTCTCAACCAATAAACCAATTACTTATATTGGTGTTCAGTATTGGGATCCAACACTTGTGTTTGTGCAGTGCCACTCACTGTTTTTGTGTAACAATATAATCTTATATAAACAAGTTAGTACTGGATTCAACTTCCTTTTAAATTCTCCTTGATTGGCTTTTTTCACCTTTTTCTAACTTTAACTCCTGCCTTACATTTTGTGCATGTGTTAGTCTTGCCTGGAAAGATAGTGTGGTTTTGGACAACCTTGACAGCTACAGTATGGCTGAGCTGAAGAAGTGATGAAAGGAGAGGGGTTTGAAGCTGACCAAGATATTCCCAAATCTTGAGTATGCAATAGCTCTCCGAGCCTTTGAGTTGGTCAATGGGCTACAAGTTGCATCACATGAGCAGGATGATGATGATGATGAGGAGGAGGAGGAGTAGGAGGAGTAGGAGGATGAAATGGATGAGGAAGAGGATACCATAGAGGCTGAGGGAGATAACTTTGCAACAACTCCAGAGCTAGGAGAGGAGAATATTCTGCTGCTGTTCGCGAAACAGAGGAGAGTGGGAGACCAACAGGAAGGAGGTTCACCCTGGGTCCAGCCCAGGATGCAGTGTGTCCTCCTACCACCTACCCCATAAGGAACTGGAGGGTAGGAATGCTGGAAGGGAGTTCAGGCTGCAGCTGGACAAGCTGGAACTGGCTGCAAATGTGACACAGCTTAGGCCGGTTGGAGGAGAGAAGGGCAGCTCTGAAATAAAAGAAACTTCAGTGGGCTCATGAACAAGAATTGAGTCTAAAGAAACTCAACTTAAAAATCAAGCAATTCATTGTCCAGTGGTAATGGTGGCAGTGACTGCACAGTGTTCAATGAATAAAGAAGGGTCCATAAATACAAGGATCTGGTGCCTACCTTTGTTGTGGGGCATGACATAGACAAGTGGCTTGAGGCCTATGAGGTAGCCTTAGAGATGTACAGGGTCCCTGAAGAGGATTGGGGAGCCTGTATTTGGAGACACATATCCAGTGAGAGGAGGAATTCACTGCTAGCCCAAGGGAACGGTGATAGGATGAAGGGCCCCTGATGAAGGCAGCTCTTGTCCGAAAATGTTGACTCACCCGTGAAAGGAATAGGTTGAAGTTAAGGCACAACCAGAAACTATTTCACCAGTCCAGGGTTGATTTCGAGGACTACTTCTGTAAAGCACTAAATGGTTGGGTTAACGGTAGTGAGGTAAACACTTATGAGGAGCTATACAATCCGTTCGCAAGAGAGCATAGGTTCAGTCATTATTTTCAAGAGCTATGCCAACATCTAACTGATAGCAAGCTCACTGGTTGCAGGCAGATTGCCAAGGAAGCCGAGCTCTGGCTCAGCACCAGGGTCTACGAGAAGGTACCTGGGAGTGACCCCGAGGAGGGTGGTTCATGTTCTTCTCAGCAGAGTGAGAAAGAGATCCACAGTGACCCAGAAAAGTCCCAGAATACTTTGAGGGAAAGGGTTCCCATGCCCCTTTTAAAGATAGAGGGTAAGGTTCTGGTGGGCAATGGCACAAGGCACCTCATTTCCAATACTGGTGTTTTGATTGCTCTCAGTTCCAGAAAAGTGAGGGGGCCTGGTCTGTACCAAAAGGCCATTCAATGGTGGGTGCTTCACAGGGGTGGTGAGTGTGGCCTTATGGGTAGGTATTTCCCAGGAGCAGAGGGTGGAGCATGTCCTGGTGTTCCTTAGCTGGTGACCACCACCATGAGAAACCTCAAGAGCAAGTAGCGAACTCCTTGCCAACTCCAACACTGGAAGTGAGACCTGCCCACAGCTGTCAGTGGCATCTGGTGGTTGTTGTCTTTATGGGCAGAGTTTTCCCTTGGTTGTGGACAGATGTCTGACCCAGGGGTGGAATGGGCAACATCAACTTGTTGGCTGTGAGAGTTCTGTCTGCCTACTGGAATGCATCTGCGAGTATATTAAGGTCAGGAGCTTCAGATATGGGGTCCACAGATGAGGAGAAGGGTTCCCTATGAGCCAGTCAACTGACACCAGAGAATAATGCCAGGGCGTACAGTTAGGTTTGGATGGGCATCTAACTCAAAAGTGCCACTGCAAAAGAGGGCTATTTCCATGTTCTATCACCTAAGCAGGGAAGTTCATTAAGGTATTGATTAGTCTGCCTTAGCTTTTGGCTTGAGTGTGGGGGGGGGGTCATGTTGGACCTGGCCATTTTTGCAGGGTTTCCACCAGATGTTTGTCTTCTGTTGCCATACCTGGTTTTCTGGGCATTGAGACTCTGTGCACTGTTTCCCTACTAACCAGTAGTAGAGTGCTTGTGCTCTCTCTCTCTAACATTTTTTACAATTGGTATATACCTGATTGACACATTTAATTTACATATATGTCCCTAGTAAATGTTACTATATTTACCCAGAGCCTGTACATTAAATTCTACTAGTGGGCCTGCAGCACTCATTGTTCTACTTACTATGGTAGACTTTTAAAACCTTTCGACCTAGCAAAATAAACATTTTGCCAGACCTAAACCTCTCCTTTTAATACAGTTAAGTCACCCTTAAGGTAGGCCCTAAAGGCACATAATGCAGGGCACATTGTATATAAAAAGCAGGAAATGTGTACTTCAGTTTTACATGTTCTGGCAGGGAGAAACCCCTCAAGTCATTTTTCACTGTCGGATGGCCTATCTTTACCATTGACTAACACTGGGTTCCCTTATTACATTTAAGAAGTGATAACTTTTGATTGGAAGCAGATAGAGATACAGGTGCCGATTAGGATCCTGGAAAAAATTTCACCAACCCAATTGAATCTGGACTTTTTTCCGTACAAATGGTAAAAGTGCCGTGCAAACTGCCAAGTACGATTCGTATGGGAAAAAGTCCATACGAATCGCATTGGGAAAATTCCCCCACACGTCCTCGGGTCGGGAAAAGTCTCCGACACGTCCCCGGACATTTTTACGTACAAATGGGAAAACTGAAGTCCCAATGCGCAATTACGATCCGTCCCATCCGTCCGAGTGTACAACTGCATGGAAAAAAGATCGTCCGGAGCGAACTCCCATAGCAACCATGGAGATGTCCAAACAAGTGCCCGGTACGCGCCGTACCCCCCCCAGCCCCCCGTGTGTACGGGGCGTACCCCTGTACCCCCCAGCCCCCCGCATGTACGGAGCGTACCCCCGTACCCCCAGCCCCCTGTATGTACGGGGCGTACACCCCAGCCCCCCGTATGCACGGAGCGTACCCCCCAGCCCCCCGTATGTACGGGGCATACCCCTGTACGCCCCAGCCCCCCAGTATGTACGGAGCGTACCCCCACCCCCGTATGTACGGTGCGGACCCCCAGGGGGTCCGCACTGTACATACGGGGGTGGGGGTACGCCCCGTACATACGGGGGGCTGGGGGGTACGCTCCGTACATACGGGGGACTGGGGGGTACGCCCCGTACATACGGGGGGCTGGGGGGTACGGGGGTACACTCCGTACATACGGGGGGCTGGGGGGTACGGGGGTACGCTCCATACATACGGGGGGCGGGGGGGGGTACGGCGCATACCGGGCCCCCTAATCAGCTCGCATCACTGCTTACTTAGCTTTTCCGGCACTTTTTAGGTGCCGTAAAAATTTTCCCATCCGGACTGCAGTCGGTGCGAATCGTAATTGCTGGTACGTAAAAACATGCCTAACTCCGTCTGGACGTCACGTCCGCGGTGTCCCGGATCACATTTGTATGTATTTTTCTGTCGGTTGGTCTTTTTTCCGATTCGTACGGAAATGGTGTTTCCGTACAAATCGTAATTGCATGTTTGTAAAGTTTTACAACCCGGTACGAGTCGGACGGAGAAAAAGTTCCGACCCACGGTTTGTACCGGGTTTTTCCAGGATCGTAATCGGCCCCACAGTGTTTACAGTCAAATAAACTGTAATTCAAACTCCTCTTTAATGGTAAAGTCAGATTTTAATCCACAATTCTGAAGATGACACTTTTAGGAAGCTTAAAAAGAACACTTGATGAACAGAATGCTGAACAATGCAAATACTCACCCCCAGTACAGAGATCTGGGCCTAAATCCATTTTTGTTTTAGTCACCATGCCACCAATGTTTGGACCTAGCCATATACAAATCAGTCTTATCCCTGCTCCCCATGGGAACATTGCAGCCCGAACTGCCAACCCTGGTACTCCCTAGACCAGAAACAAGAATCCTAGGACAGGTTTCAAGGTGTTACCCCTCATCAACCAGGATAGCTTGAAACCAGTGGCATGGCGAGTACTCCGTCCATCTTTTGCTCTCTTTTGCACTTTTAGAAAGTTGCCATTTTCTTGCAATGTGTGCCTTCTGCCAGTGTCCTGGGTCACTTAACTCTGACTCTGCTATTGGAGTTTGTGTGAGGGTTACATAAAAGGAACTGGGTGTAGGCAGGATGAGCCACCCTGATAGGATGAATGGGGCAGAGTTGTTCCCTGCCCACAAGGACTTGCCTCCAGTGCACACAAAGGAACCTGACACTAGGCTTTTCTCACCCCAGACTTCTTGGAGCCTTGACAGGAGAAGGGAAGAACTTTCCAGAACCATATGTTAGGGTAGTATAGAGAATCTCCTCACTTCGAAGGCTGGCACCAGGTATAAATATTGGACCTTCAAAACAACTCTACAGCACACTCCAGGACCTGTTGACATTACAAAAGAATGACTGCCAGTCCACCTGAGGGCTGCCCTGCAGCTACCAGGAGATTGCCCTGCTACTTTAGGGCTGCTCTGCTCTCTAAGAAAGACAACTAGACCTGCTCTCTTCATCGCAGGCTAACCTGAGTGACTCCAGGGATCAGTTGGCTGACCTCCTGTCTTAGCTACAGAGACACAACTAGCTTGTGAAGCCTCCCTGCACCTGTCCAGCTGACCTGCTGCACTTGACCTGCCTGGACCTGCAACTGGACCTACCTTAGCCTCTGGCCTCTCCTAGGGTGAATTCCTAGTCTCCAAGAGGTGCCTTCCCAGGCCCTGAACCCTTGGCTGGCATCAGTTTAGCTCCTCCTGTGAAGAAAGTTAAAATCCTGAAGATTATGCCGCGCTAAATGATCGCCAACATGATGTTCCAAAGAACCCTACTCACAACTGCAAGTGACAACGGGCTAAACAAGATCTGCACTTTGCGCTACAGCAATGACAGTCTGCTGTGACCGCCAACCCGAATCTCCAGCAACCACCGTATATACTACCCAACTGTCTTTTCACGCTACAGTGACAAAAGCCTCTGCTACCTGGCCTAATGTTCTTGTTACATGGATGATCTTCCGCAATGCTCTCCATGCATCTCGCAGCTTCCTCTGCAATTGGAGGTATTTTTGTCAGATTCTGCGAAGGTAACCTCTCAGCTGGACTAACCTTATCCATGTATCAGCCCGTGCTCCATCGCTGTTTTGCCTGAACTTGTGATGTCCCCCGGTGTAGCACACCTTGATGACCACATGTGTCGCTTTGTGCTTTTTGGTGCTATATCTACCTAACATTTTGAAATTGCATATCTCCGGGTCTACTGATTGGATTTTTCTTGTTCCTGTACCATTTTATTTAATAACTTTATTACTGTTTGTGTGTTACATAAATCACATTGACTCTAAGTTGAGCCTAACTGCTTTGGGACAAACTACCAGGGACTTAAGCACAAGGTTATTTAGTGGTTCACCATGAAAGGATTATGGTTGTTGCCTGAGTGGAGCTTCCAGCCCCCTTAGCCAATAACTCAATTTCTTACAGTAGTAAATAAACCAACTTTTCATTGTAACACAAAGGAACAGAGGGCTTTTTGTGGGATTTACTGATTAGATGTTACCGGTATATAATTATTTGCTGCTTTCGGCCAGGAGCAATTGAGGAGGGACCCCCTGAATGCATTGGTTACAGGCAGCCAGGATGCTGTCTTATTAGGTAAATCCTGGAGAAACATATGTATAGTTCATGGCATGCACTGGTTACAGAAGGCCGAGGTAAGTGCTGTATGTCAGTCATCATTGTGCCTTTCTTAGAACTGATCTCAGTAGTTTAAAAACAGGAGCTTCTTTGAATGCAAGGTGTCAGAGAGATTCTGCATCATTTGCTTGGATACAAAACAAGCCTTCTGACCTCTAGAAATTCTTTATGGTTTTCTTTGTCGGTTAATGAGGTCCTAAATCTTGCTGTCACAACTGAGGATTGTTTTCCAACACAGCTCATCTTGTAGAAGGGGAAGGACAGACAAAACGCTAATCTACAGTGAAGTTGTCTGTTCTGGGAATATCTTTGGAATATGGCTTGGAGGAATACCAGATCTGAGAGGGCCATGAAAGCAAAGTGTCTGCCATAGTTAGCCAGCGAAGTACTGGTGTGATGTGTTCACATTTACAGAGGTTTAACAGCTTTCTTGCAGCAGTGTCTTTTAAATCTGTACAGTTTGTTAATAGGCATGAGAATTGCCCTTAAGTATAGGCCATTTATATTATCTACACACATTACAATATCACAATAGAAAGGATGGAGCACTGTGTAGCACAATCTAACCTATACCACAAAGTCTACCAGTACTGTTTCACTTAGCACATCCAATCTATTTTGTATTTTTAACATTACGATTCCTACCCCATTTCTGCCTTGATGCAAAAGTCACCATTCGGGTTCCACGTTGGATTGTCACTACCTGATCTATGTCATATTTTCAAACATTCAAGTTGTGATCTAATTGATCACAACTTCTCCTAGAATCACAATTTGATAAAATCAAATAAATCACTAAATATTCCTTTATTTTCTGAGCTTTGATATAACTCCACATATATACTTGCATTTCAAGAAGTGGTCTGAAATGGCTCCTGCAGTCTTTTTGATAGAATTTTAATAAGTTGCACTAAGTATCAGGCATTGAAAGATTTACAAATATGGACTTTTTGGAATATGGTAGAAGTGATAAACCATTCTTCACCGTACATATGAGATCACTCTGCCCAACTGCATAATCTCAGGTGTGCTACTTGGCTCTGACATCCACAAACCAGCCCACTTTAATACATAGTTAGATCATGATTGACAACTTCTATCAGTGCTGATTGGATGCTAACCTCAAAAAGAATCATTCCTGACACGCTGTTCTGTGCCTCCCCAGATGGCCAGATACCAGTGCAACAGCCAAATTGCTAGATATTCTACAAGGGTCTCCCCCGTGAGCCATGCAGACAGTTCTGTAGATCCACAATCTGGAAAAAAAACTCCTCTGCCGCTAAACTATATGCTGTGACACTCCTCAGAATTCTTATGCCTATCATTTCCCTTTTGTTGGAGTCTTGTGTACCCACCTTGATCCATTACCTCCACCATCTCCAGATTATACAATGAGATAAACAATTCAGATAGGAATATGTACTCTAAGAATGAACAATGGCATAAAGTCCACCCTTTCCTAGGTTGTCATAGAACCTGAAGCATGGCACACTCAGTCTGCACATTGAGGGGTCTCTAATATTTAGGTCTCCTTCTGCCTGTTCGCCATGCAACACCTTCCAGTCAGAGGTAACTGCTCTAGCGTAAGACTTGATGTCTCTGTTTGACTGATGTGTCATTACGGTTACTCAAAGGTTTGGGAACCTCTGAGAGAATGTGTTGATTACCTTAACTCATGCCCCCACTTGGATTCTTCCTTGAAGAACTTCACCCTCCTACCTAGTGATCCTCCCATCAGATGTTCTAGACACTCTACTGACTTTACTCCAAAGACATCTTAAATAATAAACTCAGGGTACACTAGATGCTGCAGTAAATCTCAAACCAGTCATTTAAAAAGAAATCCTTCAAACTCAAATCATGTAAAACAGTAGGCACATTATTGTCTTTCATCCAGCAATCTAATATTTTCAAAGTGTCATATACTCAATCCTACCCAGTCCTAAAAGTTTGATTGAGCTGTGCCGAAATGTCCTAATGTATTTCTCTTATTTTTTTTTTACTGCACCCAATTGTGGCTCAATTTGGCCAATAGAAATTTCAATTACATTGGAATAGTTTGTGTAGTTTCCAGCATTTCACATTTTGCTTTTTATGTGAAATTACACCATTATGCCACTTGGTGTATTAAGAGTCACTTAGATAAAAATCCTATCCCTGGATCATTGGAACAACGCAAACAGACAGTATGCTAGCTGCTTTGTTCATTTTGCTTGTGTTATTTGCATACTTATTTTTTGTGAAGTGTATTCTTAGCTTCCAAAATTGAGGCAGGGATGCATTTCGTACTGATATATGGCACTAAATGCCAGTTTTATATTTCACATAATTGCATGTATTTTTCCTGAAATTGTGCATAATTAAGCAAAAAGCATTTCTGTGCATTTTATACTCTCCTTTTGTCAAGTAAGTCATTTCTCCCTGCTGTAGGCAACCTGTCCAAAATCACTGCCCCAAGTGCTCTGTCCTCTACAAGGTTCCACTTATTTTGTACTTGATTTGTTCATTGCTTCTGCCCAAAACCTTTTCAGGCCACAGTGAGATTGCCTAGCTCACCCTTGGAAGCTGATTCAAGTAGCAAGGCTTCTCTCAGAGAAATGCACGTATAACATGTACAAAATAACAAATCGGGTGAGAAATAAAGAAATTAAAATATTCACATCAATTTACTATGAAAGAGGGAATTATATAAATCAGATATAAAAGTCGAGTTAATGCAATGTCAAAAACTATCACATGAGAGGAGCTCAAAATGAAATTAAAATATTAGTCTATAGGTTACTTGGAACTAAGGGGCATATTATCAAGAAACGGCGTTAAAATTATCGCCGCTTTAGCGGCAGAAAACTGCGGCTAAAGCGGCGATAATGGGATTGATAATATGCCCTTGAGAATTCCCATAGAAGTCCATGTTCTGGTGTCAACATGGCCTTCTATTGTAATTCTCTACGGCTTGCAGTCTGGTAAACTTTGGTGATTCATCCAAATCATATAGTTTAGATTCTGTCTTGAAAATGTTTTTAACTTTAACATCTTTAGCAGGTAAGAAGGAAGCTGTAACTGAGAAATGTTCCACTAATCCAGCTACTCTGTTTGTTGTTCTGCTCCCGCCTTGAGTAATCAACTCAGTGGACTGAATTTGTAGGGAAGCTTGGCACGTTGCCCCAAGCCTGAATTATGGAGGTTTACGTTAATGGTAAATTTCTGCCCAGGTTTTGCTTCTCAAGACTGATGGTACATGTGGATGATTGTGCGCGTTGAGTGGGATTGTGAAGGTACATTTATTTTCAGCAAATGCATGTCTTAGCCAGTAGAGAAGTCAGTGATTGGTTTTAATGGAGTTTTTGTTATTCAATCTTCTTCAACTATCACATTTCGAGTAGATTTCAGCAGCAGAAGGGTGTATATAGTTTGGCCAAATAAGATGGCATTTACCTGTCCAGAGAGCATAATGCCTTGGAGTGAACTCTTTGATTGTTCTAAGTGTGTGCTAATTCTATGAAAGTGATTTAACACGCTCCTTAATATAGGGGTGTATGATATGTTAGGGATGCGAGGGAAGAGTAAGGTTGAGTTGATGACTTATATTGGGAGACTTGTCAGTCTAACTTGGATAAAGGTTTCAGTTTTTCTTGGTGTGATGTGATGTATGAGTTGATGCAGATAGGCAGTATTTTAGCTTGTATATGCAAGTAACAGTCAGGGATAGAAAACGTGGTTGCTGTGGTTGGTGAGTTGTAGACAGATAAAATGAGTCCAAACAACAAATGAAAGACTGATGCAGTTCTGAGAACTGATCACAATGGTCAAATTCAGAAAACTCAAGTATGAATAAGATCTGGAAGGAGTCATGACACATTCAAGTGTATATCATACGTAATTCACAATGTGGATTTCATGAATATGCCTATGAGTGAGCATACAAAGGCATAGGAAATGCAACTCCTGGTGTACATTTCATACATACATATTTTAAGACTTAGGGGCATATTATCAAGACGCAGAGATAATTATCGCTGAACCACGGCTATCACTGGATTATATTGCGATGACAGCACTGTATTAACAACGCTTAGCGCATTGGCGATATAAAATCCAGCGATAGCGGGAAAATGGGCCAACCGCTGAAAAAAGTGCGAAAAACCAATGCAAAACGGAGAAAAGCTTGCTGATACGACCATGTGGCCTTAACCCTATAATCCACCTCCCATGTTAAGTATGCCTTAGTCAGGAATTTAGAAGACGTTAGATTCCTGCGTTAATGGCGAGTTAGCGGCATTATTTTTTTTTTATCGCTACAACGGTTGGGGTCTCGTTGGAAATATCGCGAAGCTGTGTTAGTGATATTTTCTCATTACGTTTTTAGAGGCATGCCTACTTTGCATTTCATTAATGATGCGATGCGAGGCGTGAGTAAAACGGGTGCTGAAACATGGAAACACGCGCTAGCATGTCCTTGATAATAATGCAATTAAATTATCGCTGCTTTTCGGCCAAAAACGGACGCTAAAGCGGCGATAATGTTATCGCCCCCTCTTGATAATATGCCCCTTAGATTATAGCAGTGGGAGTGTTCTAGGTGTGTCAGAGGAAAAGTGGTCAGTGAAACGCCATCCAAAGAAAACTGATGAACTCAATTTGGGTGTAATGACAAATATGTTGAAATAAATTTCCTTCTCTTAGCTGCATTTTTAACTGAAAAATAAATGGCACAGACATAAGTGGTGCAGAAGCTAGCATGAGAATGGGCCAAATGTTTACATTGTTTACAAGGTTAGGGCTGAAATCAGAAGCCTATACTGGAAATATTTTATTGAGAAAGAATATTGAAAGAGTTGACAAACACAATTCCACAATTTTCCTAAGTGTAAATATGCTCACTGCATACTATCTATAGAGTGTGCACAGTTAGAGTTATAAAAATAGGTGTAGATATAAATTTTACTAGAAAACCATTAACATTCAAACATACATTAGACCAAAAATATTAAATGCATTAATGTGGCCAAAATGTTCATGACTCGTAAACTAAGAATATGTGTAGCCATAAACTGTAGATGCCCAAGTTACAAAGCTTTCAGAATGAGTAGTTGTGTATTATTCTAGTTTAAGATGTGAGTGATACCTGAATTTTCAGGAAAGATTCATAATGTATTCTCTGTGAGTAGTTTCCAGGAGTAAGATATACGTAATAGCAAAAATCATAAGCAACTCCTAAGTCATACCTGATGCCCTATGTACACCATACTTACTTATAGAAAACACATTGTGGACTGGTACTGGATATTAAAATCAAGAGTACCATAGGCGTGGGCGAAAATTTCGTTCCGTTCGCGGAAATTGTGATAATTTGACATTTTTGCTTTCCGCGGAGAGCGCGAAAATGTCAAAATTTCCGGTTTCCGCAGCTTGGCGATAATTTGTTTCTTGCTCGCGCTGTAAAATAATACATTCTCGCGCAAGCGCAATCGCCTTACCTGAATCCCTGCGTTTGCCGACAAGTTTTCTTGATCCGGTCGCGTTCTCCATGAGATGTTGTATTGTTTTTAGCCATTTGCGCTGTCTCGCGACAGTTCGCGCCCGCAGTGACGTCATGCGTCGCGCGATCACGTCTTTCTTCTCGCGATCATGCACCGCGAGACAACTCAAAACAAGATGGCCGCGCCCACAAGCAACCACATGGGTAAGTTGGCGACCCGCAACCATGCAGAAAATCTCGCGAACATGCGGGAAAAAAACTTCTGCATTTTCGCGATATTTCCGCTTGTTTGCGATAATTTTAAACATTTTCGCGATAATTTGCGAAAGTTAATTTCGCAAATTCCGCCCACCCCTAGAGTACCACACACTCACTCATAGAAAATGAGCTGTGGATATGGTTGTGTATGGCACTTTTTCCACTTGTTTTTCTCTCGCTTTGAGATTCGACCCAAAGTGATAAATGTCTTTTTCTCTCAACACGGGGTTCTCTTGAATGATTTGCTGTGTTCAATAAGCACCCCAGTTCAGCTCTGATAATAACATATTTTGGGAAAGTTTGTGTAGTCTGAACCCTTTAGTAATGTTGTCACATGGAGGTATTAGGCCCGGATAAAAGAACGCCATCTTTACATGCCACATTCATAATTCTCCTTCTCTCCTTAAACACGATGACATTTGAGACACATTCCTATACTTGAACACACAGGATAACATTCCTCAAACTCAGTTTGCTTACAATATCACTTCATAGGCACTTTATCTATTTGTTTATTTAGAGGAGCATTTCACTGGCACCAAGAGGTTGGTCCATGCTGGAATTCCACCTCAGCTGATTCTTGTCACCTTATGCAAGGGATGCTATCCAACTTTAATCCAAGACAGGCAGCTTGCTGACACTTACCCACAGGTAATGAGAAGTCAGACCACCGACAGGGATTTGGCAGATCCACTCACCTTAGACACGATAGGGTAGAATGCGCTTGGTAGAGTACATTATATTACAGTACTTGTATGCAAGCATATAGTTTTCTGTAATCAGCAAAAAGATTGAATTGTTCATTTTCTTCACCAATCTCATAAAGCTAATCACATTATTCTGTTTCCTTCTATTAGTCATTGCAGCGCTATTATTCTACTCAAGAGTCACAATGCTTTAATAAATATTGAAACCGCATACTTTGTTATTCTAGTGTATCTCATACAGTGAAAGTGTTCTAGATTTGTTACCACAATTTCCTTGGGGGATGAGGGTTGTCATGTTCTGAGGTTGCATACCCATTTGTTAGAGGTAACTGTGAGTTAGTGGACTATAGGCCAACATATCCTGAGGAGTGCTCAGAATCAGTCTCCCACCTGTCCAACATTTATGTTATACAACAAGTACACAACTTTCCTTGAGAAATTATAAGTTGTACAACATGGCACCACTAATGTTCTAGGTTGGGCTCTTATTTAATGGATCAGCTTTGTACTTACTTCTACTGACCTATACTAACAAGAGACATCTTTGTTGTTAGAGAAAATATCCTCCTCAGCTGAGTAGGTAACTCTATATATTGGCTGTAGGTTGTTTAAGCTTTAACCTTTCAAAGGATCTCCCTATAGACGTACCTTCTCTGATTCCACATATTCAAATGTCTGAGACCAAAGACCAACCAATAAACATACCAGCTAACAGCAGATATGTGGTTACACAAATGCTGTTGCAACATGGTCTGTCCAAGATGGGTGGAGACGTTACCTTCGTGGTTGAGGTATTCTATTCATAGGTTACATTCCCAGCAGCTACAACTACAATACAACTACAAGACTGTTTCACACATACATTGCAGGTACAGTTCCTAATAACCACACAGTTTATGAAGCACTATAAATACCATTAATTTACCAAGAACATCAAAAGTGGTTTGAAGGCTCCCTACTACATACATACAACATTAGACTAGATCCCCTTAGCAATGAGGGAGCAACATAGCCAGTCTTAGCCGGATGCACACTATTTCCAGATATAGATAATCTGAGATCTCCGGAGCTACGTGCATTGTACAGAGATCTGCTGAAAACATATAGATGCTTAACACAGTTTGTCATGCGAACCATGACAATTAATCCTGTGAGGTCTGCTCAAGCTTCACAACCACAATTGGCTACGCCTGGAATCAATCCACAAACCATCAATGCAGGTAAGATTTCCATCAGATGAGAGGAAATACCATTCTGAATTGAACAAAAAACAAACCAGCTTGAAGCAGTGTTTCCCCATACTGTAACTCAGGAGAAACACAGAATACTTATAATATGCTTGTCAATGGGGATGGCTCCCCCAATGGAGGACTGAGACTCTTGGGGTACAGTCTTTCCTGCAGTATATACCAGAGCACACAGTACACCCTTATTAGCTGTTTTGCCAGAGGTGCCTAAACAGATCCAAAATGAGTACGGGGCACCCCCTTCTCTAGATTTGGAGATGAAATTGATGGGCAACTTTGCTGCAGTGTCTGCCATAATGTTAAGTAACATTAAAGGGGAAGCAGCAGCATTTGCGGTATGCCAACAACTCTCTAACTTGACTTTGAGAGAACAGGAGAGCAAGTTACCTAAATTTTTTGAGGAAACCTATGCAACAATAGGCTGAGATAATTTGGGAGCCAAACCTAGTAAACACTACATTAATAGTATTTCTGAAAAGGATAATTCAAAGCAAGTGCTCAAATCTTCTAAGAAGAAGTGGGATAATAAGAAACATAAAGAAAAGACTAAAAGCCTGATTATGAGTTTGGTGGTGTGGGAGCGGGGTGGCATGCCACCACCCCGCTCCCACACCGCCAATCTCCACCGCCAACCGTCTGCCAGATTACAAGTTGTGATCCGGGTGGGTAGTCTTGCGGTGGCTGGCCCACAGCGCTGTCGTTCATCGGAGAACCTTTAGAAAGGGAGCACTATGGGACCACCACAGCACGTTCCCACACAGCATGGATTGTAAAGTCCATACCATGCAGGAACTGGGGGTGCAGAAAGACAGGGGGCACACAATGTGGGGGCCCTGTAAGGCCACCTCAGTTTCCTCATCACCACCCTTTTCATGGCGGGCTCACCGCCATGAAAAGGAGGGCAGTGAGGAAATCGATAATATGCTTGGCGATGCAGCAGCTGCACCGCCAACATATTGTGGCCTCAGATAGCTGCAAGACCGCCAGGGATCATGCCTGATGGGAAGCAGCTGTCCCATGAGGGCCCAACTGCCAAAGTCATATTATGGCGGTTGGCTTGCTGGTGCAGCCACCGTAACTCACATAGTCACGGGCGGATCTCCTCAATCGGAGACCACATAAAAAGCTCTATAATCTGAGTAACCATGACAATATTAAGATTCCTGACAGGTATCAGGGTACTGATACAAGTTCATCTTGTTGTTTTCAGGATTAATCTAAAAAAATGCTCAGAGAGAGGAGGACAGTGAGAGCACATATCAGAGGAGAACATGAAGGCAAAGAAGGACTCACAACATTCTTTTGACTGCATAATAAAAAAGGAAGATAAACCTAAACAGTCCGAACCTCAATTTAACAAGAAGAAGGTGGCTGGCATGCCATGGATATTGAGGACACTGCTTCTGAGCGGGGAGTGAGCTCTGACCATGCTGGACAGTGCAGCAGAATTCAAGATAGTTCGCCGTAACCTGATGGATTCCCTGGTGGCAGTAGCATTGAGAGACTATATTCAGGTGGAAACACTGGACACAGGAGTGAGTGTCCCACATTAATTATATGAGATGCAACGCCAATTGGAGTGGGACATACTAAGATACATTAATGTTATCATTTGGGAGAATTTGTCATTCAACTACAATATTCTCTTGGCCATCTGAATTTGTGATAGTTTGCCCAAAGGAAGAAACGTTGATATACCTGCTTTTTTCGACCTCGTCCCAGACACAGTGAAGCATTCATATGCCTAGAAGTGGGCTTTAGCACTAGCTCTTGCGTTATACCGTAACCATCTGGGGTGGGATTACGGTTCCCCTTATCTTTGAATACCAGTGAGGTCAACCCGACAACTATAAAGACAATACCCCATTAAACATGAGGCTAAAAAACAAGTTAAAGAGATTCTCACACAATGTGAAAGTCAATCTGCAATACAAAGTTGCACCTCGCCTATTAATAATCCCTTGTTTCCAGTAAGGAAATCTAGCCATTCATATTGTCTAGTATTAGATTACAGACATCTGAACATAGCTACACGTACATTCGCTGTACAAAACATGCATAGAGCGGCACTAATAGTGTGAAAGAATGACAACACAACCCTTGACATCTCAAATGGATTTTTCTGCCAAAACATAGCACCTGAAAGCAGATATTTGACTGCATTGACCGCGTTTGGGTCTCAAAAGCAATTCTGTCATTTGCTTCAATGTTATAAGAACAGCCAGGGTTGTTTTCAGCCCGGCTCACAGAATTTTTGCAAGAATATGATGACCAGGCATTGTTCTACATCTATCTGACAGATGATGACCTTTCAACACACTTGACAAGAGTAGATCGCATAATGTTGAGATTTACTCACATGGGCTTCAAATTAAATTTAATAAGATCAAAAATAGCCCATCTCAATGTCCTATTTTTAGGATATGAGTTTTCAAGTGAAAGCTATAGTCTAGCGACACATTTCCTCGAGAAGTGTGCTCTTCTACAACCATCAAACACCTTGAAGAAACTTCAATCCATATTGAGTTTCTTGCATTTTGGCACAAATTACATTCCAGATTACACAGAGTGGGCCAAAATGTTTTATGATTTGATATGTCCAGACTTTTCAAGCACACACTGGACAACTGCACACACACAACTGTCACATTCTCTACAAGTTGACATGCTAGCTTCAACACACCTACACACATGTAAACGCAACAAACCTGGTGATCCATATCACTGCAGGAGCATCAGGATATACCCATGTTACATTCAACAAAGGGGACACTGTACCAATTGCATATAATCGCATGTATACACCAATTTTGAGATGAGATTTTCACTGACAAAAAAGATTTTGACAACAGTACAGACTGCTGTAGTGAGAGAAAGATCTTTAGATCAGGGGGAACGCATTATTGTTGTTACCAGGCCCAGGCGTAGTTCGCGGAGTTTTGCTATGCGGAACTCTGCGAAGTGACAAAAAAAACCTCAGTGGAGTTCCTCAAGTGGTGGAGTGCAGTGCAAACTGCCATTTGTGCTGGTCTTCCTGCCGCTCGGGTAGAAATTCTACTGGAGCGACAGCTCGTGCTCGCGAACTTACCGCGAGCTGGGAAAAACTCTGCTGCACTACGCGAAGCAGAGTTTTCTGAACTACGCAAGCTCTGCGGAGCGGGGAGTGCAGAAAACTTCGCAAACTCTGTGAACGGAGCAGGGTTCACCGCCCAGGCCTAGTTGTGACTCCAGTTCCAGACCTTGAGGCTGTCACAACAGTCAGCGTTCCTTATGCTTAGGCTTTACATCCACAATGGATACAGTGGGCAAACGGTCTCACTGCAAAATATGTAGACTACAGATTTGACTCTACACTACAAACATAAGCATACCTGTAATACGAAAATGAATACCGTCTGCCTAAAGAAATCATGCCTCTTCATAAGTATGATTACATCATCTATACTGACGGTTCTGCACAGCCTGCCTTCAGGACAAAACACCAATACTCTGAAGCATGTGCAGCTGTGCAGGGTAGAATGGAAGATGGTGAATTCCGCCCTCACAAGACCTTCATGCAATCAATAGGTGAATGCACCGCGCAAGCTGGCAGGACTCAGGGCTCTAATTCTGTCACTAGAGAATATGGGTCCCGGATTCCCCACACTGATTGTGTGTGATTCATTTTATTGTGTCCATTCTTACAAAGAATGCTTAGACTACTGGAGCCAGAATGGATTCAGAGATTCCAAACAGTACACCATAAAGCACAAAACACTTTGGGGACAGGTGACAAAACTTAAATAGTGTTTGTCACAGACTCGTGTAATATACACACTGAGGAAATAGCATGTAGAAATACATGTTGTAAGGAATTCCATTGATGACGAAGCTGCAAAAGCAACAGCCCTTTACAATCGGATGGGGCTTAGAAATAAATCTTGGCAGCAGAGGATTTCTGCTCTTGATTTCTATTGGTTTGGCCACAGCGATCGGCTGATGCTCTAACTGTTATAAAGGATTTGCAAGTCTTTATCGGGACATACGCAGTAGCCACATTCAAGGTCTGGCATTCGCCTCATAGGCATACAGAGACACCATGGGAAAATTGGGTGTGGCCAAGCTGTACTCCTCCCCTATCATCCCATGGGTAATGCTGTAGTGGAGAAGAAGAAACAGGACTTAAAGCAGTCTTTAACAGCTATGGTATTAGGTTCAGGTCGCAGTTGGGTTCATCACCAGTGTGGGGTCCAGGGAGCCCTAAACAATCTGCTTAGATAATCCCTGGGTGTTCAGACTCCCTATTAAGTCCTGTTTAGGGGTTAAGATGTGGGTACCAGACCTCAACTGTCCCAGTACAGTGGCAGCTGGAACACCATTTGGCATTAACAAACGTTTGGATGTTTTACAGGAGCTGAACAACTTCTGAGAAGTTGAGAGCAATGTCCAGAAGAAACTTTACACCACTGGAGAAGTGAAGGAAGTATGTTGCTGATTTCGAAGAGAAACATATCTTCAATACAGCGGCCCCATTTTATGAGAACATATCTTGTTGGTCCCGCTACATCGATGATGTTTTCTTTATTTGGAGTGGAACCATGGAATCCCTTAATGACTTCCTAAGTTGGATAAACCTGGGAGACATTAATCTTAAATTCACGTCAAATATTAATAAAGAATACTGTGACTTCCTAGACATCAAAATAGAACATGACAACGGCAAATTAAAGGTAGAGTTGTTTACGAAACCCACCGATCGTAATACAATGTTACACTACCAGAGCAATCATCCAGCGTGCCAGAAAGATAACATTCCTTTTGGGCAGTATTTAAGAATACGCCGCAATTGTACAGATATCCATGATTTCAATAGACATGCTGATGCCTTAACACAAAAACTAGCAGACAGAGGATACCCAAAAAAACTTATCCGTAAGGCCTACAAAAGAGCTAAGTATTTTGACAGAGACTCTCTCTTTATTGAAAAAGACAAAAATGGACAAATGCAGGACCTACCACTGATTTTTGTAACAAATTTCAGCAATATCAGTAATAAGGTCAAAAATATAGTGAACAGGAATTGGTCATTATTAAAAGACAAGAATGAAACCATACCACCAAAACCACTGTTTTCATTTAGGAGGAATAGTACAATTCGTAACAAATTAGTACATACCTATAGAGAAGATAAAATCCCTAAACAAAACACCATTAATAATGCCCCTTTTCCTGTTGGCACTTTTCCTTGTAATTCCTGCAAAATCTGTAGTAACATAATTAAAGGAAGTACAGTGATACATAACGGTAGCAAACATCAGATTAGAAATCTGATCAATTGCAGGTCAAGCAATCTGATCTATATGATCATGTGCCCATGTAATAAGGCTTATATTGGTGAGACCTCACGTGAGATACGCACAAGAATCACAGAACATAAATCAGCGATCAGAACTAAGAAAAGAACATCTCCACTGGTAGATCACTGGTTAGAGGCGAACCACTCGGTAGATGATCTGAGATGGCGCGGTATAGAAATTGTTTACTGCAACGCACGTGGTGGCGACATTACGACCAAAAGGAAAAAACGTGAACAATTTTTTATGTCACGCTTCAACACATACAAAAACGGATTAAATAATAAAGAAGATTGGGAGAAATTACTTTAATGAATTCGTTTAACAATATAAGCTTGTACCAACCTATATATATTGAATGTTAGCTGTGACTTTCCCATTATGACATTTTATCGTTCGTTTTGATGATGTTATATTGACTTGTTTAGAATATCTATCGACCATGTCAAAATATTCACTACATACATGTTTTGATGTTTACTTTTGGACACATTGTACAGCTTTTATGATAATAATTATGTCATAGGAAAATCCATTACTTTTGGACACATTGTACAGCTTTTATGATAATAATTATGTCATAGGAAAATCCATTTTTTTTTTTTTTTTTTTTTTTTTTTTTTTATTTCTTAGAGGTAAATAACATATTGATCTATATGAAACCTCCGATAGTTCCATTATATATCGTGAATATTACATTATAAGTTCCAATGGATTAATATAAATGTGTTTCATGGTAGAACTATAAAAACAAGTAAATAGGCTCACTCTGCAGTAACAAGCGTATTGATACAATGCTTTACTAGTCCATCCCAAGATGGCCGCCCATGTATCACCGCGTTCCGCATGATGCATTTATAATAAGAGATGCAATTTCAAAACACGCAATGAGATCATCCGAGATAAACAACCTATTCAATTACATTCATATTGATTTATTTATTTTTTAAATTAAATAGGATGAGTATGAAATAATAATGATTAATACAACATGATATTGGTCTTTGCTAAGATGTCTGCTAGCTTCAGGCATAATGTACATCACTTCCATACAAAAGAGGAAGTGACGTAAACACGTAAGTGCGTGAATAGGAGGTCGAAACTAGCGGGCATATAAGACAAGGAAACAAACCCTCTTAATACGCTGCTATCGAGGAGTCCGTAAGAGCAGGGAGGCCGTCTTATCCGGTTAAGGTAAGCATCACGGAGTATTTTAAATGACCGTGGTTCTCTGTAACTTTAATTTGTAAGACCAGAGCGATAACGGCGATTAGTTGTACAAATGACCGTGGTTCTCTGTAACTTTAAATTGAAAGACCCGAGCGCTAGTGGCAATTAGTTGCACAAATATAGAGTGTTTATACAAACAGAATAAACCGATAGTATGTTAGTTTAAACATTTCTTCTTCCAGCCTTAATTAAATAAGCAACATTGAGCATTCTCAATTGCTTGGATTGGCCGGGTACTATGTATAGCTAGACCTAAGCCCAAATGTTGAACTTTGGTAATGTCGAAACAAACACGGTTCAGAATGGAATGTGAGTCTTAAATATCAGGACTCGGAGCTACGTTTATAACTAGGTCATACAACTAAGCATAGGACAGCAATGTGACTGTAATTATCTTACGTCAATATACACAAAACGACAATATATGGTGTTCTCTTTATGTATAGGATTGAACACAAGAAAGTGATTAATTGAAAAAATCTACTTGGCCTGTCAGATGTGAATTCCTTATCTAACGATTATAGCTGAAGAAACGAAAAGGATTTACAAGCCCTTGAATCTTGTGGTGAGCAACAGTGATTGAATGTTGTAAACTGTCAACAAAATACATCAGATGAACAAAACCCCAGTGATTAAATGAGAGTTTTTTTCTTCTTTTTTTACTTGTCACCCTAGAGATATTTTCCCCAAATTTTAAAGTGGGCCTCTCTCGAATAATATGAGTATATCCACGGTGGCTCTTACGGACATAACATACAATTCCTAACTCAACTGAAAATAAGGTATGTCGATAAAGTATAAGCTATGTTCTCATACCACTAATAAAGAGTAAATGTAGGGTACATGTTAAGTGATGACTCCTACTTCCATTATAGGCTTTTTCAGCAGTAGATGCCTCTACCGTGAAGGGCAATTCCATTTGGACAATTTTTTAAAAAACGTCTATCCCTTCCATTACAAGACAATTGAGGTATGAGTGGGTCCTTTCTATAAATTTATAAAACACTTTAAGGACATCTGTTGATAAATAATAATAAAATAAATTCTAGTAATATACGTGTCTATAGAAATACCGTCATACAATCAAGTGTTTGCCTTACCAATTAGTAATAATACGCAGATAATTAGCTATTTTCAAGTCAAGATATTGTAGCCATGAAATGTAGTATTGTATATTGCACTGTTTTAGTCAACATTTATTTTAAGACAATACTTTCCCTTCTTTTTAGATTTGATCATACTGTTTTTTAGTCCTGAAGAAGGTGAAATCACCGAAACGCCGCGTCGACTTTGATGATGATTTTTGTGACATGTATTCACGTAAATCGTTTTTTATTATGATTAATTGAATTTAATTAAAAGATTGTAACCCATTCTGGGAGGGAAGGATATTTTGATGTTGTTATGTTGATATTTTTATGTTGCTTATTTACAAAATAAATAATTGTAATTTTACTGATTAGTATTTTAGATTTTTTTAGTGCATATACAAGCTACTGTATGTAGACTCTATGTTTGTGAGATAACCAACTGAACCGGTAAACATCAGACACTTGATCGATAGGATAAATCCGTAGGCCTTTTTTAATAGGGACATTTTTGTTTCTGTTGGAAGTGAAGGAAGCACCAGCAACTCCTGGTTGGAACCCCGAGACTGGTTAACTAGTCCAGGAGAAAATAGTGAACAAGAAAGGATTTGGGCCATCTTACAAAGAGCTTATACCTTTCCTGGCTGTCATTTGGATTGGTTTTGTGACAGTCTTTTTCTTGATTCTAGGCAGACACTATTTCTGAGTATGCTCTGCTGTTGAACTTGTGACTTGGTTTTGAAACCCCACTCTTTATCACACAAAGTTTAAAGAGAACTTTCCTTGGTGAACATTTCTACTGTTATGGTTCCTGATGGAATTTTTTGGGATAAGGTATCATATGATGTATTTGGACCAACTGAATTAATTCAAATTTCCTATGTGTTTAAAAGTTCTCTGCATGATTTCATCACCCCTAGCTCTATCTCTGATGATTGGGACATTGATACAGTACATGAAATGCTAGATGATCTGCAGCATTCAATTGTGTCTAATGATAAAGAAATCTATGAGGGCGTTGCTGATTATGATGAAACGTTCTGTTTTCACAATTATGGTCACCACTTCCTGCATAAAGCAAGTACTCTACGTGCAGTATTTAATTACACACAATGAAATCAATGCCGTACACCACCGAAGATTAGCTCAAAATCATTTGCACATAAAATTGCATACTTTTCAGGTCATGATAAAACTAACCCAGAGTCTTATTTTTTACAAACTAACACCCTCGCAGGCTCAGACAACTATGCTCACTAGGACCAAGCTGATATATTCTGAATCCTTCATTTACCAGTTATCTGAACAAGAGTTTTATTTTTGGAATGACAATGACAATGCCAATTTAAAATCCATTTCGTAAGTAAAGATTGGCAGGTTCAGGGAACAGAGGCTTTATTAAGAGCATGCCTTATACCACATCAAATGCTTTCGTAAACTAAACTTTGCAGCATGCATCCTGTCGTAGCTTGGCTAAGGTAAAATATTTAAATACACCTAACATTCCCACATTTGCACAGTCTGCGAACTAGCAACAATTCACACTTTAGACATCATGCTTCATGCAAATCTTCAGACACTAATTAAAAGGGATGGTTAGTGTGGCTGTTAGCTAATAACAGATGACAGGATCGCTTCTTGGGTGATCCCGGTGGATTTAAGATCAGTAGGCGCGACCCAAGACACGTGCAGCCATAACACTCTGGGTTGGTAACCACTTAAAGTGTTGGGAAGCTATGCTAAAGACCTCAACACTCTCACAGGTGAAACAACACTTGTACCTTCTTTCTGATGACATGGGACCACAGGACCTTGTACTAGGTCCTCAAAGACCATGTCAAAGCACTTTCTGTATGTAATATGCAATGAAGTTTGGAAAATTTTACAGCAGGAAGCCTCTGAGAGATTGTGGAAAAATTGACAGGTTGAATTTAGAAAGAGCTCTGGCAGTAGTAGATAATGGTATGACTACTCTATCTACTAGAATTTACTCTCTGGGTAACTTAGTGTCATCTGCAATTGACATCATTCAGAGTGATATGTTTTTGTTCAACATGCACATTAGCAGCTTAGAGCTATAAGATTACTGAGTTGGGCTGTGGAGACTCTTTGGGCTGGTCGCGTTCCATGGAAACACCTTAATGTCACTAGCTTGTTTTGGCCATATAACCTTACCAAACAGCAGACAGTCATGGCAAAGAAGGACACCACACTGTTGCTGAAGCACCTTACATGGATTGGATAATCCACTGATGTATTTCTGTGCCAATTTTAGTATTTCACTTTCAATACTGCTTACAACACCATCAAGTGGTGGATATGAGGCACTAGGAGAGGGGTGTTTCATGGATCTTACAGTTCAAATTCTGATGCCGGAATAGGGAGACTGAGGTTTTCTTTGCAGACTGACTGTGAGAGTACCTTGGGACATTCTTTTGCAGGGAAGTTTCTCTTCATGGCGCATGTGATGCATCTAAGGCAAACCTGTCATGCTACTTGAAAGGTTCCCTGGCTGAGTTGATCAGTCCGGCTTTCAGATTACTCTTGAATGAAAGTTACTTGATGCTGAATGATCAAGGCTGCTGTGGAATGAGACCGGGCATTGCCTATCTGGTAACTGTCTGCGGTTGTGACCTGCTGCACACAGGTACTTTTGCCACCTGCCCGGAGTAATGATGCAATGCTTTGGCCTTTGATGAAGCTTACAAATGTGTGCTTTGATGCTTTAAACTGACTGAAGGCCTTATTGTTCCAGAAGGATTAGCCTTAACATCTGCAAGAAAGATGTTTGATCTTCAAGTTGCAAGGTACTCTTCTGAGTTACAGTCGCTACTCCACACTAACTTTCCACACCATTTTTGGTAGCTTGTGACCCCAATTATAACATGTCTAGTACGGCATGAGTGGCTCACATTTTTGAGTCAGTTGGCTTTGGTTTGGTTAGCATCTTCCAGACAGTCTTCTGAGTTATTCCACTATTCATTCACTCAGTGCTTGGAAGCATTTTTGGAAGCTTACTGCTTGTCCTGTTAGTAGGTGTTGGGACTGTGTTTTTAATTTTTCTGCCACGTAATGGATGTCTCACTACGAGGCTAAATGGGGATAGCATCACCACACATGCTCTTGTATAGTGAAAGCATGATACAGTTCTTTGGCGCACCCTTACATCAGGAACTGAATGACCATTGGTCCCTGTTCTTTCGGGCCTATCTGACAACACTGCATGCAGCCTGATTTCTGTTGTCTGCTCTGCACTTTTGGCTGTGCCAAATACATATGTATGGGATTGCAATTGGTTCAACCTCTGGATATTGCCCTACTGGTGAGCCCATTAATGGCTTACTTGCACTGCTGTTCCTCATGCTTGTTATTGATCCTGAATGCATATTATGACCCCCTCCTCGGATTCTTCAGTTCCTGGTGATCTGGATCCTGGCTCATCATCTGTGCAACCAATACTAGCTGTTCCTCCTTTGGCAGAGGCTGAGGTGGATGGACTGGAACATCTTTGCTCTATAGACCTGATGCATTGGGTGCCTCTGGGATCATCGTCTGTGGTTGCTGGGAACGGCAATGCTTCATCTACTGTTCGGAACACATAAACAATTTGGCAGTTTTGAGTTGTAGAAATATTTTTTAATCTGGACTTCTTTTTAAAATACTAAATTGTTTTTAAATTGTTTAGTATTTCACCTTTTTAATGCCTTTTTTAAATGTGCTTTTATATTTTTTAATGAGGCATTCTGTATTTCATTTATCCTCAAACTAGCATAGTGCCTTTTTATAGCTTTAAGGGATTTTATGCATTTACGTATGTGTAGTATTGGTTGTAGATAGCTTCATTTGGTAATCCTACATCCAAGGAGTGAGTGTCACATGGAGGTATTAGGCCTGTTTAGGAAACACCATCTTTACATGATCACATTCTTAAGTTGCCTTCTCTCCTTAAACACAATGACATTTGACACACATTCATTTGCTTGCACACACAGGATAACATTCCTCGAACTCAAAAAAATATTTCAGGTGTTGAGGTCATGGTATGTATTGTTCTTTATTGTTAACCGTATCCTTGCATCTTCTGTAAAAATACACCATCATAGTTCCTGTAATTGAAGAATGCACTCACTCGTGTGTTTCAAGTTCAAAGGCGCTTTATTAGCAACAACGCTTCTTCACCCAACGTGTTTCACCTCTCCTGAGGCTTGATCACGGGATGTGGTTTGTGTAACATATTCTTCTTTTATTTCTACATTTTTACATACACCCATTTTTTGTTTTTGTGTAGTGATGCATTGTGGTCTTTGTAGTGTGCACGTGAATTTATGTACAAGTATGCATTTGCATTGCTATTTTCCAGTGCTCTTATATAGTGTTACATAAAAGATCATTTTGTTATAAGTGATAATTGAAAGTTTTCCGATTTTTTCGTTTTTTTAGGGAAGCCAAAAATATATGCTTTGGAAATCATTTAGTCCATTGATCCTCTCTAGTAAGTTATTTTAGCGTTCACAGTTAATTTTTCTTTCCTCATCAACCATTTTATCTCTCTGGTGAGTTTTTGTTTTTCATCAACTGCATTAGCACTCTCTGGTGAGTTGTATTTGCAGATTTCCATTCATGTCCTGATGAACAGCAATCTGTTCCTCTTGGTGTTGAATTGGTTGATGAGTTTTTCTTCTCAAATGTACGTTTTGTTTACAAATGTACATACAATTCTTCATTTTGATTCAATCCTTTGGGGTCTAGGATTCGAAATGTTATGATGTGGCGGGATTCTTTTTGTCTCAGAGTCTTTATTCTGTCTCCGCCCCTTTCTGATTTTAATATTTGTTCCAAAGCCCAGAATTTCAATCACTCCCATTTTCCGTCATGATGTTGAGACATGTGTTTTGCTATGACATTTGTTGAATCTTTGTGAGTTGTAGCTCGGGTGTGCTCCAGGATTCTCTTTTTAACTTCAAATATTGTGCTGCCAATGTATCGTTTCTTGCAGGGGCATTCTATCATGTAGACTACATGAGTGCTTTTACCTGTTAGATGTTGTTTAATATGCCATATTTTGCCTTTCCCGATGTCTACAGATTTCGTTGGGATTGCAATTTTGCATACTTTGCACTGTTTGCAGGGCCAAAAACCTGCTCTTTGCAGCCAAGTTGTGATAGGGGCCTCTTGAAAGTGGCTGTGTATGATTCTATCACTTATGTTTGTTGCTCGTCGATAAGTGATTATCTAAAAAGGAGATAAACAAATGGTGGGAACAAATAACCCTGCAGAAATATACAGGTGTCAAAAGAATCCCAAGAGGCCTGCGCCTCATGCTCATGCCAAGCCATCAGGATACAAGTGGGGAACTTCTACAAGAATGGGGAGAACACCTATTAGAATCATCAATGGGATTAATACTTATCCTAGTAAAACATATTGACAAAGCCTTAAAAGAAACGAGAAGCGAGCTGAAAATCTTAGAGGAAGAAATAAACAAATTGGATTTAAGTGAGGAGCTCCAAAAACTTAAATCTGACATCTTGAAAAACCTAGAAAAGCATGAGGAACGAGTAAAACTCCGTAAGCAACATAAATTCCTCCGAGACAAAATAGATTTTGAAGAGGGCAGAATCTTCACGTTTGGCAGACAATATGAAGAACGGAAAGGAAGAACACAACTGGAAATGACAAACCAACAATCATCAAGTGTGGACTCCCTAAAAAGCACTTACCTCAGTGACCCAGAAGATCCCCAACAATCTACAGATCAGAGAAAAAAGACCAGCTTTTTAACAGAAATGAGATTGGCCCTGGAGCAACAAAACAAAGCCAACCAACCACGAAGAGGAAGAGGCAGAGGCCAAGGGAGAGGAGCACAGCGAGGAAGACAAGGAGAGGGCAGAGAGGGAAGGGAGGAACCACAACAAAAAACAGATATGTGGTCCAAGGACCGGTTGAGACAACCAAGGAATCAGAAATAGAAATGATAACCTCCAATTCCCAGGAACTAAACATAATTAACCTTTCACATAAAATCTTAACACCAACAGAAAATAAGGTTCTAAAGAAAGGATTAAACTTTTGCCCTACATCACATCTCGATATTACTCAAACAAGAATAGACCTATATAAATATACACGTAAATTAAAACTGGCAAAAATTTATGCAGAGAAAATTAACAACACTGAACTACCCACCATCAGACAAATCGAAAGTAGTCTTCAAGTTGAAGATCTAACAAACTTAGAATTACTAATGGCAATGGGGACGACAACAGAAACCCAGGAGAGAGAAGCAATTGGGGAACTACAGGAATTGCAACTATCAGAAGGTGCGGGTGAAAGTGGCTTGAAAATGAAATCTAAATACTATCCCAGCCTACCAGCAGGCAACAAAATTGACGTCTTTCATGAGGCTATAATTGAGGATCTACACAAAATGACCAATTGTAAAAAAAAGAATAATCTTTCAAAAAGACAAATGGATGCCTTGAAAAATCTACAAAAGGACAAAACAATCGAAATTAAACCCGCAGACAAAGGGGGCAACATCGTGATTATAAATAAACAAGATTACATATTGGAAGCAAGAAGACAACTAATGGACCAATCATGTTATCAACAACTGAAAAAGGACCCAACCAACGAAATCCAAAACAAATTGGAAGAGAACCTACAGAAATGGTTCCAAGAGGGCCTATTAGATGAAGATGAATATCGCAACCTTAATAAAAAACATCCAACGATGGCAACCTTCTATTGTCTGCCTAAGATTCACAAAGATCAAAAAAATCCCCCAGGAAGACCAATAGTTTCGGCCAACAATTCATTACTAGAACCGATCTCGGAATACATAGACCATTTCCTAGCACCTCTAGTAACCAACCTGAGTTCTTACTTGAGAGATACAACAGATTTTTTAAACAAACTGGAGCCAATTAAATGGAATCCGACGTACAACCTAATAACCATGGATGTCGTAGCATTATATTCGAACATTGAACACACCATAGGCACAGAAGCATGCAAATTCTTCCTGGGCAAAAGAAGCATTCATTATAAAGCACACAATGCAATGCTGAATGAGATGATCTCAAATAAAGGGATGTGCGATGGGTTTCTCTTTTTCGCCGAACTACGCGAACCTCACAATGGGGTGGTTTGAATAAAAAGTGGCATGGAATACAACAAATTATGAATTTCGACAGAAGATAGTTCTATGGCTGCGTTTCATAGACGATCTTTTTATCATTTGGGATGGAACCGAACTGGAATTTGAGACCTACTTTGAGAGATTGAACAACAGTCCAATTAATCTAAAATTCACATACAAATTCAGTCCTGAAAGAGTAGAATTCTTGGACACAGAAATATACGTTACTAAAGACTCTCTCCAAACTACATTACATCGGAAGAAAACTGCGACAAATGCAATTCTACACGGGGAAAGCTTCCACAAAGAGAATCTCAAATGGAGCATTCCATATGGAGAATTTCTGAGAATGCGCAGAAACTGCTCAGAAGATTGTGAATTCCAGAAACACAGCCAACAAGCTGAAGAACGATTTCTCAAACGGAAATATCCAAAAAATGTGGTGAGAAAGAGCTTAGACAGGGTATCGATCCTGAATCGAAAAGATATCCTACAGCCACAATCAACACAAAGAGAAAAAGATGGAACGGTCATTAGACTGATAACCACACAAAGTGCAGAAAATCACAAGTTATCAGCAATCATCAAAAAGTATTGGGGAATCCTTCAATTGGACCAAACTTTATCCAAAATCATCGGCAACCACCCTAATATCACTTATCAACGAGCAACAAACATAAGTGATAGAATCATACACAGCCACTTTCAAGAGGCCCCTATCACAACTTGGCTGCAAAGAGCAGGTTTTTGGCCCTGCAAACCGTGCAAAGTATGCAAAATTGCAATCCCAACGAAATCTGTAGACATCGGGAAAGGCAAAATATGGCATATTAAACAACATCTAACATGTAAAAGCACTCATGTAGTCTACATGATAGAATGCCCCTGCAAGAAACGATACATCGGCAGCACAATATTTGAAGTTAAAAAGAGAATCCTGAAGCACACCCGAGCTACAACTCACAAAGATTCAACAAATGCCATAGCAAAACACATGTCCCAACATCATGACGGAAAATGGGAGTCATTGAAATTCTGGGCTTTGGAACAAATATTAAAATCAGAAAAGGGCGGAGACAGAATAAAGACTCTGAGACAAAAAGAATCCCGCCACATCATAACATTTCGAACCCTAGACCCCAACGGATTGAATCAAAATGAAGAATTGTATGTACATTTGTAAACAAAACGCACATTTGAGAAGAAAAACTCATCAACCAATTCAACACCAAGAGGAACAGATTGCTGTTCATCAGGACATGAATGGAAATCTGCAAATACAACTCACCAGAGAGTGCTAATGCAGTTGATGAAAAACAAAAACTCACCAGAGAGATAAAATGGTTGATGAGGAAAGAAAAACTAACTGTAAACGCTAAAATAACTCACTAGAGAGGATCAATGGACTAAATGATTTCCAAAGCATATATTTTTGGCTTCCCTAAAAAAACGAAAAAATCGGAAAACTTTCAATTATCACTTATAACAAAATGATCTTTTAAGTAACACTATATAAGAGCACTGGAAAATAGCAATGAAAATGCATACTTTTACATAAATTCACGTGCACACTACAAAGACCACAATGCATCACTACACAAAAACAAAAAATGGGTGTATGTAAAAATGTAGAAATAAAAGAAGAATATGTTACACAAACCACATCCCGTGATCAAGCCTCAGGAGAGGTGAAACGCGTTGGGTGAAGAAGCGTTGTTGCTAATAAAGCGCCTTTGAACTTGAAACACACGAGTGAGTGCATTCTTCAATTACAAAGAGTGCTGTCGCTTGGCAGCGCCTTTGGATTCTTTGGAAGCAATATTAAACCGACCTTTCCCTGTCGGAAAGAATGCACCGCCCTAGAGGGGAGCGCCGGCGTCAACATTGGGAAACCATCGGATAAATATATATATATATATATATATATATATATATATATATATCACATCAAGCCTTTGTTTATTCAGAGGAGCATTTCGCTGGCACTGAGAGGTTAGTCCCTGCCAGAATTCCAGCTCGGCTGATTACTGTCACCTCATGTGACTGTACACCAAGATGGGCAGCCTGTTGACACTTACCCACAGCTATTGGAGAATTAGACCACCCAACAGTGATTTGGTAGATCCAGTCACCTTACACACGATAGGGTAGAATCGGCTAGATAGGAGTAAATTATATTACAGTACTTGCATGCAAGCATATCTGTACCCAGCAAAATGGCTGAATCGATCATCTTCTTCACCATTCTCGCAATACTAATCACATTATTCTGTTTCCTTTTATTAATCATTGCAGCGCAAGTATTTTCTTCAAGAATCACAATGTTCCAATACATTTTGAAACCACATACTGTGTATTTCTTGTGTATCTCTTTGGGTATGCATAAGTAACTGAGCGAACGGGATCTAGATCTGTTACCACGATATCCTTGGTAGATCAGGGATGTTATGTTCTGAGGTTACACACCCATTAGTTATCCTGTAAGGTTAGGGGTACAGATGGTGCACTGTGAGCTAGCAGGTTTATAGGCCAGCATATCCTGACGGGTGCTAAAATCAGTCTCGCACTAGTCCAACATTTATGTTGTCCAACAAACGCACAGTTTTTCTTGAGAAAGTGTAAGCCGTTCCAATGAGTGCAGTTAGGCACAAAAGCAAGGTTACAATGGGTTGTTAAGCAACCAATGTTTTTTTATTGCATTTTGTAAGTCAATAGATCACCACTCATCATTGTTTCCCATTGTAAAAACAAATTAAGCAACTTTAAAATTCCCTCACTATTGTCTCAGCTTGCAAAAAAAAAATTCACCATGCCATAGCCGTCAAACAGTCATTTTTTAATGTTTTGATGCTCAAATTACTTATTGCTCTCTGGGTGAAAATTTTAAGTTCCAATTGCACATTGGGAAATGGCACAGAAATAGCTGTTTAGAAAGAAAATGCAAGGTGAGACTTTTCATAACACTAATGCCAATTTCAATGTCCAATATCTGAGATGTAACATGTAGCAATGTTTTCTCAGGATCACATAATGGCACAAATGCTCTTTACTAAAGCCTGAAATAAAAAATCTAAATAGTTATCTTTAACCATTATCACTGATTAATTCAGGCAATGCTGAGCAGAATCTCCTGGAATGATGTATCACCTTTAAAATGTAATTTTACTAGCACTACCATGCAATTTGTTAAGCATTTAGCAATAAGTATGTCTCCTATAATATGAAAAAATATATTTAGAAAATGAACCATAATTTTAATATCATTTTAATTAATGGGAGTGCCACTGCGGTGGCTTAAATTACATTCCCAGTGGTAGGAAGCCTTTCAAAACTAATTTGTAAGCCAAGATGGTGGCTTTAATGACTGGCAGCAAAGTTTCTTCAACAGATTTCATGGGGCATGATCCAAAGATAATAGGTTTTCAGCCCGATGACAATCCAATTACAATGCCAATCAAAGCCAACTTCATGCACTCTAATTATCAGATTTAGCTGTCAGTTCAAATACAAACATAACACTTTTATTTAAATAAAAATTTAATTTAGAGAAAAGAAGACTTCATGTGTGATTTATTGAGACTGTAGAGGCAATCTAACTTATTTCTCTGCTAATATAATAAAATCAGTCTTGTATTAAAAATGAGAAAACTTTTCGTTCTCGGGCATAGTGCATCCTATATCATTCTGGCATGTATTTAAGCAAGGGTTCACAATAGAAGACAGCAGCAGACAACAGAAGGGGACATGTAGGTTAAATAAAGGCGCAAGATTTAATTGACACGAAAAGCCAAATACACTATTCTGGCTGTATTCCTACCAACCGTAAGGTTTGTCAAGGAATGCAATACCAAGTGCTAATCTGTAGACATTTACAAAAGCAGCTATACAAGGTTAAAATGTTTGTGCATTATGTAATCTACTGTATTAGCATTTTCCTTTTATTCAAGGGGAGAACGACAAGAGCAGAAAACATGTTTACAAAGAAAACTGACCAAGGGGTTTTCTTTTTTTTGTATTCTTATCACATTTGTTCTTTTTTCATATGATATTGTATCAGACCACTGTAGTAGGATCATTGGGGCAGTAAAATAAACATCCTAATTCCGAGTTTGGAGATTGCAAAGAACTATGCATTTTGAGTTGTGCTATGACTATCTTGTGCCTTCTAGTTGTCCCTTAACATATTGCAGATGGTCAAAGTGACTGAAATTTGCCATGGGAAATTTTGGGAGAAAAGGTCAACTTGCGAATTTTGGTGCCATAAACACCGACTCAATACATTATACAGTTTACCATCCATAACGCAATGTTGGAGGCATTTAACACTTCACCCTTGTATTTTGGTTGTTACTGGGTGCGGTAACTACTACCTCCTGTTCTGCCATACTCGGAATCAGGGCCTAAATGCGTTGTACAGTACGGGGAGTACAGAAGAAGGAGATCTATCAGGAATCTGACGATCATAGGTCTGGATCAGTTTTTAAAAGGCCTTAGAAGCTTGGTCCATAAGGTTAGGTAATATGATGTAGGAGCTTCAATTCGTTTTAAAACTTTCAAATTTTGAGTAAATTTGAAGAGACAGGTTTCTGATTGGAGGCTTCTGTTTGAGAGATACATATAAGAGAATATTCGCTAATTTCATGCAGTGCCACTCAGCAAGGCACTATGGTGAACTGCGTTGATGGGAGAGAGCAGAACATGTCATATTTGCCAAGATATGGTACTGTTCAGTTTCCTCTGTGGGCTTGGAACACTTGTGGCTTACAAGCGCTAATTCAGGATCCCTTACGCCATGGTTCAAGGGTGCCTTCATTACAGGCAGGTTTGTTTTTGTGCAGGGAGGGATACCTTTGTGAACAAAATCACTTTTTTGAGACATAGGGCCTTATTATGAGTTTGGCAGTGCAGGAGCGGGACTGCCCAGCTCCCGTACTGCTAAACCCTTGTTCAAAGCGCCTGCCACATTAGGCACCGCAATGGGAAGCCCAAAAGCAGTACCTGCACGGCATGGACTAATGCAAGTCCATGCCATGCAGGTACGGGAGTGCAAGCACACAGGGGGGCACATGTTGTGCTCCCCTGTGTGTATCTACATGGCAGGGGGCATGAGCGGGCTCTGTAGGGTCCCCTTTGTTTCCTTACAACCACACTTTCCATGGGGGTCACACCGCCATGAAAAGTGTGGCGGTGAGGAAATTCATAATATGATGGGTGGGGCTGCATTTTGGTGAAAATCCCGGTTCACAAGTCTTTGTGGATCTGGGTTTGCATCAAAATACATTGGCGGAGGCATAGGAATGTCCATGCGTCACCCAGATAACACCTACCCAAATCAAAGTAACGCAAAAAATCACTATGCACTGCATTGTTCTATTTTGTATTTACTAAACAGCGCAAGGCTATGCAAAACGATTTTGTGTGGGATTAGTGAATGTAACAATGGGTTTTGCATAGGAGTTGTGCCACTAAAGTGATTCAACCCAAATGCAAAATCTTAGTAGAACTGGGGTTTTGTGTATACCACGGCATCCTCAAGAGCCAAATCAATTCTTTTTAGAGTGTTCTCCACATCCACGATTCTGGCTGCTCATTGCCGACTCCACCAGCACTTCTAAAAAATACCAAAAGCCCTAAATCCAAAATGAATAATGCCTTTTTTCGTCAGAAGAGGTCTGGCACAGCCTAAACCCTAGTTAGATGAGTTCTCGTTCCTAAGTCAGGCCCATGTTCTAGCTTTCCCTCTCCCCTCCTTCATCTAGGACTAGAGCCTGGAAGTCCCCCGAGGATAAATGGAAGCAGATTCTGTCAGACCTATTTGGTATCTCCAAGTCAAAAGAAGTAGTATAAATGCTGTCTGTTGTTCTGCCAGCTGTACCTGGCCCCCTCCCAGATTGCTAATACTTGATAAGTGGTCATTTGTTGATAAGAGACCTGCTATCCTGCTCTCAGAGGTCAGACCATTGTGCTATGGAGAAGAGGGATGTTAATGCAAGCTAGGAATATGTATTGAGTGGTGAAACTGGTTTTAAGCCAGTTTTGGCTCAGAAAGCACAAACTGCAGTTTTATAATGTTACTTTTCTTCTAAATGTATCAAAAATCTATTTTCACTATTAATTTAGATTTTTTAATAATTGTGGAAAATAACTTTGAATGAATTTGCTGACATTTTCCAAGTTAAGAAATATACTATGGATTTAAAAATTTTCTCTAGTCAAGTGCGAAGTGTATTTTGGGTGTCCATTGCATCTTCTCCTAAGGGCCTTGTGTGTTCAAGGTGCTCCCTAAGGCTTTTTCCTACTTTAAAGCAATCATCAGCTGTTTGTAAGTTTTTGGCCACAAATTGATATGCCTCAATGGGAGTTCAATAACTTATTGGTGATAGGTGTATATGTGGTAACAAGTGATTTTTAATTTATATATCTAGTTTGTGAGCCTCTTAGAAGAAGTCATGATTTTTACTGCATGCTCGATTCCTGCCATTTCTAAATAATCTTCTATTTTTGGCTACTAGTTTCAAAGTAGGCTAGTTGGGATTCTGCTTATCATAGGTCTGAAAGTAATTACCTGTGCCTGATTGTTAGACCTGGCAGCTTTAGGGTGATTCCCCCAAAACCTTTTGCCTGCTTCCCTCCATTTTTGCTGAAATTCACTTTTGTTGGCCCTAGGACTCTGTGCACTGTACCATTGCTCACCAGTGCTAAAGTGTGTGTGCTCACTCTAATAAGCATGGCAAAATTGGTTTACACCTGATTGGCATATTTAATTTATTTATAAATACGGATCATGGTTTTACGGTATTTATTTTTGGAATTTTTCCATCTATAATAATCCATATTTAGTTTTTGACCATTTTATCTGTATTTATCAATCTATATTTTGTGTTTTGTGAATAAATGAAGCAGTATCTCGTATATATTTCCACATTTGTGTAACCAATAAATGTGTTCTCATACTTTGACACTTGTCCAATTTTGCCACATTTATCAGGCACATATAATAAAACTATGAAGCCACATGAAAATATTTGCATAATAGCACAAACGTCTGTTAAGATGTTCAATTATTTAAAGGAAATGTAATGTGTGTTTTTTTAACTACATATGCTCTCAATCTGCACAAATATTGGCTGGGAATTAATGAACAACAAGGAGGAGTCAGTGTGAAGGTGCTCAATTTTCTGTATTTTTCTACTTCTAAAAATAAATGCAGACTGGAAACTCACTGTTTTCTGTCTTTATCTGTAAAAGTCTGTAAAAATGGGAAACTGGGAGCCTTACATCTAAGTCCCTTGTGGAGTGGGGTACCTTGTACCAAGAGCTTGTAGATTTCGATGCTCCTAGAGCACCTGCTGCACTTATTGTGCCACATGCTTAATCAGCCCCTTAAAACATATCTCAGAACTGCCCTTGCAGCCTGAATGCAGTTTTAAACCACCAATTAGACTTGGCAATATACCCCCTTGCCAATCGTCAAACTCCCCTTTTATTGCATAAGCCACCCCTAAGGCATGCCTTTGGTAGCCCATAGGGCAGGGTGAATATTTAAAAGGTTAGAGGTGGACCTTTTCGTTTTACATGTCCTGGTTGTGAAAAACTCCTAAATTTGTTGTTCTCTACTGTGTGGCCTACCTGTCCAATAGGATTACATTGGGTTGACTGATAACATTTAGTAGGTGCTAACGTTTGATTAGAGACAGATGAGCATTAAGCCTGGGCGGTGAATTACGCTCCGCTCGCGGAGTTTGCGAAGTTTCAGTAACTTTGCGATTCGCGTAGAGCGCGAAGTCACCGATTGCTACGCAATCTATAGCGTACCGTAGTTGTTTTGCTTCCTCGCGCGCTCAATATGCGTTCTCTTGTGCGCGGTACCGTCTTAGCGTGATTCGGCATTCGCCGACTCGATTTTCTTTCCGTTTGCGTGCGCCACAAGATTTGTAATATGGCCGCCCGATCCCGCGAGATTGTGCGAACGCAAACACGTCATTCGGACGCACGAGCTGACTTCCGGCAGCTGTATTGGTAAGATCGCGATCCCGAACATGCAAAAACTACAATCTGGCGAAGAATATCTCTCGAGCATCATAAAACCTTCTCGAAAATGATCATTTTGCTCATAAAAACTCCTCAGATTGTGATTTGCCTGTAGTCTTTTGTGCAAGGAGTCCTTTTTTTTTTACTCTTTTTTTCAAGAGGAAGGAAGTGCCCCTGAGTCTCCAACTTCCTGTTCCTGTCCAGCAGGCTCTTCCTAGTGCTTTGTCCATGTGCTGTTCACTTTCATTTGGATTTGGAGCTGGAAGGATCACTTTTTGTGTCTGTCTGCTGCATCATATCATTGGATTGGATTTATTTAAGGACTTTTTGATTTGAGATTTAATTTTACAACTAAGTTGGAGAATTGGTGTACATGTTTGTTTCATTGTGAAGGTGTAGCTTGTTTGTACCTACATTTTTCTGGGATTTTCATTGTTTTTAAAAATTATTGTTGTGGGTGGCCTGTACTTTCAATAGGGGCCTAGTTGTTTTTCTTTGCAATTTCAGCCACTAGGGTACCCATGGGTCCATGTTTCTGTGGTGTTTGTTGAATTTAAACACCATGTAGGGCATGGATGGCATAGGATTGAATTGCTAAATGTGGTTGTGGTATATTTCACTGTTTGGGTGTGTGTGTTAAATACCTTTGTTGAATGTGTGTGTGTGCTTGATGTGTAACTTCTTTCCAATCCTTTCATAGCCCTGTTGATTTTCATTTTTGTTTTAAAGCTGTGTTGTTTAGCAGGCCTCCTTTGTCTGGTCATATATAGGCCTGCTTCAGTTCATTGTTTTCCATGGCCTGTTGTGACTGTGAGTGCCCATGTGGCTTGTGGCAATTTTGTGGTGGTAGTTTAGTAGTGTGCCTCTTTTTCCATATAGGCCTGCATGTCTTTTCTTAGTTCCCCTTGGCTTATGCTTTTGTTGTTGTGTCCTGGCCATGTGTGTGGCGGCCATTTTGTGAAGACAGGCAGTGTGCATTTGGCTTAGGCTTACATTGTCTGTCTTCCATTTCTTGTTGTTGTGGGTGGCTAGCGGCCATTTTGTGGAGCCATCCAGGCAGTGTGCTTGCTTTTGCCATTCTGTACCAAGCTTTTGGCCTAGTCTGCCAGTAGGCCCAGAGGTAGTCATCATTAAATCATGGGTGCATAAAAACTATTTGTGTTGTCTGTTGAATTTTAACACCATGGATGGCATTGTATTGAATTGCAAAATGTGGTTTTTGAAGTGGAATTTCAGTTTTTGGGTGTGTGTTAATGAAATAGGGCTTTTCAGCCAGTAGGTACCCCTAGGAATTCAGGTCGCGTACTTTTGGCAACTCTGCACAGCACGACAACGCAGACTTACAGTTTTTGTCTTTTTCATGCTCTCAATATGCGTGTTCGCGCACCCGATAACGACTTTTTGTACAGTTTGCGATGCCTTTCACGCAGAATTTGCAATCTGGCAAACAATATCGTGCGAGCAACATAAAACCTTCTCAAAAACGATGATTTTGTGCATTTTGCTAACAAAACTCCTCAGGTTGTCATTTTGTTGTAGTTTGGAGCACGGAGTCACTTTAATTTTGTAATTTTTTTTTTAAAAGAGGTAGTAAGTTCCACAGAGACTCCAACTTCCTGTTCCTGTCCTTTGTATTCACTTTTTTGTTATTAGTGTGGTGGGTGGCCTGAACATGTGGGTGGCGGCCATTTTGTGAAGCCAGTCATTGTGCTTATGCCATAGTCCTGCATTGTCTATCTTGTATTCCTGACCTTTTCTTGTTTTTGTGAGTGGCCTGGCCATGTGGTGGCGGCCATTTTGTGGGACCAGCCCACTGTGCTTTTTCCATAGGCCTTTTTCCATAGGCCTCGAAGCTTGTGGTCTAGTCTGCCAGTAGGCCCAGGGGTACTACTCATCAATCATCACGGGTGCATGGAAGTTAAACAACTGTTTTTGTGTTGTGTCATGTATGACATGGATGGCTTTGGATTGAATTGCAAAAGGTGTTGTTTGGGGTGGAATTGCAGTTTTTGGATGTGTGTTAAATAAATAGGGCTTTTAGCCAGTAGGTAACCCTAGGAATTCAGCTTGCGTACTTTTGGCATCTCTGCACAGTACGACAATGCGGACTTACAGTTTTTGTCATTTTCTCGCTCTCAATATGCGTGTTCACGCACGCGAATACGACTTTTTGTACAGTTCGCGATGCTGAACACGCAGAATTTGCAATCTGGCAAACAATATCTCGCGAGCAACATAAAACCATCTCAAAAACGATGATTTTGTGCATTTTGCTAAAAAAACTCCTCAGGTTGTCATTAGGCTGTAGTTTGGAGCACACAGTCACTTTTTTTCTTTTAAATTTAAAAGAGGAAGTACGTTCCACAGAGACTCCAACTTCCTGTTTCTGTCCTTTGTATTCACTTTTTTGTTATTATTGTGGTGGGTGGCCTGACCATGTGGGTGGCGGCCATTTTGTGAAGTCAGGCATTGTGCTTTTGCCATAGGCCTGCATTGTCTGTCTTGTATTCCTGACCTTTTCTTGTGTTTGTGAGTGGCCTGGCCATGTGGTGGCGGACATTTTGTGGGACCAGCCACTGTGCTTTTTCCATAGGCCTCCAAGCTTGTGGCCTAGTCTGCCAGAAGGCCCAGGGGTACTACTCATCAATCATCACAGGTGCATGGAAGTTAAACAACTGTTTTTGTGTTGTGTGTTGAATTTCAACATCATGTATGGCATGGATGGCTTTGGATTGAATTGCAAAATGTGGGTTTTACTTTTTTCCTGGGGTATATTTCACTTTTTGGTTTTGTAAATAAATGCCTTTTTATGTGTATGTGTTCGTTGTTGTTGCTCCCTGATGCTGCATCCATCCCATGTTATTTAGGGCAAACAGGCTACACTACATTTATGTTTTTGTTCTTTGCTATTCTTATTCTTCCTGAGTGTACACAGTACAGTAGTACACCAGGAGCCCTGGCCTTGTTGTTCACTGACTTAATAAAATTTAATAATTGTGACCACCCACCACACACTAAGAAGTTCTATATTATATTAGTTTGATTGTACTATCTTTTGACTGATGTTCTTCTGGCTTCTTTGCTTTTAGGTGCACAAAAGACTGAGGAGGAGGTGTGTCATCATCGCCCATTGTGGTGCCAGACTGACGTCCTGCTGCTGTACACGACGTGACGTGTGAGTGACCTGACCAGCCATCTCTGCAACTTGTGCAACTGAGTGCTGTCGACATCTGAAGAAGATACCCCCAAAGAAAGCAGGTAGCAGGTCCTCCAGTACCAAGAAAGTTACCATTGAGAAGAAGGAACAGAAGAAGAAGGAAGTGTCACTTAAGTCTGGTGTGCCGCCCAAAACCTTTTGTGGGACACCAAAAATGACGCCTGCAGCAGCGGTGTCCGGGGGCCAAGCTGGGGGCAGCACCTCCGCATCAGTGGGCCCAACCCACCAACCCAGGCCCAAGCAGATGAGTGTGGAAGAGGTAGCCAGCCTAATGGTGGAAAGCAGTGATGCTGAGCCTGAACTAAACTTATCGCTATCTCAAAGTAGTACACAATCAACACAGGCGGGAACACAGCAGATAAGTGGTCAACAACAACAGCCGCAACCACCGCCCGCAATAGTAGTTGTTGTTTCTCCCGAAGTAGGGACAGTTTAGGAAATTGAGCCTCATGCAGAGGAAGAAGAAGAAGCCACTCCTTCAGAAGTTCAATTGTCTTCCAAATCCCTAGCAAGGAAAAGGAGGGTTAGTCTATCAAGTTCTTCGCCAAGCCCCCCTGCTGATGATCTAGATGCCACTTGGAAGCCACAAACTGAGTCTGAGAGGGAGACACGTCCCAAGATCAGGAATGGGAAAAGGAAGGTTCCAGAAAGCCTTACACTTATGGAGGTTGATGTAGAAGAGCAGGATGCTGATGATGATGATGATGAGCCAGTCATCACAAACATCACTCCCGGCCCAGAGGAGATGGAGACCAACATTTTTACCCTATCCAAAATGGCTGTGAGGGATGTAGCACGCATACCTCCAACACAGGTAACACCAACACGACCTCCAGCTTCCATATTTACATTAGCAAAGGGCCGGCAGTGTCCTACATCCAGCACAAGCACTAACTCACCAGAAGTATGTAGTGGTACATCACAGAGTCAAATTCAACGCACATCCTCCAGTTTATCCGGCATTGGAAGTGGCACCACCAGCAGCAGACAAAAGTTAAGCTCCCCAGTGTAGGATTTCTTTACGGTTAGCGAAAAGGAGGAGAACATTGCTATATGCTCCATTTGTCATACCTCTGTAAGTCATGGTAAGCTTGGTACAAACTATGGTACCGGAGGCCAAATGACTCATCTGAAAATACACCATGCAATCCAGTGGGAGGAGCACCTTTGTGGCATAAAAACTGGAACCATTGCTGTTGGTGGGGATAAACGAGTAGAAGAAGGTCCGCTCACGGTGGAACAAGAAGAAGAAGAAGAGGGAGACATTCTCTGTGGTAGTGGTACACAAAGAAGCCCTGTCCCCAAAACTGCAGTGGTAACGCCCACATCCTCAGCAACATCTCAGTGGCACAAGAGTAAGAGTCAGCCTGAGACACCAAGGAGTACTACTTTTAAAAAAAGTGCGACATTGAGCATAACAGGAAGGAATATCACGCAGCCTACCATTCTTAGCATGTTTACTAGGCTGTAGGGGCAGTACGAATGCAACCACCCAATAGCACGTTTGTACAATGCGAAGCTGGCTAAAATGTTAGCACTGGACCTTCTCCCTTTTTCTTTTGTTGAAGGGGTGGGTGTTCTGGAATTTGTGACAACCATCTGCCCAAAATGGAAGGTTCCCAGCTGCTACTATTTCGCCAGAGTTGCTGTTCCAGCACTACATCACGACGTGCTGGAATTGCTTGGAAAAGCCTTAAAACAGAGTGCTGTTCAGAGTATCCACCTGACAACAGACATGTGGACCAGTTGCCAAGCCACTGATTACATGTGCATCACTGCACACTGGGTCTCTTTTTCGAGTGTTAAAGATAAGATATCTACAGGTGTTGTTGACACTGCTGAGATTTTTAATGACACTCGCAAACATGCAACTGTAGCCATGTTTGCTATGGAGAAATCCCATACTGCTGCAAACATTTTGGATGATTTTAACAGCAAGGTCTTTGAGTGGCTGCGACCAAGAGGGCTTAACATTGGTTTTGTTGCCACGGACAATGGCAGTAATGAAGTTAGGGCCATGAAAGATGGTGGCTATTTCAGGGTCCCGTGTTTGGCACACTGCATTAACATTGTTGTTCAAGACTTTCTGAAAAATGAAAGCAAAGTCAGCAACTTACTGACCACCTGCAGAAGAATATGCAGACATTGCAACCATTCTTTTAAAGCCCGGAAGCAGCTGAGGGTCATTCAACATGAGCATAAAATGCCAGTCAAAGCCCTCATCCAGGAGGTGCCAACACGTTGGAACTCAACTTATTACATGCTTGAGCGTCTGTTTGCAAAAACAACAGTTGATGGACAGAATGTAGAAAAATGTCATACATTCACCCCAGTACAGAGATCTGGGCCTAAATCCATCATTTTTCTGCTCACCATTCCATTCTAGTTTGAACCCAGCCATATGCAAATCAGTCTTGACCCTGTGCCTCATGGGAACTGTCCAGCATGAACTGCCAAGCCAGGTCCTCCCTGGACTGGAACCAAGCATCCTAGGACCGGTTTCGGGGTTTCACCCCTCTTCAGCCAGGATAGCTTGATTTCAGTGGCATGGAGAGCACGGGACTCACGTCTGAGCATACCCGGTCCACTCAGGGTGACAAATGCAAAAACAACAGTTGATGGATAGACTGCAGAACAATGTCATACATTCACCCCAGTACAGAGATCTGGGCCTAAATCCTTAGTTTGTTTGCTCACCATGCTATTCCAGTTTGAACCCAGCCATATGCAAATTAGTCTTGATCCTGTGCCTCATGGGAACAGTCCAGCCCGAACTGCCACGCCAGGTCCTCCCTGGACTGGAACCAAGCATCCTAGGACCGGTTTCGGGGTTTCACCCCTCTTCAGCCAGGATAGCTGGGTCAAGACTGATTTGCATATGGCCAGGTCTAAACTGGGGTGGCATGGTGAGCAAAAGAATGACGGATTTAACCCAGATCTCTTGACTGGAGGTGAATGTTTTGATTTGTTCTGCATTCCGTCCATCAATTGTGTGTCTTGAGCATCTGTTTGAGCAGTACATACCACTCAATGATTATGTCATGAAAAGGTCAGGAGATCCTACTGTGAAAGGCATGACCGTTGAGATGGCCCAATGGGACCTCGTTAAATGCCTGACAGAGATGCTACTTCCTTTTGAGGTCTTCACACATGAAGTCAGCAGGGAGGATACTATGGGCCAAGCTATCCCATTGTTGAACATGCTAGAGCAAGAGCTGAAGGAGGTGTCTGAAACGTGCGCAGGTGTGGATGACAAAGTAGACGCATATTATTTGGCAGACACCTTAGCCGTTCACTTATCTGACAATACAAGGATTCAAAATAATATTGTGTCACATCGACATTACATTACTGCCTCAATTTTGGATCAACGTTACAAATTATTGCTGTGCAGTAATGAAGTAAATCCTTTTTCAGAAGTGGATGTTGCCAAGTACAAAACTTTGATAGCAGAGGAAGCCACTGACTTCGAAAGCCACCAGCTCTTAATTAGAGGCCCGCCACCCCAGGCCAGAAAAAGTACTACAGGGCACCCAGAGTCAAGTTCTACTTCAGAGCCTGAGAGCAGTGGGTTTGCCTCCCAGCAGTCACCAACACTACCAGCACCAACAGGATCATCAGCCTCATTTAAAAAAACGGCAAGTGATTGGTTTCTACGGAAAGAGTTTTGTACGCCCATTGCTGATGCAAAGGCAAAAGAGGCCAAGCAAATCGGAGCACCCCTGAACATTGAGCGGATGGTCCAGGCCTATCTGGATGACACAACAGAGGTCTTCATGGAGCAAAGCCCATTGGTGTATTGTTATGGGAAAAGATGCCAATGGCCAGTGCTCAGCAGGCTGGCGATAAAGTATTTGGCTTGCCCTGTTGCAAGTGTCTCTTCTGAGCGTGTTTTCAGTGCTGCTGGTGCCATTGTTACTGTGAAAAGGACCAGTCTCTCGCCCAAAAGCGTGGAGAGGTTAACCGTGATCAAAATGAATCAGCACTTTATACCACCGGAGTACAAACTACGTGAATCACAGCAGGAAGAGGAGAGCGACTTCGATGACATAAGTAGTGGGTTACATGATGTACTTCTGTCCGAACCATCAGAGTTTGAGGACGAACTCCTCTTCCCTGACAACTAGGCTTTCAAATTGTTCTTCCTTCCTTTATTTGTGTGTGTATCTGTTTTTCTGGTTCAAATCTAATCACAACAAATCCATCAACACTGTCTCCTCTTTTTATTTCCCTATTGGAGTTGCACGTCTGTGCATAACTGTCCACTCCACTCCTCAGAGTCCTGCTCCATCTTCCTTACTCTCCCTAAATACATTTCAAGCAACTCAGACATTGGATGGAGATGGAGAATAGTACAATACATGTTGCTTCTAACAGTCCCTCCATAAGAAGTGAAACGTGACTACAGCCATCTTCCGTTTTGTTTCCGAGTCGAAACTCATCACTGTCAGAAGGCTAGGCATCTGATCTGACAGCCAAAAAGAAGAGCAAGACAGGTAATGATTATTATGAATGATGGCATGCATTGCATTGGATGCTTGCTGACTACGAGTGAATGTGCATGAAGTCGAACTATACTACTTTATCAACAAAGTAAAAGTGTCTCAAGTGACAGTCAATGTTTCCTTGTTGTTTAATAACCACATTGTACTCCTACTACTGCAGGTGCAGGCCAATATCCATTGAAATTTTGTAATATGGAATATCTTATAAACTTAATCGGAGTCACTACAGACTCAGTTGGTGTTGGAGAACACGTACCACACGGTCATGATGATGACTATACTATCTTTGCACACAGTTAGTCAGTTGGATCGGAGATAATTGATGGAATAACTGTGTTTCATGGACTGGCATAAAAGGTAAACACAACAATTCAACAAGAACCACAGAAGACCTAGGCTACATGTCCGTGTAGTGGTGTGGACCGGAGTAGAGTGTAGTGGTATGAGTGACAGTGGCGCATTGCTTTAGTCACTTGATTTGGAAAATGCTAGATTGCTGCATATGCCTTTTGTCTGGCTCTGTCAAAATTTAAGGTAAATGGAGGTTGGGTGCCGGGCCGGGCCTGTGCCGTGGTGGGCCTGTTCTGTGCTAGCTCCTGTCCTGTTGTTGTTGTAGCTTAATGCTGTAGAGTAGACACGATGTATCCAAGCCGCCTCAGTCTGAAAGTGTTCTCTCAAGAGTCTTGTCTTGTCTTCTCTTCTTGCACTCCACTATAATTGAGTTTATTTTTTTTTAATTCAGTTACTTTTCAATACCCCTTTTGTTTTTCCATCTACACCTACAGGACGGCCTTTACCCTGCGCTATAGTGGGAGAAACAATTCACACTTACCTTACCAATCCGCATCAGGCAGACAGTGGTACCCAAGATTGATTTGCAGAGTGTCCATGGAAGGGAGGACCAAGATGAATGACGAGAATGATGCAACTCCACAATTGGAACAGGATAATACAGTAACTTTAGTATCATTCATCATTCGTCTTTTAATTTATTTGATTCCTTTTTTCTCTTCAATCATTACGACTGTGTGTTGTGGTTTGTTTGGTAATTGATCCCTACAACTATTTTTTCATTTTCTTTGCTAGCTTTAAAAATAAAAGTAAGCCCGGTACAGCATGTAATTTGGTTCGCTCTGAGGGCAGACAGGCAAGGCAAATTTCATATTAATAATTTCTGCCCTGTACTGTCTAATTGTGTAGTAGTAGTTAGTAAGTACAACTCATTAACCATCAAGTTCTCTTCATCATCATGCATGCATTTCCTTTTTCTCCCTTTATAAATTTCTTGGATAATGGATCATGGTCATCTTCCAAAATTGTGTTTTACTTTTGTTGTGTCCATGCATACTGTCTGTTTCTCTTTGTCAAACCTTTCCACAAACCCCCCTTCCCATCCATGCATCAATCCCTAACCCTCTTCCCCCGGGCTGTGTGATTTATATTGAAGTGTGATGTGACTACATTAAATGTACACCAACAATTGATCACACGCTTGCTGGGGCAGATGTGGTGAAAGCAACACTAATTGAATTTCAAAGCAGGGCAAGGATCTTCTTCTGCTTGCCCACCCATGCTGTACTTTACTTCGTTCTACTACTCCTCCCACAGTCTCTCTCAGGGAAGTGACTGTCTCTTTTTTTTTCAAATGCTAGTGCCAGTGTCTACTACTACCACCACAACCATGGCATCTTCTCCATTCACTTGGGAAACCAACCATGCAGCCATCGCTGTGCCGAACTTCATCATCATCAATCACAGGTAAGATAAGTTTGGTGGGAGGTATAATGGACTAGGAGGAGAGACTGACAGTACTAGTAGGACCACTAAAATAACTCAGTGATGGGTACCACATCTATCTGTTTGTGTGTAACAAAATCGGCAGATCTTTTAAATCAAACATTAGCTGCGGGCCTGCAGCAGCAAGGAAACCAACCATGTGACGTAAATTCATAAAACAGTAACCCACCCACAAAACATTAACATTGTATTTTTAAGTAAAGTAAATAATATATAATTTATTACCCTAACAAAAATAAACTATCCCACTCTGACCTGACCCACCCCCTCCCTAACCCCAACCAATGTCCAAAAGTCCCAAATGTCCAGAAAAAACCCCAATGCCCAAAACCCACCCACCAAAAAAAGGAATTAAAAAAGGGGCAATTCAACAAGGTCCTAAATTCGGCGGGCTTTCAGATGTTTGTCTACCAGGATCTTCACCCGCTCCTCTAGGTGCTCCTCCAAGCATGACATCCGGAGGAGCATCTGGTGGCGAAATGCCCTGCAGTTACATCCAGGGGCGGGGGCAGCAGTGCTTGATATTGAAGCACGGCGGCGGGCAGCTGCCTGACCATGGCGCTGTCAAACTAGAGCGGGGCCTGACTGGGGCCCGGAGCATTGGAGGAGGCTGCAGCTGCTGGTATTCTTCACAAGTTGCCTCCAGTTTACGGCGCCGGGCCCTGGCTGCCAACTCCTTCCACGTCGGTTTTGGTTGGGAAGGAGGGTCTATATCAAGAAAGAAAAAGAACATTGTTGTAACCAATACTCTTAGCAAAACAGTAACACAAAATTCATTCCACACATAGTGGCACAGTATCAGTAGCAAGCACAGTACATAACATTTGTGGTAAGTGTCTTTCCTCCTACTTCCTCGGACTCTAACATTTGTATAAATAAATAACACACATTTTGTTGCACGCACTGCATCGCATTTGGCGGTGCAGTGCGCACAATGAAAATCTATTTATTTATTTTTATGTTTACTTACCTGTATTTGGCCGTAATACATAGTTTACTACCCACCCACCCTGCCCCTCCCCTCATCACCGCCGGCCACCACTCCCACCACCGACCGCTACTGCATAGGGTACTTTGTTTTCATTGATTGTGTAACCAACAGATAGGCCACCCTTTGCAGGTTGGCTGACACTATCGAAAATACATTAACATAGGTAGGGAGTGGTCCTCGGAGTCCGAGGAAGGCGCTTGATAATATATATATATATAAGATGTGCTTGCAAACTACTGCGAGTCAACTGTATTCTGAAAACACTACTTATATTCCCCTCCACTTTGCTACTCTGGCGCAGTTTCTTTTACATTCTCTTCAAAGTAAGACTCTCCAGTGACAGTCTCCACCTAATAGTCAACGTTTCAACCCTAGTACTGCACTCTTGATAGGTCAGTGCGGGTCTTCATCAGGACTTGGATAAAGGGTGACGGCCTGTTAGTGACAAAAGGGACTTGGTCAGGTGTGTTGACATAAGTGAAATGACAAAAGTACTAAGGGTGGCAGGTGACTCACCTTAGTAAGAGAGAAACTCAATTGAAATTAGTCTGGGCCTGTGGAGTAGACGATCACCGGATGGGGTCCACTTAGTTGTCAAGGGGCCTGTAAATGATTAGGGGTAAATTAAATTCATCCCAAACAAAGAGGTGAACGATGATCAACGTGAAGGGGGAGCCTGACTTTGCTCACCTATGTTGATACAATGGTCCCGTCGCATTCGGGGCTCCACAGTAGTATTTAAAAGGTCGCATCTAGAGAACAAAAATTAGTGCGTTTGAGTGAAAGACCACTGCAAATCGACCAGTAACTGGAACGAATATTACAGGGTTGGCGCTCACCTAAGTTTATGCGCAGTGCTGTCTAAAATCCAGGCGCTTCTAATCCCTTAGTGTGGGTGATGTTGGCTCCTCAAACGAAGTTAACTGTAAAGAAGCCAAAATCAGGTTTAAAATTTAAAAGCCTGAGACCCAATTGGGAATATAGACTAAAAGTATACGGGTCGCTTGGGGAATTCCAAATTACCTCATTCGGAAGATCGGACGGCAGGCCTGGGGGTCCTGGCTCATCTGATTGAATCGGCAGTAACGTCTGCAGTGAGTCTGCATAAAAAGCCGAGAGTAACGTGCGCGTGTACGCCAAACTTTGTGAGTTGCTAGGCAACGAGTTGTGCTGGCGCCAACGAACGTAACTAATCATCATGTGTTACCATGGTAACGAAGTAAACAAATACGTCATGTGGGAAGAACGGCTCCGTGGAGATTCATGCACCAATTGCTGTGCAACGAGTGACGCGTGGCGCGGGCGCCAACGAAAGTGACTAGTCAGCATGTGTTACTAAGGTAACGAAGTAAACAGTTACGTAGCAAGAGGGGAAGAATCGATGATACCCAGTGCAGGAAACCTGATTTAGTGAGAGCTCCATAACTTGCAAGAATGGTACCAAACGAACACATATTATAGAGGTCAGCATAAGATTCAGGTCTACATTCAAGGTTTTCAATGTGCTCGGGTAGCCGAGGTACGAATAACAAGATAACAATAATTCGTGCCACATGGTACAGCTTCACAACAGTTATTCATATAACAAAAAAACGTAATATTCATATAAAATAATAGAGATTAGAAAATTCAGATAGTGCAAATTCGTACATAAGTGAAAGATTGTTCTATGTTAATCAAAAGCTCATGTATGCTAGAGAAGGGGGTCTGACTGAGTGGGCATCGGGGGGCTCATCAAAGTAGACCCAGAGTAGGATTCAGAAAGTGCAAGTTCATACAGTACAGTAATGTATTTCAGAAATATCGGTGTTGATAGTCAAAAAACCGTATACTGCAATGGGTCTATCTGGGGGCTGATCAAAGTAGGCCCATTTGTTTCGAGATCTCCTCCATCTCGTTCAACCCGTTCTGGACCGAGTTAAGTAAATGGATCCATCTACACTCCTTATAGTTCAGTATCCTCGCAATCGACCCACCTCTGCTACTAGGGATGATTTTCTCTAGTACCCACCATGTGATGTTGTTGGGAGAGTGATTGTGTGATGCATAATGGTCAACCATAGGTGCTCCGTGTACCTTACATCTTATCCTACTCATGTGCTGCAAAATTCTGACTTTCACTTTCTGAGTAGTTTGTCCGACATATGTGAGTCCACAGGGACATTGGATAGCATATATAACATTCATGCTATTGCAATTAGTAAACTGGGAAAGTTTGAATGTTCTACCAGTATAAGTGAATGTAGTTCCTTCATAGCATAAGTCACATGCCTTGCATTGACCACATTTGTGGTGTCCAGATACAGGTGCCAAACCCAGGAGATCCCTAAGGTCAGGTTGTTTAGGTGTGTCCAGGTATGCATTAACCACCGAATCCTTAATGTTTTTGCCTCTTTTGAAAGCGAATGTGGGATTCTGCGATATCTGTAGTTCGCTCGCGACTAGGTTCCAGTATTTTTTAACGACTTTCTTTATTTCATTGCTTTTGCTGTTGAATGTAGTCACACAGACTATCTTGTCTGTCTCCAGTTGTTTTTGGTTAATCTCTAACAATTGTTCCCGGGGGCAATACCATGCCCGTTTCTTTGCCCGCTTGAGTAGACCTGTAGGGTAGCCTCTCTCTCTGAGTCTAGAAACTAATATTTCAGATTCCCTGAAATAGTCTGTCCTTCTTGTGCAGTTCCTCCTTAGTCTGAGGAATTGGCCATACGGGAGGTTATCTCGCAGACTGCGTGGGTGATGTGACTGGTATTTGAGTAATGAGTTCCTTTCCATGGGTTTGCGATACAAATCACAGTATAGCAGATTGTCTTGTGAACGGAATGTTAAGTCCAGAAAATCAATTGCTTCGTTGTTACATGTCATAGTGAACTGGATATCTGTGGATCTCATATTCAACCAGGTGAAGAAATTATTGAGTTCGATGTTGTCCCCATTCCAAATCATTATCACATCGTCTATATAACGCTTCCATACTGAGATGGCATTCAAGTATGGGTTGTCCAGACTATACAAATGTTCCTCCTCGTAATGGTCCATGTACACATTCGCTAGACTTGGGGCATATGTAGCACCCATGGCTACGCCTTTGCACTGGTAATAGAATTGTTTTTTGAAGGTGAAGTAATTCTTTTTCATGGCAATTTCCAGTAGAGAAATCAAAAATTCTGTAGGGATCCAATGTGGTCTTGATCTGGAGTCCAGTGTGTTCCTGATAACATCCAACGCAGCGTCTTGGGGAATTGAAGTGTACAAAGAGGACACATCTAGTGTGACCAAGAGTTGAGTCTGGGGATCAAATGCCTGACCTTCAAGTATTTGTATAATGTGTGTCGTATCCCTTACGAATGATTTTGTTTTTGATACGAAGGGTTGTAAAAAATAGTCTATGAATTGATTGAGTGGTTCCAGGATCGAGCCACATCCCGAGACAATGGGTCTTCCAGGTGGCTTCTCCATTCGTTTGTGTACCTTAGGTAGAGTATAGATGGTCGGTATTCGAGGGTCTTTGCTGTTGAGGAACTCATATTCATGCTGGCTTAGGAATCCTTTAGAAAGACCTCCTTTGGTCACTTTTTCTATCATAGATTTCAAAATAGGTGTGGGGTCACGTGGGGTTGGTTGGTAACTATCCTCCATTCCTAGTTGACGTTCAAGCTCCTCCACATACTCGTCTGTGTTTTGTAGTACCACTGCACCACCCTTGTCAGATGACTTGATGACAATGGTTTTGTTATCACTCAAGGAACGTAAGGCACATTTTTCTTCTTTGCTGATGTTGTATTTTATGTACTTCATTTCAGCCACAATTTGCATGATTTCTTGCAGTACAATTTTCTCATATGCAAGTATTTTGTCACTCACCATGTGTGCCCCTGGGGTGAAAGTTGAGATAGGTCTAAATCCTGTGGCAGAAGGCAAGGGATTGTAGATATTCTTGCTGAAAAAGTACTTCAATCTGATTTTGCGAAAGAACCGTTGTAGCTCAATTTTAATCTGGAAAGAGTCCGGGATGACTGTGGGGACAAAGGAAAGTCCTTTGGAAAGCACATCCCTTGCTTACACATTACACATTTTTAGATGCCTGTACATCTCCCCCTATTTTATTAGTTTTCACTAGGAAGATTGGAAAAAAAGTTAATACAACATACATCATCACTAGTCCAAATCGGGTACTAGAGTAGAGTCAGTAGACAGACACTAGTGGTGTTATATGGTCCCTAGGGTCATCTAGTCCTACTCTACTCTTTGAAAAGTTAGCCTGAGCCATGTAACCCTTTTAGATTCATCATGTCTACTACTCTTTTTGTGCATATTATACCGCGCAGCTTGTTGTGCAGTAGACGCCTTTGAGGCCAAATGACGGTTGCGTACAAGTGAAGAGGTCGAAAAACAAGCCACTTTGTTATTGAGTTCGGTTAGTCTGTATTGCTTAGCCATCACATGTACATGTTACACTTTTAGCCATGACTGCGAAATGCTTGCATTATTTCAGTATACTATCTAACGCGCACCATTTTTCTCATAATAGGCGGAAGATTCCCTTCTACAAACCAGAGATTTGCAGAGCTTATGATGCATGATGTAACCAGTATTTCTACGTTCTACGGTGAGGGGTCTTCCAGAATTCACAAAGATCTTTTGTCTTGTATCATGCACTTGTAAATGTTTACTGTTTTAATCTCATGCTTTTTGCTGTTGAAGCTGGCTGTAGTAATAATTTCATAGAACGACGTACAGAGCTTGTTACTTATTTGAAAATAAACATTTTGAACTTACACATAGACTCTGTGGTATTTGGTGGGGTGGGGTTGACTTACACAAGTGAGTGAGCAAAAGGGTGTTATTATGTTCTGGGTTGTCTCATCATCATTGTGTATCTTCGTGTGGGGGGTCAGGACCTAATGAGACACTATAGCTTGTCGGTCAGGGGATTGTGGGTTCTTCTGACTGAGGTGTGAGTAAGGTCCAACCTCCCATCACCAACATCCTATTTTCTTGTGCATAGTTCTGTATGTGGCTCTGCAGAATCCCAACAGTAGTAGTATGTACTATCCTATCCAAAATACTAGTCAAATATCTGGTTGGGCATTTTGTTGGTGGGAATTGTCAAAGCCTCAAGATTAAGAAGACTAGAAGAGGACAACCCAAAGGACAGGACACAGTGGCTAGAGCTATTGGCCAATCTGAGTTTTATTCCAAAGAATACCTTCAATAAAGAGTGGCCAACTGGGCAAGCTTAGCTACAGACAGACTAATAGTAGTAGTAGTAGTAGTAGTAGTACAGAGAGTCATAGCAGAGGCAGTTAGAAGGAACTTAGAGGCAGGGATAACCAGAATTTGGAAACAGATAGTCAAGGTCAAAGAAGCTTTTGTGAAAAATAGAATTAGAAATTGGAACCATAATTAATAGTTCGTAAAAAAAGATGCAGTAAAAGTTAGGGAAATATAATTGTTAATAGTAACCACTCGAGGACTTATTGGGGCCAGCAGCAGGAGCCTCAGTAGAGGAGCGGTCCTCTGGTTGTTCTCCCGCCGACTCGGACCCCGTCTTCTTGCCCCTGGGTGGTGCTGATGTTCATGTAAGATATAATAAAGAAAGAGACAAACATTAAGGAGTTCTGTGAAACAAATAAATCATTTTAAAAAAAAGTCAAAAAACATTTTAGGAAACAACAATTGCAATAAAATTTACCTATCTAATCAGATGGATCGACTACTGGGCTGCTTGCTGGATTCACTGATCGTCTACTTATTTATGAACACTCCAGTGTTCCATAATCATTCTGATTCCAAATACTAACGAAGCCTAAGTACCACCTGACCTAGACCACCTGTTCCAGACGGGCCAATTGTTCACTAAGTCTGCATTTCCATTTTATTTAGCCATCAAAAATGCATAGATGAGATGGGGGACACATGCATACATTTGTGCATACACCAAATTGTGGGTTGGTTGCATCTGATCTTGTTCTGCTACTGACTGACCCTGCTAAGCCTACCACTCACTAAACAAACTACAAAAGGTTCTACGTAGGACTGGGGTAAGCAGCACTCAGTGACAGAGGAGGCGTCACGCAGACCGTAAAAAAAATATGAACTAATACTAACTAAAGCGAGTATCCATCCACCACTATTTCACAGGAGGACAATGGAAGGACTAGAGTCTCTCTAGCAATAGCATTACCTAACTTCAGTTCTCTAAAATAAACTCTTACATTAATCAGCCCAAGCTAGCGCAAAGTTGCAAACAAGTAAGAGTAGCTCCGAGCACCTGAGTCCTACAATCACAGAAGATTTTGAAACGTTGGCAGCAGTAATCTTGTTATTCGTCAAAACTTTATACACAACAATACTTATACTACTATATATTAGTTACTCACCAAGCCCCATGACCTTGACACCTAGCAGGTCCAGCAGGTCCTGCTCCCGGTCCAGGATGTCAGACCACCGGTGGGCCAGCTGGTTATGGGCGCGCCGGACCCCTGAGCACCGAAACACTGCCCGGCGCACCTTCTCCCACCGACGGTGATGCTCCTGGGTAGGGTATACGGAGCCGGGCCTGCCGCCTGCTACCAGGGTCAAGGGGAGGTGGCGCTGGATAAAAAAAACAAGGGCGGCCACCTCCGCCTTGCCAAAAAGCCACCTGCCTTGCAGCAGAATGCGCCCTTGCAGGGCGCATTCTGCTGCAAGGCAGGTGGCTCTTGGGCACAGGCACCTTGCCCTTTGAGCCGTTAGTGGTAGTGCCCTTGGCCATGGTTCTTGGTTGGGTGGGAGGCAGAAAAGAAAAGTTATAAGGGAAAAAGAAAGTTAGGGGGAAGAAGTAGTAGATTAAAGAAAGAAGTAATATAAAGTAAAAAAAACAGTAAAAGTAGAAATAAAATGCAAAATATAAACTTAGGGACAGAGAGATAGATGATAAATAAAAAAAGTCAGGAAAACTGTGTAAACAACTAAGGATTCCAAAGATTAAGGGAGGATAGAAAAGTACAGGAAATATGGCATCGCGAGCAGGCGGGATAATTGAAAAACTAGATTGCCGTGCCCATAGGCGACCGCATGGGTAAGTTCGCAAGATATTATCCCCCGAGCATGCAAACAGCGTCCCGAACACGCACAGCGCGCTCCTGAACAAGAAAAACGCATCACGAACGGGCGCCCCAAGCAACTACGCACGCTCGCGTACCTACACATAGCTTGCGTAGTGCAAGAACATCTTCGCGTAGCTTCACTTTGCGCGACTACGCGAACTACGTCCAGGGTTAATGAGCATTTCATGTTTGATATCTATGAAATTGTAATTGAAAATCCTCTTCAATGGTGAAGTTGGATTTTAAATTACAATTTTGAAATTGTCACTCTTAGAAAGTTGGCAAATTCCTGTCCTCTGCCATTTGCTGCCTGCAGCCTGTCCTAGCTCACATGACTGGATGCAGTTAGACTTTTTGGATTTATCCCAAACAGTCACACAATGGAGGGATTAGATGTGCCTGAATGGGCCATCTGCTGGCAGGATGGGGGAACTGGGCAAAGCCCCACTTCCAACTGAATAGGCTGTGTTCTGCCTTCACACAAAGGGCTTTTCACCATCTCTTTGTCTCTGCAGCCAGATTGGAGCCAGGAAATTGCAAGCACCTCAGTAAGAAATCTCTAGAAATTTCTCCTACTTCAAAGAAGGCCATTGTATAAAAAAATAGGGCCCTCAGTCCCGCTCTACAGTTTACTTTCTGGACCAATGGAAGGACTCTATTAGGACTACCTGCTTCTGTGCCCAACTGTGTACTCCACAAGAGTGATTTGTTGCACCTGGAAGGTCTGCTTACCTGACTGTAGCCTGCCTTGAAGCCTCAGAGGTCTGCCCTGCTGCTTGAGCCCTGATTCTCCACCTGAACCCAGGACTACCAGAGTGACTTCAGGGGCTAGTTATCTGGCCAACTGTCATAGCCCCTGGGACATAACCGGCTGCCACCATCTTGAACACGCACCTGGACCAAGCCTGAGTAAGTACTAACCCCCTCTCAAGTGGTGACTCTTCTTTCCTGGACTCTTGGTGGAGGTGCTAAAGGTGCCCAGATAGCCAAAATCCAACTGCTCAGAGAACTGAGGGAAGATCAGGACCAACCTTCTTATAGATCTGCTGACGGTGCCTCGCTGATGGGTCTGACTTCACTGTTGCTCCGGCTACATTCTTCTCCGCAGCAGCAAATCCTGTTCAGCTGTCCTTCACCAAAGGATTATCTGGCCTCTTGAAACTTTTGTTGGCTATGGCTTCCTGCCTAATCCTGCTGGGGGTTTTTCATTTCCAAAAAACGGACAAAGTCTGAACGTAGAAATCTTCACTGCAACTTCGTCCAATGGCTTGCCCACAATGACACTCCCTCCTCAGACACTTCCTGCAGCCTTGCACAGCTGAATGTTGCCTTCTCAGAATATTTTCTTTAAAATTTCTTCTAAGTCCAAAGGTAAGCGCCGACTAGGAAGAGGGATATCATATATTCATATCATATGAACCAAATAAAATGTTTATTACAGATTAAACAAAAAACAACAATTCTGAAGAGGCACGGCGGGTCTTCTCTGGGCATTCTGTAAGTCACAGCCTGCAAGACAGAAACACAGATAAGAAGGTGTGTCATGCGCCCATCAAAGTACAGAGAGGGAGAGCGAAAGAGAGAGAGAGTGAATGCCTGCAGTCTTGCACAGCTGAATGTTGCCTTCTCAGAATATTTTCTTTAAAATTTCTTCTAAGTCCAAAGGTAAGCGCCGACTAGGTCAATCCATTTCTTGTATCCGACACAGCTCCATCATGGGCGTCCATATTTTTTCTTTGACCTGGTTTTGCGGGACTAAATGGGCACAGTTGGGGGCATATTCTCAAGGACCTATTGCCGAGTTATCGGCACATTAGCGCTGCCAAAGTCATGATAAATTTATCGCCCCATTCAGAAGCTGGTGCAAACAGCCGATAACACCAGTTTATCTGCAATAGCAGCCGCAAAAGACATTGTCATGAATGACCCCGGCAACTAACGCTAATGAGATGCAGATTAGGCGTTCCCGAGCAAAAAGCCGCGACAACACCATTCGACAACATTCTCAACAACCAGCCAGAACTGGGATAAGGTCACAAAACAGGCAATAACGTGCATTAGCAGCAGGAAACTAACACCTGCTCTGACCTGGTGCAAAGTCGGACAACAACCGGTAGCAGCCAAGGGAGCACAGCCCATAGCCAAACATGAAGAACAACAGATGCCCCCGAGCAACTGAACAAGCAGCCAGGAGCCCCAATAGGGCAACAACACCCACCGCCACCACCCCCAGGACCCCCCCCCCCTTTGGACAAAGATGCACATAAGCTCCACGAAACCATGAACCAAACTAATCGCCTGAAGTCGCACAATCACAACACCTAACATACTGGTGTGGCCAGAAAAAGTGAAATCATACATTCATATCATATGAGCCAAATAAAATGTTTATTACAGATTAAACAAAAAACAACAATTCTGAAGAGGCACGGTGGGTCTTCTCTGGGCATTCTGTAAGTCACAGCCTGCAAGACAGAAACACAGATAAGAAGGTGTGTCATGCGCCCATCAAAGTACAGAGAGGGAGAGCGAAAGAGAGAGAGAGAGAGAGAGAGAGAAGGAGAGAGGGGGAGAGAGAAAGAGAGAGGGAGATAGAAAGAGAGGGATAGAGAGGGAGATAGAAAGAGAGCGAGAGAGAGGGAGAGAGAGAGACGGGGAGAGAGGGAGAGAGAAACAGATGGAGATAGAAAGAGAGGGAGAGAGAAAGAGAGGGAGAGCGAAAGAGAGAGAAAGAGAGTGTCGACACTGCGGATCCAGGCCTCACTGTTCACTGCGTGTGTCTCCAACCGCGTGCCGGTATACACTGCAGTCCCCCAGGTCCCTTATCTGCAACAGTTCACAGAGACATCAATGGCAGAGTCCATACAGTTGCACACGCCATCATCGCTTGCATGCCCCTGTGCACACAGGCTGCCGCACCCCAGCCCCTCCCGCCGCCCAGTGGTGATTCCTCTCCCCTGCTCAACTAGGCCTCACTGCTCACCTTCCGACAACGTCGTGTCTCCAAGAGGGCACACCACGTTCCGGTGGGAGCACCAAGCATGGGGCCAGCGACCATGGTACCCTCCACATCATGCAGCCCCACACAGAAGCCCACTAGGTCACACACTTGATTCTGGGTCCTGATTATGCAATGGCAGAGACCATATCAGTGCACACTGCATCATCACAGGCTGCGCATCCGCTCAGCCCTATAGGTGCCACTAACTTTGTGAACCGCTAGGCAATGCCATGTGATGAGAGACCCGCACTGCCCGCTGGCTCAGGCCTACACTGCGGTCCAGCAGGGTGCACACTAATCCTCACCAGTCCGGACCACCAGGACAGCGCATCATCGCAGGCTGCACACCCACTCAGCACTTAAGGTGCCCCTACCTCAGTGCACCGAAAGACACCGTCCCGTGGCCGTGTGCCTGTGCCTGCTGCAGTGTATCCGGTGCCACCAAGTCTGTGCACCGCAAGCCACGGACCCTTTATGGTTGGGTCTTGTGGTGCGGACGCCATCATGTCTCCCCCGGCACTGTGCAATGTGCTGTGGTAGTGCCCTAGGGCCTCATGCAGAAATGAGAACCACACAGAGACACCCAGTTACAGAGTGGAAATGGCGTCCAGCACATGCACCAAGCCCTTTATATTGGCAGGGTCACATGTGCTGTGACGGCTGTGCTGGATGGATGTGGTGTGGGTGTAAACCAGCTGTGAGGGAGTTGATGTGGAATGCTCACAACTAGACCTGTGAGCAGCAGATCCCTACAGGGAAGAACTGGGACATGTAGCGTTGTCGCCCCCGTGAGCGTAAGTCGAGTGGGCTGGCCTGGCATATGCCAGTCCAGCGTAAGGTTGTAAACAATAACCCCGGGCGCTGGACTTTGTTCCGTCCTGGGCTGGAAAAGGAAGTAACTAATGCATTTGTCCCCGTTGTAGTGTTGGCGCCACCTGTGCCGCAATCGGCAATGTGTCACCCGTGACCCAAGTCCCACAACATGAGCAACATGGATGTAAGGGGGAATCACTGACCCTACATTCATCCATATTTCCACACTTGAAAGATCATAGGCATGACACATTGGTGTGACCTCGAATGTTTATTGCACAATCAGTGGAGTTCTGAAGATGGAGCACTACAGGGCCATGCCAACCCCAGTTCCCATTGTTGGCCCGTGTAGGGCCAGCCAGAGTCCTTCAGGGAATAACAGGTACATCAGAAGAGGAGGAGTTCAGTCCGTATTCTGATAGATGTTTCATTGGTAACCAAACAGAATATGGCAGTCCATGTCGAGGTCCAAGGTGAGTGTCGCAGAGCGCATCGGGGGACAGTGGAAGGGGATGATGCAGAGGGCAGAACCAAGCAGAAACAGGACATATGGCGGAGATGTATGCTACTGCGTCCTTCTGACCACCAAGTTACAAAAAAGGGTAAACCCAAAAGGCGTCACTGGGACCTGGGAAAAGGACAGTGCAATGCAAAAAGTGGTCCCAATAAACAATTCTTCAACAACAAAAATACATCAAAATAAAGAACAATAACACGATAGAAGAAACACGTTGTATACTTGGAACGTAATGTAATGTAATATAGTGTAAAAAGAGCTTATAGAGCGCACTGTAACTCATCGAGCATCCTGGCGCTAAAGAGGGAAATGCCGGGACAATTATGAAAATATAGGCAGAAAGATGTTAGATTCTAGGGAAAAGCCAGGTTTTAAGTTGTTTTGTTGTTTAATCACACTGGGCACACATCAATTTGTAGCATTATTTAGACAATATCAAAAAATAGTGCTCCTGGGAGGGTAGAGGAGGAAATAAAGGGTAATAAGGTGGGTATTGTGATTGGAGTGAGGAAAGAGGGTAAGTAGAGAGGATATTGTGCAAATCACATAATTATCACATAAAAAACAAGGCTCACAACCCAAGCCATACAATTTGAAATGTTATAAAAAAAATCATAAGTAGCCATGATTGAGAAAAATATCACAGTGAATAATCGCTGTTGATCAAGCTGGCAAATGGTAAAAGTGTCGACGTTTCGACCCCTAAGACACTGTAGGTTGTTTATGCCTTACGCAGGCGTCTTCCTCAGGACAGGAGAGAGAGGGCAGTGGGGGCACCTAGGGATAGAACATAAAAGACACCTTAGGACTACAAACACCTAAACTAATCAAGAACTGGACAAAAAGGGGGCAAGAGTCCCAGGAAATTACCATTCACTGAAGGCTGATTTGTAGGCGTGGGCGCGTAGGCTCCAGAATCGCGAGAGCGAAGGACAACCATCTGCAAGAGTAAGGTGCAGAATATGAGGGATCATCCCATAAGTGTAATTACTTGGCGGTGGGAAAAAAGGGGTTAAAGCGGATCAATCCACTTACTGAATTGAATTTCCAGTTCCTCAAAAGGGAATCAAGCCGGACTACTCAGCTGTGCCTTGAATTATTATCCTGAAACATAATATGAAAACAGGCCCTCATTAGGTCTAAGTGAAACACCACAACCTAGGCTGGAAACAAAAAAAAATTTGTGCCACGAACCATGCTTAGAAAAGGGAAGGTACCTGATAAATTCCTTAAGTTAGGCAAAAGTCCCTTGCCTTTCACAATCTAAAAACAATAAAAGGACAAAAAGAAAAGTTCCGGTTTAGAAACCGACACTCTATCTGTTGCCAAAAGCATCTAGGAAAGAAAAGCATGCTGTCAAAACTCACCGCTGCTCACCGAAAAATGATTTCGTCCAACAGTGGGGAAACGGGGCTCTGGTGAACTTGCTGTTTAAGTATGGAGGCTCGTCTGAGTCATGCACGAGCGTGACGTGTTTGTCAATCCTGACAAGTATTTGAGTCTCATGGTAAAAAGACTGTAAGGGGAGGCCAGGTTCAATGGCCTCTCCCCTGCAATCGGAACATAACTATTCTCGTGAGAGAATGTTTAGAAATAAATATTGGATTCACTATGAGGTTAGCAAGGGCATATGGTAAAGAAGTAAAATTATACATTTGGTGATAATAATAGTACATATTTGTTCATTAAATCAACAAAAGCGGAGATATATGTAAAAATCGGGATTAACAGTACAATTGCAGTCTACAGTTACAATTTACTCTAGGCAGATGTTAAAAAGTGAATGGTATTGTTAAACCGGAGAGAAAGGATAGTTGGCAACACTTATATATGCTGAGAAGGTTAGAAATGTAGCACAAATTCAGGTTTTGGAGTACAACGTTCAATTGTATATCACAAATTCAGAATGAGATGCATAACAGCTAGACATAACACCATACATAACCTATCACTACAACGAGTGAAGAGAAATGTATCACAGCAGGGAGTGATGGCATGATTAGAGCAAAAGGAGGCCCCTGATCACATTAACAAGTTGCTGTGACCTGAAGTAAGGACTTCCATGATTATTGTAGAGTGTGAATCGCAACATGTAATCCTCATCGTGGACTACATACAGCTATTCAAGTGCGAGGCAGGATAATTGGGCATGACTAATCTCAGCTTCATTCAGACCGTTCTGTATGGAGTCTAGGAGAGAGATCCATTTGCATTCCCTTATGTTCAGGATCATTCTGATGTCGCCACCTCTGGGGCCAAGTGAGACCTTCTCAAGTACCACCCACTGAAGGTCATCTGGGCTATGGTCTGTAGCTCTAAACAGTTCGACCAAGGGAGCTCCCTGTACACCATACCTTATTCGACTACAATGTTGTAATATGCGTGCTTTTATTTTCTGCTGTGTTTGGCCTACATAGATAAGACCGCAGGGACACACAATTCTGTAAATCACATTTTTATTGTTGCAATTTGTGAAAGATTTCAAATTGATCAAGTGGTGTTCGTAAATAAACTGTTTGGTACATGGACACTTGCTTACCAAATACCTTCAGGCCAACATTATCCCAGTTGGCCTCCAAGTGAGGAATGAACCAGCCATTTTTGTGGACATGCCAAAATTTAAAGAGGGCTTTAGCTTCGTTGCCAACAACTGCTCCCGGCACTGGATGGTGCTGGGAGTGGAGACAGCAGCCGAGCAGGTGCAAGCTCATATGCCGGAGATCGCTGCTTTGAAAATTGAAATATCAGGAGACTCCACATTAACAAATGCCAAAGACGCCTTGGAGCATGTGGAGAGAACACTTATAGAATTTGAGACGAATACCCAGACGAAGAAATTGGAGAAACTAGCCAGAGATATTCAGTACTACGAGAAGAAAATACGTACCCTTACTTGCAAGAGGATTATTATAAACAGGATAACCAAGTATACTACATGTTTCTTCTATCCTGTTATTGTTCTCTATGTTATTGTATTTTTGTTGTTAAGGAATTGTTTGTTGGAACCACTTTTTGCATTGTACTTCTGACCACCAAGGCAGATTCATCCGCATATTTATCTTCTGCTGTTGCATGTGCCTCACATGTGGCTGGTGGTGTGCTGTCCCCAGCACTGTGTGGCAGTGACACGTCAGGGACCGGAGATGTGGATGGAGTGGTAGCAGTAGGATGCATCAGCTCCAGGCCTTATGGCAGCAATGCCATGAGGAGGGTCTTTAGGGCATTGAGGGACTCAGCTACCTCTCGCTGGTGTGCAGCCGTGGCAGCCACTCTTTCCGCCCGCGTCTGCTCCGTGTTCTCCATGAGCCTCCGCATGAGTCCCAACTCCCGGGCGAGTTCACTGGAGGCACTCTGACTAGACAGTTGTTCTTGTCGCAGAGTTAGGACTCTAGTGATGTCAGCCATGGTTCGTTGGAGAGCATGGAGCGGACTGTGAATGTCCGCTAGGGACTGTGAGTGGGCCATGATGGGACTTAGACACCCACGTATGGCATCTAGTTTGTCTGCCACGCGGTCAAACCCCACTTGCACCTGTTCAGCGAGCATCTCCTGGCACCCCAACACACAGCGTTGGAAGGCCATGTGTTTGTCGTGGGGGTCCTGGGAGGCAGCCGTGGTGGTGGGTGCTGCCTGCTGTGTGTTCTGTGCAGGGGGTGTGTTTTCCTATTAGCAGCTGGGCTGACCTGCTCCTGGAGGTGGGGTGCAGAGGCACTTCACGAGCTGTTGGAGGGCGTCGGAGTCGAAGGTGTGGTGGTCCTTTTCATCATCAGAGAAGAGAGGTTGGGACTGCTATGAAGGGGGTGTTGGATTACCCCCTGCAATGTGAAGGGGAGATGCAGTTTAACATTGTGTTCACATGTATGTTGACGCATTATACATGTTTACATTCAAACTGTATGACAGTGTACATTGTGACTGTTTGTGGGGAGCTGCCTATATGATGCGGGACAATGGACATTTCGACAACTTATGGGATGTGTGTTTGTACTTGTACATTGTCAACTCACATTTCCCTGCGATGCCATATGTGATTGGCCAGTTTCTACACACAAGCGGCACCAGTTGTGTCCTTTGTTCTGTTGTGGACGTGTTGCGGATTGTGCCATATCGTTGTCAATGTTGATGTGTTCTGCATGTGATGTGTGTGTGCCGCATTTTGGGGGAGTCGCCTCTGCAGCTCTGATTTGGCTGCCCCTCATCCCTTACATGCGGTGTGCCTCTGACTTCTGTGCTTATACAGTGCTGAGATGTTGCATACTTGGGTGCATTGGTCTCTTGGTGGGAGTTGGGGGTCTGGGGCATGGTTTGTCCACAGATGTGCTATGCTTACTTGTGCAATTGTGCCATTGTGCCCATCCCCCCGTCCCCCCAGTCCCTGGTCGTTACTCACCCTGTTGCTGTTGTGAATGGTCATGTTGAGCAGTGTCCGGGCCCCCAACTCCTGCCACCGTCTCCCCACTTGTGACTGTGGACAACGTTTCCTCCATCTCGTCCAGCACCTCCTGTGGCGCTGGACTCCCACCTCCAGTCTGCATTGCTGCCTTCCGGTTGTTTGCGAGTTTCTGCTTGGTTTTGTGCTTGACATCATTCCAGCGCCTCTTGACCTCTTCCATTGACCTCTTCAGCACTCCGACTGCATTCACCTTGTCCACGATGGTCTGCCATATTCCATTTTTAGTTCCCAGTGACACAGTAGAGATGACAAACAGTAGTTGATGGTGTTCTATCACCTCCGTTATCAAGATCCTGTTTTCCTGCGGACTGAACCGCTTCTTCTTACTCTTCTTGTCCTTGCCCTTCCCTGACCCCGAAGTCCCAGGCTGGTCCTCCGGGGGGTGTGTGGGGTTCTGGTTGTCCTCTGCAGTTGCATCGGCTACCTCCATTGGGCTTCACTGTTGTTTGGCTTTTGTCTGTGGTTTTTTTTTACTTTTGTGGTGAATTTTCCCGCAGGACACGTGGGAATTGCAGGCCTGTGGCTGGTTTTCGCTGATTTTTGTATCGGGATTGGCCTCATCGCAGCTTTTTTTGTGTTTGTGTTTCGCATTTTTGCAGTGTCGCATTGACTTTATCGCGGTCAGTTGATGCGTTATCTGGGATTATCGCATGGTGCCGCCGGGTTGAGAATACCACGTTGACACAAAGTTATTTTCCTGTGATATACTGCGATGTGAAGAGTTGCGTTAAGCTAAATTTGCAATGGTTATCACATGTTCTTATGAATATCCCCCTTGGTGTTTTGATCTTTTAGGTTCTACTTGTTACTAAAAACTTTAAAAAATCATAACTCCATTTCACCTGATTTGATTTTTGTTATTTTGTTGTCAAATAATCTATTATATTTTTCTAAATTGGTGTGGGATTTTTCTTGTGTTGTGTTTTCACTTAGTTACTATTTGTGTGCTGCATAAATATACACTGCCTCTAAGTTGAACCTAACTGTTTTTGCCAAGCTTTCCAGGGTTAAGCACAGGTTAATTTAGTGACTTTTTGTGGTTCACTCTCCAATGGATTATGGCTGTTGCTTGACCAGTGCTAATACCCCAATCAATCAATAACCCAATTTCTCACACTAATAAATAGATATTGAACACAGGTGAGATTTTCTCATAGTGACTTGTTAATTGCCGAAAGTCCCTGTATGTATAGTTTTAGGATCAGCCAACTCAGTCCTGCCTCAGTGGTTGTGAACTACAGATGTCACGTCATGTGTTCAACTACAAGAATACATTCATAGTGGACTGATGGTAGTCACATAATGCTCCATATATGTATGATACCGCTGTCGAACCACTGACATAATATCAATCAAACAAATATCGATACACACAAATATCTGAAATTAAATATTGACAAAATAATATTGAATCCATATATCTACATATAAAAATAACTAATATCGAGCACGAATTAATTTTGCTAACATAGCTAATGAATCCTTAAAAAATACACCCAAAAAACAATTTTGATATAAAATAAATTACTTCAAATAAACACAAAACCTAAATAAACATCTATAATTATCTAAAAATATATTTTATTAACCAGAAATTAAACAAACACCCCCAAAAAATCATACACCTAACACACATGCAATTAAAAATACCAAAAGAATTATAACTTATAAACATATAAACACCAACATTAATATGAATTAATATATGCTGCTTGATTTTGCACTGCGTCGAGAGAAAAGCAGTAGAAAAACCTTTGAAATATATATATCTTTATATATATATATATATCTTTATATATATATTACCTACTGGCGGTCGCCAGTAGGTAGTTATAGTTAGGACCACGTTTCCATAGGAAATCCGCAACATTCTATTTTGAATAACTTTGGCGCCGGTCGACGAATCCTCGCGAATTTTTCAAAATAGGTGGGGCGCTACGCTCCGCTCCTACCCTGAAAGTCTCGGGGGTATTCGTCAAGCGGGGGCTGAGATAAAAGGGGGGGTCCCAAAACGCGTTTTTCCCATGCATTTTTCCAAAGGACCTTTAGACAGGGCTACAGCCCGAACGGCTGAACAGAATTACTAGAAATTTGGCAGAGAGGTAGTCCTCAGGTCAAGGAAGTGCCTTTTGTAGGTTTGGTGTAAATCTTTTCAGTAGATTCTGAGAAAATAGCCTTTAAATCAATATATATATCTGAGCCAGCTTACGGTGCGCTTACGGTATGCTTACCGTACGCGTACGGTGGCGTGCGCGAGCACGATTCTGATTGGCTCTTAGATCTTAGTAAACATTCAAATCGGCCGAAACCAGGAAGCGGCGGCCGCCATTTTCTCTCTCGCACTGAGAGTGATGTTTAAAATATAAAGCACAAAAACATGTAAAGGGGCTGTTTAGAAGCGCATCGTGCGTACATGGCCCATCTAGCGTAATGTGGGCACGCGGTGCATAGGTTTCACACACGTTATAGTTAGGAATTAGCATTTAAAAAACCTTGCAAATTCACTGAAAAAACCATAGGTTTCACACATGTTATAGTTAGCGGAAATTTTACTGATAAAAAATCAATGAAATTCCCCCGTTATAGTTAGTGCAGGCAACTATAACTCACGCGACCGCAATCTTCTGCTGATGACATATGTGTCTTTATGAAAAAAAAATATTTGTAATATATGTATAGCTAAAAATGTATGGAAGAAGACATGGGCAAATAAGTGTCTAAATACAGTATTAGCATCAGCAGAGGATTGCGTTCGCGTGAGTTATAGTTGCCTGCACTAACTATAACGGGGGAATTTCATTGGTTTTTTATCAGTAAAATTTCCGCTAACTATAACATGTGTGAAACCTCTGGTTTTTTCAGTGAATATATATATATATATATATATATATATATATATATAGATATATATATATATATATATATATATATATATATATATACAATTGTATTCATATATAAATAAAACAAACTATATATGATATTACAAAGATAAAACATAAATGATCACTTACCAAGAAAGGACTCAACTGATGAAAATATTAAAACTTTACTAAACCAACCAATACAATAACACCATACACAACTTTAACTAATACAATCAAGTAAACACTTAAACCAACAATATAAATGGCACACTAATTAAAACAACTAAATACTCCAAAAATGATAAACAGTGCAAGAGGAAGAAACTCTACCAGATTCTCTCACAAACAATATTAAAAAAAACTATTCATCTCAACAACTACATATTTGAATATGTAATACTTATATTTAAACAAAAAATAATTGTTATTAAAAAAATATATATAATTTAAGAAATAAATAGTAACACACTCTGTAACTTTTATCTTTTTACGTAAACTACCTAAAAGGAAAAAAAAAACCTTCCAAGCCAACAAACTGCTAGAAAATATAAACTATAACAAAGCACAATAATATAAAATAAAGTAACTATGCATAAATAATAACATCAAAACTCTCCCAGATGTCAGAAAATAAACCTAACTCCCTAAATCTCGCCAAACTTGCAACAAAATACCATATTTAATGAATATTATTTTTTTTCTGTTTCAACAGGAAATTCAGCATCTGCTTCACCTTATGGGCTCAAACCAAAAGCTGCAAAACTGTGCAAAGCATCTCAATAAAACATACAAGTAATTAAACAAATAACAAGTAACTACATTTTCTAACATATTAATGACAAATATGCAAGAGTTATATTATAATATATATTTATACTGTTAAACTATTTACAAAGACAATGACATAAGAGGCCAAATATATCACTTCACAGAAAGGAAAGCAATTATTGCATACATGGTGAACATCAAAACACCAATACCCCTTTCATATATGTTTTATTACTGAACAAACAAAGCAGCCTCTTCTATGAACTCCTAAATTACATAAAACCAAACAAATAACTTCTACCCCCAAAAAATAATCATAGACTTTGAACAAGCCATGATTCAAACAATTCTAAAAATATACCCCTACACAGCCATACAAGGCTGTCACTATCACTTTCAACAAAGTATATGGCGACATCTCCAAAAATCTACACAAAGGGCCAGATTCCAAGTTTGGCAGTCCGGGAACCACCATACCTGTGGTGACAGTCTGACCATCGCACCCTCGGCAGTCCAACTGCCGTTTTATGAGACATGCAGTTATATAGAGGAAACCCCACCGCAGTCCCGGTGACACCGCCAGCCAAATCCAACTCCGGCAGTAGCGGAATTGGCCAATGAACCTGTTGGAGGCTCGACCGCCAATAAAACCGCTGGCCCAATTACAAGTTGCTCTACAGCTGGCATGACCATGGCCACCCAACCACCACATCTGAGCTGGCTGAAAGGGAGGAATATAAGGGCGAATATAACCTCTACTCACCTCTACATGTCCAGTGCCGCCAAGGAGCCGATAGTGCACATCCTGCCACTACTGTACCTGCTTGATCATATATTAGAAAACCCACACCATCATTGAGGAAACCGGCGGTAAGTCCCACTACCTGTTTCTATACATTCCTCAGCAAAATGATGTTCACCATGGACCAGGCAAGGGTTTTGGGGTGGCTTAGTCAAACATATTTTCAGGAGCACTGTGTGGGATTATTTAAATGTATTACCCAAATATATGTGTATGATGTCATCCATCCCCTAATCACTGTTACAGCACATCCACATTAGACTCATAATCAGTGATAGTAATGTGTGCATTTACATTGTGTCACACAACAGCAACTCCTCATCAATATCACAAATATCAATCTACCTAACACCCTCACTTTGCACACATTCTAGGTCCTGTTGTGATATCAAATATACATCTGTATGGATGTGTCACTAAACTGAAACATACCTTCTCTGCTACAACTCAGTATTGGACTCTCACACATCACCCACATGAAAAGCAATGCAAGTAAATTGGATTACAAAGAAGCACTGTGAGAAGCATTCTAATGGCACAGTAGAATCACTCTTCAGAGTAGGTATGCCTCTATCATGGGGAACCCTGAAAGGCTGGAGCCATGGGGCACATAACATTTTGCATTTGCAAAGCTCAATGTGCACAGGACCAGTGAATTGAAGTATATCTGGCAAAACCAATAGCATAACTAAGTGCCATGCATGTGAAGGGGCTGGTTAACTGCAAGTCAGGAAAGCAAACACAGCACTAACAGCATTTCTCATACATCTAGATAAAGTAGGTGTAAGGTAGATACTGGAAAATGGACTCATTTCCAGACAAAACTCCACAAAGGTATGATCATTTAACAACCTCAATGTGTATATACACAAATATCTAACTTCACCACTTCAAACAAATATCCAAACTACATCATAGGGAGAAGTGCAACCTAAATTATGTAGACAGTGGCCAGGCCAAGCTGAAATACTTAACACATAACATGCCATTCAATACGATGTCTGCCCCATTTGCTATTTCATCCTACATAGATATCCATCCAACATTTCCCCTTGTCCTGTGTAACATTTGCACTTGGTCCAAGGTCACGTTATACTAACCACAAAAACTGTAGAAGCAATCAAGGATGAAAGAAACACAACTGTAGTCACACATCACTAACTATGCAACAACATAAAATCATTAGAAAAGAAATTGGAGGGCCAATGTATTCAAACCTATGACAAGGTTTAATGAACCTATTTTGCAAACCATATTTTCCAACTACGGCCAATGGGCATCATATAATAATGTGCCAAAGCACAATGCTGTGCCAACACACTTGCCCTTTCCGGCATTGCAAAGGAACATCCTCACAAAGGGGCATCGATTGTTCTTAGCAGGCACCTCCAACACTGTAATTGGGAGGGGAGTGACTGTGGTTTAGGGAGGGGTGGGTTTGGTTTTGGGATTTTTTTTCGTGTTTTGGGGGGTTCTGAGGTGGATTCAGTTGGGTCGGGATCCACTTTATCCAGGGTGGTGTCAGATATGGAAGGGTTGGGTTGTGCTTTGAGAGGTTTTTCTTTGTGATTTGGGTTTGGGGCTGGGATCACTGGGGTAGGGATGCACTTTCTCTGGGGTGGAGTGAGATGTGGGAGGGATGGGTTAGGCTTTGGGAGTTGTTTTTACTTTGGGAGGGGTAAGCTCGGGTGTCACAGTGCTAAGGGCAAGGGCAAACAACACATCTTCAAAGGGAAAATGGGTAGGATGTTCAGGATGGAGTTCAGGTTGGGAGGTAGAGGGAGTGGAAGTGTGAGCTGTGTCTGCTGTTTGAACTGTGTGTTGTGTGAGTGAATATGAGTGTTTGCATTTTCGACCTGTGTGTGCTATGGACATCCTGGGTGATGTGGAGGGTGTGGGTCTGTTGCCATGGTGCCTGAGGTATGGTTGTGGGTATGGAGGGGTCTGGGTCTGTTGCTGTTGCTGTGCTGTCAGAGGGTATGGTTGTGGGTGTGAAGGGTTCTGAATCTGTTGCTGTGGTGCCTGAGGGTATGGTTATGGTTGTGGAAGAGTCTGGCTCTGCTGCTGTGGTGCCTGGTGTATGGTTGTGGGTGTAGAGGTTTCTAGCTCTGTTGCTGTGGTGCCTGGAGGAATGGTTGTGGGCATGGAGGGGTCTGTGTATATTGTTGTGATACCTGGGGTTAAGGGTGGGCGCAGTGCTCCGCTCTGCCCGTGCGTAGTACTGCCCACTTTGCGCTTCGCAAAGTAGGCGTAGCAGGGGCAGACGACGCACACCCCATGGCGGAGCAAAGTTGCCCGCCACCCGCCTCCCTCCCGCCCTCATTTTACAATTACTTACGCCCGCGCATGCGCATTCGTGAGGAATAAGCTATCCAGTAAGCAGCAAGATGGAGCCCCGGGACGCGGCAGCTCAGGTAAGTAATTTTCTTTATGTATTGTTTATAAGAAATTGTAAAATGAGGGCGGGAGGGAGGCGGGTGGCACATAGTGGGGCTACGCAAAGTGTGCGGGTGGGCGTAGATTTGCCCCACTCCGTAATGCTTCATGTAGCCTCACTATGCCCACTACGCCCAGGGCTGCCTGGGGTGGGGGAAGTAACGGGAGTATGTGCCTGGTAAAGGCTTATATGCCTGTGTTTTTTGTGTGTTTTTTGTTTGTGTGTGGCGCTTAGGTCTGTTGAAGGTTGCACTTGCTTAGGTGTGTGTGTTCTTGGGGGAGGTTTGGGAATAGGGATTTTGGAAGGGGCATGAGTTGGGGTAGAAGAATGGTATGGGTAGAAGGCTGCTGTGGGGGAGGAGGCCAGAGCCTGAAAAGATCTCTGTAGGCCTGACATTGCAGTGTGAATGCCTTCCAGGTAGGCCACCATCTGTGTCAGCTGGTGACCTTGCCCCTGGTTGGCATTCAGGACTACAGTCTGACCCACAGAGATGGTCCTCAGGAGGTCAATAGCCTCCCCACTCAGGGCAGCAGGGACAACAGGGGCAGAGGCTGATGTGCCTGGAGCGAAGGCTAATGCTACCCACTTAGGGGAGTGGCGTTGGCCAACTTATTGGGGGACAACAGAGAGGGTGCTGATGGAACTGGGGGTGGCAGACAAGGATGATGGTGGGGGTCCGCATCACCACTCGGGAGTGTCCACCAGAGTATGAATCAGAAGATGACAAGCTTAAGCTGCAGTACTCTGTGGCACACTCCACACTCTCGTGGTCACTGTTTCCCTCCCTGTCTTACGTCTCACGTCTGGAACCACTGTGACCAGCTGTTGTCCCCTTCTTCTTCACTTGCCCTGGATATATCTGAAATGACATTTAACATGGGTTTATTGCACCCGTTTTTCCTCACCTGACCATCATAAATCATCAGAAAACATTCATACCAGCTTCATGGGTCATTATATAGGCTTCAAATCTAGCATAAATGCATGCATACATGCTACATAACCATAAAAGTGTTGTGTTCACTCATGTCATAACTCGAGACAAGGCCAAATGCATTGATGGAGTTGAATATACTCCATCCCTATGTCCACACTAGGATAGTTGATCCCTTTACATACTTTGGCACTTGTATTATACCATTGTAAAATGATGTATCCAAGTAGGATGGATGCAAATATGAGATTGGCACAATGCTTACACAAGGCCCAGAGTCCAACATATCTACATATCCCTCATAAAATATCATGATGTCATGAAGGTCAACTTGTACACCAATGTACCATCAATAAGTGTTGTGAAGACTTCATGTCACATGCACATGCTCATTGCTCACTGATGAGACTTTGGACTCCAACTTACATCATAAGGCCACCACCTGAAAAGTCTAATTAAAGCTGTACAGAAGTAGTTTACCTATGCATGACAGGTAGCATATACGTTGCCTGAAAACAAGATACTCAGAATTTACACAGCACACGTCTTCAGATAGCCATATGATAATCCCACATCTTGCTTTGTACAGGTGATAATGCCATTTATAGATTGTAAACCTACAAGCCAATGCACCTTTGAAGGTATTGAGTTTCCCTGAATACCAACGACCTGAAGATGTAGGATCACTAGAGTCCCAATGGGCTTGCACATCACAGCACTTTTTTGGATTATAAACTCAGATTGCCTTGTAAGGATTAGTGTAGACACTCATATATTATCTCTGAAGTTCTACATCTCATCCCTTTAACCCCTTCGCCGCGGCACGAATTCCGCCGCGGCGCTGGGGGGGTTTGGGGTCAGCGCGGCGCCGCCATGCTCATGACGGAACCACTCCGTCATGAGTCACGGGCGAGCTGTGCTCATGACGGAGTGGTTCCGCCACGACCCCACCCACTTGCATTGTTCGCCCGCACAGGCGGGGAATCAGTGCCGCGTGGGCGTAGCGGCCGCCAACGGCCGCAGCATGACGGAACCACTCCGTCATGAGCACACGGCGCCCGTGGCTCATGACGGAGTGGTTCCGTCATGAGCAGGGAAGGGGTTAAGCATGTCACCTGTCAGTGAATGAGTATTGTGAAACACTATTGCAGATGAGCCATCAACAGGCAAATGCACAGTGGGCAACATGTAGGCGCTAGATGGCACCAGTGATGTTTGCACACTCATTTCACAGTATTACCAGTTCTCACCATTGAGAACTGTTGTATAGTCACTGCATTTACTGTGTACTCCAGGTCATTTCACATGCAATAGTGCCACCATCACTAGGGGTGGGCAGTAAATTCTGCTCTGTCGATGGAGTATGTAAAGTTTTGCCAAGTTTGCGCTCTGCTTGGAACGCAGAGTTCGGAAAACTCCACAAACCGCAGGTAGAGTGGAGTTTACTAGCGCGCACAGCCGTAAATTTGCTAGATTACACAATCGTAGGAAACAACTGCACAAGAATAAATTGATTTTGTGAGTGTAAATTCAGCATTGGTGAATACCTGTCAATTACGTCCTTTGTACATATAATTTATGGTTACACACAGATGTTTTTGGAGAATCGGGCACACACATGGCCTAGAACTAAATAGGCAGACATAGGAAGACTACATTTCCCAGGCTGCTAGAGAAGGTGGTGTCCCTGACAACAGCAAGGCTGGCAATCTCAGAATCCCATGGCAAACAGGCGAGTTGCTCATCACGAAAGAGGCACCTGTGCACTCTGCTCTCCACATCTTCCATCCTTTGCCACCGCTGCCTCACAGGATAAATTTGCCAGTTGCCATGGGTATGCCTAGCTTGGGCACCGTGATGAGGTTGCCTCCAATGCTGTGAGGTCCACCTCAACTCCCACCGGAGTGCCACGAGTTCAGCCAGTGTTGCTTGTGAGTACTAAAGACTCAAGCATTCCTTATTTCTACAATACGCATGTAACTGTAAGATGCTTCTATTGCAATATTTTGTATTTAGTGTTAGACGCCGATGCACGCTCCTTGGAAGCCCGTCAGTGGCCGTCGTGCCACATTGTGCCGTGGGGGGTGGGCAATAGGTTCGATCTCAAATCACCCAGCCTCGCTCTTCCAGTTCACTTCTTCTGTGCAGGACAGTAGTGCAAGCGGAATACCGCTTAGTTTAATACAGCGCTAAACACTACTTACATTCCCATAAGATAAGATAATAGGCACAGCACAGGAGCAGGTACTTACTACCAGACCTACACATACAATGACTCATCTTGTGTGTGGTACATGGGCCACCACCAATCTTGGTTTGGAAATGGCTGCCTGTAACACACAAAGTGGGCAAAGTAACATGTATGACTCTGGCCAGGACTCACCACGTGTAGCTGCTGTTGGGCCCTCAACTGCCCATAAAGCTCTGGGTAGGCCATCACCGGTGTACAGGCCATTAGGGAGGTCATGCGCCCCTTCGATAGTGGTAGGACATTCCCAGCTGGAAATCCATGAGCTTCCGGGTCCAGCACCACAGGTCCTCCCACCTCTTCCTGCAGTGGGCGCTATGCCAGTTGAAGCCCCTCAGGGTCCGCACCTTCCAGGCGATGACTCTCCAAAGAACTTTCTTCTGATGGACATTGACCTGTATGAATGCAATAGATTGTAACTGGAAATGTGTGGATATCTGTATTGTTGACACACATTTCTTTTACACCTAGCAAAAACATTGATCGAGAGTCAACACAATACATGTGTAAATGTAACATGCTAAGCACTACTAATGCATGAATACACACTTTTGTGGTCATCCGCTGACTCACCTCAACCCTGGTCATGATCTACACTGACTGAGTCAGCCCACTAACATCATGTAGCCCAGGGCCATCCTATATTGAATGTGATGTGAGGTACCATGACACACAACACACCATTTTTACCTTCTGAAGGATGAACTACTTGTGCATGACTGTATGTACAAACACCTTTACTGCTAGGTTTGTGGACATTATGCATATGGTCCATAGAGCCCCGTACCATAGCATACATGACATCCTGACACTGAGGTCATATTTAAAGGGCTGGCATGTGTGTCCCTGGGACCTTCCTCTCTGGGAACATGTGGACTATTTATTGGGATACCTAACTACGTCACAATAAGTTTGTGTGGTATGGACTGCCATTAGAGGGCACACCTTTTGACATATGTGGACTGTAACAGGGATGAAATTCAACATACCATTGTATGTGTTGTGTGATTGGATGTAATCTGACTAAGCTGAGGAATGGCATTTCAAAATCTATTCAGAAGTTATCAACTAGCTACACTGTTCATGTGTCAGATGTGCAATAGGCCTGTACAGTGGAAGCATGACCTATGGAAAAGTCACTACAGACCTGTGTAAGAGGAGTAGCGTCAGTGAACCCCACACGATAATGTGGGTCAATGGTAAGAAGTATCAGGCCAGGGGGGTATATCTGTCACCATTCCACATAAGGTCCCTGTAACAGCTATCAGGGCTACTAGTGGTTAAGAAAACTTAATTTTGGGGACATCCATGGATCTGCAGGTCTACAGGGGCAATCTTCTGTGCATCAGTTGTCTTGCCACAGCGACTGCCCAAGACTGGCAAAAAAACAGAAAATAAACTTCTCCAATTTGACTTGATATAAGAACAGTACATTTACAATATAGAAATCATAAATCAGACCAATTCTTTTTATAATTTATTTTTCATCAGTAAAAAGATTTGTTTTTTTTACATTAGAGTATATTTGTTTTATATCACAAATATGTACATAGATTTTAGTGAGCTCCAAAAGGTTCAAAATATACATCAACAAGAACAGTACAAAAACTGAAAATACATGGTATATTTGAAAGAACAATCACTACCAATCATACTTTACATAGGGAGTGTCAAAACATTAAACACAAGTAAGACAATTTTATTATCACATTTATTTTTATGCCTTCATTTATAAAGCAGGAATTAGATTGGACAGTTATGCCGATACGAGTTTCAGTTGCTAAAGGCCGATGGAGGAAGTTGAGGTGATAGCAGCAGTGTCAGGAGGCAAGTGAGTATTTTTTCAAACCGCAGAGTACATGTACACCATATATCTGGTCATCAGCATTGGTGCACATGCCCATTGGACCACGACCGTCAATGTCACCAATGTTAGCCTATGGCTGTGTCTGCCGCAGTGGCAACTGCCCACCTTGCAGTCTACTTCCACCATCAGCGGTCCTCCCAAATGTCCGATATGCAAGGTGTGGCATCCGCCATTTTAGCGGTAGAAAAGACAGCAATTATGGCTGTTCAGTGCATCACCACCACTACAAATCAGGCCTAAGATGTTGAAATTTGGAATCCTCCCTTCACATGTCTTGTCTAGCACATAACATCATCTGTGTAGTGCATTACTGTGTGTATTGCAAATGTGCGCGGTGCATTGTACACCGTGGTTGGTCGTTTTCCACATGAAATCTCATGAAAACCTTGATATTGTGCAAATTTATCCTGTCTGAATTGATGATTTGCACAGTTCTGTTACAGACTTGTGAAGGCCACATTGGCGATTATTGATGGATGTTTAAGAGTAGATAATGATGAGGTGAAATGTGTAATGCTTCCTGAAGCTGTTAGGTTTTGTCAGATGACTTTAGGCTTAATCTCCATATATGTTACTCTGGACACTGTGATCAATGTACAAATTTATTATTACTACTTTCATAGGTACCCTGGGAGAGGGAGGAGACACCAGCCTATAGTGTGCTGCCAATTTCCAGGCCTTTAGGCCATGGAAGAAAGACATGTCATCCAGAAATTTTGTTTAAATCGTCAAACATTCCTGGATTTATGTCATCAGTTGGAGCCTGGCCTCCTACCTCACGTCACTTATACTACATCTATCACACCAATTGTGAAACTCATGTCAGTATTGTATTTTCTGACCTCAGTTTCCTTTCAATACTCTGTTGCTATTTCAGTTGGAATGTCACAACCAGTGTTTAGTCGTGTACTCAAAGAGGTGCCTACAACAATTATGAGACATGTGAACAGTTACATTCAGCTCCCCAGACGTGAAGATTTAGCCACTGTGAAGGCTGTTTCTATAGATTTGGTCACATCCCACATGTTATTGGATCCATTGGTAACCTCCATATTGCCTTAGTGTCACCACAAGCCAGGGAACAAGTGTAACACAACAGGAAGCACTTCAATTCTATCAAGGTACATATTGTCTGCTTACTGGTTTTGTACATCTTAAACATCTGTGCCCAGTTCCCAGGATCTGCACATGATTCCTTCACACTGCAGAACAGCACCATACCCAAGATGATGTCACAACTACTACCGGAGATGTCCTGGTTTGTAGGTCAGTGTGATCTAACCTAACTTTGTGTGGGTAATGTCAGGTAGTATAATCTGAAAGTGTGTAACTCATTGTTGTCATTCTTTCTGTCTCCCATCTAGGAGACTCAGCGTATCCCAAAGGCCATGGTTGTTGGCACTGCTGAGGAATCCTACTACTCCAGGGGAAGTCCGCTTCAATGAGGCCCATGGAAGGTCATGTCGACCAGTGGAGAGGGCTTTTTGGATCCTCAAAGCCAGATTCAGATGTCAGGGCGAGACTGTGAGAGCCCTTCTCCACTCACTCGGGGAGCTCTGTAAGATCACCGTGATCAGCTGCACGCTCAACAACATCGCCCTGCGATTGACCATCCCTTACATCGAGCCACCAGGTGAGGAACCTGAAATGCCAAATGATGATAATGATAGTGGCGAAGAAGGAATGGACTTACATCAAGATGTCATTTGAAACATCTCCTGAGCACAAGTATGGTGTAAGATGTGATGACTTTGACTATTAGTGGAACTATTGTTTTGATGTTGTGAGGAGGCCAATAATGCTAAACACTTGGGGGCAGATTTACAAGGAACTGACGCATCGGCATAGATGCGTCAGTTTCCTTGCACCAGTGCCAAATGTCCTTGTGCCACCATGGATGCGCTGTATTTCCAATACAGTGCACCATGGAGCAAGGATTAACAGATGCATCAGAAATACTGACGTATCTGTTGGCACAAAAGTGATGTATTGCTGGAGTTGCTCATGAAAGTGACGCAACTCTAGCAATGTGCCACAACACATAGGTGAGTCCCATACAAAAAGCCATGCGCCATTCCTTAAGCCTGTTCTGAGCAGGCGTAGGGATTTTGACAAAGTGAAGGCATAGAGTGACGCAGTGAAATGTTGTAAATTTCACTGCGTCAGTTCTACATGGCTTTTTGTGTGGGAACTCCTAGCCTGTATACATTATACTGGTGCAGGTATAATGTGAATCAGGGCTTTACAACGTTACGCATCTCCCTAGATGTGTCACATTGTAAATTTGCTGCATTCTTTGCACCGCCGCTGCATCAAAATACGTGGCGCAATGGTGGCACAAGGAGGAACAAGGGACTTGTAAATTTGCCCCTAGGAAGATATGGCTCCGGCAATATCAGGGGAAATGTGTTTGTTTTGTAAGTGATTCAACCCAGGTCTGTGACTGGGGGTGGGTGTCTGAAAAGTTTCAGCGCTCCGTCCATCATCTCCTTGTGTTTGCTTTGTTCGCCCTAGGTTGGCAGGGTATGCCCAGACGTGGGTTCCTTGCTCACTTTGCCACTGGATTCAAGCTAGCCTGGTGGATGAGGTGTGTTACCCTGAAACCAGTCCAAGGATGCTTATTTCCTGTCCAGGGAAGACATGGCTAGGCAGTTCGGGCTGGACTGTTCCCATGAGGCACAGGGTCAGACTGATTTGCATATGGCCATGTCTGAACTGGGGTGGCGAAGTGAGCTAAAGAATGATGACGGATTAAACCCAGATCAGTTGACTGGGGGTGAGTGCTTGCAATGTTCAACACTCCATCCATCATCCCCTATGGTTTTGCTTTGTTGGCCCTAAGTTGGCGGGGTATGCCCAGACGTGGGTCCCTTGCTCACTTTGCCACTGGATTCAAGCTAGCCTGGCTGATGACGGCTGATTAGCCAGAAACCAGTCCCAGGATGCATGTTTCCGGTCCAGGGAAGACATGGCTTGGCAGTTAGGGCTGGACTGTTCCCGTGAGGCACAGGGTCAGACTGATTTGCATATGGCCATGTCTGAACTGGGGTGGCGGAGTGAGCTAAAGAATGATGAAGGATTAAACCCAGATCAGTTGACTGGGGGTGAATGCTTGAAATGTTCAACACTTCGTCCATCATCCCCTTTGGTTTTGCTTTGTTCGCCCTAAGTTGGCAGGGTATACCCAGACATGCGTCCCTTGCTCACTTTGCCACTGGATTCAAGCTAGCCTGGCTGATGACGGCTGATTAGCCAGAAACCGGTCCAAGGATGCTTGTTTCCGGTCCAGGGAAGACATGGCTCGGCAGTTCGGGCTGGACTGTTCCCATGAGGCACAGGGTCAGACTGATTTGCATATGGCCATGTCTGAACTGGGGTGGCGGAGTGAGCTAAAGAATGATGAAGGATTAAACCCAGATCAGTTGACTGGGGGTGAATGCTTGAAATGTTCAACACTCCGTCCATCATCCCCTTTGGTTTTGCTTTGTTCGCCCTAAGTTGGAAGGGTATGCCCCGACGTGGGTCCCTTGCTCACTTTGCCACTGGATTCAAGCTAGCCTGACTGATGACAGCTGATTAGCCAGAAACTGGTCCCAGGATGCTTGTTTCCGGTCCAGGGAAGACAGGGCTTGGCAGTTCGGGTTGGACTGTTCCCATGAGCCACAGGGTCAAGACTGATTGCATATAGATGGGTCTGAACTGAGGTGGCAAAGTTAGCTAAAGAACAATGATGGATTCAACCCAGATCTGTGACTAGAAGTGTGTGTTTGAAAAGTTTTAGCACTCCGTCCATCGTCTCCTTGTGTTTTCTTTGTTTTGTAAGTGCAACTTTGTTTAGAGTAAATGTTGGCTGTGACTATGTTCTCTAGGAGCTGGCAATGCAATGTGTGCCATGTGTATGGCTTCTTAGCTAATCCCTCTCCTTGTTTGTCTGTTTTAGATTCCTTCACCATGGAATTGTCACTTGGACATTTCAGAGTTGTGACATTAGCAGATATATGATGCTGTTCAGACATACAAAGTGGACATAGATTGGTCCTGGGAATGTCTGTCACAGTGTTTTTGTTGTACAAAACCGGTACCAAGACAGCTTCCACAGTGATAGGATGGAAGTTACGTGGCTTCCATTTGACTTGTTTCTTGTGGTGCGTTAGTTCTAATACAATGTGTGTGCCATCATGTGATGCAACACAATGTTGTGTTGGAACCAATTCATGATATTCTCCCTTCACATTGGATAAATCTTCATTGTGTATGAACTGTTTGCAGCTGTTGATGTGTCTTCTCGTTGTAGGCCAAAGTGCTTGTGGCACATCACTGACACTCCATCAAATGCATGCAACACTGGATTGGAATGACCCAATGGTCAGAAACTGTTGCACTGGCATGGAGCAGTTTATTTGATGTGGGATTCCTTTTGTGAGGTAGGCAATATGGCTCCAGCTCATGATGTAGACCTAATTTAACGTTGCCTATTGTAGAGGATATTGTCAGATGTATCCCGCTCCTTCAATGTTGTGAAAGTCTGCAACTGATATGTGATCACTGATGCAGAGGAATTGAGTCATGTCTTATTTGCTATGTTTCTGACATCATGTCAGCCTATGATTTGAACAATGGAATACAAATGTAATCAGACCAGACACTTGTATGTATGTGTTGTTGTGGCATGGTAGTGATCCTGGGTTGAACATTGTTTACATACAACATACAGCTGAAACCGCTGAAAGCTTTTCTCTTCTAACAAAGAGACCCACATTATACCAGCCTATTTCAATCTCTCGGGACAATCCCCTAGCTAGCGCCGAGATGCCCCAGGGTGATTTGAGTGCTTTACAAATAATTACCATAACATACCCATGCTTCCAGAAGTACTTAGTTTTGAGACTGCAAAGTTCACATAGTGGTACATTTACATCATGCTATGTGAGAATTACAACAGGAGACAATGATTTGGTGACTTGTGTATTTATTGAAGTGAACAAGGATAAGATCAAAAAGTGTACTATAAATTACACAATGAAGTAGTCAGTCATGGTGGATGTAACGATCTAGAGTCCCAAATTGTCTGGAGTCCAAAGTCCAACATACTACTACCATCAGATATGGAAAAGTGGGCAGGATTAGTTCACAAAGTGAATGTGTTGCACACACAAGGAAATTAAGGTTGAGGTATTTTACTGGTGGTGGTGGTTGATTGACATCCCACTTCCTGGATTTTTCCATGGACATCTCTTCTTTTTGCTGGAGGGGTATCCGCAGCTGCTGTAACAGGGGTGCATGCAGCCGTGTCTTCCTCTGACAGGGTCTCCCGTCCTGTGGCTGAGGCAGATGTTAATGGACTGGATTGACTTTGACCACAGAAAGAGGTAGATGCATGAGGAGAAGCCCAGCAGAGGGCAGTGTTGATGTCCCGCAGCACCCCAAACAGGGATGTCATGTTGGCGTTGATGTCGGCAACCTCGGTGTGGATGCGAGCAACCTCCTGGTATGTGTCCCTCTGCAACTGCTTTATTTCCCAGATGTCGGTAAGTAGTGTATCTGGCCCATCACAACTTGGGAGTTCTGATAGACTTCAGTACTTGGGTGAAGATAGCTTAGGTGTTCGTGTCCACTGTGGGCTCACTCTGTGAGCCCACAGTTACCCTCTCACGACCCCTAGCCCCACGGGCCTGTGCTCATCCTCCCACTGGGACCTGGTTCCTCAGTGACTGGGATGGTGATAGCCACCACAGAATCCAAGACTGGGGGGGGCACAGGGTACGACTGACTGTGCTAGGTACAAAGGTTGGGGTGCAGGGGTTGACTGTGTTGTTGATGCTGGGTTGGGAGGTGTTGTTGTGGGCACAGTGAGCCCACTCCTGCTGTCTGCCCAGGCTGACCAGATGGGCCAGGACCATCATCCACGGCCACATCTCCAGGAGTCCACACAACACTGTTGCGCGGTCTCAGGACCGACCAACCTCCGGTGCGGTTGCATACTCTCATTTCTCTATGGGAGCTTGTGTCATGGCCGTAAACCATCCATAACACAAGCTCCCATAGAGAAATAAGGGATTGTGTTAATTCCTGGACCCCGTGGCAGGCACCACCTCAAGGCGCCTGCCACAAGGGGCAGGGATCAACAAGGGGGCACGTATGGTGCCCTCTCAACCCCCAACCGGAGGCCACAAACAGAAGGGGGACCTGCTAGGGGCCCCCAAACATGATTTCTGACAAGCTTTTCATATCAGAAAGCCCAGCATGGAAAGCCTGTCAGAAACCGAATATCTTTATCCAGACAGCATAAAACGTCGTCCATATGGATTACAGGCTGGCTTCCGACTCATCAGAATACAGACGGAATGGCCAGCCGGTTTCAATTCCGACCGGCTGTATTGTGATCAGCCGGTCGTAATTGAAACTGACGATCTCGGTTGCGAAGCCTCCAACCTAAGGTCGGAGGCTTTTGCACCGAGATCGTTAATAGGCCCCAAAGAATTAAACAAAATAGATAAATATTAGTTTTGTCATCTATTTGTGTTGAGTGAAAGTTGGTTTCTAGACATTTGAAGACATTCAATATATGTAGTAGATTTCATCAGCTTAGAAGATGTGCTGATATGTAGCATTTTGGCTTTAGGGATAGACATGGCATCTCCAAAACATTGCAAACAAAACAGTGTTGTCATAACATATGTATTGGAACATTCCAAGGCTTAGTTGTGTATAACACAGGCAAACACACACCATGGTTGAATATTTAGCATTGGTCGTTATGTGAGGAGTACAGAGTAAATGGCTCACCTTGCACTGCTAACCAGCGAGTTTCTTTCATGGCTTACACATATGAGGGATAAACAGTTGTAATGATGTCACTCATGCCAACAATACTTTCAGTTGATGAGACCAGGACAATGTAAAGCAGAGTATTTAGACATATATCTGAGTGGAGCATTGTTTGCACATTGCATGGTCCATGATAACTGAACATCAGTTGTGACATGGCAGACAAGTGAGAAGTGGCAAAAGGAGTGTAAAATGTTGGTTAGAGTTCCAGTCACAGGGCCTCATGATGGTAGTGGTAGTGTAATCTATCTCAACTTACGAACACTTGGCCAATGGTAACCTGCATGATGAGTGAACAACAGTTGAAACATGGCAGACACATGAGAGTGGGCAAAAGGAGTATAGCATCTAGGTTAGAGTTCCAGTCACAGTGCCTCATTGTGGTAGTACAATATATCTCAACTTACCAACACTTGACAAATGGCGACCTGCATGATGAGTGACCATCAGTTGTAACATGTCAGGCAAGTGAGAAGGGACAAAAGGAGTATAACATCTAGATTGTAGTTTCAGTCACATTGCCTCATGGTAGTAGTGGTATTGCAATTTATCTCAATATACAAACAGTTGGTAACCTGCATGATGAGTGAACAACAGTTGCAACATGGCAAACAAGTGAGAAGGGGTAAAAGGAGTAAAGCATCTAGGTTAGAGTTTCAGTTACAGGGCATCATTGTATTAGTGGTAGTGCAATCTATCTCAATTTACCAACACTTGACAAATGGTAATCTGCATACTGAGTGAACAACAGTTGCAACAGGGCAGACAAGAGAGACAGGGCAAAATGAGTATAGCATCTAGGTTAGAGTTCCAGTCAAGGGTCCTCATGGTGGTAGTACAATCTATGTGAGCTTACCAACACTTGACAAATGGTAACCTGCATAATGAACGAACATCAGTTGTAACATAGCAGACAATTGAGGAGGGGCAACAGTAGTTTAGCATCTAGGTTAGAGTTCCAGTCACAATGGCCTTGTGTTAGTTGTAGTCACCTCAATCTCACATTACACACACTTAAAAAACGGTTAGTGTAACATACCTATTGGCAACATGCATTTGGAATGGACCATAAATGCACATATTAACACATATCATGGGTCCTGGGATGATATTTGTATGGTATGTAATCCACTTACATTCACCATTCCAACAAGTGGCATGTCATGGAGTTTAATATATGTGCTCTTATAAGTAACAATACACAGTAAAACCGGCAAACCAACATCTCTGATAATTTGAGTATTGCATTTTAGGAAAGTAGATAGACAACACAATATCAAAGGAAGTGTTGCGAGCAAACAGGACATTGTAGTATTGTCATAATTATTGAAGTGTAACTTATCAGAGTCCATTCCCTCATCTTTTCCTGTCAAGCCTTCAGAATGCAGGCTGGCCAAGACCTTCTCCTCCCTGGGAAAGAATTGCAATGGGGTGCTGGGAGGGCCATGGCCATTCCTCCGGGCCTCCATGTGGTGGTTGTTGTACAGGGTATGCACCATCAACGTGAGGTCGGTCCACCTCCTCCTAATTTCCAGCTGTGTGCGCAAGATGGTAGAGACAGCATTTACTCTGTTGACTATCCTGCCCCACAATTCAGTTTTACAATTGAGAGCAGTATGATGGACTTGGAAATCAGGTATGTGGGGCTCTACTACAATGATTTTATCCACCATGACTGTCAAATCAGCTTCAGTGCACCATGGATTTTTGGGGCCAGGCGTGATAAAAAAAAAAATCTGAATGACTATATGAAAGGAAAAAACAAACAAGTGATATTGGTGAAAAAGTGCAACATTTAAATTAAGGTAGGTAGAGAGTGCTAAATGGTAAGATGAGAGGAAAAAGGGGGCTGCCTTGGGTCACAACAGTGTCTCCTATCTTCTGTGCTGTAGATGAGAAGCAAAAGTTACTGGTCATGTATGGGGTGTGTTATATCCTGTGATTTGCAGACATGTCCACTTGGTAAAAGCACTTCAGCTGCGTAGTCTTTTAATCTATCAAATGGTCATTGTTGTGGTGATTTGTTGCAAGCATACTGCGGTGGTCTACCGCCATTGGGTATCCGCTGCTGAGAGACCACCAGTACAGTGTAGCCGTAATAGTCTCGGCGGGTACACCATTGCTCTGATGGCACTGGAGGACAGATAACCAACATTGCAGCCCGCCGCACTCCCGGCGGTAACAGTGCCATCACCGCAGCTGGCATTTCAGACAGCACAACTCATAGTACTGCGGACGTATAGACCACCAACACTCGGGTGTCCTGGAAGCCGCAGATGTGGAGGTCAGATCAGCAAACTCATTATCGGAGCCGAAGTGTAAAATACTCCACTAACAGTTAATTCACTTTCGAAATCAAAAATATTATAACACTTGCTTACATCCCTGTGACAGAGGTAGTCAACTACTATAAAATACTAATAGAAAGCCCTTTCAACCAACAAAATAAAGACAAACTTAGTCCCCTCAAGGACTATTTTGAAGATACTTGGGTTGGCAGACTGCATCGGTCAGGATACAGACACCAAGCCAAGTACTAGATACCATGATGGAATGTCCATGACAGCACCTTGGCACAGGAAGCCAAAGCAAACAACACCCTGGAAGGATGACACAATGTTTTCCAATCCCACTAGGCAGAACTCAACCTACATTATATAAATGTATTGAAGCATTACAAAAACATCAACGCTACCAAGAACTAAGAATGGAGCAATTTGTTAGCTAAATTAGCTTTAAACTTAGCAAACAAAGTAAAAGACTGTACTACATGCCACAATTTGAAGTGAAACTCTTCTTAGATAACTAAGGACTATATTACTTAGAAATGATAGCCAAAAGCATATTATAAATTAAAAAGTAACCTACCAGAAACCTCGAAAACTAGAACAAACTCTAAACCAACGAACCAAATCATTTTTCTTTTCTTAAATAATAATATAAATATTTGATTATATCAGTGAAACAATTATATAAAATCAGAAAGTTCATAAACACTGATATAATAAAATATGTATATAATAAAAAAATATATTTTAAAATGTAACTATGATCAACCCACCAGCTGAGAAGAAATTCAAGTCACAACATCAAATAAATACAACATATAATCCAAACAATACCACAAAATACTAACATACACATAGCATAAACTATATAATATCACATTATAGACCCACAAAAAAGTGAGAAATAAAACGTACTGTTTTGTAGCTGCAGCTCTTTTTCCATCTCCACATAGCAAAAAATAGTAATCCACAAAAAAGGCAAGAATCTGAATTCAAAAATCTCTCCCAAAAAAAACAGACATATAAACAATCCAATCGAAATCCCTCAAAGCAATCCAAAGTCTGTAGGAACCATAAAAAAACGTTTTAAAAAAATGAAGAGCTCCAGGAATCCCCAAATAAAGATGAAATCTAGGTAAAGCCATTGGTTTATAATAAACCAAAACAGATTTCCTCAAAATAAAATATAGACTTGAAACTCCCATTTAAATTGTTTGGAAACAAAAACCTGTAAACAAAAAACATTAAAAACCCACCCGCATAATTGATTACAGTACTAAATATAAAAACACATAACACCTATCATCAAAATATAAATAACATCAAACAATTTAACATAAAACATTCATGCATTGATATCACATTTTTTTAAAGTGTAAAATTGCAAAACAGTGCAAAACCTTATCAAAAATACATCTAAATACATCTAAATATACCAAAAACACTTTACCCAACTTTTAAACACGTGTGCTAAATCCCCCCTACCCTCAAAACACTTAACAAATCCTTAAAAAAAGAGTTACCTGTTGCGACAAAATGCAGCGACTAACTGCGTCATGGTTCTGGAAAAATGACCCAAAATAATACCAATAGGCTACGAATTAGAAGGGAACAGTAAATAAAAATAGCCACCAAATGAAACTAAAAAAAAACATAGAAATTAATGGGAACTATGTGAAAAGATTTTAATAAATGTGAAAAAAATACAATCAATTTAAAAAATATTAAACATGTCAAAGAATGTTGTACAAAATGTTAAAGAAATTGTAAAGTATAAGTGAAATATTAGTAGAAAATCTATACTATTATTTAATACAAACTAATGAATCATGTCAGCATAATGTTACAAATGTATTCAAAAAGGTCATAAATGTATAAAAATTGTAATCAATGAAAAATAACAATTGAAAATGTACATTAAACAAATATATTAAATGTGATGTACTTAGATTATTACATTAAAAAAGTATCCACAAATATTTTATTTACTTCACTTTGCAATTGCTTTTATTTTTACTTAAAAATATATAATTATTAAAATGGAAAACTGTACAATACATTTAAAATTGTAAGATAATAAAAAAGGAAAAACATGTGACATCTTTTTATTATACTAAATTTAACAAAAATCTTATACACTAAAGGGGTGACCCTTACTATTCCCACTCTAAACCTAAACAAACTTGGAAAGTTGTTGGACACTAAAGGGGTAATATTTACTATTCCCAATCCAATCCAAAGCAACTTGGGAAATGTGCTGGACACTAAAGGGATGATACTTACAGTTCCCGCACCAACAACAAACAACTTGAGAAAAGTGTTGGCTACAAAACCGGTGACATTTACTACTCTCACTCAAACCTAAAGCATCTTAAGAAAGTTGTTGGACACTAAAGGGGTAACCATTACTATCCCTACTCCAGCATAAATCAACTTGAGGAAGTTCTTTGAAACTCCAGGGGTGAAATTTACAATAACCTTTCCATTCGAAACCAACTTGGGGAAAGTGTTGGATACTAAAGGGGTGATATTTACTATTCCCATTCCAATCGAAACCAACCAGAGGAAGGTGTTGGACACTAAAGAGGTGACATTTACTATTCCCACTCCAACCTACACCAAGTTGTGCAAGGCGTTGGACACTAAAGGGCTAATATTTACTATTCCCACTCCAATCTATACTAATGCGAGAAAAGGCGTTGGATGCTAAAAACTTTAAATATTATTAATCCAGTTCAAATAAACCTTTTTACCTAAAATATTATAAAATAAAATGATAAAATACTAAATTAATACTACACATTCTAACATTTCATTAAATTACAAAATTACCACAACTATTATATTATAACACACTAATTTAAACTACAAACTTTTATAAAAAATGTGAACTTAAAAATGCAATATTTACATTATAAATTTTAATAAAAATCTCAATATTTTTTATAAATATTTCCTATCTATACAACTAAAAAATGCAATTATATAGATTTCAAATGACAAAATTATGAATAAAAGCTAATATGAAAATTCAAATTTTAGAAATTTTAGACTATATAAATATGATTTTTTTACACTTTCTAAATATTTTTAAATGCTTATTTGTTTTACAATCCTGACAATTTCATATTAATAATGTAACTTTTTAAATTTAATCATCCAAACAAAACCAAATATACTAATTATACACATTTTTAAAAATAAATGTATATTTTCAAAACATTGTATTTTTAGGTTTAAATCTTTTTATTATTAATTCAGCTGCTAGCACCGCTATGCGCATTGCAAAAGAGACTCAAAATGTGGGTTACGCAAAACCCAAAGCAAAACATTCAGTGCCAGCAATAACAAGAAAAGAGAACAAAAGATTAACCAGAACACTGGTCCGAAAGCAATTTCTTGTTAGAGAACCGTGTGACCAGCCACTGCCCATGACGAGTGAGATGTCTGTGTACCTGCGGCCTGATGCCCAGTGTCTTATCTGCAAGTAGCGCAGCTGTTCGGATTTGGGGAGGCCATAATCGGATCGAAGCTGGGTGAAGGATATGAAGCCATCAACGTTGAATAAATGGCCCAGCGCATGGCACTCAGTGGCTCTCAATAGTTGAAAGGATTTCTCACCTACACCTGGGCTTCAGTCTGGGTTGTCAAAGAGTGGTGTAAGGGGGAGGGGAAGGTGGTCAGTCCATATCTTCTACTGTTCTGGCCCCATGTGGTTAAAGTGGTGTGGGTGATGTGCGAGGTGTAAAGACTAGGTGGTCTCTGCGATTTCCTAGGGAAAGGGACCTTCATATGGGGAAGTGCCCACCACTGCTCGGTCCTGGAATAGCCAGTGCTTCTCTGATTCAGTGCGGCTCCATTTGACCAGATACCTCAATTGCGTGACTATGAAGTAGAGTGTGAGGTCTGGGATCCCCAGTCCCCCCTCGTTAGGTGGCAGAGAGCTGAGAGTCCTCTTCATTCTTGGTTTGCGGCCCTGCCAGATAAAGAGGGAGAGTTCCGACTGCACCCGTCGTAGCCAGCCGGTAGGTGGCTGCAGGGGGAGAGTCTGAAAGATGCAGAGAATTTTGGGTAAGACAGTCATTTTGATAGCTGCGATGCACCCTAGCCAGGAAATAGGGTAATGCTTACAGCGCTGCAAATCTGAGCGGATTTGTGTGTGTAATTTGGCATAGTCGTCTGCATATAGGCTTATAGTGTGGGTGTCACCCCCAAAACGGATACCTATATTTTGTGGGTGTTCTCTGACTCGCTGAGCCATCGGCTCCATGTACAGGGCGAAGAGCAGGGGTGATAATGGGCACCCCGTCACGCGCACCTACTGATGGGTAACGGGGCAGAGGTACGTCTGTTAACTCTCACCGAAGCGATGGGGGAATGGTAGCAATTTAGAATGAGTGTCCTCATTCTTTCTCCCAGGCCTATGTGTGTCATGACCCGCTCTAGATAGGGCCAGTGAAACCGTTCGAAGGCCTTCTCAGCGTCGATGGTGAGCAACATGTAGTCCCCTGGGATACGCGACAACTTCTCTATGAGATGTAGGACCCTCTTGGTGTTGACACTGGTCTGTCGCTGGGCAATAAACCCGACATGGTCGGGATCTTTGAGCCCAGGCATATAGGGATCTAGCTGAGCCGCGAGGATCCTGGTGTAGAGTTTGAGATCGATATTCAATAGAGATATCGGCCTGTAGGCCCCGCATGTTGTCTTATCCTTCCCTGGCTTAGGGATGACCACAATAGCGGCCTCCAGCATAGATGGGGGAATTGCCCCTGGGGACAGAAAGGAATTAAAAAGCCTGGTCAGTAAAGGGGCAAGTGTAGGGCGGAAGTGTTTATAAAAGGCTGCGGTGTAGTCGTCTGGGCTGGGTGATTTAGCTGGATGAAGTCTTGAAATGGCCGCTATGACCTCTTCAATTCTAATCTCCCATTCTATGTGCTCCGCCTGTCCCGGAGTTAGTGTAGGAAGGGTGGCCTACATCAGGTAGACGTCTATATCCTCCACTGCCAGCGACTGCCCACTATATAAATGTGCGTAAAAATCTCTGAAGGTCCCAGCAATAGCAGCATCGCCTGAAATCACTGCTCCCCTTGGTTCCTAATCTCTTGAACTCCTTGAAGCTGACAAGCCTCTCGTAATTTATGCGCTAGGAGCTGCCCGCACCTGTCTCCCCGACATAGAAAAAGTGGCACAAGCGTAGTGCAGCGTACTCTGCCCTGTCCCGATCAATAGCTGCCAGTTGTGCCTGGACCGCCGTCAGTTGGTGCCAGATGCGAGGGGCCCCCGTGGGTTGATGAATTATTTCCAATACCCTCACTTGCTGTGTGATATCCTCTCTCTCACGCTTACGTTCTGCATTATCTGTGGACGATATGGCAATTAGTTTGCCCATGATTACCGCCTTCAGGGCCTCCTACCTGGTGGACATAAGCGTGTCAGGGTTGTCGCTATGTCGTAAATACTCGTCAAGTGCTTTTTGTATCTGGGCAACCACGTCTGCACTTTGCAAGAGGGTGTCCCTTAGACTCCACCGTCGCGTTGGCCGTGTTATGGGTGGGAGAGTCAGTGTGGGTACCACCAGCACGTGGTCGGACAATGCTGCAACCAGATTGTCCACACTCTTTGTAATGTTGCGCAGAGCTGTGGAGCCTATGAGATAGTCAAGTCACTCGTACCGGTATATAAACAGTCTACCCTTAAGTTTTGCCACCTTGTGTGTTACCTTCCCTTTGAATGTCCGGGAGACTAAGATCGCTACCCCTCTTGTCTTGGATGGCAGCGACGAGGAGAATTGTGTGGGAAACGCGAGGGACCGGAGTCAGTGGCAATCTTTCAGGAGGAGGTGCGTCTCCTGCAAGAGGAAAATATCAGTGCCGGTACTCTCCAGAGGAGAGGATTGCCCGGCATTTGATGAGGTTATTGAGCCCTCTCACATTGAGCTTGAGGATTCTGAGTTTGTTAAACGGCATCTAGGGCGTTGGGACCACCATGCTGTGGAGAATCCTGGAATAGGGTCCACGCATGCAGGCCACTGTGTAGCTAAGGGGGACGAAACATTATATTTTTTTAAAGAAAATGAATTCATTTAAAATATATATTTAATTAAAAAAATCAAAATATGAAAAATAATATAATAAAATACATTTTAAAATTCCAAATAACTAATTTACACAACTTTGAATAATTAACTTAAAATTTTAATTTAAATACATCATTTTTTTAAAGAACTCCCCACCCTTACCCCCTAACAACTCAACATCCTGCTGCTAAGTATTAATTCACTAAGTATTTTGAAACATTAATACAATTTAAAATACCATTTTTTTTATGTAATCATTTTTTTTAACTATCAAAACATTTTAAAAAATTAAGTTATAAACAAATGGTGGCATATTTATGAACGTTGGCGCTAGGCAGCCCAAATGGTTCCAGCACAGGGGAAAAGCTAGTAATATGCCTTATTGACTTAAATACGGCACATTCCTGCCCCTTCCCTGTCATCCAGTGCAGTGCAGCAAGGTGACTTGCTGCGCTGCACTGCGTGTCTTGACCACAAATATAGCCCATAGAATAAAAAATACACTACATACTAATTAACACTAAACAGTTATATTATAAACAAAGATATTTACTACATCGATATATTAAACAGCAATATTAAAAACAACACTAAAAACAATAGTTTTACCTTTGACATTCCTGTCCCCGATATATTTGAAGTCCCGATATTCTTGACATGATATTTCTGTACCATGAACTTTTTCATCCGATCTTTTGTTCAAACTCCACGGCTGTCATTGGCAGTAGCAAAGTTTAAAATGTAGGTAACCCAAAGGGAAACACTTTCGAGTGCAAGGCATGGCATTGTTAAATTATTGTATTTGTTTATAGTATCATGATTTAAATTATCCCACATAATATAGATTCAGTTCCAACCTGTCATATGTAGGTTGTTGTAAGCGATATGTTCTAGGGTTATGAATGTTGTTGTGCCAGAAAATTAAAAGAAGCCTCTCATTTGCCCTTTGGAACAAGGGCTGTAGCCAATCAGATTCCAAGCCATTACAGGATATAGTTTAAATATTGTATTAGTAAAGCAGACTGGTTGGCTGTCTGTATTGCTTTTAGACAGGGTATTAGGCCAATATAGGGTTAGGCTGAGTGCATCCCTCAGCCGTGGTTGAGAAGGTTGTACATCCAAGCAACATTTCCTTCAGAAGTACCTCTTACTAAATTATTTTTGCCCTAAGGATATGCTGTCCAGTGGGAGGGTTCTGGCTGTTTCCTAAACTAAGAAAGTTCTCTTCAGATTACCACTAATGGATGTGGATACAGAGGCAGACACAAACAGATGTGTATGATAAATCCATACATAAATTAATGTTGTTCTGGAACAGGGGGTACATGCACACAGGGGGTCACACCATGTGCTCCCCTGCATGCATCCCCAGGCATTGAGGCAACAGGGGGCTCCAAAGGGCCTCCTTTGTTTCCTCACTGCCACACTTTTCATGGTGGGCTCATTACCATGAAACATGTTGTGGTGAAGAAACTTGTAATATGCTTGGCTGTGCGACATACCTGATTTTCACGTCGGACACGCCGTGAGGGGAACGGCCGGCGATCTTAGCTCCTGCTGTGGGCATCTCAAACCCTGTGACCATTTGCCAGTGCCAGCGCCGTGAGGGGAACGGCTTCCCTAACGCCTACACTACCCAGAGGGCATCATGTGGCGCACGGAGAGCGTCATTAGAGCGCGCCAAGGCCCATAAACTCGAAGAGCGCCTCCCGCAGCGCGGGATGCGAAATACCTGATTTTCACGTCGGACACGCCGTGAGGGGAACGGCCGGCGATCTTAGCTCCTGCTGTGGGCATCTCAAACCCTGTGACCATTTGCCAGCGCCGTGAGGGAAACGGCTTCCCTAACGCCTACACTACCCAGAGGGCACCGCGTGGCGCACGGAGAGCGTCATTAGAGCGCCAAGGCCCATAAACTCAAAGAGCGCCTCCCGCAGCGCGGGACGCGCGCGGGAAAAGCCCGGGCCAAGGGCGGGCCCGTCCTTGCCCGTCAAAGGCCGAAGGAGGCCGGGCAGGGCCACATCTCTTGGCTGCTGACATTAGGTTAGTCCGGACTCTCCCTCCATTGATGTTAAATTAATTATAAGTCATTGTCGTTATATCTACTATTCAGCCACAAGCTGTGCATAGAGTGCTTCATTCTTAACAATTTCTGTTTAGATATTAGTTAACTCTCTGAAAAAACGAGCCTATTGCTTGACAGTGTTTGGTTTCCTGCCATATTTGTTTTATACCTTTTGCGTTTTAAGTTTAAAAAAATAAATAAAAAAAATGATTAATCGGGGCAAGAAAGTTAAAACTAAAACCCCAGCCAAGCGGTCTTACACTAAGCTGCTAACAGCAGACTCCCAACCTTTACCTACTTTGACCGCCATTGACAAAATGCTGCAACAGACTATTGGCGTTGTGGCAAATGCCATTGAGAATACAGAGAGACGGCTATCTATCACACCATCGTTATGTTTGCCAACTCAGGAAAGAGACACCTCAATTACCATGACTGATGCGTTGGAGGTTAGTTCCTACATGTCCTCATCTTATGTAGATCTGCCCTGTACTCAGCTGCCTGCAGAAACTCCTATAGACCCCCAAGATCGCCCCATTACCTTGAACCCTCCTTCTCCAGAGAAAAGGCTAGATGCATGTAAGCCTTGCCCTAGGAATAAGAGAGCAAATATTTCAAATAAACCGAGTAAAAATAAGCCTATAAATCACGATCTGGTGACCCCATCTAGTAACTTAGCTGATTCTACGCCAGGAATACCATGCTGGGTCGCTAATATGGTCTCAGACCTACTAGCATCCTTGGAACGGACAATTGTTACTCAACTTAAGCCTCTGGTATCAAAATTAGATAAACTCATCTCTATTATGAATACTAGGGGGGGAGGGACAACTGAGCCAGCCAAATTACGAAGAACCCCTGCACCCCCTGCCACTGAAGCTTTATCATATAATGCCCCTTGCAACACAACAGCTGGAAATAATACTCCCTCAGCACAGATTACAAACGTAGGAGCAATGCTAGGTACTCAAAAATCCGCACCTGTTCCACCGCAAGCTTTATTTAGTTCTGGCTCCCAGAAAAAGAGCAGTCAAACTGCAGGAAATCTAGCTATTGCCGTAGATAAAGCTCCAACTAAGGTAAATGAAGGTGAAAAGGGGGATAAAATCAACTCACTTATGAAAAGCAATGCAACATTAAGAACTATTTCCCAACAGTTGCCAACAATTAATCTACCCCCTGATGCCCAACCATATGTCGTTGCACTTGTAGGAGTACCACCCTTAAATGAGGGGAAAAGAGAAAGGGAGGATGAGTTAAAAAACAAGTGCATCCAGTGGCTCACGGTAAATAGACCCTTGCCAGTGAATGTTTCAGGCGAAATTCTGCTGGCCAGGAGAATAGGTTGGATTGGGAGGGATCCAAAGACAGTAGCAGGCGATGTAATAATTTTGAATTTCAGGGATGCCTCTGTTGTAGAGTATATTTGTAGAACTCCTCCCTATAGGCAAAACACTCAAATATGCCCAATGCATCTCTCATATTTTTATCCTACCCCTAGTTTAGAACCATACCACCCCAGAGCCAGGTTTGATAACAGGGGGTGTCACCTTCCTTTCCATAACCCGGTAAACGGGGGGACATTTAGGGAAGATAGACCTACCCATGCCCCCCTCTTTCCGCTACAACCGCATTGGAACAGGTTTAGCGTATTGGAAGAGGTGGACTGACTCAGCGTAGATGGAAATCAAATTCCGCAAGTCACCAATGAAGCTCCTAGTTGGGTAGGGACAATAGAGGGAAATGCTTTACCATCAACCCCTAGGGAGGACTTAAAAACTGATCAGATACCTGTGGCGAGGACTAGCACTAGAGGGAGTATGGCAATTGAGGGCTCTGAAAATTTGGTGGAAGGTTGCCTAAAACTGGTCTCATGGAACATAGCCGGCCTAAAAAACAAATTACATACTCCGGAGTGGGCCGCATTTATGGCAAAATATGATATTTGCCTAATGCAAGAGACCTGGGCATTGGAAAAGAGCTCTAGCCCGACTTTTGCTACTTTTGATATTTTGGCAGTGTCCACAGGTAAAGGCCGCCCATCTGGGGGATTATCAATCTGGATAGGTACACATTTGGGAATCCAGGCAACACAAATTCCAACAAAATCCCTGGATGTCCAGTGTGGCCTATTAAAACCTCCAAATAACCCACCAGTAGCATTAATAAATGTTTACTCGAGACCAACCAGAAATGGCCAAGAATCAGATACAATTAAAGATTTGCTTTTTTTTATTTCGGGGTTAGACCCCTCTACTGCTATAATCCTTGGTGGGGACTTTAACTGCCAATTCGAACCGCTGGGAAGTGTCGAGCTGGGAGAACAGGATGAAGTAGATGTGCTATGGCACATCCCGGATCCTAATATCGTCCCAGTTAGAGCATGGACACCTTTGGTCTTACAAGTAAAATCCCTCTCCCTTGCAACATCCCTGCGGGCGTGCAATGGGAGAGTGGACCCTGACCGCCCAGCAACAGAAACATTTAATCGGGCTAATAAAACATCCATCATTGACTATGTAATGGTAGAAGTCAAAAATTGGGATAAGCTGAAGGATTTTAGAATAGAAAAAAGACAGTGACCACAATGCCCTGGTCTTAACTTTTAATCCAGGGTCCTTTGGACTAACTAACCCTGAACCCAAATCTGCTATGGCAATGCCCCCCTTCGTACTAACTAATAATAGAAGGAGGGTGAAATGGCCTCATCTGGCAGAGTCACCCTCACAGCTTGCAAAAATTACCTTTTATAGCCCAGATGGGTGATCCAACTGGACAACTGCAGGCATTGGAAATACACAAGCAACTAGTCATGGCTTTGGGGGATGTTTTTAATCCTGTAGTCAGAACCAAGAGGTGTGTGCTGAAAACCCACCCCTGGTTTAACGATGCCTGCAGGAAATCAAAAAAGGAGCTTCTCGCAGCAATTAAATAAAAAAATAAAGCAAACATCAGGGTTACTAGGCACAAGTATAAGAAAGAACTGTCTAGGGGCAAGATAGAATGGGAAGAAGATAGGTGGAAAAAATTAAGGGATGCCCTAGTGTCAAAGGATGCTAAACTATTTTGGGCATTGGTAAACTCTGCCACGAGAGATAGCGGGGAATCGTTTTGACCAAATATTGCTTCCTCAGTGTGAGAGGCACATTTCGCCACACTTTACACCTCTCCTTTGGTTGTTATACCTGAACATTTGAAAAGGGCTACGACATTACAACCAGATGATCCTCTCTGTGCTCCCCCAGCCCTAGACCTTCCGCACGAGTATCGACTGCGGGGGGCCTCGGACTGCGGAGATCAGAACGGTCAATTGGATGCCGGGGCGAGGTTGGCCTCTGGAAGTGTCGAGAATATCTCAGTTAAGGAAGTGGAATCTGCAATTGCCAGGTAGCTTCCTAATAAAGCACCAGGCCTTGATAAGGTACCAGGTGATCTCTTTCGTTCCCAACCTAAAATTTGGGCACCGTACCTAGCCGTATTGTTCAATGCAGTTTTACTGGGAGCCAAACTGCCAGGCACCTGGGCAGGGGCCGAGATTGTTCCCATTTTTAAAAAGGGTTGCCCCTTAGTCCCCTCAAATTATAGGCCAATAAGTCTTTTGGGTACTACCCAGAAACTCATGGGCCGGATCCTTCTGGATAGAATACTCAGCTGGGCGGAAGAGAACGAAGTAATAACTACCCTCCAGGCTGGTTTTAGATCTGGGATTTCGACCCTGGACCAGCTCTTTAGGTTACAGGTCCTTTATTGGAAGACTGTAAGTATTGAGGGTGGTAGCCTCTACTTGGTCTTCGTAGATTTACGGGCCGCCTTTGACCTTGTGCCCAGGGAAAATCTATGGAGGGTCTTGAAAGAACTAGATCTTCCGCCCTACCTATTAGACGTCCTGAAGCGCTTCCATGAAGGGAATTACGCCCAGGTTAGATGTGGGAAGAATGGGGAACTATCAGATCGCTTCCCTGTAACCAGAGGAGTGCGCCAGGGCTGTGCCCTTGCCCCCACGCTTTTTAGCCTCTACATAAATGGCCTGGTGGGTGAGCTAGATACTGTTAGTGATAGCGATGCCCCTCGGCTGTCGTCCGGACGGGTGCCTGCTCTGATGTTCGCAGACGACACCTTATTGTTGTCTCAAACTTCTACAGGCATCCAGAGGGTACTGGACGGTTTTGTATCATTCTGCGCTTCGCGGGGACTTGAGATCAACCTAGAAAAAACGAAGTTCATGATCTTCGGTCCCCCGAAGCGCACCCGCCCTAGCCCAGTTCTAAATGGTATCCCACTTGAAAGGGTTAGAACTTTTGTATATCTGGGTGTTACCCTGACTGAAGATTTCGGTTGGGGACCCCAGGTAACCAAATCTGCCCTGAGGCTTACACAGATAGTGGGAGGTATTAGTAAGTTTCAGAGGAAAACCCAATTCAAACCAGTCTCGCCAGCCCTTGAAATTTATGGTGCCCAAGCCAGACCTGCTGCAATGTATGGCGCAGAACTCTGGGGTCATACGTGTATATCGAGCCTTTCTAAGGTTGAGCACACATTTATTAGGAACCTGCTAGGGCTCCCCCAGAGCACTCCGCTTATACCTCTGAGACTAGATCTAGGTCTAGAGCCTATCTCTGAACTCCTATCGACTCGACCCCTCCTGTATTGGAGAAGGCTGTGGACAGTACCCAAACTTGGTGACTACAGAGCTGAGTTCTCTGCAATTTGGGACCAGCTGAAGAGCAGAAACATACCCTGGCTATCCCACATTAAAGCTGTTGCACATCAAATAGGCCTGCCTCAATTATGGGAGACCCCAGAGGAAAGTTGCCCAGCGGTGCGGAGAACTGAGTTACTGGCTCTACTTAGACAGTACAATCTAAGTTTGCTACACCGCTCGCCAGTAATGGGTAGGTTGACTACTGAATTTCTGCAAATAAAATTTGTGCCCAGGAGGGAGGAGTTCTTAGATTTGATTCAACACCCCATGGCAAAAAAGTTATATACGCAATTAAGGCATGGTTGCCTCCCGATTGGGGCCTTGATCTCCAAATGGACTGGACGAGGAGAGGGAATCTGCCCAGTTTGTAATGAAAGTAAAGAAGATATGATACACGTTTGATTCTTCTGCTCTGCTTATAGTGCAATACGCAAATCTTGGCTGGTACCATTGTGTAGAAATTTGGGCCTAAAACAATGTACCCAAGCCTGTAGGATTTTAAGATATGACACCTCACCTCCCATTGTGTTTTCTGTCTCTCGTTTTTTATATGGTATGTGGCGGAGGAGGTCTGCCCTGATTAATTGATAACTGTTTTCAATATTGATGAATTGAATCGTTCTTATGTCTTTCTTGATAACTTTCTGTTTAATAACTTTTTAACCCAGGTGTTTAAATATTTATGTATTTTATCTTGTAGGTACATATTTTATTTGTGCTTTTATGGTCTCTGACCGAAATAAAGTTATCAAAAGAAAGCTTGGCTGTGCCTCAGGGGCACTGCCAGCATATTGTGAGCCTCTGATCTCTATGCCACCACCAGGGATCGTAGGTCCCTGGCATTTCTGGTGGTCCTATGGTGGTCTGACTGCCGTAATTGTAATATGGCGGTCGGACCACTGGTGCGGAGATTGCCGCACCGCCACTGTTGGTTTGGTGGTTCATTAGACTGCCAAACTCATAATCAGGCCTTTAGTCTGTGAAATGGAAGTCAAAAATCCTCAGCGGGACAAGGCACAAAGCTGTGGCAGGGCTACACAGGGCCAATGCCCCGGTGAAGACATTGATTCTTGGTGGGAAAGCTCTAAATAAGAGAAATTCTAAATTTGCTGTACAGAAACTTTTGGTGCCTTTGCCTGGTTAAGATTTATACATTCAGAACACTTTTTTGAAGCTTAGATTCCTCCAGCAGAGCAAGGCTGCAAGCTGTATCCAAACCAAGCTCCACAGGGCCACATAGCCTCGTCATGACATCCCTATGAAACCAATTTGCTGCTGCAGAAAATCTCTAAGCAGGAGCAACCTGAATCTTTGGCCCAGTGCCAACTCACATCTAGCAGGTTTTTTTGGGGCCTTTGGAGCCAAAACCTTTTAAAGTCCCAGGTTTTTCACGTTGTTAAGAGAAATGCACCTTGACACAGCCAAAGGTCCCAAGACATCAGGAACAACAACTGGGGGGTCAAGACTCACTCCAGCAGAAGCCACGAGTCGAGTCTAGGGCAGGCACAATTGGAACTGGTCAGCAGAACTCTACAGGAAAAAGGCTTCTAGAAGCTTGTTGTGTTCCTGTAGCCTAACAGGAGGTCAGCTAACTGACCCTTTTAGTCTATTTTTATGTCAAAGGTACACATGTTAGTATGTCCAGGCTTTCAGGTCCTCTCACAGCTCTCAACAGCAGGAGCAGTCCTTCTTCTGTCTTCCACAGGCCAAGTAAGATTCTGAAGATGGTGCTCATGGTGCCACATTTACTCCTGAATTTGGCCTGTGGGTACGGGTGTGTCCTGGCAGAACTTTTCTTCCTCTGTGCACAGCGCCTGTGCCCATCCTAGAGGTGCTACCACAGAAATGAACAACCCTTTCTCTGTGGTCTCTCAAAACCTGTTCTGGGGCAACTCCTCTCCCACAGGGATTGGTGTCTGGCCGACTAGAGTTACATGGTAGGTGCAGGCTTAGGTGTTAGCTCCATCTGTCTGTAACAGGCTAGGGATATTAGAGAATTATTGAGATTCTTGGCATAGCACATATGCCCATCCTCCCAAAGCAACAGAGCACCTACGTACACCGAAGGCCTTAATCTGAGCTCCGGAACCAAGCTCACACTTCATCAAGTGGCCTATTTAGCTCCTGGGCGACAATTTCAAGTGCATGCAAATGGTCTTCTAGAGGTTTTAGGTACAGAAAGGGCAAAATACCTATTCTAAGATCTGTATAAAAAATCTGACCATTCCAGTGAATTGGGTCTGTAATAAATATTTTAAAAAGTCCAAGAATTAATTTTGTAGGGGCGGGGTTGACATTAAAGAATTTAATATTGTATCTGCATTGTTGCCTAAGGAGCAGTAACCCTGCTACAGTGAAAATAGATTTGGGGTTTTTGACATTGTAAGCTCATGTTTAATATTAAACTTTATATGTCAGACTGCTAAACACCATGCGCCTTACCTTATGGTCATGAAAGCGTACTTAGGAGGGTGACTTCGTAATATTTAAAAGAGTGACATAACCAGCAGCATCAGTTAAAAAAATTGGGGGCGATCATGCAAAAAGAAGCATTTTCAGGCACTCCCCTCATTTACGTATTAAGCATACATTGCCTTCCTTTGCGGCTCTCTGATCTCCCTCCAGCATATCAATATTACCTGGTATTCTGCTACCCTTCCCCTAGCATTGTTCTAAAGGCTCTCCCTTCAAATATTTGATAAAAGCCCGATCTCCTGTCAAACTCCATTTCAACAGAATTGGTATTTTTGCTCTTTCTTTAATAATTGATGTCCAACAACGTCCTCTGCTTTGTTCAGGGAGTCACCCACCCAGACATTCCATTAAGGAAATACTTACAAAAAGCACTTCAGTTGAAAAAACAAGGAAGGCATTTAGGCAACGCTCCTATTTCTGGCAGGGGGCATTTAAAATGAAACACACAATTCTTTTAGCAGTACTATATTTTAACCTTCTCAGATGACTCTAGTTACTTATTTTCCCTTCAAAGTGAGTGTTTTCTCATCCAAAAGCTATACTATGTAGCATATTTTGGCTAAGGGTCTGATTTAACCTTGGCAGACAGAGGATACATCATCGGTATGCTAGAGGACATTGCCCCTTTCATCCAAAGGAACCTCTGTCTGCCAAATCTAGAGTTATGTGCCAACCCCTCCTACAACTCTTAACATTGACAGTAAACACCAATACAGCAGTTCCTACCAATGTTGTAAAAGTCTGACAGACAGCACTGCCAAACAGCATGGCCACCCATCAACCTCTACATGGGTTTTCATTCTTCAAATACAAGTTCCCTAAGCAGCGTTTGCTCTCGGATAATGAAAAGCTAATAAACCTCCCACAACATGGGAGTTCACACCTATGGTGAGGAGGTCATTATTACTGTCACTCACTACTGGCTTTTATCTGGCAGTAATGGACTGCAAAAACAAGCCATCCTATCACCCACTTTAAATTGAGTGAGCATTTGGATAAGTAACCTTAAATGGCCCATACTCTATCGGGCAGTTGGATGAGTATGTGGGTGACAGTCCTTGAATGGGCTTTGTTGCGTTATACTTTCAGCCTGCCCACCTCTAGATCAAGCAAGAGTAACTGTTATAATCTCACTAGACTTGGTATGTTCCAAACCCCCCTACCTGCCCTGTTACTTGGTATATCCCCAGGGAGTTCACCTTGGAATGTTCAGGTGAACTCCATCAGTCCTGTGAGAGCGGATGGTCACAATAAATACTACTCGACTTACCTCTGTGTGGTACTTCATTTCTTCAATATAACACTGGCGACGAACTGTGTAGGGGACAGCTGACCATCTCCCCTTTGTTTATCCTCTCAACCAGCGGCTGTGGATCGAGTCCAGCGTTATCTTTGGACATTTTCGCCCACTCGTGTTTTTGGAACCAGCCTCTAGTGATAGCGTCATATAACGTCTGCTTTCGACGCTGATTTGCCTCTGGAGTACCTTGGGGTGAATGGCACTTAGGCTTTATCCTCCTTGCTGCATTCTGGAAGGACGAGATTGCGGTGTTTTCCTCAGCGAGACCCGCCCCTGTATTCGGCTTCCTGTCTCTGTGGTCACACACTGTAGAAGCGTCAGTTTCATCCGGCGTTCCAGCTGCCAGTGAGCCGTGTTGGAACGGAAGCTCTTCGCATTGTCTGGGAGCTCCGCCCTGAGGCACCGGCGCATCAGCTACTGCGGGCCTTTCCTGACTGAGCAAGCGTCAGTTTCGTCCGGCGCTCCAGCTGCTTGTGAGCCGTCTTTGTGACGGAAGTTTCTTCGCGTCGACTGGGAACTCCTCCCTGAGGCACCGGCGCATCAGCTTCTGAGGGCCTTTCTTCACCGAAGAAGTGTCAGTTTCGTCTGGCGCTCCAGCTGCCAGTTTGCCGTGCGATTCACAGAGGTTTGTGGGATCCTTTCACCTCCTCCTCATCAGGTCTACGGCCTCTTCGTTGGCTTGGCTGTGGGAAATTTCCGGACAGTATCTTCCCTGAGGTAAATTCATTCCTGGGGGGGGGAGCGTTATTTTGCGGGATCCACAACGGAGAGCCAATAGTTATTGGGTTTTTTCGCCACTGTATTTGGGGTCCAGCAGCAAGGGACTGACCCAGGTAGGACGTTAGCGTTTCCTTGTTTCCTCTCTCTCCTCCCTTTGAGGCTCTTCCCTGTTTGGGACGTCATCAGCATCTGGGCCTAGTATTCACTCCATTATGGGCACACCAGGCATGAGCCAGCCACCATCTTTCCTAAATGACTGTGGGGATCCGGAAATCCACTGGAAAGACTGGACAAAACTGTTTGAGTCCTATTTAATCGCCATGGGAGGGGAAAAGTTTTCAGCATTAAGGAAGCAGCACATTCTTTTACATAACTTGGGCGTGCATGGGCGCAAAGTTTACGAGACTCTTCCTGAACCGGATTTGGAGGATGAGGATGACAATGACGTTTTTGATGTGACATTAATGAAGCTGGAGGCGCATTTTGGTGATAAGGTCAATGTGGTGTTGGAGAGACATAAATTTTTCAGTAGAGTACAAGGGAAATGTGAATCTATTTCTAATTACATTGCAGCTTTAAGGGGGCTTACGCAATTTTGTGAATTTGGAGAGTTAAATGACTCACTTATACGTGACCAGTTAGTCAGGTGCACAAATAATAGCAGGATCCAAGAGAAACTGTTGGCAAAGAATCCAACCTTAAAAGATGCTGTAGCGATTGCCCAGTCTGTGGAACATACCGCTAAGTGTGTGAAAGAAATGAAAGTTAGGGAGGAGGTTGTCGCATCTGTGCAGGTCGAGGAGCAAAGTAAAGAGGTGCTAAAAGTAGCTGAGAAATGGAGCACTAAAGAGGCTCAAATCCCTAGAGTTAACAAAGATGTACATAATTTAAAATGTTATAGATGTGGGAGCAGTAACCACCTTGCTAATAACCCGGTATGTACAGCCAGAAGTGTCTTGTGCAAGAAATGCAACAGAAGGGGACATCTGGCGAGGGTGTGCAAAGAGGGAATAAGTAACACTGTAAGTGTGGTGAGTAGTGGTGACGAATCTCGTGCAAAATATGTTTTCCAAGTGAAAAGCACGGCAGTGGGAGGGAGACAGAACTATCCCAAATGCATTGTGTTGTTCGATAACAGACCACTGGAAGTGTTTGCAGATTCCTGTTCCCCGTTCACGCTAATTAATGTACAAGATTATGAAGAATTGCTAGGTGGTTCAAGAGGAGTGTTACAAACTCCAGATATCACACCCGAAGGGTACACTAGAGATCCCATTCCTCTAGTAGGCATGCTAAACAGCCACATAGATTTCAATGGGAGAACTACGAAGGGAAATGTGTACATTGTAGAACATGGAGCAAACCTCCTGGGGTGGCAACACCAAAGGAAATTAGGTATTATACTTGATCCCAGCAAAGAGAATCAGGTGATTTTGATTGACAGAGTTAACAAGGAGGTAGATCTACAATCCGTGTTCCCCACATTGTTTAACGAGGAATTGGGTAAACTACGGGATTTCCAACACAAAATTAAACTTAGATCGGGAGCCAAACCAGTAGTCCACAAAACCAGGTCAGTACCTTTTCATTTGAGGGAGACGCTCAAGATGGAGCTTGATAAGCTATGTGAAATAGGTGTCATACAACCTATTGAGGCTACGGAGTGGCTAGCTCCCTTGGTTTTAGCAGCTAGGGGCAATGGGAAGGGCATTCGCCTATGTGTAGACTTACGCTCTTTAAATGAGAACATTTGGGTAGAGAGGTTTCCTCTACCCAACATCAATGAGATGATAAGCACTATGGGCGAGGCTTGTTATTTTTCAGTAATTGATTTATCTAGAGCGTACCACCAAGTTGAGCTGCATCCCGAGTCGAGACCACTGACAGCTTTCACCTCACCTTTTGGGGCGTTCATGTTTGTGAGAATGCCATTTGGCCTCGCCTCGGCAGCCTCGGTTTTTCAGAAAATAATGCAGCAGATATTAGAAGGTGTCGAAAACACTCTCTGTTTTCAAGACGACATTTTAATGTATGGGAGAACGGAAGTAGAACATGACACCACCCTCCACACAGTATGTCGCAGACTAGCAGATGCAGGGCTTACAGTACAACTAGACAAGTGCAGAATTAAAGTGACGTCTGTGGACTATTTAGGGCACACCATCACCAAAGACGGATTCAGACCCAAGCACAGTTTAGTCCAGGCCGTAAGTGAGGCCCCACATCCAACGAACAAAGAGGAGCTCAAATCATTCTTGGGGTTGGTGGAGTACATGGCAAAATTTGTAAAAAATTTTGCGGATTTGTGTGTAGGTCTACGGGAACTCCTAAAGAAGAATTCTGCTTTTGAGTGGAAGCAGGAACACAGTGATATGGTGGAAATAATAAAAGAGCGCATACTAGATTCTCCAGCACTGGGATCTTTTGATCCCAAAAAGAGAACCATTCTAACCACTGATGCTTCTAGCAAAGGATTGGGTGCCATGCTGTCCCAAAAAGGGGAAGGAGGAGAAAGGGTGATAGCGTTTGCATCACGCACCCTGTGTGAGGCGGAATGCAATTACTCTGTCATTGAGAGGGAGGCGTTGGCGTGCTTTTGGGCAGTACACCATTTTAAATTCTTTTTGTGGGGTAGCAAGTTCACCATACACACGGACCATAAGCCTCTTACTTTCATATTTTCATCGAAACAAGCACAGAACATGTCACCTAGAATAAGCAAATGGGTTCTAGGTTTGGAGAGTTTTTGTTTCAGGGTTGAATATCTTCCTGGTCCAGAGAATGTGATTGCAGATTGCTTGTCGAGGCTACCGATCAAAGGTGATCTAAGTGAAGAAGTTCTTGATGTACCTATTTGTGCAGTGCATTTACCCTCTCTTACTGATGCAGAATGGGACAAGTGTATGAAGGAAGATAAAACTATGGACATGTTGAAAGATCTCATGGTCAAGGGGTGGCCGGAGAAGATTTCTGAAGTCCCTGACAAAGTTAAAGACTTCTGGGAAGTAAGATTTGAACTCTCAGTTATAGCTGGACGTGTACAAAGAGGTGAGAAAATTGTCCCTCCCGAAGGGTTGAGGAAGAGAATCATAAATTTGGCCCATGAAGGGCATTTAGGCAGAAGCCTTACCAAGAACAAATTACGGAGCTGTTTTTGGTTCCCAAGAATGGATTCAGAAGTCGAAATCACAGTGAAAGAGTGTGTCAGTTGTGCGAGGAGTGATAAGAGTAAAAGCATTCATAGAGCTCCTTTGGCCCCTGTTGACGTGCCAAAGGCTCCGTGGACCAAACTGGCCATGGACATCATTGGTCCCATGGACATCCTTGGGCCACAGAAAAGATTCATGTTTGTGTTGGTGGATTACACCTCCCATTGGGTGAATTTCAAATTCACAGCGTCCACCACAACTAATAATCTCATAGCATTTCTAAAAAACATATTTGTCTATGAAGGAATCCCAGCCACTTTGGTAACGGACAATGGAGTGCAGTTCGTCTCAGAATCCATGAGAGAGTTTTTGGAGGAACACAATATAAAACATGAGAGGACTGCTCTCTATTGCCCAAAAGCAAATGGGTTGGTAGAAAGGGCAAACCGCATGATCAAAGAGCACATACAACTTGCTATTGCCAATAATTTGAATGTAGAAGAAGCTTTGAGAGCAGCTATGTGGGCATACCACACTACGCCCAACCTAGTCACAGGGTTATCCCCATTTGTATATCTTAGAGGGAGAGAACCCAGCACCAAAATGTACCCAAGTTGGTTGGGTGGGGGAAAAGGTGTCGTACCTGACTTTGAGCGTGTGGAGGAACGAGTAGTGTCTCACCAACAGAAATACAAGTCATGGTATGATGTGAAACATGGAGCAAAAGAAGTGGAGATAAGACCTCAAGCACAAGTGTGCGTTAAAAAACCTGGTAGGGTACAACCTGGAACGAGCAAATTTGGTGCACCACAAAAGGTAGAGGTAACAGGTAAAAGTGTAGTTCGTCTGGAGAACGGACAAACATGGAGCAAAGATAGAGTTGTAAATACTGCATTAATGTAAGAGTCTTTGTATTCCTTGCAAAGGGAGATGTGTTATAATCTCACTAGACTTGGTATGTTCCAAACCCCCCTACCTGCCCTGTTACTTGGTATATCCCCAGGGAGTTCACCTTGGAATGTTCAGGTGAACTCCATCAGTCCTGTGAGAGCGGATGGTCACAATAAATACTACTCGACTTACCTCTGTGTGGTACTTCATTTCTTCAATATAACACTAACCATCGGACCACGAATTTGATGGACAGTGGTCTCCATTGTGACAGAGTAGGCTCTCTGACAACTACAAAATCAGATCCTAAGTTTGAAGTTGGAATAATATGTTTTACCTTCCTAGATACCAACACTTTCCCCAAAGTAGCTATATTTAGAGTGGGACCAGTAAATCTGACCCCTCAACCCAAACCCTAACTCAACCTAATTGAGTTAGGGTTTGGAACAGTTAGTTTGATCCCCCCCACAGTCCTACATTTTCTGAAAGTAGCTTAGTGTGAAGTAGGGATATTAAGCTAAAAAATTCCTTTTTTTATTTTTTAATAACATTTTTACATTTATCATTAGAAATATTGATTACATAAACTTTTGGTAGTTACATTTTCAAAATAACAATTTAAGTCACAATTTATTTTATTAGATTTGTTTGCAATGACATAGTTAACAATGTACTGAAAATTCTACAATTTAAAATAATGTTTAATAAATGTATAAAATATTGTCACATATAGTCATACATTTTCATTTAGTAACTTGTTTTACTTTTTGCTAACATTTGCAGCACATGTTTTATTTTTGTATTTATTTATCAGTATTTTGCTATATGTTTCCTTTCATATTTTCAGTTTTTAACTAAATTTTTTTAATGACATTTTATTAGCATTTTTATAATTTTGCTCAACATCACCATTTGTCTTAAATATTTGTTCTATGCTTTTATTATGTAACTAAGGTTTTGCTTAAGCTCAGTTAATCTGCCATGTTTCTTACTGGTGAATTTGTAGTATTTTCTCTTTTTCTTCAGCCTGGCAGCAGATACATCTTCATCATGGCGGTTCTTTGTTGAATTTCACCAGAGCAGGTAAGAACATTTATCACCTAGCTTCTAAGGTTCTTTGGTTCTTGGCGGGGGGTGGAACATTGTTAAGTACACTATGTTCTATAGGTTAGTATAATGTTAGATTGTTAGTTAGTTAGGTTAGTGCAGTAGGCCTAATTGTATAGTATTTGTTACATGATTGTAGTTTAGGTGTCAATGTATTATTTTTACAAGAGTTATTTGTTATGTTAGTTATGGTTTATGTTTTTTTGTGGGTGTTCTTTTTTGTGAGGGTGGGAGTGTGTGTTTTATTTTTTGCAAACAAACTTGTACTGCCCTAGGGACAGCGCATTCAAGTGAAATAAAGAGCGACTGCTTCAAAGTCGCTGCGTGTTTCAATGTGTAGGCGGCAACCTGCCTGCACTTTGAGGAGGGATTAGAGATCCCTTTGCAGGCAGGTGCTGTGAGTGACTGCACCAGCCTGCAAGGGGCTGTCTAGGGGGCCTATGAGGCCCCCTTACCTCCTTCCAAAGGGCTGTCATCAGGGGGTGCATTGACAGTGTGGCACCTTTCTGCCTGCTGGGTCCATCTTTCCACGTTTCAAGCCTTGGACACCATGCCCCCGACTTGCACCATTCAAGTCCTTTACAGCTTTTAACTGGCAACTATGAATTCCTTTTAGGGATTAACACAACATCACTAATTCCACTGGTTCATTCACCACCAGTGCAATATGGTTGGTAGAAGTATGACCACGTGCTAGGCTTCCTCATCCTGTCTTTGTGGCTGCGTGATAACTCGCAGCAACTCTAGTCAGCTCCCAGTAGTATCATTGGGCTGTCTGCTTTATGGTTGTCAGTTCTACTCTGCTGTGTCTACCAGCCCAGAACAGCAATACCATCATGGAGTCAAGCTCTCTGACAGTGGTTCCTAGGAATCTCACAGAGTGTATTCAGGAGATGATAGAGACATTGAGGCAGCAAAACAATCTTTGCTACGGTCACCCATCCAAGTAACAACAGTGGTAAGGTATTTCAGAAGGCTACAGATTTTTTCAGTCCCTCTAGGATCCTCCCCATGTTATGGGTGCACTGATTCTCCTTCTGCTGTGTTACTATTACCCCAGGTATTTGAACTGCTGTGTTTCCCAGAGTAGTTCTATGCTTGGTATTCCGGCCATGGTAGTGTTCACCAGTCATCCCAGGGGGAAGGTGAGTGACTTAGTGTGATTAATGCACAGTCCTGCAACCTCACTGAACTGCTCTAATGCATTCAAAAGCAGGGGCATCGAGACATGGGGGTCTCTTATATAAATCAGCATATCGTCTGCATACAGTGAGATAATGTGCTTTGTGCCACCGATCTCTATTCACTTATTGGCAAGTTTCATTTGCAGCTTTATCGCAAGTGGTACCAGTGCCAGCACAAACATTAAGAATGACAGTGGGCATCCCTGCTGGGCTCATCTTTCCATGTTCCAAGCCTTGGACACCATACCCCCCACTTGCAGCATATCTGTGGACTTCCTGTGTGTATATCCAGGGCCATTGGGACCCCATGTATATCCATATCTGCCGTGGAGTGGAGAGGAGTACATGTGTGAGCCTGTGAATATTATATGTAGTACTTGGGATGCCGCAGTGCTGGTCCGCAAGCACCAGTGTGTTAACCATTGGTTGCAGTCTGTTAGCCAAAATCTTGACCAATATTTTAGCATCTGCATTTATCATCAATAGGGGTCTATTGGATCCCATTTGCATGAGGTCTTTCTCTAGTTTAGTAACCATCACTATCACTGCCTCCCTCATTGTGGGTGGGAGTTTATCCACTGCATAAGCCTCGAGGCACACTGCTAGTATTTTGTCAGTGACAACGGGTGTGAAGCTTTTATAAGATTTTGAAGGTAAGCCATCAAGCCCTGCTGTCTTATTATGCAGCATCTCCTTGAGCGCCTGTGTGAGCTCTTCCTGTATGACATCTCTATCTAGTAGCTCTAATTTTTCTTCAGAGAACCAGTGCAGTGGGCATCTTATCTGGTACTCCTCTGTTCTACATGTCCACCCTCTCTCTGAGACTTTATTTGTATTGGCAAGGTTGTGACTCAGTACTTCTGTAAAGCCCGCCTGCATGTTATCCTGTGGTGTCGTGAGGGAGAGGATCTGTGTGTGTGGCACCTCACGGTGCAGTAACCATGCAAGCAGTTTACCAAATTTGTCTACTTCTCTGTGCATCCATTGCCTACTTTCTTGCAGCATGAATCTGTCCAACTCATCCAAAAAATGCAAATTTTAATCATGGAGCAGTCAACAAAGCCAACAGGAAGAAAGCAAAGTGAGAGAAGTTCAAAACACAGTTGTATTTTACACAAACAGCAGGAATTGGGGACAACCTGGTTTAATCAGTGGCCAAATGAGAGTCTCTCATGACAAAAAAGATACTGCAGTAGAATGGGTAAAAAATAAGGGGCAAATTTACAAGGCCCATACGCCAGATTTGCCCCGCCGTTGCGTCAGTTTTGTGACACAGCGGTGGTGCAAAGCCAGCGCCATGCTGTAGGCTATTTACAACGTGACGCATCTAGGGAGATGCGTCACGTTGTAAAGCCCTGCGCCACATGTGGCGTTACTGGACGGGGGACGTTCCAGCGCAGGAACGCCTCCGAAAAGTGGCTGAGTGATATCTACAAGATTTCACTCAGTCACTTTTACTGCCATGCTGCGTCAATACCCTGCGCCTGCTTAAAGCAGGCATAAGGATTGACGCAGTATGTTAGAGATAGGGGCACCCGAGCCTTGCTGGAGCTGCGTTCCGCTTGAGACGCAACTCCAGCAATGCGCAGCCTTTCCGCGCATCTGCCCATCCGTGCGCCACGGTGCGCCGTATTGTAAATGCGGTGCATCAGTGGTGGCGCATGGGTGGGCAGATGCGTCACAACTCTTCTGGCGCATCCCTGCTGATTAGCAGAGATGCGCCAGAAGTAGTAAATCTGCCCCTTAGTATTTGGGCTTGTTACATGCTCTGAAAATTAGGCCAGGCAAGAGTGTGAGAGAACACAATAATATATGAGCGTATTGCCTAATAGAGAAACTTCACTAATACTCTATGCCCATTGTGTCAACTCTCACCTTTTGTGTATCTTGAACTCAGCAGCTATTTTATATTGTTCTAATATGAGAAATGGTAGACAAGCTGTGTTTGTACAAACCATGCACATAATTTTATAAACATTTGTTTACAGTCCTTCACCTGTATTCCCTAACTGTCGTCTTCTTTATCTATTACAACTTTCTTTCTCTCGAACTTTTTCCATTTGTACACATTCTGCCTTTTTTCAATTGCATATTGTGCAATTTTAATCCGTCCACTTGTGCCCTCTTCTGTCCTCTCATAAACATTACTTCCATCTTGTCACCACAATCGTATTTCCTGCTTCCAATTCTCCAGGGCCTTAAACAGTTTAGAGCAAGATCTTGGTGATATTTGCATGCAAAGAAAGAGCAGGGATCCTTGGTTAGTTCCCAGATTTTAGGTGGAGAGCATCTCCTTTAAATGGAACACTTTACAACACAGTGAACTCTCCATATCTACTCACCTTAAATGCCTTGGTCTCCTAGCAGAGATTTTAAGAATAGGATTAGCACATTGCCTTTCACAGTGAGCTTGAAAACTAAACTATGTACCATTTTCACAACAAAGTCTTTCATAATAGAGGTGGCAAGTGTCATTCACATAGAGCTAAAAAATGACAAAAGCCTTTTACTATTCCTTGAACGTTAATATAGATTCGTATTGGTAAAATATCATTGAAGTGAACCTGGGATGAATACAAGAAACCCCTGGAACTTGTGTTTTGCTCTTATTGGAGCTCTTCAGAGAACTATAGTTGTTTTCCAGACACAAGGGAGCAACCAGTAATAGTCACAAAAATGGTCTTTCAGGCATAGAGTGCTCTGTAAATTATGGGAATCAATCAAAGGTTACTGGGGAGTTACAGTTAGGCTCTGATTTCACATGTACAAACCCATAGAAATTCAGCAGTTACAGTTACCTGAGCAAACTATAACTTACGCACGCAATGTTCTGCCTTTGGCCTCATATATTACATCACTCATGACATGGTCAGTGACATCACTGATGGCATCTGAAATGACATCACTCATGACATCATCCAGTGAGTGTAAGTATTTGCTAAGAGTTTATGATTGTTCAACATATATACTAACCCTGGGCGCGACACTACGCTTCGCCCACGTAGTGTACGTAGCGCTGCCTGCTTCGCAGTTTTCGAAGTAGGCGAAGCAGGCAGCGCCTACGCACACTACGTGGGCGAAGCGTAGCTGCCTGCCGCCCACCACCCGCCTCCCGCCCGCCCTACTTTTAAAAGAAAAAATTAATTTGTAATAAAGGAAATTAGGCACTTACCTGACGCGCGGCGTCTCCCGGGGCTCCCTCTTCCTGTTTTTCAATTTTCCTGACTAATGCGCATGCGCGGACGCCCGCGCATGCGCATTTCTCGCAAGAAATGCGCATGCGCGGGCGTCCGCGCATGCGCATTTGTCAGGAAAATTGAAAAACAGGAAGAGGGAGCCCCGGGAGACGCCGCGCGTCAGGTAAGTGCCTTTAATTTGCTTTATTACACATTAATTTAATCTTTTAAAAGTAGGGTGGGTGGGTGGCGGGTGGCGCGTAGTGGGGCTACGCGAAGAGCGTAGTGTGCGTAGATTTGGGCACACTACGTGCTGCTTCACGTAGCCCCACTACGCCCACTACGCCCACCCTTAATATATACCAAGGGGCCGATTCACAGAACTTATCTGAGATAAAATCCTAAACTTACTACTTTTGGTATTCACAGAAGGCATTTAGTAGTAGTAAAGTTAGGACTCCTAACTTTACTACTACTAAACTGAGACAAAATCCTAACTTTATGACTTTCGGTATTCACAAAAAGCATTTAGTAGTAGTAAAGTTAGGAGTCCTAACTTTACTACTACTAAATGCCTTCTATGAATACCAAAAGTAGTAAGTTTAGGATTTTATCTCAGATTAGTTCTGTGAATCAGCCCCTAGGGTACTACAAAAGTTAAATTAGTATACTAGGTGTACTACTAATGATTGATACTACTTCTAACATATATTATGTGAGTGGCTGTGTGACTGTGTGTATCTTTGTGAGTGGCTGTATTGGTGAGGGAGTGGGTGTATCAGGGGCTCTATGAGTAGGTGAGTTGCTGTGTGAGTGGTATGTATGGGTGGGTAAGTGGATGTGTGAGGGACTGTATGGGTGAGTGAGTGGGTGTCTAAATGGATGTATGAGTGAGTGACTGGGCATGTAAGTGGTTGTATGGATAAGTGAGTGGCTGTTTGAGTGAATGTGTGGATGTTTGATTAAGTGAGTTGGTGTCTGAGTGGCTGCATTGAAGAGTGAGTGTCCATGTGAATGGCTGTGTGGGTGAGTGAGCAGATGCGGGAGTACTTGTATTAATGTGTGAGTGGGCATGTAAGTGGTTGTGGGGGTGCATGAGTGAGTGTGGGAGTACTTGTATGTGTGAGTGAGTGGCTGTGCTGAGAGACTGTATGGGTGAGTGAGTGATTGTCTGTGAGTAGCTGTATGGGCACGTGTGTGGCTGTGTGAGTGGCTGTATGGGTGAGTGACTGAGTATATAAGTAGCAGTATGGGTAAGTGAGTTGTTCTCTGAGTGGCTGTACAGATAATTGAGTGGATGAGTTAGTGGTTGTATAGGTAGCTGAGTGCCTGTGTGGGTAAATGACTGCATGTGTGAGTGGCTATTTGGGTACATGAGTGGACGTGAAAGTGACTGGGTGAGTGAGTGGGTACATGAGTGGGTATAGGGATAAGTGAGTGGATGTGTGAGTAGGTGAATGGGTCTGTGAATGGGTATGTGAGTAGTTATGTGGGTATGTGAGTGGGTGTATAAGAGGCTGTATGGGTTGTTGGTTTGTGAGTGATTCTTTTGATGATGTCATCAGTGATATCATCAGTGATGTCATTTGAGATGTCATCAGTGATGTCACTGACCATGTCATGAGTCATGTAATATGTGAGGCCATAAGCAGTGCATTGCAGGGGCACAAGTTATTGTTATCTCAGGTAACTATAACTGTTGAATTTCAATGGTTTTGCATAAGTAAATATAAGCCTAACTATAACGACCCTGTAAACTTTATTTTTTTAAGTGAATTTCTATTTTATTTTCATTTTATTTCCTAACTATAATGTCCCTGTAATCGTTTTTTTAAGTGAATTTCTATGTTTTTCAAAGCTATTTCCTAAAGTATTGTTAATGTAATTCCCTAACTGTCTTCTATAACTTTTCAAGTGGTTGTTTTAATGCTAGTATAGGTTGGTGACAGGGTGCATGAGTTCCTTAGTGAATGTGTGAGCGGGTGTATCAGTGACTGTATGTGTGAGTGAGTGGCTATGTGAGTGTCTGTATGGATATGACAAGAAAGAAACCACTAGTCACAGACACTGCAGATCAGATTTCACTCCAACAGATTAACAATGTATCGATATTCCGAAAGGATTTTAGATGTTTTTCAATGTGGAATACAAGAGGAAACACACTTAGTTTGCATTTGCTAAGTCTATGTTTTCAGAGTATTTTTCCTTGTACGTTAAGTTTGCGAGAATGAGTGAGAAAAATCCAACGCTAGACCACCTCCCAGCGAGATTTCTCAACATGGGCAGTCGTGAATGGTCACGACTGCTCACATTGAGAAACTATCCACTAGCATTGGGGAAGCTGCAGCTCGGAGAGAAAATCTACTCGAGCAGCAGAAAGGAGCAGCACCCTCTTGCACTTTACATTATGCCACTGGCACTGATTTTCCAGCGTGAGACAAATGCCTAGCGCTAGAAAAAAGCGCCAATGGCATGACCAAACACACTCCATCGCTTGTGAACTCCTTGCCATGCAGCAGAGTTTTTTGGTCACTTCGGAACTCTGCAAACTCCACCCAGGCCTACTCTACACTACAGGTGCATGTACAAACCACGAGGTATGTCTGCAGTGAACTTGTGTGCATGCTTTTTTTTTAAAGATTTTTTTTTAATTTACCTGACCTTCTTGAAATTTGCAAGATCTGCTGTTTTTTTTACATTAGTTTTGATATTCACAAATCCTTCTTGAAATGTTATGATACGCACTTTCGTGTTCCGTGTGAAATCAGCATGGTTTTTTCAAACACTTAAAATGATCTGTAGACATATTAAAGCCCCCCAGCACAGAGAACCAGGCCAAATCCATTGTTTGGTCGCTCCTCATGCCAGTCCAGTTAAAACCCAGCAATATACATCATTTGTTGCCACAGCACTTTTCGCCCTAAGTGGGATGGGTATGCCCGAATGTATGACGTTACAATGCAAACATTTACAACACATGCCTTTACAACGTAGTTTCTACATCGCAACATCTATTACAACGCATAATTTTACATTGCATGTCATCACAACACATTTTTTGAAACTACATTTACAACGCATTCCATTACATCGCATTATACCATTACATTGCATTTAAGGTAAGTGAGTGTAACAGTAGGGTAAGTGTTGGATAGTGAAGGGGTAAAATTTACTATTCCCACTCCAGTGAGTGCAACAGTAGGGTAGGTATTGGATAGTGTAAGGGTAAAAGCTATGTGTTGTAATGGTATGCGTGTAATGGTATGCGTTGTAGTGACATGCGTTGAAATGACATGCATTGTAGTGACATGCGATGTAATGGCTGCGTTGTAATGGCATATGATGTAAAGGATGTTGCGTTGTAATGACAGTGTTGTAAAGGTAGTGTGATGTAATGACTGCATTGTAAAGGTTGTTTCCCGTATGCCCAGACGTGGGTCCCTTGCTCGCTGTGCTACTGGATTCAAGCTAGCCTGGCTGATTAGGGGTGATATAACCCAAGATTGGTGCCAGGATGCTTGTTTCCAGTCCAGGGACGGCCTGGCTTGGCAGGTCTGGCTGGATTATTCCCATGAGGAGCAGGGTAAAGACTGATTTGCACATGGCTGGGGCTAAACTGGGTGGTGTAGTGAGCAAAAGAACAATGGATTTAACCCAGATCTCTTGACTGGGGTAGAATATTTGATTTATTCAGCATTCCGTCGCTCATTTGTTGCTGCAGCACTTTTCCCCCTAGGTGGGAGGGGTATGCCCAGATATGGATCCCTTGCTCACAGTGCGACTGTATTCAAGCTGGGCTGGCTGATGAGGGGTGATACACCCCACAACTGATCCCAGTATGCTTGTTTCTGGTCCAGCAGGACCCGGCTGGGCAGTTCGGATTACACAGTTCCCATGAGGAGCAGGGTCAAGACTGATTTGCATATGGCTGGGTCCAAGCTGGGGTGGCGTAGTGAGCAAAAGAACAATCGATTTAACCCAGATCCCTTGACGGGGGAGCATTTTTGATTTATTCAGCATTCTGTCCCTCATTTTTTGTCACAACAGTAATCCCAGAGTTGGCAGACATGGGGACAGTTTGTAGAAAGTGTAATAACATATGGCTGTGGGTGCACAGTCTATTTCTGCCATTCTAAAAAGAGTTGCCACAGATGTTAATTATATTGTTTTTCCAACTAGTTGCACACATTTTTAGCATGTTGTTTTTTAAGTTTCATTTTCTTAGTTGCTTAATTTAAAATGAAAAAATACACTCCAAAAATAAAAAAGAAACAGTAATGTCTTTTTTTTAAAAAAGCTAGTTAAAAACGGATCTTTTTAGAACCACCTTATCTGGTTTAAAGAGAGAAAAACTATATGTTTTTTGTTGGTATATCATTGTAAGTACCTGTCAGTATATGTCCATGTATGTGTTTCAGTAATTGTATATGGGTGAGTGAGAAGGTGCATAAGGGAGTGTATGGCTGAGTGAGTGGGTATGTGACTGGGTTTATTGGTGAGTGAGTGTTTGAGTGGCTGTTTGGGTGCGTGAATAGGTATGTTAGTGTCTATCTGGATGACTGGCTGGATGTATAAGTGGCTGTCTGGGTGACTGTATGTGTGAGGGGTTCTATGGGTGAATGACTGGGTATGCGAGTGGCTGCATGGGTGAATGTGATTGTGCATGTGTGGCTGTATGAGAGAGTGGCTCCATGAGTGTCTGTATGGGTGAGTTAGTGCTGTGTGACTGATTGTATGAGCGATTGAGTGACTGAGTGGCTGCCTGGCTAAAATAGTTGGGGCGTGATTTGGTGTATGAGTGACTGTATGAGTGACAGTATTTTTGAGTGAGTGTGTGAGTTGTTGTATGGGTCTGTTAGTAGGTATATGAGTGCCTGTGTGGGTCTGTTAATGAGGGGGTGTAAGTGCCTGTGTGGGTCTGTGAGTGGGTATATGAGTGGATATATGGGTGTTTGAGGGATTGTGTGTCTATGAATAGGTGTTTAAGTGGTGCTATAGGTCTGTTAGTGGGTGTGTGAGTTCGTGTGTGGGTATGTGAGTGGGTGTATGAGTACCTATGTAGATCTGTGAGTAGGTGTGTGAGTGCCTGTGTGGGTCTGTGACTGAGTTTGTTTTGTGAGTGGCACTATGGGTCTGTGAGAGACTGTGTGAGTGCCTGTGTGGGTCTGCAACTGGGTATTTGACTGGCACTATGGGTCTGTGAGTGGGTTGGGTATGTGAGTGCCTGAGTGTATCTGTGAGTGGTTGTGTAAGTAGTGCTATGGGTCTGTTAGTGGTTGTCTGAGTCCCCGTGTGGATCTGTGAATGGGTGTTTGAGTGCATGCGTGGGTCCATGAGTAGGTGTGTGAGTACCTGTGTGGGTCTGTGACTTGGTTTGTGTGTTGCACTATGGGTCTGCATGTAGATCTGTGAGTGGCAGTGTGGGTCCATGAGTGGGTGTGTGAGTTTCTGTGTGTGTCTGTGACTGGGTGTATGAGTGGCGCTGTGGATTTTCGGCATTTGCATACTTATGGTATTTAAAAGTGAGAACTGTGGACCCTGTTTTCAACAGGAGACAAAAAGAAAGACACCACTCATCACAGTCACTAACAGATCAGATTGCGCTCCATTAGATCAATGATGTATTCACCTCCATTAAGGATTTCAGATTGTTTTTGAATGTGGAATATTAGAGAAAACATATTTGATTTGCCTTTGCCAAGCCCAAGAAGTTATAAACATTTGTGCTTTACTGGAGTGGTGCTTTGTTTATATTTGTAAGTGCTTCCCATTGAGGTTTAAATTCTGTGAAATTTGCACCAGACCCAGAATGGAACCTCATTTTTTCCCGGAAGAGTCCCCAGTTTTGCAGAAAATATCTACCCGACTGGAATAATTTCATCTGGTTAATTAGTAAATGCCACCTCATTGGATAAATGCCTTGTGCATATTCTGTGCTAGAAGACCACGGGGAATCTCTCCAGTGACCTTGTGTGGCTATAATTTTGATAACATGATTACTCCTCAAGCGTCTTCATCCATAAATCTGTGATAACATGAATCCTCATCGAGAGAAGACAATGAGACTACAAAGGGGTGGATCTCCTCCAACCAGGGGTATTTCTTCTTGAAAATTAAATGAAGTACGTGCTTCTTTATTTACTGGAGATGTCCTTGTATTCCTGTGCATCAGTAACGCTTCACCAAAATCGGCTGGAAACTCACTTGTTAAGCTGTCAATCAATGTGGGAAAGGGTGGAAAGACCTTTGCATACTACAAATGTAAATGGAGAGGGGGTCGCGTGGCCCCTACCCCAGACCCATTTTGGCCCCAGCGACCCCATCCCCTGAGGCCCAGCCACATCTCTTTGGGAGCCCTGGACCCACATTGGCACCCAGTGTGCATGTAGGGACCGTGGAGGGAGCCTCAACGCCCCCGTAGTCCCAGCCACTCACCACCTCCTGCGGAAGTCGGCATTGCTCTCGCACAATGGGAGCTGCTGGAAATGCAGCTCGCTGCATGCAAGACCATTACTTTCATCTCTGAAAGAGATACAAACTCTGCTTCCAGGAAGCGGGAGTGATTTGACAGCTCTCACTTGCTGGAAGCAGAATGTTTTCTTTTGCTTGGTGGGAGATGTTACAGCTCCCATCAAGCAAAAGCAAAAGGCTATCTCACGGGGATCAACACTCGCGAGATAGCATGAGCTGACCCTGGGGAGTGGCGGTCCCCAGGGCCATATATGACTCCTGTAGGGGAACTGTGCGCCCCCCTCCTTTGATCTGCATTGGCCACCCCAGGGAAGTGCTAGGACTTGGCTCCCATGCGACAACCCGTATAATTTTTTATTTATAGCCTTGAGTGGAGGTGGTGGTCCACAGGGCCCAGAGGGATTGACGCACCCCATCGAGTAATGTTGACATTAGCCCCAGGGAGGTGGTGGTCCCCGGGGCATTATTAAGCCCTTGGAGTGGGGCCCCATGAGCCCCCTCCATTTTTTTATAACACTCTGCATGCCCCCAGGACCTGGTCCACCCAGGGGCACATTCATGGCGATATTCATGAATAATCATGAATTTCTCTGAGAATTCGCTGAGAATTTTTTTAAAAAAAGCTTTTTTGCCCTGCCAGGGCCAGGGCCAAAGCTAGGGGATTAGGGTAATCGTACCCTGCCCCCTTTTGTTTCTTTTTTGCCTTTTTGGGGGGACTCAGCTCCCTGGTTTAAGCGTTGGTAGCCAATTAGAGCTCTGCCAATCTCTGCATGAGCTTGTCATTATTCGTGAAGGGTTCACTATCTTAGATATACAAATTTGGACCCACATTCATTTTTTTGTTAGGCGCGGGGATATTAAGTTATTTGCCCAGAATTACAGAATGTTGAGCTTCCCTGCTGAGACTCAACCCAGTGCCCCAGCTTCGAGGTCGACCATTCCAGCCATTGGCTCTAGCCATTAGGCAGACGGTGGCTGATGATGCAAAGTTTCATTGGGATTTGTTAAGGGGGTGCAAAAAAAAAAGAGGGAGTCCCAAAACATGTTTTTCCGCCAATGTTTTCCAAAGACATTTTATACAGACGTTGCAAGGAAAGGGCTGAACGGATTTTTATGAAATTTGCTATGAATATAGATTATGTTATGGAGATGATAGTTTTTGCAATTTCCTGAAAATCAATTCAGTAGTTTTGCATTGTAAAGGTTGTTTCCCGTATGCCCAGACGTGGGTCCCTTGCTCGCTGTGCTACTGGATTCAAGCTAGCCTGGCTGATGAGGGGTGATATATCCCAAGATTGGTGCCAGGATGCTTGTTTCCAGTCCAGTGAGGGCCTGGCTTGGCAGCTCGGGCTGGACTGTTCCCATGAGGCACAGGGTCAAGACTGATTTGCATATGGCTGGGCTCAAACTGGAACGGCATGGTGAGGGTGGGGTGAATGTATGACATTGTTCTGCATTCTGTCCATCAACTGTTGTTTTTGCATTTGTCACCCTGAGTGGGAAGGGTATGCCCAGACGTGGGTCCCGTTCTTTCTATGCCAGTGGAATCAAGGTATACTGGCTGAAGAGGGGTGAAACCCTGAAACCGGTCCTAGGATGCTTGTTTCCAGTCCAGTGAGGGCCTGGTTGGCAGTTCGGGCTGGACTGTTCCCATGAGGCACAGAGTCAAGACTGATTTGCATATGGCTGGGCTCAAACTGGAACGACATGGTGAGCAAAAAAACGATGGATTTTGGCCCAGATCTCTGTACTGGGGTGAATGTATGACATTGTTCTGCATTCTGTCCATCAACTGTTGTTTCTACATTATACCTGTGTCAGGTATAATGTTTGCAGGGTGGGCATTCCCACGCAAGAAAGGGTCGTTGGAGTGGCGCAGTGAAATCTATGAGATTTCTAGGACACCAATGCGTCACAACCTTACGCCTGCCTCATGGCAGGCGTAAGGGTGACACAGGCCCTTTCACATGGGGCTTACCCCATGTGAAAGGAACATTGCTGGAGTTGCGGCAGGCTTCCGACACAACTCCAGCAATGCGCCACTTTTTGTGCTGACAGATACGTCAGTTATTCTGACGGATCTGTCCTTCCTTGCGACATGATGCGTCATATTGTAAATATGACGCATCATTGGTGTCGCAAGGAGGGCGCACTGAGAAGTGGCGCATTGCTGCTGTCACGCAGCGATGCGCCAATTCTTGTAAATGAGGCCCCAGGTTTTTAGTTTATCATTAAAATCCATAAGTGGTGCTGTTCTGCTGGGAGAGGTCGTTCCAGGATTTAGATGCCAGGTAAGAGAAGGCCCTGTGTATGTTTACTCTTTTTCATTATTCACAAAATTGCAATTTAATAGTACGTTTACAAGTGCGTAGACTCCGCAGTGGGGTGTTGGACTCTGCACTTATAAAAATATAACAGGTCTATTTTATTTATGTGTGGAGTTCTCCGCCTCGAATGCGGAGTTTCCGCATTGATAACTTTACTATTAAATTACAGTTTTGTGAATACTGAAAAACGTACACAAACGTGTAAGTTTACCTTTGTGAAGCAAGCCCAAATAAAGTTACTGTCGACTTGAGTTAACAAAACCTACATGAGAACCTGGGTGCTTGCTATATTAAGTTTCTGCTACTTTGATATTATTAAATCGAATACACAAAAAGGTTAGCTTCAAGGAAATAAAGGGCTACCCTAATGAAACCCAAGTGCTTAGCAAATATACACAAAAAAAAGATTAATTCATAATCACCCTCGGCCCTACAAGTAGAAAGAGATCATAAAATGCAACCTTGCTTCTTGGATAGGAAAATATAGAGTTGATCCAGGAAGCAGAGACTGGTGCTGAAACAACGACAAGACTCACATGCTGGCTCATGTTCTTTAAAGTTATCGAATCACAGGGACTTCAGTTAAAAAGGTAAATTACTTCGGCCCCGATAACGACTACCCCAGAAGAGGGTGCAATATTAATCTCATCCCCCCAAAAAATGTGACACTGCAAAGATCGTAATTTATCGGATGCAATAAATATCCCCTAATCACCTATCACATGTTTTGGCCTAAAATGTGGCATAACGTGGATTTTGGTGCTTTCCACACAAAATTCCAAGGGGCAGATTTACAAGCCCCTTGCACCTCTTTGCACCGCCATTGCGTCAAATTTTTTGACTCAACGGCGGCCCAAACAATGCGCCCTATTTACATGACGCAACGTTGTAAAACCCTGTGTCACATTATACCTGCGTGAGGTATAATGTATGCAGGGGAGCGTTCCTACACAGGAAAGCGTCGTAAAAGTGATGCAGTGAAATCTACAAGATTTCACTGCGTCACTTTTAGGACGCCACTGCGTCAAAACCTTACGCCTGCTTGAAGGAGGCGTAAGGAGTGACGCAGCTCAATGAGGATAGGCCTTCCACTCGCGACACGACTCCAGCAATGCGTGACTTTTGCCCCAACAGATGCGTCAGAATTTCTGACGCATCTGTCAATCCTTCCACCATGGTGCGCCATATTGTAAATACGGCACATCCATGGTGGCGCAAGCATTTTTAGGCTGGCGCAAAGAAAGTGACGCATCTCTATAGATGCGTCACTTTCTTGTAAATCTGCCCCCACATGTTCTGCTGTTTACCATGCGTTTTTCTCCAGTGAATTTCGACAGGTGTGACTTTCCAATAATTTTCTCGGGAAAACTGCGCGGATGCAGTGTTTGCCAAAAAACTCAAAGGGGCAGATTAACAAGCCCCTTGTGACACTTTTTTGTCGCTGTTGCGTCACTTTTGTGACACAACTGCAGCGCAAACAATGCGCCACTATTCGACATCTTTACAACGTGACACATCTAGTGAGATGCGTCACGTTGTAAAGCCCTGCGCTACATTATACCTGCATCAGGTATAATGTATGCAGGGTGGGCATTCCGTCGCAAGGAAGCCCCATAAAAGTGATGCAGTGAAATCTACAAGATTTCACTGAGTCACTTTTAAGTCCTCGCTGCGTCAAAACCTTGTCTGCCTGCTAGGCGTAAGGAGTGATGCAGCACAGCAAGTATAGGGCCCCCCTGAACAGTGCTGGAGTTGAGTCGCACTTGCGACACGACTCCAGCACTACGTCACCTATACGCTGACAGATGCATCACTCATCTGTCTATCCTTGCGACACAGTGCGCCGCATTGCAAATGCGGCGCATCCATGGTGGTGCAAGGGGTTTCTAAAGTCACGCAAATAAACTGGCTCATCCCTGCCGATATACAGGGAAGCGCCAATTATTGTAAATCTGCGCCATAATGCTGATACTAGCAGTAGGAACAGTTACCTAGGCACCGGGGCCTTAATGTCCTGATTTCTACAGACGCTCGCCGAACTGCTCTTAAATTATTCTTAGCTTTTCGAAATCTTAATTATGACCCTGAGTTTCCTCCCGAAATGTTGTACAATAGCACAATCTTTTCTACCCAAGCAAAACATATTACGCTTAATAAATATATTTATGAGTTCTTTGCATAGCCCTTATGCAGTCAGCCATGCTGTGTATGATAGCCCAAGACAATGAAAACCCATTGACTTTCTGAAGCAAATTAGTCCAGCACCTAATCGGTGAACCCTGCTAAGCGTTTGAATTATGACAAGAACCGGCAGCTCTGCGAGAAGGCTGAAATGAATTATATCAATTCATAAACTTGTTCATGTCCAGATTTCATTAGCCACACATTAACAGCATTTTATGTTTATTACTGCTCTGACATAATCTATAAATAACTGAAATGCTAATCATAGTGTTCTGCCGGGCATCATCATTTAATCATAAAAAGATACATTATTATAAACTATAATAGATAATAACAAGCCTGGGTCAATGGCTGCCTATTAAAAGATGACAATTATATCCTAAAAGGGGATGTACCTCACACATTCGATGACACGCAGGTCCCAAACTAATCACGAGCAAACGTTTCCCCTCTGACACGCGCGCAGCACAGGGTGGCCCAGTCAGGAAAATATGCTTGTAAAACAGGGTTATACCGGAGCCTCGAAGTAAACAGAGGAACTGGGGGGCAAGGGAAAGTTTATATCAATGTAGTTCAGTTGCCCCCTTTCAGAATGGTCTGTTTTTATCCTGATAATGATGTTGTCAGTGTTACAGGGCGTGTTGAAAAATGAATGACTGTCGCATATCTCAAAAAAAGAAGAAATGCAAACATATTTATTGCTACAAGCGGATGTTGTCCAGTTTCTTGGCATTCAGTCAGCAGACACAAAGAGATTGTTTTGTTTAGAACTTTTCATAGGATCTTTGGCTTCCTAAGTGATGTGACATTTTGTGGCCACGGTCAGGGCTGGACTGGCCGTAATGGGCACCGGGCGTTTCCCCAATGGGCCGGAGGGATGGGGGCTGGTTTTGCGGCCGTGGGGGCTGGTTTTGTCACTGGGGGCGGTTTTGCAGCAGTGCTGCCATATCGGCCCCTGTAACAAAATAAAAGTGGCTGCGGTGCTCGCAACTAGAGCTTCTCAGTGACACATGCCCCCTCATCCCCCCCGGGGGGCCGGTCCAGTGGAGTTGCCAAGGCTGGTTTCTCTTCCCAGTCCGGTGTCGCCACGGTTCTGTGGCGATTGCACCAGATGTGATAGCACCTAGGTGCTATCTAGACCCCCTTGCCGGTGGGATCCTAAGGCTGCCTAGAATTTCTTTTCACTAACTTTAATAACACTTTCATTTTTTGGACTCAGAAGTGTTACTAATGTGGAAGAAATGTTGAGCCTGCTGCACTAGGATTTAAAGGCCTGACTTAGATCTTGGTGGATCTGGTCCTGCCATCGCTTTTTCGTCAGTTTCTCCACCTGCCTACTAGGCGGTCCACCTGCTCAGTTTAAATGCTGGCGGGTCTGTGGACAACAGTTCGTCCGAGAGCCACCATCTCTACCAGAATTTACCACCCATGTCAACGGCACAGTAGGCAAAAGTGGCTGTCGGAAGGAGTCCAGCTAAGAAATCTGCTGGGCCAATCACGATGTGCCTTCCCGCTAACATAACTGTGGCGGGTAAACCTCCACACCAGATTTGGCAGTTTCGAAGGGATATAAGGTAGAAACTCCCTTTTTATCTCTTTCCACTTCTGTTTTTGACATGAACCCAATGGCCCATGTCCTCCCTTTGCTGCTGCTACTTGACCACGAATCAACTGAACCCCGTCGTTGCCGTAATTGAAGGTAAGCTTCTTTTTTACTTGTTTCCATATGAATTGTCTGTTCACATTAGCTATGGACTTGTGATTCTTATAATCTCTCCTACAAGCAATATTTTACTAATGTGTAATGCATAGTGGTGTCATTTAAGAAATTTAGAGAAACACATCTGTAAAAATGTGTTTTAATTTCAAGTTTGGTGCAAGCTGCCTTCATGATAATGGGCACTTAAAAACAAATTTACATTAATCAAAAATTCAAAATGTATTCATACAGGTGTGTTCATTTATTTTTCGTAAACAATCAAATTATAAACATATGCATTACACAATTTTGGAATAATGAAAATTTTATATAATGTAGAAATTGCACTAGACAAGGTAACATGTTTTGCTTTAAAAAATGTAAAATTAATGTTAGATCTAAACTTAAATCATTTCATATAATTATAAATGTAACAGTTCCCCTTCTCTAGTGCATTTTCTGTATTTTATTTAAGTTTAAATTTTTTTATGGTATAATGCATATGTGTTTTTTATCACTTATGAAGGTAAAATAAACACATCTCTATTAACACTTAAAAAACTAAAAAATATATAGTTTTATTTGGTGTAAGTGTCCATTATCATGACGAATGCTTGCACCAAAATCTTAATATCCAGTAAAATATTTGTATCACTAACTTTTGAACTGTACAAATATGTAAATTAAAAATCTCTTGTGTATTTTCAATCATAAATGTAAGTAATGTCGCCTCCCCCGTGGGCCACCCCTTTCAACCCCCACACCAGGGATGGCACCGGAAGCGCTTCCGCGCCCAGCCCAATTGGCAATCCAATGACGTTTGCGTGCTCTCACTGCACCAACGTCATCAAGTGCAGCCAGGGATATGGTGAAGCCATTTGCTTCCAGTGCGTCTAGAGAGAGGATGCACTTTCGGTGAGTCCTTCTTGGGGAGGTGTTTGTTTTGGGAAAATAGACACAGGGGGAAAGGAAAGAGTTTTTCCATTACTCCTGTGCCTGTTTGAAGTGGATTTCTGGTCCACGATCACGGGTGGGGCCGTGATCATAAAGCTGGAATTCAAACCCTAGGACCACAAGGAATTTGTTTTTCTGTTGTTGAAGAAGTGACCCGTTAGGCAAGGGTCTCTCCCCTGGTGGCATCTAATATCCAAGTTTCGGCCCCACTGGGTTGTAGATCAGCCGTTTATTTGGTCAATCTGCCCCCAGTGGGGCCGAAACCCACCTTACCACCAGGAATGTTTATTTAGGCACAACATATAGGGAGCGACCTGGGGGCATATAATATCTGTGTTTCGGCCCCCCTGGGGGTAGATCAGCTGTTTTCTTCAGGCGATCTGCCCCCTGGGGGGCCGAAACCCACAATACCACGAGGGGTTTTATTTGGGCATAAGTTATGAAGAGTGACCCCTTGGGCAAGGGCCGCTCCCCTTGGGTGATAATTGTTTTGGGTTATTCCACTCCCCCAGATGGCAGAGCAGACGTTTTAGACCGAGCTGCCCTCTGGGTGGATGGAAGCCCACTAGAACACCTGGGATTGTTTTGTTGTTCGGGGAGCAACTCCTTGGGCACGGGCTGCTCACCTTTGTGGAGAATTGTTTTAAGCTATTCCACCCTCCAGAGGGCAGATCAGCTGCTTTTTAGCTGATCTGACCTCTGGGGGGGCGGGGATGGATCCCACTAAACCACCAGTGATTGCTTTCTTTTTTAGGAGCAACCCCTTGGGCAAAAGTCCCTCCCTTTGGGACAAACCTTTGTTTTGTATTCCTCCCCCTGCCCTGTGTGGGGTTGAAAGCCCCTAGTCATAGTTCTTTTTATCGCCATTTTTACAACTTGTACATGATACATATAAATATCATGGAAGCTTGTACTTATCTGTGTATGCTATTGTTTATTACAGTCTCTTATAATGTGGCTCCCGACTCATCTGAGAGTTATGTTTTGAAGGGGAGTGACCCCTTGGGGAAGGCTCGCATCCCTTGGGGACCCATATTTATTTTCATGCCACCCTCCCTTGAGGGCAGATTGGGCATTTTAAGACTGATCTGCCCTCTGGAGTGTGATTTCTTTCCCCTTGAAAGATTTGTGAGTAGACTGAGCCTCAGGGTGGGTGGTAACACTTGAGTCACTTGGGAATAAGGCTATGTATGTGGTGGGAGATCTGCTTCTGGGGTAAGTTTTACTTCCATCTGGAGGTGTCACTCCTCCTTTCAGATGAATATCTGTGTTTTTTTATATCTTGTTTTCATGCTTTAATTTTCTGTTCTTTTTTTATTGTAGAGCCAAATGTTTATTTTGTCTTATTGGTGAATCCTATTTGTGCTTGCAGCATGGGCAGATCTGCAGTTTTGGAGTTGCGGTTGATAAGTTACTCATTTCATAATCTTTTCATCTAATGTGTATCCTTCGCCTGTTTGTATAATTTGTTTTGTTAGCTTTTGTGTGATTGTCTTTTAAAGTAACATATTGATTTGTGCACATTCTTTACTGCCATTTGTGTAATGTTTTTTTTCCATTCTTTCCAGTGGGAATACTTTAGTGCTTGCTGTGTCTGTGCAGAGGAGGTGCAGTTGATGCTCAGTGTTGCTGTTTCTGACAAGTGGGTGGAATCATTTTAGAGTAGATAGGTCTTTGTGTGCCTTGTATTGATTGACTTTTCCTTCTAGATTTTACTATATCCCAGTAGTTTTACTTTCCGTTGACACACTTTTTTTATTATTTATTTTGTACATTGTTGGGTATTGTTGACTTGTTTGTCAAGTTGTGTTTCTCAGTAAGGATTATGGCTAGCCGCAGGTTGACGGCTCAGCAGGTTGTTAGTATGCTTTTCAAGTTTTCTTCTGACCATGATTATGAAACTAACTCTGCTTCTGAGGCAAAGTTGGAAGGCCAGACTTCTGGCAGTGAATTTTCTATCCAAGAGGAATCATCTGATGATGACGCCACTCTCAGTGAGGATGAAGTGCCGCTTTTAGAGGAAGACACTGACGTGCCAACAGCGCAGCAAGAGGCATCTGGATTGCAGCCTAGGTCTGAAAGGCTTCCCATTGGAAGTGCCGGACTCTGGGTGCATGGTGCAGTCGGTGTTGCATACCTTTAGTGGTGTTGCAAGGTGTACAGTGAATACTGAAAATGTTTGCCTATAAATTTCTTTCAGTTGTTTATGGAAGATGTATTTTTGGATGAGATTGTTGAGCAGACTAATTTGTATGCTGAACAGTATTTGAGGGACAACAGTGGAAGACTTAAGCCCCATTCCAGAGCTACCTGGTTAACTCCCACAAATCTGAATGAATTGAAGAAGTTCTTGGGTTTAACTTTTTTGATGGGCCTGATAAGGAAGCCGTGGCTGTCTTCATATTGGTCTGCTAGTCCCTTGATTGCAACGGCTATAGTTCCTGCAATCATGAGTCGCAATCAGTATTTGCTTTTTCGAATGCTGCATTCTGTTGATAATGCTGATTGTGAGCGTTTTTTTAAGATTTGGCTTTTCCTTGATCACTTTGAAGATCAATTTTTAGAGATCTATGTTCCAGGGAAAGAAATAGCTGTGGATGAGTCTTTGGTCCTGTTTGAGGGCCGACTGGTTTTTAGGCAGTACATTCCTAGCAAGAAGGCATGTTATAGAATTGAGATGTATATGATGTACGAGAGTAGTGTCTATAATTTCAGGGTGTACACCGGTAGAGATTCCAGTATTGTCCCCCCTGGTTGGCCGTCCACTTTTGGAGAAAATGAAAACATTGTGTGGGAACTTGGTAGAGGACTTTTTAACAAAGGTCACCATTTATACGTCGATAACTTTTATACTGGTGTGCAATTGTTCAGCAAATTATTCAGATTTACACTGTTGCTTGTGGTACAATCTGCTCTAACTGTAAAGTTTACTCAAAAGAGCTTCTTTGTAAAACACTTGAGAAGGGACAGTGCAGTGTCTTGTGTAGTGATGAACTAGCTGTGAAGTTTTCTGGCAGGAGACATGTCTACATGCTTACTACCATCCATGATTAAAGTACTTCACCTAGTATTGTTTGGGGTCAGGTTGCTGAAGTAAGCAAACATGTGTGCATGTTAGACTACAACAAGCACATGGGTGGTGTAAATAGAGTAGATCAGACGTTGGAACCTTACACTGCTGTACGTTTGGTATAAAAAGTTGGCTATCCATTTATTCCATTTAGCAACCTTCAATGCTTTTATTGTATTCAAGGATTGTTCTCCGGTGTAAAAGATGACATTTTTTTGTTTCAGCAGTCTCTGATAAGCAGCATTGTTTTAGTGGAACAAGAGTTCGCAGAGAAGCAGTGGTGGAGAATGAGGTTAGATAGAAAGATCGCCACTTTCCTTATCACATTCCTCCCAAGGTTAAAAAAACCTTTCCTGCTGAGAGATGTAGGGGCATATTTAAGAGTGCATTGTGCCACCGGAACGTCATTTTTTCAGATGTTCTGGTCGTGCAATGCCCTGCTCTATATTTACAAACTGGTGTTAAGCCACTTGGCAAGGCTTAAAGCCACTTTGTATATATCGTCCCCTTTCAAGCAGCTATTTGAGTGAAAGGGGCGTTAAATGGGTGCTGCTGTGGGCTTTCCACCATAACACCCATTGGTTTTTGATGGTGCCTCAGATTTACAAGGATCTGTAAATGTGAGGCAGCGCCAAAAACTAACGCCGCTGAATAGCATTCCGTAGATTGGTGCAATGAGGAGAAATACTTTTATTTCTCCTTGTTTTTGCTCTTTCTATGTGTGCTGCATTCTGTAGAACACAGAGAAAAAGCAAATCACCTTTAAATATTATTTAAGTGCAGGAAGGTATCCCGCACCATGGTGCAAGAGTGCCTGCATTGCAGTGACTAATCCCTGCAATTCAGGCACCCGGCACCCTTACACTATGATGCAAGCGTGTCTGTGTTGGTGCTAGGCAGTTATTTTTAGAGCCAACACAAGGGAAAACACAGGGGTGCTCCTTATTCTCAAGAATACGGCACATCCCTGGATTTTTTAATGGACGCAGCACGGCACTGCATAATTGCTCGCAGTGTCGTGCTGTGCTATTTCCTTGTAAATATACTCCCTGGAGTCTGTGCCCAAAGAGGTATCCGGAAGGAGAGTCATATGTACTGCACCAATTGTCTTTCGAATTGTGGCCTGTGCATGCACACATGTTTTAAATTTTACCACGAGCAACAGAGTTTTTCTGGGGTGCAACAGTGAGCGTAAAAGTAAACTGCTTGGTCTATATCGTTTTATATTTTTGGTTTAGATTTCACGGTTGGCATTAGTGTAAGGTGTTTAATTAGAGCTGTTGTGTTTGTAGTTATAGCTTTGCATCTACTTCCAATTAATTTCTTTTCTTTTTCGTTTAAAAACAATTTGATGACTGTGTGCGTGGACTGATGCTTGACTGGCGGTATGGGTGGACTGGTGTTTGCTGCTGGTGTGTGTGGACTGGCATTGGCTGGTAGTGTGCGTTGATTGGCGTTTGATTGGCAGTGTGCATGGACTGGTGCTTGGCTGGTGGTGTGCATAGACTGGCGTTTGGCTGGTGGTGTGCCTGGATTGGCATTTGGCTAGTGGTGTGCATTGGCTGGTGCTTGGCTGGTGGTGCGGTGGACTGATGTTTGGCTGGCAGTGTGCGTGGAGTGGCATTTGGCTGGCAGTGTGCATGGACTGACATTTGGCTGGCGGTGTGTGAGTAGTGACTTGCTGCTAGCCAAACTCCAGTGCACACACTCCATCAACCACCAGAAAGTATGATTGCTGTGTCAGTCATGTGGGTGTATGAAAGTGATGGGCCCTTGAATGATGTTGTTTGTTGATGTGAGTGTTGGAATGTGCTGGGCCCATGGCTGGCAGTGTGAACGGTCTTTTGTGTGTCACGTATGAAAGGTGTGTGAATGGTCTGTAAAGCAGTTGGTGCCTTGAAGTGGCTTTACATCTCACAAGCTGTGATTCAGTGGTTCAGTTTTCAGAACTTTCAATTATTAACAGTGTATTTCATTTTTGTGAAATCTCTTGTATATAAAATATACATTTCGAAACTTTCACTCACCCTTGTGCCAAATACAACCATTATGTGTGTGTACTTGAGGAATAGATGGATAGGCAGTAATATTTGTCTTTTCTGTCTTTAACTGCTAAGGCGTACATTGTCTTTAGGAAAAATCTACCAATTCAAGATATTTTCATAAACTAACAACCCTGGGGGGTACATGGTGGTGTGCCTCTCGTGGATCCCAACATGTTTTCTTACCCAGAATGCCCTGCAAACCTCAAAATGTGACTAAAGTCACACATTGTCCTTGCATTACTGTGGCATATTCTTTAAGATTCAGAAAGAAACCACAAATTTCCTATCCCCCATCGTTCCCCCCAGGTATCCCAATCAAAATGCTACCTAACTTGTGTGGATGGGACAAGTGCCCGCTACAGGAAAAGGCACAAAATGTATTGTGGAGACATCAAAATTATCTATCAAAAAACTGCCTGGTGTTGCAATGGAGTTAACTGTGTTTTTGGCTCTGGACTCAGCGGCCACCTGGGAAAACCCACAAAGCCCACACATTTCTGAAAACTAGACACCAGGGGTAGTCAAGGGAGGTATGGCTTGTGTGGATATCCCAACGGTTTCTTACTCTGTAAACCTAATATTCCGCTGAAAAAGTCATATTTCTGTCTAGTAAAGTTGTGGGATTCCCAGGCCGACCCAAACTTCCTACCACCCAGTGTTTTCCCAGGTTTCTCAATAAAAATGTGGTCTCAATTCAAATACAGCGGAAAAAAAAGAAATCCTCACATTTCTGTGTGGGAAAGTTGTGGGATGGCCAGGCCGTCACAAATTACTTACCACCCAGCGTTTCCCCAGATCTCCAGGTAAAAATGGTACCTCACTTGTGTGGGTGGGCCATGTGCCTGTGACAGAGAAGAGCCTAAAACATATTGTGGAGAGGTAAAAATGATCGATCACAAAAGCACCTGGTTTTGCAAAAGAGTCACCTGCGTTTTTTGTCCTGGGCTCGGAGGCCAGCTAGGGAAACCTACCAAATAGACGTTTATGAAAACTAGACACCAAGGGTAGTACAGGGATGTGTGGCTTGTGCAGATCCCTCGACCTTTTCTTACCGAGAATCCCATGCAAACCTCAAATTTAGCTAACAAATCAAATTCTCTTCACATTTCTGCGTGGAATCACAATGCCCGCACAAATTACCTATCACCCACTGTTCCCCTTGGTCTCCTGAGTTAAAGGATACCTCACTTGTGTGGTTGGGCCAAGTACCTGCGACAGGGAAGGGCCAAAAATGTGTAGAGATGAAGGGTATATCACAGTGTGCTGATAAGTGCAATTCTTTTTATACATTTTAAGGCTGAATCTGCTTTGGGCACCCACACAAGTGAGGTATCATTTTTATCGGGAGACTGAGGGGAACGTTGGGTGGTAGGAAATGTATGTCTTTGCAGATCAACCCAAGACAGAAATATTAAGAAAATGTCATTTTTTTACCAAAATTTGAGGTTTGTGGGAGAAACCGGGGATGAAAACATTGGGGGATCCATGCAAGCCAAACAGACCTGGACTACCCCGGGTGTCTAGTTTTCAGAAATGTCTGGGTTTGTTAAGGTTCCACCGGGCCCAAAGATGCAGGTGCCCCCTTGCAAAACCATGTCGTTTTGTGATAGATAATTTTGATGTCTCCATAATATGTTTTAGGCACTTCCCTGTCACAGGCACTTGGCCCACCCACACAGATGAGGTACCATTTTTATCGGAAGACCTAGGGGAATGCTGGGAGGTAGGAAATTTGTGTCAGCCCGGTGATCCCACAATTTTCCCCACACAGAAATGTGAGGAAAATGTAATTTGCTTTAGCTAAATTTGAGGTATGTAGGGAATTCTGAACAAGAAAACATTAGAGGAACCATGCATGCCACACATCCCTGGACTCCCCCAGGTGTCTAGTTTTTAGAGATTTCTGGGTGTGGTATGTTTTCCTAGATGGCCACCAAGCCCGGGACCTAAAACAAAGGTTACTCCCTTGCAAAACCAGGTTGTTTTGTGATAAATATGTTTGATGTCTCAACAGAACGTTTTGGGTCGCTTCCTGTCACGGGCACTAGGATTAGCCACACAAATGAGGTGATATTTTTATCAGGAGACTTGGCGTAATTTTTGGAGAGTGGAAGTTTGTGGCTCCCTACAGATTTCAGAACTTTCCATCCCAAAAATGTGAGTAAAATGTGTGTTTTTATTTTTACAAATTTTGAAGTTTGCAAGGGAATTCTGGGTAACAGAGTCTCAAGAAAGCACCAGAAGTCACCCCATCCTGGATTTTGCTAGGTGTCTAGTGTTTAAAAATGCGAGGTGAACTAGGGCTCAAAATCCACAGCTAGGCTCAATGCAAAAAAGGATCAATTTTCAGTGGAAAAATGCGAGGTGTCCACGTTACGTTTTGGGCAGTTTCCAGTCGTGGGCACTAGGCATACCCGCACGAGTGAGGTACCATTTTTATTGGGAGACTTGGGTAATGCTGGGTGGGTGGAAATTTGTGGCTCCCTGCAGATTCCAGAACTTTCCAACAGAGAAATGTGGGGAAAATGTTTTGATTTAGGTAAATAATGAGGTTTGCAAGGGATTCTGGGTAAAATAACCTGGTGAAAACCACACGAGTCACTCAATCCTGGATTCCCCTGGCTGTCTAGTTTTCAAACATGTACAGGTTTGCTAGGTTTCCCTAGGTGCTGGCTGAGCTAGGTCCCAAAATCCATAGTTAGGCACATTGGAAAAAAAGGTCAGTTTTCAGTAGAATAATGTGAAGTGTCCACGTGTGTTTTGGGCCGTTTCCAGTTGTGGGCAGCAGGTCTACCCACACAAGTGAGGTACCATTTTTATCAAGAGACTTGAGGGAATGCTGGGTGTGTGTAAGTTTGTTGCTTCCTACATATTCCAGAGCTTTCCATCATAGAAATGTGAGTAAAATGTGTTTTTTAGACACATTGTGAAGTTTGCAAGGGATTCTGGGTAACAGAGCCTGGTGAAAGCACCAGATGTCACCCCATCCTGGATTTCGCTAGTTGTCTAGTTTTCAAAAATGCCATCTGAGCTAGGGCCCAAAATCCACAGCTAGGCTTGTTGCAAAAAAGGGTCAATTTTCAGTGGAAAAATGTGAGGTGTCCACGTTGCGTTTTGGGCCGTTTTCAGACATGGGCACAAGCCATATCCACACAAGCCAGGTACCATTTTTATTGGGAGACTTGGGTAATGCTGGTTGGGTGGACGTATGTGGCTCCCCGTAGATTCCAGAACTTTCCATCACAGAAAGGTGAGGAAAATGTGTTTGCTTTAGGCAAATAAGGAGGTTTGCAAGGGATTCTGGGTAAAAAAAACATGGTGAAAGCCACACAAGTCACTCCATCCTGGACTCCACTGGCTGTCTAGTTTTCAAACATTTACAGGTTTGCTAGTTTTCCCTAGGTGCTGGCTGAGCTAGGGCCCAAAATCCAAAGCTAGGCACATTGGGAAAAAAGGGTCAGTTTTCAGTATGATAATGTGAGGTGTCCATGTGAGTTTTGGGCTGTTTCCAGTCATGGGCACTAGGTCTACCCACACAAATGAGGTACCATTTTAATAAGGAGACTTGAGGGAATGTTGGATGTGTGGAAGTTTGTTGCTCTCTGCACTTTCCAGAACTTCCCATCACAGAAATGTGAGGAAAATTTGTTTCTTTAGACAAATTATGAGGTTTGTAAAGGATTCTGGGTAATAAAACCTGGTGAGAGCCACACAAGTCACCCCATCCTAGGTTACCCAGGGTGTCTAGCTTTTAAAAATGTACAGGTTTTCTAGGTTTCTGTAGGTGCCGGCAGAGCTGGGCGCAAAATCACCAGATAGGCATATTGCAAAAAAAGGGTCAGTTTTCAGTGAAAAAATGTGATGTGTATGCATTGTGTCTTGGGCCGTTTCCTGTCATAGGCACTTGCACTACCCACACAAGTGAGGTACTATTTGTATCAGGAGACTTGGAGAAATTCTTGGTGGGTGGAATTTTGTTGCTCGATGCACATTCCAGAACTTTCCATCAGAGAAATGCGAGGAAAATGTGTTTTTTAGACACATTTTTAGGTTTGCAAGGGATTCTGGGTAATAAAACCTGGTGAGAGCTACACAAGTTACCCCATCATGGATTTCCCTGTGTGTCTAGTTTAAAAACATGTATAGGTCTGCTAGGTTTCTATATGTGCAGGCTGAGCTGGGCGCAAAATCCACAGCTTGGCATATTGCAAAAAAAGGGTCAGTTTTCAGTGCCCACATTGTACTTTGGGCCATTTCCTGTTGCAGGCACTTGCCCTACCCACACAAGTGTGGTACCATTTTTAGAGGGAGACTTTGGGAAATGCTGGGTGAGTGGAAGTTGATGGTTCCTCATAGATTCCAGAACTTTCCATCACAGAAACGTGAGGAAAATATGTTTTTTAGACTAATTTTGAGGTTTGCAAGGGATTCTGGGCAACAGAGCCTTGTGTGAGCCACACAAGTTATCCCACTCTGGATTTCCTTGAGTATCTAGTTAAAAAAAATATACAGGTTGTCTAGGTTTACCAAGGTGCCAGCTGAGCTAGGGCCCAAAAGTCCACATCTAGGCACATTGAAAAAAAGGGTCAGTTCTCAGCAGAAGAATGTGAGATGTCAACTTTGTATTTTGGGCCATTGCGTGTTACAGGCCCTTGCCCTACCCACACAAAGGAGGTACCATTTTTAGCACGAGACTTGGGGAAATGCTGGGCAGGTTAAGGTTGTGGCTTCCCACAGATTCAAGATCTTTCCATCACAGAAATGTCAGGAAAATGTGTTTGTTAGACAAATTGTGAGATGTGCAAGGGATTCTGGGTTAATGAACCTGGTGAGAACCACACAAGTCACCCCATCCTGGATTCCCCAGTGTGTCTAGTTTTTTAAAATGTACAGGTTTGCTAGGTTTCCCTAGGTTCTGGTTGAGCTAAGGCCCAAAATCCACAGCTATGCACATTGCAAAAAAAGGGTCAGTTTTCAGTGGAAAATGTTATGTGTCCATGTTGCGTTTTGGGTAATTTCCTGTTGTGGGCACTAGGCCTACCCATTCAAATGAGGTACCATTTTGATCGGGAGACTTAGGGAAACACAGAATAGTAGAACAAGTGTTATTACCGTTCTTAAAACAATTGCCATTCTATGCATTTCTGCCTTCTAAATGTAAGACAGTATGTAAATAAGAAGTCATGTAGAAAAATGCCCTCTAATTCTCATGCTAGTATGGGTACCCAAAAATATTAGAGACGTGGAAACAACCACTGTTTCTAAACTCCATATGTTGTTCCCATTTTGGAAATACATAGATTTCCTTGATACCTATTGTTCACTCCTTATATTTGACCAAATGAATTGCTGTATACCTGCTGGGGACAATATGTGCCCCAACACACATCAAACATCATTCCTGCGTGCAAGTTATCCTGTTGGAGTGGTATTCACTGGCTCTTAGGGGGGGATTTCAACTCTGTACTGAATACAGCCCTCGTCAGATCCTTCCCTCCCCTCCCTCGCTCTTTAGCCACATCAAACACCCTGCGACTGGCTCTTTCACTGGAAACTTGTAGATATCTGGCGCACCCAAAACCCCACCACGCAAGTATACTCCTACTCATCACCGCAAACCTTGCATGTCTGACTTGACCAAATTGTGGGGTCAATTTCACTGCTCCCCACAGTCCAGCAAACGGATTATCTGGGGCATACACATTCCGATCACAACCCTCAACTCTTGCAACTAGAATGGGAGAATAATACACCTTTAATACCCACATGGCGCCTACAACCCACAGTTCTAGAATACCCACCATTTTGCACATAATTGGGTGCTGCTGCAGTGGACTATTTTGAGATTAACACAAATTTTGTAAATGACAAGTGGGTTGAACGGGATGCCTTCAAAGTGATTATTAGGAGACACTGCTTGGGGCTGAGCTGGAACATTCGCAGGCAACTGGATGGCAACATCATGTGCATTGAGAAGGATTCAGTGACTGACTCACATACTCTCGCCATTTGGCAGAGGTGCGCCACAAACACACTACACTGCTGGAAAGACTATGATGCCTGAACTACACGGCACACTCAGCACTCACGGGACGTCAGACCGGGCCAGCTGCCTACTGGCGTGGCTGATATGCCAGGATCAGCCTCTTCACTTTATCTTTTCTCTACACTCCTCAGCGGGACACCGCCTAGACACTCAACATGAAATACATGGGGAACTGATGAAACACTACACCTTACTGTATGAGTCAGTCACTATCACTAGCCTGGATCATCTTGAAGACTTCTATTCCATGGTTCGCCTACCCACCATCATGCCTGAACAGCCTGCGGAGTTGGAAGAACCTTTTACACTCTTTGAAGTCCGTGAAGCTATCAGAGCTCTAGTTAAGGGAAAGTCCCCAGGACTGGATGGCTTGCTGGATGAATATTACAAAGCCTATACCCCTGTACTGGCCCCCCAACTGCTCGCCCTCTATGAAGCATCCCTATCGACCTCTTCCCTTCTGGTATCCTTGAGTGAGGCCCTGCTCATTTCCCTGCCCAAGCTGTAGAAGAGACCCCGCCGCCCTGCATTGCTACCTGCCACTGGCACTGCTCAACACTGATTATGAGATCTTGGCCAGGGTGCTAGCAGACCGCCGGGCACCCTTGGTCCCGTCTCTGGCCCACATGGATCAGAATGGGCTCGTGCCTGCCCGCATCAAGTTGCTCAATCTACGCCACTTGTTCCGGGTCTCTATGTACTCCGCACAGCAATGGCCTTTTTCGTGGTGCCTTGTCCTCGAACTCGAGAAGGCCTTTGATACACTTGAATAGGGGTTCCTGTATGAGGTACAGCCACGCTACAGAATTGGGGTGTGATTTCTCCCCCTGCCCCATATCAGGCTACTGTACACCTCGCCATCAGCCAGAGTTAAGACAGTCTCTTACATTCTGGACTCTATCCTGATAAGCAGGGGTACTCGTTAGGGCTGCCCTCTATCCCCCTTGCTGCTTTCCTCAGCCATTGAACCATTTTCCATGGCTATCTGAGCAAGCGGTACGGAGTGAAGAATCCCATTGGGAGATGGAACTCATACGATCTCGCTATATGCTGATGACCTGCTCCTGTAAATTTGATACATGCAGATTTCTATTACATTGGCCTGGTCCCTCAACGATTTTGCTGCCCTTTCTGGCCTAAAAGTCAACTGGGCCAAATCCGACTTGTATCCGTCTAACACTTCGTATCCCGATCCCACCCTTGTCCTATCCTAATAACCAATTAATTTATAGGAAAGTGTTGTTCGTTTCTGGCCCGACCGTACTTTTGGACTGCAATAATGGTAGGATTGGCCATAGATTTTTGACTATTCTGATTGGACTTTCATAACAGCCAATAAAGTCACAGGAAAGGGCTGTTTCTGTCTGGTCATAGATTCTTGACTATTGTGATTGGACTTTCATGACAACCAATGATTTCACAGGGAAGGGTTGTTCCTTTCTGGTCTGACTGTGTTTTTGGACCATAAAGTTGCTGATGTGGGCTGGTTGGTTATTTAAACCAAATTGGATGGTGAAAGGTGTAAAGCATCTACATAGAATCAGTGTTGTTTACAAAGATTCAGAAGAAGGTCAGTGACGGTGGTGGCATGCCGTATAATTCAGTCTGAGGTTACAGGTCAATAGAGTGAATTATATTTTGCTTGGTTTGTGTCTTGGGTGGTTTTTACTTATTTATTGGCTAGTAGTTGGATCTGTTTGTAGTTTTTGGATATTATATGTCTGGGGTTGCCCCTTTCTGATACGTATAGGTCAAGATTAGTGATTGTGGAGAGGGTTAATTCATATATAGGGGAAGACCTATGCTTGTATGTCTATAGCGGATAATTTCAGGGTGTCATAGCATGTTATGATTTTCTAAGGGACTTTATGATAGATATCAAGTTGAGATTTGGAGTAATGAAACTTTTCTGGTGGGTAAAAATCTTGTACCTGATTCCTATTTTTCAGAACCCAATGGGGTGTGGCTATTAAGCTGAGACATGTATATATGGTCACCTTGTATTTCCCTACAACAATAAAGGAGCAGCACTAGTGTTCCAAGTGAGTAGTAGAACATGTTTGCCTTTATTATAAAAAAAATAGAAATATATTGTCTGTTAGGTTAAATATTAATTGGATCTGTAGACACTGTGGGGCGCGAGTCACAGAACTAATCTCAGACAAAATCTTAAACTTACTACTTTTGGAATTCACAGAAGGCATTTAGTAGTAGTACAGTTAGGATTTTGTCTTAAGTAAGTATTTTGTCTTAAGTTAGGATTTTGTCTTCAGACCAAAACTTAAGAAAAACTTAAGTTTAACTTAAGACAAAATCCTAACTTAAGACAAAATCCTAACTTAAGACAAAATCCTAAATTAAGACAAAGTCCTAATTTAAGACAAAATCCTAACTTTACTACTACTAAATGTCTTCTGTAAATACCAAAAATAGTACGTTTAGGATTTTGTCTCAGATTAGTTCTGTGAATCGGCCCCCAGGTCTTTTTTCAATAGGAATAATCTGTATGTTAATTTTTCTAATGCTATTTTTTGATGTCAATAGGAATCTTCTACAACGTTATATGTCTAGGAATTTTGTGGAGAACTGATCCATTTTACACTTAGACTTCTATGTGACATTGCTGTAAAGAAATACATTAAGTAAGTTTATTGGATTAGATATCTGAGTTGAGGATATGGTAACTTATTAATGTACTATTCACTACAAAGGTGTTGCATATAACACATTGATTAGCTAGGGTAAATGATGTAAGCTTATTTTTTCAATACAATTGGGGATTGGGGATGTATATATTTTTAATGGTGGAATTATGAGTTATTTTTCATAGGAAAACAATGTGCATGTAATAAGTGATGCATATTATTGTTTATGTATTTGTATTGTATGTAGAAGTGGTGGGGTGGAAGCCTGTGTGTGTAATTTGTAACATTGTCTATACATTGTAATGAATTAATGATTTATTTTTTATCATGTGTTTTAGATATGTTTGTAACTGTACATGTGTATATTTTCTTTCAGCCCTGATCAATTTCTCTTGGAGGATGAAACGCATTGGCAGGGCTTTTTATTTGATGTATTGAAGAATAATAAAGAGAAATATTTTGAGGCTTCATACCTCGGCTCCCATGTTATTTTGATATTAGAAAAGAGTACATTGATATTGACACAATTGAAGTATGTGTACTTCATGAAAGGAGGAGAGAAGAACCAAAGAGAACAAACTCCACAATACAATTGTTGGTTCCTTGAGGCACTCACTTTTGTGTGTTTTTTCTGGTTTATTGTATTTCTGGTTTTGGAGTACTTTGACCATTCGAGGGTGAGTGCAGACCACTATTAGCTTGTGGAACTAGCACCTGTGCAGCTGTTTTTAGCCAGAACTACTCTTGTTGAGGGATTACATGCTGAAAGAAATGCACTGCACAAGGAAGATACCCTGGGACTGTGCAAAATCCCAATTGCTGCCAACTGGGATGCCATCCTACAGGACTTCCATAATGAATGACATCCAGACTCTGACCACTCAACAACCATAGGTTAGGTATAAGTGCCAGGCACAGTGCCTCAAGATAGACCATAACAAACGTGCTGTGGATGAGGTAGCAGGCTTGCCCCTCACGAGTTTCAAGGTCCTAATGGGTAACTCGAGGGGTAATGTGCATGCTACTACATTATAAATGAGAGCCGGAGGAAGTGCTGGCAGGCCAGTGGGACCTGAGTCAGGCAGAATTAATTTCCTAGTTCCCACAATCCTTGCCCTTAACCCTACTACCTCTTTGACGATAGCCATTGCCAATGACCCCACTGCCAGTTTACAACTACATCAACCATGCATGCTTTGGACCCCACATCGGGAATAACACAAGCATTAAACGCAGGCTTCTGTGCCCTACCATTCTGAGCAAACTGCACATCACAAGTGCTCCCACACGTGCTCACTGCAGAATATGCTGCCTGTTTACTGGACGCATCTTGCCTCATTTGATTAATCACCATATGCTCTTTCTCAAGCACTATTGATGTATTTCTGGTGAGTATTAATACTGAAATGTCAATTCTATACCATGTTTCTATACTTTTTCTAAAAACCAGTACAAGATTTAAACAAAGTAATACCAGTATTTAAATAAATCCATGATAAGAAAGCCTTTTTATTTCAGGGCATTGCTGGATTAGCAGTAAGTGGGAATACTTAGGGGCTTATTTACAAGCCCCTTGCACCACTTTTGCGTCATTTTTAACGTGGGAAAAGTGACGTACGGGTAGCGCAAGGGGCTTGTAAGTAATCCCCTTAGTCTTTAACAAGGAACCTGTCTGTAGTAAATCAAGTAAGTGCATTTCAGAAGGGGATAAGGTGGAATGAGATGAACAGAGTGGAAGTAGCACAGCCTTGTCCAGGCACTGAGCATACTGTTTACTCTTCACTTAGGAAGCATAAAAATAAACAGCAGTCATGCTGTAGAAAACTGTGAACACGACAACTGGTAAAAAAGAAAGAAGTCTACTAATTGGCATGCAAAAGGCAAATGATAGCTCCGAACAACTACCACCAGTCATTCTAAGGTGTTGTAATGGGAGCATGTGCACTCCAAAGCTAGGACTTGCATTACAATATTATTTATTAACCCCTTGATACAGAATGACCTTGAAGACTCAAACAGCACAATCCCATGGATTACACTGGCCATTGAAGACCAAATACAGATCTCTAGGGCTGGTATCAATTGTAGTGGTAGGTGGAAGAGCCAGTAGTGGGAGTGGGATGTAGCAGTATCAGACCGTCAAGAACAAAAGAATCTTCTTACCTTCTATCTTTCGTTTCATCAACAGGTCTCCTGGTTAGAATGAGGACCTTATGGAGGTATTCCCAGATCTCCTCACGATCTCATCCATCTGACATGCCCATACCACCCTCCTTGGTCCTCATTGACTTGACTTCAACCGCCCAGCTCAAAAAACAAAAAAACATTCTCTTCAACTTCATTAATACACTCAACATGGAACAGCATGTCACACAACCAATACACTCTAAAGGCCACATCCTCAAACTTGTCTTCTCAACATCCCTTAAAATACAGTACAAACCTCCCATATGCCTTGCCTGGACTGACCACTTTATCATCATTATCTACTTGGTCAGAGTCATTACTAGGGGTGGGCGGAATATGCGCAATTCACTTTCGCAAATTATCGTGAAAATGTTCAAAAATCTCCGCAAACACGCGTAAATATCGCGAAGATGCGGAAGTTTTTTTCCCGCCCGTTCGCGGTATTTTCTGCATGGTCGCAGCTCGCCAACTTACCCATGCGGTTGCTCGTGGGCGCAGCCATCTTGTTTTCACTTGTCTCGCGGTGCATGATCGCGAGAAGAAAGACGTGATCGCGTGACAAATGACGTTACTGCGGGCGCGAACTGTCGCGAGACAGCGCAAAAGGCTACAAACAATCCAACATCTCGTGGAGAACGCGACCGGATCGGGAAAACTTGTCGGAGAACGCGGGAATTCAGGTAAGGCGATCGCGCGCATGCGAGAATGTATTATTTAACAGCGCGAGCAAGCAAAACATTTCTGGTAAAATGCGGATTGCGGAAATTTTGACATTTTCGCGCTCTCTGCGGAACACGAAAATGTCAAATTATCGCAATTTCCGCGAGCGGAATGGAATTTTAGCCCAGGCCTAGTCATTACAACAAATCAAGGTCAACACAAAAGAGAAGATCAAATCTTCAGATTCTTCAAAGATTTCTCCATAGACAATGTTTGAACTCATCTCTTCCCCTATTATCTCAGTATCTGATGCCAACGCACTTCTAAAGAGCGTCAACAGTTTTTTGGAAAGCTGTGTGAACTTTCATGCCAGATCACAACATGCAAGTGCTAGCCAAAGCCTTCACCACCCTCGTACACCAAAGACCTTGCAGACAATAAATTATTCATCCGGAAACAGGAAATAAAGTGGAATAAAAAAGAACTCCAAGAGGACCTTGTTGCAGGGATTGTGCTCATGCACAGAACTATGCACAGGAAACCAGGACCTCAGTGAATTGCGGTGTACCAAAAACTCACCTCAGTACCCAGAACCCCTATCCGACTAGCATCAGTGTCTCATTCGTTCTCCGTATCATCTCGAAGCTACCAATGATTAGACAACCCAGAACAAGCAACTTAGCAGAAGCCATACCCTCGTGAGACGCTGTTATCAAGGAAAGTCTGCAGTCCGCGTTGGGAATCAATCTGTCACCAACGTCGTTATTTCTCACATAGGGAACTTTATCAGGACTTAAATGATAAGAGTATTTAGTAGGGAAACCTCTTGGGTAATTATCACCCTTCTCTGTTGCAGCAATAGCTGCCAAGATGTCATCATCAATCTTACTTTTGGATTTTGTAATTGCTGCTCCTAGATATGTTGCCACTGCTGTTTTCGCTGCTTCATCAGCTAAGCTGTTTCCGACAGCGTGGACACCAACTCGCTGGCGCCCAAGAGTATGAATTACATTCACGAGAGGCAGATGCTGTTTAAGTTCTGCGACTCGAACACAAAGCATTTTATGCTTGATTGTGCTACCTTTGGAATCACGATACTCATTTTGAGACCAAAAGAATAAATTGTCGTTGAAAGACTGAACACATTAAAAAGAGTCACTCACTATAAGAGTGGTAACTCGAGGATCAGCAAACTCCAGTGCAAGCACCAGGGCACGTAGCTCTGCCAACTGGGCGGTACAATCACCCAATGACTGCGTCTGCACGACATCAAATTTGAATTCACCATTCACAAAAGTACAAGCCACTATCACGCAGGCCGCTGAATAAGCACGCTTAGATTCCGTCGCCGGTTGCGCCAAACCGTCAGTGTAAATGACTCAATGGTAATCCTCAAGCGGGCACAAGGACAGAGGAGCTGGATGAACAAATTCATACTGCAAGTACTCCTGAGTCTGCAATGAGGCATCAAAGATGTAAATGACATCCGGCGATGTCAAAGAAGTGGCCCATTGTATGTAACGTGGATGCAAAGCTTTAGAATTAGGTACACTGGCTTTCGTCACTGTCTCTAGGGCAGGATACGGTGTGACAACCAACATGCGTTTCCCTCGCGACAGCGCTCTCTCCTTTAGAATCACCATCTGCACTGCAGTCAAAACTTTCTCGACAGTGGAAAAGCGCATTTCAGCCGATGTGTACAAGTGTGATTTGTAAGCAATGGTGACTGTGTCGCCCTCATTGAACGTTAACTACGTGAAACCCACTGCGCCAGGCACAGGTTGGTGTGGTTATCACACGTCAGTAAGTATTTTGAAGCAAGAAGATCAGCCTGCAAAGATTGCAAGATGGCTGAATGTTCTGACAGCCAGCTCGATTTGGAAAAAGTAGGTTGTACCAAGGCATATAGCGACTTGATACGCTAGGCATAATCAGGAATGTAAGTACGCTCGAAATTTAAAAAACCGAGCAAAGATTGTAGTTTCTTCCGTGTTGTCGGAGCACGCAAACATGCACACTTCTCCATGAAGTGAGGTGATAATCCTCGTCCTTCGTTGCTGAGTTCATAGCCCCAAAACAACACTGTATACTCTGCAATGTGTGACTTCGTAAAGTTGAATTTGTAACCGAAGTCCGCAAACATGACAATGATGCGGTCAACCCGACACAGATGAGGCCATAATTCGTCGTCTGTGAGATAGATATCATCAACATACAAGTACGCATCAGGGCCAATGCTCTCTAACAGAGAGACTACATGTGCGGTAAAGACACCTGCACTGTTTTTATAGCCCATGGCTAATCTTTTAAACTGTTTTTGTTTGCCGCCAGAAGTAAAGGCTGTCCACTGACTACTAATAGCGGACTGATTATGGCTATAAAAGCCATTGGAGATGTCAAGTGTGGTCTTAAACCTTTTTCTCACAAGACTATCAACGAGGGCAGAAATGTGGGTATTTTGTATGGCACAGGTCCGACAATGAGAGTTCAAATGCCAGTAATCCAAAACTAGGCGGTACGACCCATCAGGTTTAGCTACAGTGAATAGAGGAGTATTCATGGGTGACACACATGTTTCAATAACACCTTGATATTCCAATTGTTCAAGGATTTCTGCGACGTGAGATCTAGCCTTGCGGCGCATGGGATATTGGGGTTGTGGCTGAGGCATAGAACGTAATGGAATCTCATGGCTTGGCAACAATTTATCCCACCCAACCTGAGTACGGTACAACGCCGGAGCAAGTACCTGAGCCCACTCTTCTGCAAAGTTCTGAGCCTGATCCTTTGGCACAGTGTGCGCGAAAGATGGGAGGATTTCCTCCTCCCCTCTAGGAGCGGCCAAAACGAAAGCTGGGGGTAGTCTGCCTCTGCTGACAGAATGTCATATGTAGAGATCAGATTTTCCCAAAAAATCCATTTTATGGTACGTTGTATGTCACCTTCTATTAAAAGGACTATGTCATATTAATCTGTCAGGGGGAGCCACTCTAGTATCAGTAATTTCTACAGTAATAAATGTCAGTTGCTGTCGCCTTTAGAGATGGACGCAGTGCTCGCCGCACTACTGTAACCTTCGCTGTGCTGTTGAGCAGCATTAGTGCCCATGTTAGGTTCCGAGCTGCGTTCTCACTATCTGTGGCATACCTCGCTGTTAGTGCAGCAACTTTCTTCTTTTGAAACGGGGGTCGTGCAAACTCGTCCTGCTTGCCTTTACCGTCAGTCTGGCGGCGTTGCTCACATCCTTGTTGGGCACCCCGTCTTTTGCCACGTTCTGCTCCACCGGACTGGGAGACCGATGTTTCCTGTGAAGAACTAGGAGAACGTTGTTCTGGAACCTGAAATCTATCAGGAGACTTCATTCTAGTGCGATCGAGCAAATCATATGTGCGTTCAGTAGTCGCTTGGACTGGCGATGCGGGACGAGACCCCTGTTTCTGTTGCTGCTTTCCATGTTTTTTAGCTTTCCAATTTTGTTTTGGAAATGCTGGACGACTGTCTTTAGAAGACGTCCCTGTCTTAGTTTGCGGTTGCATAGTTGTTGTCTGAACAAAAGGCTTAACCCCTAAACTATTGCGACCAATGGTCTTATAAGTCTCCGCAATAATCTTCGGTAACTGCCGGGGTTTATCGATGTCGTCGACGAGGCGCAGGGCATTCGCCACTTGAAAGTTAACCGCATTTCCCTTGACGTTAGCAAGGATGAGCGTGGCAACTACGTCGAACACGCCGACAAGCCACATCCCTAACTTGACCACCGCCTCTGGACCATGTTGATCCTGAACACGTTTGATCATGGAGGGCAGTACAGCCATAGACGGGGTGCAGAAGCACTTCGAGTAGACTGCTGCAAACACTTTACCCCAGTTATCACAATCAGCTACCTCTGGGACCAAGTCTTTCTGCAAACTAATGGTGAGAATCCTGTGATTTTCCACAGGAGTAGAATTCGGAAAAACTGATTCCAGCTGGTCAAATTTCTCAGCAAGCCAATAAGGCATATCGTCCTTATTTTGGGGGTGCTTGCCCATTACTGAATTAACCATGACAGGACTAATAGTAATCCTGGCCGGGCCAGCTGGTTGCTCCGCAACTACAAGTGCCCCTACCTAGAAACGTATTGCACCAAAGCCCGATGTACCGTAATCAGGGAGGTATGGAGTAGACGTAACTCATCCACCGTGGCTTGCAAATAACGTGGATGTGGTGTAAACCCAGCCAATACTGGCCAAGTGGCCCCTGGAATTGACAAAGGGCCCAAACGAACCGGTGTAACTATGTGGGGGAGGGCGCCATTGAACCAAATACGATGCTGCCAAGCGGAAATTGGAATTTCCTGTGTCTTATATGGCGTATAATTTGCCGGGACTGCTGTAGGAGTGTAAGAGTGAAACATACCATTGTCCGCATTCACCGCACTGCGTCCGCATTCACTGCCGGCAAGGTAACCCAAGAGTAAAACAGCTCATAGGGATGTGATGCATCGGCACTCACTACAAAGATAATAGCCATCCCATCGTCAGGCACCCCGAACTGCGTCAAATGACGCCGGAGTGGCACGTGACTATGCGCTGCAATAGCGACTTCAGCCATAACGACACAGAGAAGAAAAATAATCTATATTAACAAAAAGGGTATAAGAAAAAATTAAACCTTTTTAATTGTCAGGCTTGAGAGAACCTATTCATCAACTAGTTAGGTAGGTTAAAACCGTCACTCCCACTATCCGGAAACAAGAGTGAGGGCATATGTGGACTAATATAAGCACTACTAAGGCGTCTCAATCATAAGACCAAACATTAGGTGCGCCATATTGCCGGGATTCTGCTCATGCACAGAATTATGTGCAGGAAACCAGGACCTCAGTGAATTGCGATGTACCAAAAACTCACCTCAGTACCCAGAACCCCTATCCGACTAGCATCAGTGTCTCATTCGTTCTCCGTATCATCTCAAAGCTACCAATGATTAGACAACCCAGAACAAGCGACTTTGAGTACTCTCAGGAATGGTGGGAATCAGAAACACCTTTTCGTTATTATTCTCATATCAGTCCACAACAAGAGTAATCAGAGACACTGTAAAGTTTAAAATTTTTATTTTTAACTACGTGCCCTAAGATGCAGTACTTTGGCTAACATAAGCAGACAAATGATTAAAAACGAAAACCATTAGCATTGTTACAATACCATAGAAAATGAAGGGAGAAATCATATTACAAATGATAATGCAATACCACCACCCTCCCTTCGCTAGTAAGCTAGTTTTATGAAACTAATAGAAGGTCTCTAGGCTTGAATGGGGAACCCCATACCATCAATATCAGCTTAGGTGAATCACATCACAGGATCAGCTCTGCTCTGTGTCTGGAAAAGGTTTTTTTCAAGTGTCTGGATCATGCATGCAAATGCAATATTAAAGGCACCGAGTTTCAGATATTTGCAGCTGTGTGCGTGTTACGGCTAGAGCGTGGGCCGATCAACATGAATTCGAAAGCATACATTGTTATTTGACCTTGACGGTTTCTGCACACAGTGTTCAGACTTAGGTCGCGGTACACGTCTAAGGATGTGAACAACAGACCGCTCTCATGTGAAGAAAAAGCATGCAAGCGAAAGTGGCAAGATGGTGTTTTACATCTAAGGCGCTTATGCTAACATAGCAATGTGTGTACATGGAACTCCGTCTCCACTACAACCTCTTGATACAGAAGTCACTCAATGCAACACAAAGACAGCTCACTACATTATCCAAAGCAAAGTACTATACCAGCACCATCAATGAAGCCACCAGGAGAGGCAGAACGCTGTTCGACAATCAAGCACTGCATCAACCCCGTGCAAGGCACACTTAATATTCACTCCACAGAAAAGTTCCATGCCATGAACCTCTCCTTCAGTGAAAAAATACAGAATATCAGATAATACATCAACAACACTGAGCGTGAACAAATAAAGGCAACAACAACAGACCAAGGTTAAGCACTTAAATTCCAAAGTTAATGTCATCAAATTGGGTGCAACTGCTACCAGCATCCACCGTTTGTAGATGCTACAAAATTCGAAGGAAATCACCTGGCTGGCAGTTATGATGCTGCTCGTCATGATCGCTTTACACTAATTATAAATTACAACCAACTTCAACTTGTGTTCGGAATTACACTCTGTAGTCGTTTCACTTGCTTCAGCATCTACCTATATTTTGGAGGCATTATTCACATCTCAGGTTAACTATAGTTTCAAACCCTGATGTGTCACACATGCACATCTTTTTGAGCATTATACGGAAGTCATTATCTGGATAATTTGGACACCGTATACTTGTTGTTTCAATATTCTTCAACCCAATTGACTTTTAGCCCTGAAGAAGTTCCTTTGGCAATAAGGAACGAAACACGTTGGATGTTTGCAGTTTTTATTGGTTACAAGAATAAAGAAGAACAATGGCATATATTTATTTGCTTTGATTTATTTTCTTTGAGTGCACCTTGCTTAGCTATGATTTCCTTCGAACACTGAGCATGATTCTTCTCTTGCATCTACCCCTACCTGTAGAAAACTGCAGTGGTCAGCTTTCAAAGCTCCATCTCTACCAGTTCTTGCTGACATATTTAACTCCCTCAAAGTTCCCCAAAGCCACTTCTTATGAAGATGATGAACTACCATCATTGTTCATTAAAGCTCTCTCTGGGGGATGCTCTTGTACCCCTATTTACCATTGTCAATGTATCCTTCACTCAAAGTATCTTCCTAGAAGCTCTCGGGCAGACAAGCCAGATCCAGCTACTCCTGAAGAAACCCACATTAACATTAAGCCCTGATGTTCTTGACAACTACGGTCCAACACTCATCTACCAATTGTTGTCAAGATCATTGAAGAAACAGTCTATATTTAACTCCAAGATCACATCCATATTTACTATCTCCTGCATGACTACAGTTGGGCCTCAGCTCATGCTGCAGCATGGTGACCGCTATATTACACATCTTTGATGACACCCTGTTAATCACAGTTGAAGGTGGCCCTTATCGCACAACGCTGTGGATCTCTTAGATGCCTTCATTACAATTGACTATCCCACGCTCATAGTCACCCTTGTTCTCGAATGGAATTTTCCAACAAAGTCTTTTACAGGTTCTCCTCCTACCGCTACAACTGATAGTATTTTGTTCACATGGGCACCTCCAGGTCACAAGGGATCCCAATCAACTGTGGGGTCTCCCAGTGTACCAAACTGTCTGCCATTATCTTCAGCCTTTACATGGAACTGCTTTGTGCCAAACAGACAACAGCATCAAGATTCATCAATATGCTGATAATACACAACTCAACGTGAATGTCTCCTCTGCTTTACACATGCAACATCTCATACCCTGCTTGCACATTAGCCTGACCTGAATGTCCAGCACCTATCTAAGGCTCAACCTAACCAATACAAAATCATTGTTATTTGCCAAGAACAACAAATCAGATACAGTACAAACCTGGCTGAATGATATGAAACTTGATGGTTTCGAACCCCAGCTTCTACCAAATGGCAAGACACTCAGATTCACCCTGAACACCAACCACAAGAGAAGTCAAGTCAAGTCAAGTCAAGCTTTTTAAAAAGTTCGGTTTTTTAAAACCAGTACACCCTATAATTTCATTTACATTACTTAAAGCATCCTATTTGTAAAACAAAACTAATAAAAAGAATAAAGATCTTTCTACATTGTTCTACACCTCATAAAATTAAGACCTGATTATATTGTCCATAAAGTGCTGCAACCCTAACATCGTCCTCCTCTTAAAAACCATAATTATCATAAAACTATATATTACATTATTTGATTTTCTTCTGCAACTCTTCCTAATTCCTTTAGGTACAAATTTATGAATTTAACTCCCCTGCAGACTAGCAGAATCGAAGACCCACCTAACCAGGTGGTTACAGCTTCTCTGCATGTTCTTATGTTCATATTAATGAATAATTCTTTCAAAAGTATCTTTCTTTCTTTTAATAACTTCGGACATGCACAGAGAATATGTGATAGGGATTCATGTTTGTAGTTGCACAATCTGCAGTCTTGCTTTTGGTGCTGATCAAATCCTTTGTTTCCCACATACCAAAGCTTAAATTCATTAATTGTTTTTTTAAATTGTTGAGAAATGTGCTGATAAATAAACCTGTGGTTTCCTGGTCCCATATGAATTAATCACCGTCCAGGCATGAAGTCTTTGTAATAAGCTTTTTTCATCTGTTACGCTCAACAGGATTTTTGTTGACACAAGAGAACATACTGCCAAAAGGAAAAAGGTTGTCCTTGTACCAGGTTTCTCTGCTAAAGAACACTAAACCATTTCTTCCAGATAGTGACTTCAGAACTGCTGTTCACGCCCTTGTACTCGCGCATTTGGATGGTGGTAATGCAATATTGATTGGCCACCCAGAGTCCATACTGGCAACTCTTAGTAGCTTTGTGCATGCTGCAGCATGTCTCATCGAGGGCCTTAAGAAATATGATCACATCACCCCATCCTGATGGAACTCCATTGGCTGTCCTTGCGAGCCTGCACCATTTTTAAAACCAGATACATCATTTACAATATCATCACGACGAGCACCCTGCTTATCTTGCGGACAAGCTCACCATTCGTGGTAGCTCTCAGCACACCCGCAGCCAGGACACCATCAGATTGCATACTAAGAAGTGTAAAAAAGAAAAAAAACAAGACAGAACTTCTGTTCCATCTATGCATACCCAGGATGTAAAACAACATCCCCCTATCGATCGAGGCTGGCCTAACACTGCTCTAATTTAGGAAAGAATTGAAGATTCACCACTTTAAGAACACTTCATCACAATACTTTAACCGTCCACAACTCAGCTTTCTCTCCTACTACTCATTGACTTTATGTTTGTCTTTGACCATTTACGATGCTGAATTTTGGCTAGATTCCAACTAGAAAAATACCATTTCAATGCGTACACAAATAAATATGTGTTTTTAAGTTTCTTGACCTTTTCAGGTTTGCCCTCAAAGTTGGTTGCATTTGTATGTTGACTATTTTGAGGGAATATCCATAGTCAGATTTGTACAGTGTTTGATGGCCTTTAGGGTAGATGAGGCTTGGTGCACAGGTATGGAGAGTGACCAAGGTGAGCCGCTTTGCTAATACACCTATCAATTCCTTCATTGGGCAGCCAAGCTACGGTCTCTCTAAAGTGACGAACAGTTTCACTTTGTATTTTCTGCCTCAGAGTCTCTTAAATACTAGAGTTGGTGATGCTGCATTTATTTGCTGAGGAGAAGAATCAGAAGTGTGATAAAAATGCAGAAAATGAAACATAAAATAAACTAGGAAAGAAAAATAAAGGCGTTAAAGTAAACGGATGTGAGATGTAAACATAAGGTGAAGAAAATGAAAGAATAAACAGCAACAGCGATGAAATATACATACAGCCAAGGCTTGCCTGCCTGATTTTGATGCGGTGGACTTTAAGGGGCATATATACAAGCCCCTCTCACCATCACATCACTTTCAGTGACGTTGTGGAGGCAATAGGGGCCTCCCCTTATTTACAAGGCCCCCTTTTAAGCTACGCTTTGCGTGAAAGGGGTGGGTGTTGCTGTGGGTGTTCCACCGCAAGACCCATTGTTTTCGATGTTGCCCCCTCTTTACAAGGGCAGCGTAAAAAGGAGTCAGTTCCAAAATTAAAACCAGGGAAAACCTTGATTTAACTTGGCGAAACGAGGTGAAATGCTTTATTTCTCCTCGTTTTTGCTTCTTCCATGGAAAAAGCAAAATGCCTTGGATTGTTTCTGTTCAGGAAGGTGACCCATCCTGCACATAAACAATCCTTAAACAAAATTACATTTTGTAACTTCCATGTGTGCTGCATTAAGCAGCACACATAGAAGTGACAACATGGCATTTCAAGATTGTTTATGTGCAGGAAGGGACACCTTCCTGCATATAAACAATCTTCTCCTGCACGCAGACACCCTTGCACTATGGTGCAAGGGTGCCTTCATTCGCACTACATTGCTAAGTGTAGCGCTAGAGCAGGGGGAAAAGCAGGGCTGCACCATATCCATGTAAATATAGTGGAGCCTTGCATTTCTGAAGTGGTGGAATGAGGCGTTAAGCCATGATGGCTAACGCCTCACTCTGCCGCTTCCTTGTACATATGCTCCTAAGTTTGGCTACAGAGGTGACTACTTTGTCACCACCATAATGGAAGATCTCAAACCTAAGGAGTAAACAAGCATTGGCATAGCCAATAGGTCTTGCCTTTGGGACCTTATAAGTGTTTAGCCATGCAACAGTTGATGTTGTTGCACCAAGAATATTGTGCTGCATAACTAAATACTTGTAAGGTCCCAAAAGTGAGACCTATTGGCTATGTCAATGCCTGTTTAAATCAATTCCCTAACTCCTTTGAGCGCTACAAAGCCATCCAGCTAGCAGCAATGCATTCGGTAAATGCTGGCAACATACCATTAGTATAACATACAGTTGCACGTCGTACATATCATAACATACAATTTAACAGCTTAACACTTCGTAGGATAGTATAACAACAACACAGAATATAACAAAGCATAGACTAAGATGTTGTATATGAAAATAACACAACCAAGAATAAACAACACAACAGCATCACTCGGCCTCGTGTAACATAACATTGCATACCGGAGCTTATAAAATGGCACAGCCCACTGCAGCATAGCATAGCACAACAGTATACACCGTGCTACAACAAAGCAACACATGTAAAAAGAATAACATGCCATAGTGCAACATGGCAATGCACAGCAAACATACTACAGCATAGCCTCCCATACTGTAATATCATTTATCATAACTTTACATAAAAGCCCTTACTTGCAAGCCTGGGTAAGGTGGTCCTGAGCTCCTGGGTCAGTGCTTGCAAGGGATGACGTATGCAAGTGTGAGCTATCTAAAAAGTGCAGTGCAGAGCAGGCAGGGCATGGGGAGTCTTCTTGGCGCTGGAGCAGGAGGGCGCTGGGAGCTCACCGGCAGCACATGCTCTGACTGCTTCCGGGCCCGAGGCAGTATTTATAGGTATGGGGAGACGAGGCCTCGAGCAGGTCCTGGAATCCGGCGTACTTGGCAAGTGTTCTCGTCTCCTCTGACGAAAGCAGAGGCAGTGTCCTCGAGGTCCGAGGAGCAGGAGATACGCTTGCATCCAAGGGAGGGGGCCGGCCCACCGTGTGTAAGAGGAGCAGGAGGGGGCTGGAAGGGTGGCAGGGCTAAGGAGGATGGAAGTGGGACTGGCAAACATGTGGGAACCAAACCAAACCCTCCTCCCCCTGAAGTCACCCAAAGAGGGGGCAGGAAACCACATACTGTGGCAGGACGGTGGGCCATGGTGAGAACTGCCCAGGACATTTCAGAGTCAGGTTAGCAAACAATGCCAACGGTGCGAGCCGTGAACAAATTAAACAAGAGCTCAGTAAATGATAAAAGTCGAGCGGACACTTAGGACTCGGCGCAAGTCTTTTTTCTTCTTTTAATAGCAGGGCAGCAACAGTAGGAAAAGTTGTGCACTGTGGAGGAAAATCCTCTCGGAAGTTAGCTTGTGTGGTACCAGGCGCCACCCTTGACAAGTACCGGTGTTCGTGCTGCGCCCCTCCAGGTGTGTAAAGTATAGTGTTATTGGGGAGGGGGGAGCAAAATGCAAGATTAGAAAAGTGCTGAGATAGCCCCACATTTATTTGTGGAACTGAAATCAAGCGCGGTAGCAAAAGTGAAAGAGACCGCACTGGGTTAATGAGTAACATGATCCAGGAATGCAGCTGGCACCCGGCAAGCTGCTGCTCGCTCCCGAGACCCAAAGGCCATGGGAGTGAACGTTTAGAGAAAAGGCAGAACATGCACCCGCCTTTGGCCATTTATACGCTTTTATTTTTGAAAGATGGTTTGTGTCCCCTATAACTTTTCCACAGCATCCCCAACACTTCGTTGTCTGATACTCCTGCCCACCATGATGATCCCAGATCTGAACCTTATCTAGCTCTTTCATGTCTTTATTGGGCAGATCTCTACCGTCAACCATCTAACAATTTTTACCCAGCCCCCTTTCTCCTCAGATCTGTTTTAGTATACCACACCCTAATATTGGAATTGTGCGCCTCCACCTTTATGTGATCCATATTCAAATTAGCATAGTGATTAGCATCTACCAACCTAGGAACTCTGAATGCTCCAAAAAACATCACAGAGAATATTGCCTTAATCATCCCAGTTTTCCATGTGAAGGTGCTGCAGTTCTCACCCGGCTCATTATACCTTTTAATGCTCCCAACGAAATTGGTTCCTTAAAATCCTTCAACATTCCCTTCACCAAAGCCTCAACTTCCTACATCCAAAGAACAAATTCTTCTCCATTCAGTTCATATCCCTAGAAAACATTTACCATAAAAGGCTACCGCGCTAGTTTTCCTGGGATGGTTGCTGAGTGTATTTCTTTTTTCAACAAGTCACATTCCCAAGAGCCCTATATCCTGCCTCCTTCTTTCATCCCCTCCACCATCTTTTTTTCTTTCTGACTATGCTACTCACAAACTATGTCCAAGAAGCCAGCGGTGCGAAGTTCATAGAACCTCGACCGCTGTAATTGAGACATAGTATCACAAATCACTCAGAGCATTTTCCAGAAACGGTATGTGCCTCTCTCTGCCTATCACAAGCATCTCAACACCATTTCTCTCAACAGTCTCAGCATCAATTGGTCATTCTCTGACAATTTCTTTTATCGCTTTTACCAAAACCTCATTGTCAATCATTAATATCTATCTTCTGTTCATCACTTCGTATCCCCACAGCTTAATTGCCAATAGCACTGGAAAACAAATCCAAAAGGGGCAATACTGTGCTTGTTTCTTATCCAGTCACCTGCCATCTTTCAGGATACCCCTCCATTCCAGAATACCCTAAATCCCCATGCTCCTGAGTAATCAAGGAATGCTCTGACATCCCAAGTATAAGAGTCTGGGGTCATCCACATTATCACTCCATTGTAGTTGTCAAGGAACCTCAACCACAATCCTTCTGTGATGCACATTGATGCTCCCTTAATGATAAAAGTCATGTGCCTAAATAATGTCCTCCTTGGCTCCACCACCCTAGAGTCGAAACTCAGGTGACTTAGGACAAGTTGAATTTATCTCAGCTCACATTTTAGTCTGTCCAAAACCACCAGCTGCAGCTTCCATAGGATCATTAGTTTTTCTGCAGGGAGTCTGGACACCATTGCTACCAAATCTAGTTCCATCCCTAGAAATGGCAAACTTGTTATGGGGGCCTTCTACTTTTTTCTTAGCCTAGGGCACTCCTAACTCACTGTGCACCTGTTTTATCACTGCTATGAATCTGGTGCTCTCCCCATTGACCCTCTATTCTGCTTACCCAATGGAAGTCGCCAAGGTAATGAACCACCTGGTTTAAGCACACCACTGTCTTCATTACCCACTCCAGAAAGGTGCTAAAGCTTTCAAATGTTGCAAAGGCAATTGAACTACTAAAGAGCATTGTCTTGTCTACAAATTAATCAGTCTTAAACTGTATCCTCTGTAAAGGAACATCATATGGTTGCACAGGCAGCAGAAGGAAAGCTGATTAAATGTTTACCTTTCCCATCTCTGGTCTCCTTTTAACAGTGCTCCTGCCTTCTCAATTCTGGTATAGTTCACTGAACAATCTTTTTCTGCAATGTAGTAATTCACCAACTCATCTTCTGGACAGGACAGTATTCTCTGTCTGCTGTCTTCGGTGCAATTCCAAATGGGGCAAACATCAAGTTCGGTATCAGCATATCATTGAAAGGCCTGTCATTCCCGGCCTGCTCTTCCTTTCTTATATTTGCTTACACCCCTCGCTCCATCCATTTGATAGATTTCAGATTGTCAGCACAGTACTTCAAGCATGGGTCATTGTATGGAATTCAATCAGTCTTTCCTTGAAAATCTCTTTCAGGGATACCACAGAATTTCTATTCAGGTATTTCGTCAACCATGGATCCATTGCCTCCATATTAATGTGAGTATTGCCCCTTTCCCGCAATATCTTTTGGTCTTCCTCTACCACTGCCATTTCCATTGGGGACCTGTCCATCTAAAAACTTTGGGGTTTATGTACAAGAACTGCCGCTAACTAGCATTAGTTAGCAGCAGTCTTCATAACGCGGCCTAGCACCAAAAACTATCGCCCTGTTAGCGATGTATTTACAATACGTTGCTACATCACGATTGTAACAGCTAGCCACTGTGAAAACTGCAGCTAACACTAGCATCAAGGTGATAAAAAATGTTGTCGTTACCGAACGAAAAGTGACGAAAGGCCTCTTAGTGGCAAAAAAACTCATGTTAGTCAGCCCAACCTGACTTTTTTGCCTCTAGAGGCAAAAATATCCTATAAGTTATCCTGCAATGAAAAATAGGAAATCAAACCAATGGAATGCAGAATGGAGCAGCCAGGGCCAAGTGCAGCACAGTTCAACAACCCCCTCAAAGCCCCCAACAGCCAGGATCATCAGCCAGAGTCCCAGGGAAAGAGGAAATGCAGACTCAGGGCTACAGTTATGAAACGCGGCCCACTGCTGGGAAAACCAGTAATGCATCACTTTTCATAGCGCCCTCCTTGCAACATCATGGCAGCCAAAACCTTGAAAGCGGGGACAGTCCCCGGGGCCCGGAGGCTTTGCTGGGCCTGCGCCTGTTTACCGGAGTGGAAGGCAGAGGTGCTGTGGAGTATCTGAGCTGTGGTGGTAGACATTGAGGCGTCAGCATTGCCCTTACCTGGTGTTGAAGTTTGGCAGGTCGCATGGAGACACGTTGCTGATCTGTGTGAGAAGACCACCTGCGCACCTTGGAGCTGTGAACGGTAGAGGCGTTCCTGCACACCAACGTAGGGAGGTCCACATTGCATACCTGGTGTGCACAGAGGAGATTACCAATGGTGGGCCGTGCCACTCTGCATCACAGGCCGGAGGATGTTGCACTGACCGTGGATGGTGAGGCCTCTGAACAGCACCAAACTTCTGTTGCGGGAGCGCTGCAACTTCACGCTTAAGGGGGCATTGTTGCATCACCTGCATCGGAGGTTCCCCAGCAGACTTGGCAGCAACTGCTGCACTCAGGATTGTGAAATCCTACCTGGCCGAGGCTCCTGCTGGCTGAGTCACATATTTGGAGACAGTGCAGCGCATTGAAACCAAGTGTCAATGTCCAGGTGAGGAGAAGGTGGGACGCATAGCGGAGAAGGCCCGGGGATGAGTCGGGCCCAAGCCTAGCACCGTGGGTGATGCACACCCTGCCATGAGCAATCCCTGCACTGTGGCTGATCTACATCACCAAGGGCACCTCACAAGACTGGTGGGGGACTCCACTAACTGGCTCTTGTAGCTGAGACCGGCAATTGGTGGCAGTGGGTTCCAGGGGCCGGTTCTGGCCCAGGCCTTCGGGAAGGCAGCTTGCTCCAGCGTTATTCACTGGGGAAACAGAATCTGGTCACCACTATTAGATCGCTGTTAGTTTGCTTTTGGGTGTACGCGGGACTAACCCTTAGTGGACTTTCTCTTCTCACTGCGCTGCACCATCTGGTTGCTGCTGCTGCTGTCCCCATCTGCTGCTGCTGGCTCTTCTGACCCGGAGGTCAGGTGTTAGAGTCCATCCCCCACCCGCAGGCTCCTGCCTGCGCATTATCCCTGGTGGTCCAGTGGTAAAGCGTCACTGCTCTGCAGCTTAACTGCCCTTATGTCCCTCTTTTCTGCTGTTCCTGTTCATCTTTCTGCTATTCTTTGTTGCTTTTCTACCTTTGTCTTTTTTTATCTTTGCTTTGTTTGGCTTTGTTTTTCCTGTGCTTTTTTGCGGTCCCTTTTGCCCTATCCCCCACATCCCCGGCCCCTCCAGTATCCTTTCCCACTTTTCCTGCCTCCCAGCTGACCAGCCCCCCTACAGCACTACCTAATGGTGGACGCTGTGCAGCCATGCTCTGCGGGTGTGCCACTGGTGTGCCGAAGGTAAGCCAAAGGCAAGTCTGTCTGCCCCTGTACAGCGCCCAGCACCAGGGATTCAGCCTCTTGGATACGCCACAGCTACTACACCAGCCCCCTCCTCACTCTCAGCCACGGATGCCACCTGCCATCTGGCATCACAAAGAATACCCTTGCATCCTGCACCTGCCGAAACTGCAAATGCACCTCCTGCCACATCATTACACCAACGCCTCTTGCCGCCAAGCTGACCAACAGCGCACCTGACCGGCTCAACTCCATCATCCTCAACTTGCAGTCCCTCAACAAATACACCACAGAAATCTGAGACCCCCTCAATGCCACCTCTTCAGACATCACCTTCTTCACGTAAACCTGGATCAACCTCTGCTCCGGACAAGACATCGCCATCCCCGACGGCTACAAAATCACCCGGAAGGACCACCCTGACCGTCCAGGAGGTGGAATCGCACTCTAATGACCCAACGCTGAACGTGGAACACCTCCACTTCCAGATCCTGACCAACCCCAACAACACCCTCCATGGCACCCTCATCTACAGGTGCCCCAGGCCATGAATCCCCATTCACCGATGCCATTGTAGACCTCATTGCACCCCAGACTGTCCCATCCACCGACTACATCCTACTCAGAGACCTCAAGTTCCACCTGGACAACCCCAGTGACCAGAACACCTCCCCCCTCCTGGGGAACCTTGCCAACATCAGACTCAAGCAGCTAGTCACCGCACCAACCCACTTAGTCGGACACACGCTCAAGCCCGTCTTCTCTGCCAGCGTGAACTTCAACTGCAGCCACACCACAGAACTCTCCTGGACCGACCACCATTGTTTACATCATGCCTTCATTATGCCCACCGTACACCACCGCCATCATCGCCCCCCGTCGCAGCTGGATAAAGACAACCGAAGAACTTCTCTTCAACTCCTTCAGCACCACCACAACGCGCAACCTCCACCGATGGATCTTCAACTGCGGCAATACCAGCTATTTTCTGGTCTTAAAAACTGCCTCTAACTAGATTTAGAAGCAGCTTTGGTGGGTTATCGCTTTATGGGAATTTCATTGTAAATATCGCGAAGTGGAGTTATTGTCAGTTTTTGTACGGGAATGCCCACCTTGCATCTCATTTTCATTAAGTCCCGCTATAAGAAGTGGCAATCTTAAAAATTCACATTACAGTTAGCGGCAACTTGTAAATACGGCGATAAAAAAAGGCCCCTGTAACGTCAAAAAATGTACGCTACGGCAGCGTTAAGTTCTTGTACATATGCCCCTTTGTTTGATACTTCTAAAAACTGCACCAGCGGATGCTTATCTCCAGACTTTGAGCATTTGTGCCAAAACCTGCACAGTCATCTGAGCAGTTCCTTTTATTATAGTTCCATCATTCTGCAGCAGCCCCTGATTTGGTCCCTTTTCGCACCACCTAGGGGTTCGCCTGAAAGTCTGCCTGTGGGCATGACAGAATGCTGGCCATGTGCAGCTCATTATCTACCTCTCCTCAGGACATTGTGGGGACTAAACCTCTCCTTGTTCTGAACTCATTGTCATACTGAAGCCATGCTTGCTCCCCAGAAATGTATTTAGCCCATCCTGATGATGTCCATGGATTTACACAGTGACATACTGCATTCCAAGCATTTCTCATACATTATGCTAGCCTAAATTGTGAACTTTCCCATCCATGTGCCTTATCTGTGGGCACTCTGGGTGCTTTGAATAAATCCCTCTCTTCTACATTAGAACCCTCTTTGCTTCATGGTTCCCCGTGAAGCAATTTAAATATATCCATGTACTCCCTTGCCCCAATTTTCTCTTTTCAATTTTAAAGTAAATGTCTCCCTAGGGGTGCCTCTGTCCTCATGTAGGGCAGCTTTATTTCCCCTTCCGCTCCCTCCTTACCTTGTCCTTCATCTCCCAACCCTTTTTTGCCACCAATCCAGTTCCATACACCCCATTCTCTACCTGCACCACCTCTCCCCCCCGGTGCCATCTCATTTGCACCAAAGCCACTCGCCACCCTTCCCTGGTCTACCCACATGGCACACCATTCCTTTTCTCCCACCTGTGTCACCATATCTTGCATACTGCACACCTTCATCCTCACCTCGCCACTTCTTAACAAAACTTCAGCCACAACGCCCTCTATTTTTTTTTTTAATAGTCAAATGTGAAGGCACCACTCACACCTCCCACATGCCCCTCTGCTCTCCGTCTCTCCTCAGTAGACTCGCTTTTCATGTCCTCCACGCCCCATCCTACCCACCAGTTACCATTGTACTCCCTCTCTGTGCCTTGCATTGAGGTGCACAGTGAACTGATCACGTGTTGGCATCGTATCTTCTTGGTCCCACCTCTCATATTTGCCATGACATGAAAGCTGCTGCTTTTCTATTCTGCGTCCCATCTCCAGAGGCCTTGGATTGTGTTTCACTCTTCGTTTCACCTCTCTGCCCTTCTTATCAGCCACGAAGCCTTCTGCTCTAGCGCTTCTACCTCTTCCCAAATTCTCACCAGTGATGCCATCCTTTTACTGTGCCCCTCGCCTGCTTGCCTCACGAATGCCCTTTCCAGCACCTCTTCAGAGCAGCTCTCAGACACTACTGATGATGCTTGCAGCTCCTCCAGCATCTCCATGTCCTTTTCTCCGCTCCGCTTGCCGAGTCCTATGCTTTTTGTCAGACCTTCGTTCTTCAAGCCCAGTCACCTCTATGTTTTCTCCATGTGCTTTAAACAGTAACCTCAAAATACTCATGGCCAATCCCTTGGGACTGTCCTGTGCTCACCACCACTTCTTTCCAATTTTCTCTCAACCACCATGTCCAATCCTATCACCCACCCACTCTCGGGTCAAGCGCACACCTTCCCCTCCTGTCCTTACTGGTCTCACCAGTTCTTTTTGCGCTGAGGAATGGTGTCCCATGATCCTGCCATTTTAAGTTGGGATCCTGGAAAGTCCTACAGTAAACCCTGTCCTCTGAGTGTCTACCTGAAGTGGCTTCATGCACCCGGCCACTCTGTGTGGCTCATTCTTGCCTCACACCACTGAGGTCTGATCCTGTTACCTTCCTTGTAGAGACTACTTGGTCTACCCCACCTCTGAGCACGGACCATGACCCTGTGCTCAGGGGGGGCCAGCCCGTCTGTGGTCACTTCCCTCTGCTTAGCCTAGTCTTCAACTGCTGCCCCTTTCTTTGGAGGCAGTCACCCCTCTATCTTGGGGCCAACCCTGTTCTCAGCTTTTTTTCCTGGCGCTAATCGGACCTCACTATCTGTTGCAATGGTCCTCACATGCCCCCTCCGGGGGTCAGTCACAGACTCCACTGGGTAGTCCTGTTGACACTGCCCATTTGGGCCTTCTGCCCTGCCCCTGCATTGGAAGGACTGAGCCTCTTTCTCTGCCCAGTCTCCTGGCCGTTTCCATTATAAATTCGGTGGCCTGGGCCTACTCGGTTTTAGAAGCCTCTTATTCCAGTTTCTGGTCCAATGTGTGGTGCAAAGGAAAGGATCTTTCCTCTCTGCACTCACACAATTCAGCAAGATCGAGCTGCTCCTCAGACGCTGCAGACACCCACCAGTGACGCATCCTCGTTGGTCCCTGCCCACTCCCTCCAGGAAGAGATTGGTTTCTCCCACCCACGTGAGCCCCACCTTGCCGCTGGCAACAGGTATATCCTTTAGGTTCCTCGTGCTTCTAGCCACCTGTTGCTGATTAATGACATCTAGTTGACTAAGAACTTGATCAGCACTGCTGTAGACATACTACTGACCAGTGTTTCTTTTTCTATATTAAAACAATTCTGCTATAAAAGAAATGATGGCATATTATTGAATGAACATTCCTCTCTCTCTCCTTCCCGCTCTCTCTCTCTCTCTCTCTCTCTCATAGCAATGGTAAATAATTTCAGATGCCTGTAAAGAAAGAACCATTGAAACAAACAGTTAATTTAATGAAAAAAATCTTATTTGTTTCCATTTTCCAGAAGTACCCATTTATTTCTGGCACAGCAACATTCTTGGCATGTGGCAACAAATGGTATATACATTTTAGTTATTTTAGACACCAAAACAACCATTTGCCATTTTCCTTTATATTGCTGTATGCCCTCGTTTTCTGTTGCATAGACTCTTCTCCTCTCATGCCAAAAAACTACACAGAGCCTTCCTAAAAGAAGCATATTCTGTGAAAATACCTCTTCCTGGTGTGAAGAATCTGATCCAGGGATCAGGAATTAATTACAGATTATGAGAATGAAGTATTTTGTAGAGCGAATTAGTCTCTCATTTAGATCCTGGGTTGAGCTGGAGCGGCTCTGCAGTTTGTCATTGCGAGCACTTGCACGGCTGCACCTAGCAGCTCAGGGTGACATGGGGGAGATTCAGAAAGGAATGCGGAGCTCTATGGAAACCAACCTCTGGGGACTTAATATTCTGATCAGCTCACCTCCGAACATCTGTCTCTTAAATGTTCAAGCACAAAAACAAGAGAGCTAATGAAAGCGGTTCATATTATCTCTGCCATCAATGTACCTCGCAAACACCTGCTAAAATTAAAACAAATTGAATCTTGATTGCTGATTAAGCACCCCTTCTTTAGGTAGATATTCTGTCATTATTTGCCCTCGCGCACAATGTCTAAACTGATGAAAAGACAGCAGTGGGCTGCAGCGGCAAAGGTGGCTGGCAGGTGATTGCACGGAAGTATGTAAATGGCGGACTTTTGTGTGCAGTAACTAGGAGAAAGTTGATTACAGTTTCTCAGTGGCATCAAAAGGGACTAAAAATGACAAGCAGAGTCAAAGCTTGTGCACGACCGATGTTGTCTCTGGCATTGTCCAGCACATCTTTCTTAGTGCGTGCTTTACGGAGCTGATAACACATGAGTTATTTCCAGCCAATTTACTGAGTTTTTGAAGGTTGTTTTTTATCACGTTCAGGGTGATGAAGCAGCCAGTGGTTACTGAGCGCTATTGACTACAGCATGTGCTTCATGAATAGGTAAGTAACCTTGGGTGTCACAATCCTGAGTGTGATATTGAGGGAGCGGCTGTGGACAATGAAGAGGTGGTGATGAAGATTATGCTTGACCTGGTGGAGAACCTCTATGAGCACTTCGGCGCTATATGACCTTGCCTCCCTTACACTAAGTTGTCCATCTCCCACACTCAGTTGTCAATTTCACACACTCAGTTGTCCATCTCCCACACTCAGTTGTCCATCTCACACACTCAGTTGTCCATCTACCACACTCAGTTGTCCATCTCACACACTCAGTTGTCCATCTCCCACAATCAGTTGTCCATCTCCCACACTCAGTTGTCCATCTCACACACTCAGTTGTCCATCTCCCACAATCAGTTGTCCATCTCCCACACTCAGTTGTCCATCTCCGATAGCTATCTGTGATCTATGGCGGTGGGGACTCTCCGATAGGGGAGCTGCATCAATGGAGGGGGTGGGGTAGGGTCAATCTTGCCTTCTCCCAAATATCCTGTGTGAGTCTGTAGGCACTGGTTTTCTTTTGGCACTGGAGAGATAGTTTTGAGCTGGGGCAAACGGAGAACAGACAACTCAAACCACAGCTGTGATTTTGGGTTGAAAACAGCATGCGTGTGTCCATTAAATGGGAGTGTTTCATTTGACACAAAGTTATTGCTCTGAAGTAAAACCTGATATGCTTTCAGTGGTGTAGCTGGGGGTGGGAGGGGGGCGGCGGCCGGTGCGCCCTGAGCGGCACTTTTTTGTGGGTAGCGGCACTTCCCGGAAGGTGAGCAATTGCAGTTAGCGCAAGGTAACTGGTTTTAAAATATATATATATATTTGCCTAGTCGCTGTCTGTTGACTCCCCATCCCCACTCTTACCTGTACCGGCAGTCATCGGGCGACAAGCTCAAGGACCGCCCGGGTGGTAAAAGCTCTAGCTACACCACTGTATGCTTGCAATCACAGAAGAAACGTTACAATCACAAAATAAAGCCTTCCTGCTCACTCTTGCCGGACGTTTTATCAGCTAAGGTATCTACACCCTAGTCCGTCTATAAAAAAAAGTGCAGAAGGCATGTGCTAGTTTTTGGGTTCTTGCTCATCTCCTTGCCATGGGCTGGATCTTTCTGGACTTTGTTTATCTCTGATTTGGTAGGCAGTGGTTTAGTCTGACTCTTTATATCTCCACTTTCTTGTGCCCTTGGATTATTGGGACTCGTGCAACTACTGCCAAAGCTTCTCTCTTTTTCCTCATTTTGTTTTAAATCTCAAAATTACCTTATCTCCCTTAGCACATCTACTCCTAATGGTCATTGCTTCTTGCAAATAGACTAGCACCGACAATAATTATCGAATTAGGTTCAGTTAGTCACTGATTATCCAGCTAGAGTTCAGTTAGTCACTGATTATCCTGCAAGAGTTCAATGTAGTTCCTTGGTGTCATTTCTGTGGAATACTGCTTGTAAAATAGCAAAATGAGATAAAATAAAAATTGCAGAGTGGAATAGACAGGATATGGCTATAATAGCAAAAGGTGTGTACCACATAATGTAGCACCGTCTGTCCCACCTTGGTACCACACAAGATACACCTTGGACTGTTCTTTTGCCTAACTACAATCCCGGCGGTAGATGTGGGTGGAGGGGGCTGTGGGAGTCAGGGGGAGCAAACATCAACTACACAAGCTGCACCCCAACCTAGTGTGGGCGATTCCATGTGGCTGGGCTCAACCCTATGTGGTGTCCCAAGCAACCACCCTACCAAGTCCCCTTACTCTCCACGTACCCCCTGCAGTCACTCTCTGGCTTCTCCGGCTTCTACAGTTCTCTGGTTCACACACTTTTACTCATGTACGGCTGTTAAGGGCTGGTGAGATCTGTAGGGGTCTCCGACTCTGACTAGTCGGCTAATAGTGGGCAACTTCCTCTTACCTTTTGCCCTTGGCTGGGCTGGGCTGTTGACTGAGCTATTGGCTTATTGGCCCGGGAGTCTTTGAAGATGCAGTTGAGGAAGTGGGCGGGCAGTCTGACAGTTTTTCCAATGTGAGCCCTTTCCAACAGTTTAACATCAATAAGGTGCTTGGTGAACCCGCACCCCTGCCACTTCAATCCACCTGCTTATGCTCACTGGATCAAGTTAAGTCCCCTGTTTTAGCATCAATAGCGCTGACATAAATGGCTAGGGTTTTAAGTAAATCAACCTGCAAGTCAAGAGTTATGTTAGCACATCCACTGCAGCTTTGGAGGAGTTAGGAGAACCTCCAATGTCCCCGTCTCTCCATCCAAAAGGGGTTGCCATGTGTTCAAGTTGTATTTGCCAGGCTTTGTTTGTGTAACTAGGGAGTAGTTTCCAAGGTAGAAGGAAGTGAGGTGGCATGGAGAGCCAGTCTGCCCCTTAGCTGACTGAAATCGTTGAGGGGTTGGTTAGATGGGTGAATTTGTTGGAAGTCCCTGCTTAATTATCGCTTCTTCAGTTGGATCGCTAGTGTGCTCCAATGAAAATGCTGATAGTGATGGAATGTGATGCATCTCAGCTTTGACTAAAAGCTCCCTCTTTTCAATGGGCTACATGACAGTAGCAGAGTTTGTGTTTTTTGAAATTATTGCTTGGGGGTGCATTCCTCACCCCGCCAAGCTGTTCACCAAGGGTTCCAGAGTGTACCCCATGTCTGCTTTTGCCACAGGTAGTGCTAGATGCAAAGGATTGTTTTTCAATGAGGTGGACCGTTGCTTCCTCATTTTTACACTTCTTATTGCCCATTCCTCCCACTAAGAGGATGATTTTCTTTTGATTTCTGGGGCTATCCTTGGTGCTGAGGCACCTTAAATGGCCTCTGTGTGCTATCTATTCACTTGTGGAGTGCTGCAAGGCTGCAGTGGAGCTTGTAAAACATTGACCTCTTTGTTAAATGACAGTATTGTGTCCATCTGGAAGAGTTGAATGTATTTGGCATTCTAGGCATGGCTGGCTCAGCTGCTGCAGGTGAAAATAGGGGAGGCTCATCATTTAGTGCTGACTGTGAAGGACCTTCGGGCACACTATTACATTTAGAAGCTTGGATGCACCACGGTTTGCACCCAGTGGGAATTCAACGCCACCCAAGCCTTCCCGGACTTCATTGCCCCGCCCTGCCACTTAGGTTGAATATACTTCCTATGTTCTTCTAATTGCTGAGGTAGCATGGCAGCGATGGCCTCAAAAGACTAGATGGCACCTGCCCCTCTGATTCTTTGGTTGTTACCCCCTTTACTGGTCTTATTGGTCTGTCTGATCTTGCATATGGCAATGCCTTTTAGGTCACCGTAGGTCACTTTCCCAGTGATGCACTCATTCATACACAGCTTATATCAATCGCAGCACTCTTGGGCAATCATGTTGTGTACGATATTACAGGAGCAGTGCCATGGTTTGTTTATCAGTGCTATGCTGCTTTTCACTTGGCACTGCACAAGTTCCTATGCAATATACAACTTCTATGCAGTTTGTTTCCCATGTGGCAAGCTGTGTAGGTTAAGCTGTACAATGAGCAGAAATAGGGGAGCAAACAGTGAGGAGCAAGCTGCATCACTGATCTAGTAGGGCCCCTTCCCCCCACCACTGGTTCAACCCTTGGGCAGAGCGCAAAGCCCTTCCCACCCCCTGATGCCCACCATCAGCTGTGCCGCATAATGATATTTTTTTACCAGGGAGCATTGTAGACCTAGGTGGGGCCCTTGCTGCAGACACTCAACCTGTCAGAACCGCTATCTGACCACTGACTTGAGTATTAACCTTGAGTTCCTGCCTCGCCGCCTCACCAACTTGGCATTGAGGGATGGCTGCTGGAGGAAAGCTGGAGAAGTGATTTGGGAACTCCAAATCCTTCAGGGTATGGTCTTCTCTGCAGTGTGGTCGTACGAGCAGCAATCTAACCGGGGCTGCCTGTTTAGGTTGGAAGGGTTGTAACTGGCTTCACCATGTATCTCCAGCTGCAGGCTGCAGCTTGATTTGGTTGCATCGGCAGCTTCAGTGTGTGGGAGGGGCAGCGTCTCTGCGTCTCACCATCTCACACACCTAACTCACCTAACTCTCAGCATCTTAACCAAAGTGGATTATTCGTTGAAGTGGATGGTAATCATTATCAAGCAATAATGACGCTATTCCTCACTAGGTCCAGTTAGGTCTCAATAATTTAAACCTGAGCTCATCCTTTCGTAGCTGTAGTATAGAGCAGAAAGGCTTAGCACAGATGAAATGTGTAAAACATTTCTCAGTATCTAACCAGTTAGAATGTAGAAAACAAAACACAACATTAATCCCATTCCAATTTATAAAAATAAAGAAAAAGGAGCAAATAGACACCAACATGACAAAAATCAGATTTTGGGAATCAGAGTTATGATGTTTTCAAAGTTTTAGATGTTTCTAGGGTGGCAATCGTGGGTATCTGGTCATGCTAGACCAGTTAAAAGTGAAAAGTTAAGCTAACCATGATGGAGCTCGGGTCAGATACAGAGAGCAGAGTCATCTCGGTGAAAGGTTTATCATCTGAGTTAGTCCTTTTCTTGTACAAAAATGTTCTTCAAAAGTGTTCCCGGCAGGTCATGCTTCAGGCTAGACTGGTTTGTTGAAGGTGGCCTGATGCAGTCCTAATCGTTGATCGGGACTGCTCTAGTGCGTGGAACGTGGGCTGGTTGTTGTTGACTCAAGGAGCTAGTTGCTGGTCGGAACTTCACATTGCCATGATATACGAGTCGAGCATTGTCAACATGAAAAACTCAGGGCAGGTGAAGTCCAGAATCTATATCTAAAAAGGTCTCACCACCTGTCAGATGCAGTTTCCACAATCGCCTCAGTGAAGTCCGTCCGCGTTTGCGAGGAGACTGGGAGTAGTTTTTGTCAAAGCAAGAAACTCTGTGTGGGTCATCAGGCCAGGTGAATCAGACCGGCATCTGATTGAAAGCAACTGTGACTTCAGCGGCATTCCGGCATCTCGGCATGAGCCTCTGTCTTTTTTTAAGGAAAATTTGGACCCAAGATCTTAGTGTCTAGGCCTTCAATTTTTAGATTGGAGGAGTACATTGTAATACCAGCCAAGGGTGAAGAACTTTTTGGGGAAGAGTTGGAGTTTAGGACTCATTCTCTCTGAAGCCACCAGTAGTGTCCAGGGCAAATCAAGTTGGAAGTGGTCAGCTGGGTTCAGCAGTTTCTCGGGCTTTTTGCAGCTTTTGTCTACCTGGAGCTTAATAGGAGGCTGGTCTACTAGCTCTTGGAGACTACTCTTTAGTGCTTAGTACAAGTAGGAGAAGCTTAAGCACTGGGGTTCTCTCGCCATGAGTTATAGTAGGTGCTGTCCTCTTTCTGAAGTAAGGGTTCTGCAGGTGCAGTAATCTGTCTGCTTTCTACATGTCCAGAGATGTTCTGAAAAATGTGTCCAGGGGTGTCACTTTTATGCCTGGCACTAGCTTGTGGGTGGTGGTGAACCCCCTTACCATTAGGGAAAAAGTCCTATTCTGCTCACTTTTACATTATTCCTGGGGGTGGCCACCCTTACCAATTGCACAGTGCTATGCTCTGCCGAAGACCAGTATGGCAGAATCCTTCTTCCCCTGTCCAGAGCTCTCGGCACTCCCCTGACGTGTCTAGGAAAATTAGGAACCCCCCAGCAAAACCAGTTGTAGAACAGGTTTTCCCCCACTAGGATAGGTGCCACTCTGACTACTTAGACAGACCAGGGGCAGGCCTAAGTGTAAGTTACATTTGCCTATGACAGGGACTGTCACTTTGAAGCTTGTAAAATTGATGGGCACATCACCCAGGCCATCCTGTCAGGAGGAAGTTACACCCCTCCCATTCAAGGCCCATTCCTGAGAGCAATTTACACCTAACAGCAGACTTCCAGTTGACAGGTCCATATTATTTCAGAAAGGGCTATTAGAGGCTTCAGGTAAGAAAATGCAAACAAGCCTAAAGTCAGGCTGGGCCTCCCTAAAGTCTAAAAACACCAGAATTACCAGTACGTACACATATTCACAAACTCAATTCTATTCGTGATCACACAATTGAATCACTGTAATCACCATTTATTTGCACAATTGTAAGGATTTTTTTTGAGTCCGTTTTACAAAATTAAGAACAATTTAACATGTTTTTATATAATCAGCACAAGCATAGTAAAAAAAAATCCTGAAAGTGCATATTCAATAAAATTCGTGCAAGACTAAAACTTTAACAAATATGTACAAAATAACACAATAAAACACTCAAAGAATTGTTGTGCCCAGGTTCTTACTTTTTGTTCCCCTTTAGGAGCTTGATATATTCTAATCTTGTATTACCATTCGTAGCCTTGAACTATATGGGCTGTAACCAAACAGTGCCTATACGGGACCCAAGGAGAAATTACTACTCCTATAGCGTTAAATATAATAGCCGCACTGAGCTCCAGTACTGATTTATTTTGAATGCACTTGGTGCAACTACTGCTGACACGTTCCGAACCCTTTTCTCCCTATGGATTCTTCTCAGGACTCAGAACATATGAACACTCTTATACTTTGACCCATTCACTTGCCAACTTCCATGGTAGGACGAAACATCATTCTTGTTACCCCTACTCCCACAAACGACCCTGGGTTGCTCTTTATTCAATGAAGTCTTTTTCTTCCTTAATAAACAAACGGGGGAAGAGGAACGATCCTTAGTGTCCTTGTCATCAACTTTAGGAGTCTCTCAGCCGAAAAGCTTGCATGGAATGGCACCATCAGTACGATCTTTTCAACTGAGAGATTTCTAAAATTGATGACAAGGACATTAAGGATAGAAAGGAGTTTGAAACGCGTCAGCATTAATTTTACCAAACAAGTGCATTCAAAATAATTTTCGGAATAGACTGTAAAAAAATCTTTAAAATAGTGCATATAAATGGTGATCGCAGTGATTCAGTTGTGTGATCACGAATAGAAATGAGTTTGTGAATGTGTGTCAGTACTAGCAATTCTGGTGTTGAGTTTTGAGTGGCCCAGCCTTACTATGAGCCCAATCCTGTATAGTTTATACAATCCTAAATTGGCATTTTCAAAATAGCAATTAAAAAACAAACTTTACATGCAGATTGGATTTTACATTCCTATTAATTTGAACCGTTGAATTATACGTCTAGCTTTTCCCAAACAGAAATTTTACATTATAAAGTATTATAATGTAACCCACTGCTTTTTTTTGGGAAAGCCAGCATTGCCACAGTGAAAAACAACTTTAGAGATTTTTCACTTCCAAAACATGGAAACTAAAGAACCTATTTCCAACCTTTTAAACACCATGCACTCTGCCATATAGGCACTTAGGGCTTACCTTAGGTGTGACCTACCACTATTAAAAAGGAAGGTTTAAGCCTGGCAAATAGTGTATTTCATATAACTCACACTAAATATAGGGTAGTGAAATGACTAAGACTACAATGAAAGAACGAGGTAGAAAAAAGTAGTGTGTGTAAATATGGGCATGTCCATAATATGGACGTAAACCCTCACTCACCCAAGGGTGACATGCTTCATCATTGGGTTCCTCCAACACACTGGGACCGCAAGGTACCCAATGTGGGCTACAACTTCCCCTCAGGGAAGGAGCAGGAATGTATTATAGTGTATTTTGCCAGGTTGAATTTGCAGTTTAAAAACTGCACAGCTAGGCTGCAGTGGATGGCCTCGGGTCAGGTTTTCACTTGTCACTTTAGGAGTGGCACAATAGGTGCTGCGCTCTACTATTGACATTGGACTTACAGGCCCTATGTACACAGAGTACTATATACTGGGGACGTATGGGTAAGTTATATATGATAATCAGGGATTAGCCAATTCTACATGTGTTTGGGGGTCAGACCATATACACTGGGTACTGGACGTCAGCACCCTAGCATGCAGAGTCACTAAACCAGCATTAAGTCCAGTAAAAAGAGGGACTGATCCTGCAAAAAGAACATTCATTCACCCTGTTGTTATGACCCTATGTTGTCCAAGACTGCTATTCAGTATGTCCTAAATGGGGCTGTCAAAATTGGTCTACTGAACGTATGTGAATGACTTTGTTAGATGATACATAATTACACTTTAGATGGTGAATTTAAATGTCATATGTGGGATGTGATGTAAATTTATGCCACTCACATTTCTAACAAAAATAAGTAGCACCTGTTTACTCTACCCAAGGTACAGTTTACAGACATTGCAGGAACACATGGAAACACTGGTGATGTTGTCATGAATGACAACCTTTGAATGTATTAATAAGTCATCCTTAAACTTTGCCCTAAAAATGCTAGGGCTGAGAACTTAATATATGAAAGTGACATATTACATATTTGAAATAGTGTTCTATTACAGTGACTGAAACCCCAAAATCTGATTTACTATGCAAAAGTAGGTTACTTTCTCCAGGAACAAATCTAGTTATACTTACATTGTTTACATTTTATCTTTTCCAGGGAATTTGCTAGAAAAATTAACCAAACGTATTTTCCACTGAGTTCTCTTATTATAATGTATTGGTTAACAATATTTTTATATAACTGTAATGAATAAGCAAGTCCATGAAAATGTGCTTTGACCTGTCAGAGACAAAACTGGCTTACAACTAGTGTTACCACTCCCCTCACCTCCAGACGCTCAATACACAATCTGGATTGGAGTTAACACCCCTGATCTTCAGAGCCCAGAGGCTTGGCCTCTGGGCCCAGGAAAGCAGGGATGTTGGTAACAAGAAGCCACTTTTCAGTGATTAATTATGTTGGAATTGAGCTGGGGCAGTTGGGAGAACAAAGGGCAGCTTTAACACTATCTTTTTTGAGTTGGAGATGCACAATGGGTCTGAAAACATCAGCTCTCCTTCATCCCAGGGTCCTCCTAGACATCCATCCACAAACCCCAGAAAACGGAGGAACCAGTTAGGCCCCTGGCAGCTAGGAGGTTACCTCATCTAAACTGGAGGTGGTTTAGAGAGGCTAAGACCCTACAGCTGAAAGATCCAGTTAGCCAATTTGGATTTCGGGATTCTAGGAATTTACAATAAAGCATAAACAAATTGATGCAAAAGGGGATATCATGGGCAACAATGTAGATACAATTGGGTCCAATAACTGTCCTGTGCACAGGAGAGGATTGGCATCTCACCACAACCTCCTAAGAACATTCCTGGACTTGGGGAGACTGTAACTAAATAAGTTGGCCCAGGAAAAATAAATAAGACCCAAGGACTCCTGATGTCTACTGTCACCCAGGGACTGGAACTGCTCTCCTTAGGTCAGGTGACTGACCTCCTGTTTTCCTGCTCCAGGGAGTTAAAAAGCAGAAGGTATTTTGACTCCAGGTGAGCCCAGCTGACCACGGAGGATTGGATCCTTTCAGTACCACTGGTTTTGAGAGAAACCTGGTGCCTTGAAGCCTGCCATGAAGAGCTGAGGGGTTCAGTAGTCACCAGGGGAAACTGTCCCAGGATTTGGCAAAAAAGGATTGCTGGAGCCAGATGTATTAAGCTTTGACAAAGTGGTTCGCTCATTTCAAATATTACTGAATTGCACATTTTTAATCGCTAGTTCAAATATATTAAACTAAAAGGTCAACTTTTAGCGATTTGGTGATATTAGCAGACGCAAAGTACAGAATCTCAAATTCGGAGTTAGTCATTTGTGAATGCATTCCCAAATTGCTAATGTTGTTTGGAAGTGTCTGATGACAACACTACCAGGAAGTAACAAAATCACATGCTCAGTACAGTCGAGGAGAAGATATAGGACAGGAAGGGATCTCCTTCAGAATCTACTGAAATACTTTGGAATGAGAGCCAGCCAGAACCCAAGGGAAGATGGAGCAAGAAAGAGAAAAATAAAAGTTCAGTGAGAAGTAATTGGACATTTTTGTTGAGCATTGCGCTGCCCATAATGATGAACTTTTAGGGAAGTCATCTTTATCAGTTCCAGAGTTGCATAAAAAGAAAACCTGAAAAATAGCCAAAAAAGCATAAATGTGATCGCAGACACTCAACGTAGCATTGACAAAGATCAGGAAACAAGTTTTTAACTTTCAGTTTTCTTCCAATGAGAGGCTGGCAATTCGAAGGAAAGAGGCGTGCCATGGAAGCTGGGCCTTTAAAAGCTGGGCCTTTAAAAGCCGAGCAATCGACTCCTATGGAGCTACTGATTGGATCAACACTTCAAGCAGGAGCTGTGTCTCGAATTACAACTATAAACACAACTGCTCCTGCCCCACCATTCTCGAGTGAGTGCTCATTATAAAAAGAAATCATCAGTTTTGAATGCAAAAATATTTATAATATAAATAGACATTTGTTATTCAATTTGATTATGTACATTTATATTTACATATTATAAAACTATTATCTCCATATAAGCGGTATTACTAATAGAAGGAATGCATTTTGGGATAGGTAGTTGAAAAAGTGTCAAAAACATTTATATCACATTCAATGATCCTTAACAATAAGTGAAGTAATACAATTTATATTATGTTTGATATGTTTTGTTCATGTATGCATGCTACAACAACATCAATCTAATAATGTCATCTTTCAACAGCCATACCATCAACTGGAGAAGAAGCAGCAAGAGGGAGGGATGGGAAAATGGAGCCTATGGATTCTGGCAGCACTGGCCAACTCACAGACACTAATATTCCACTTGATTGACTAAGATCAACAGGCCGAAGACAACCCTAACATGGCCAGTATTGTACTCAACCTCCAAATTGGAGTTCAAGACGAATGCAAGCCTAGGCACTTGTAAGACAAAGAATGTTAAGAAGCTACCTTCTACAAAGAGCCTCAAGTGACTAAAAGATGAGGCTGCAGTACCAACTCCGGGACAATCTAAAAAAAAAAACTAGAACAGCTGGTGAAAAATGTTCAGAAAGAACATCTTAAGGCCTTAAAGGGTTAATGTAGAAAAGTTGGGGGTTTGTCTCGGGACATAAAAATAAGAGTACAGGGCTGTATGTGGCATCATTAATATCAGGCCTGGGCGGAAAACTACGCTACGCTCGCGTAGCACAGTGCAAAAATGCGTAGCGAAGCGGGCATTTTTTGCTTGCTCGCGGTCCTCAACGTCAAGTTGGCGACCGCGAACGAGCAAAATGACATCCCAGCGAGACTTTTTCCTTGTTCGCGATCAGAAACATCAAGTTGCCGATCGCGAGTGTGGAAAATAAACCTACCGGCGAGATTCTCAACGCGGGGAGGTCAGGTTTCTCATTGTGAGTGGTCGTGTATGCTCGCGACCACTTGCGATGAGAAACTACCAGTCCGTGTTGAGAAAGCTGCAGCTCGAGTAAAAATCTACTCGAGCGGCTGAAAACGACCGCTTGCACAGTGCAAGATGCCGTTTGTGATGATTGCACAGTGCGGACAAGCATCCGGCACTGTGCAATCATTGCGAACAGCAAACTACGCAGTTCGCGTAGTGCTACACATAGCGCAAAGTGCACTTCGCGTAGCTACGCGTACCGCTACTACGCGAACTACGCCCAGGGTTAATTAATATATGCTACTAACTGGATAATAACATGGAAGCCTTAGCCAATACTGTCACAGCCTTATGCATTATAATGCAGAAAGAAGCCAAATCTGAAAAAGGCAGGCAGCAACAACTAAAGCACAAACCTATGTTTTCAACATTTTGCAAACTGGCAAACGCCACATAAGTATTATCGAGATGCGTACGTAATTTGCAAGTAGAAATGGCCAATTACAGGGGATATGTAGCACGTAGGTTAAGGAAAGTCACAACTGCACTTGACGTTTTGCAAACTTCACACACTACTGCTACTGCAGTTGCATAACCAACTGAAAGGGAGTAGGCCTCAAGCCAAAGTAGTTCAGGAGATGCACTGTTTGCATCAAACCCCGAGGAGAAGTTATGATCCCTCATAATCTGCTGTGAGGTGTAGCTTCTCAAAAGGAAGGAGTCACCATTAAAACAGGTTTATGCTCAATTTAGAAATTGTTGATGTTAATGTGTGCTTAATATATATTTTCTAAAATTGTGCATTATTATTTCATTACATGCTCGGGCTACATGCTATTTCTTGGTATTGTTATGCACTGTGAATAAATAAACAGATTATTTCTGTCCAATTTAAGAATACACAGCACAATTGTTGCTATGTCTTCTTTATCAGAAAAGTCTTGTATTATAATAATTTTTTAACTATATGTATGGTATAGAATGGACTTTTTGTGATGTGTAATAAAAAAGTATTTCATTTCTTGATGTCTCAACAGGTAAATCAACAATATATATACACTTTTAAAGAATCCAATAGGCCAAAACCCACCTACTGTCAACACATGCGATCTAAAGTAATATAAACAGTAGGTGATATAATTATAGTAAAAATGGGATTCATCAACTAATATGTACTTTACTTCGAAGCACATGGTAAAATAAATTAATGTCCTGCAAAGCCAGTACTATCCATCATTCTCCTTCCCAATTCAGTTAATAAGTCTTACTGGGTCTTTAGAGATCATGTCACGTCATTTGATTCTCCTATGTTTGGTTTCTAAAATTAACAGTTTTTCATATGTGCATTGTAAGAGACCATTCTGGCTATAAAAAAAGAAGAATCATGCAACATTTTGTGTCCACATATGCCTACCACTAAGTTCAACTTCATAGTAATCTGAGAGTCCAAAATGCTGGTTTTGTAACTATTTGCAATTTGTGAATTGTTAAATAAGTAAGGTTAATGACTCACTATTATTAAATAGGTGTTACGAAATGTCACAAAAATGGCTAACATGTATTGATTTAATTCGCTATGCTATTTTTGAAAATATAACTGAATTGAACTTTAGTATAAATTACCAGTACACGTTGTCTCGTCCTAAACCAGTTTTCAAGTGGTTTGGTGACTCGTTCGTACATCTGACTCTTAGTGATTTCTTTCACTTCCAGAGTATTGGAACAAGGCTTGTCAAGTGAATTCACACTCAAGGTGGGAAAAAAACAGGTTTGTCTCTCTCAAAGCTTTTTGTTGTGATGAATACTGATTCAACACGATCTGAAGGGTAAAGTATATAGCCTCATGGAGCTCATACAAGCAACAGCTCTCAGGTTTCAGAAACTAGTTTCAAAGGTACTTTTTTGGACTGGGGCCAGGTAGCAAACCCATCTAAGGGTGAATGCAAAAAGAACAATTGATGGACAGAATGCAGAACAATGTCATACATTCACCCAAGCACAGAGATCTGGGCCTAAATCCATCTTTTTTGGCTCACCATGCCATTCCAGTTTGGACCCAGCCATATGCAAATCAGTCTTGACCCTGCGCCCAACGGGAACAGTCCAGCCCGAACTGCCAAGCCAGGTCCTCCCTGGACTGGAAACAAGCATCCTAGGACCGGTTTCAGGCTTTCAGCCCTCATCAGCCAGGATAGCTTGACTCCAGTGGCATGGAGAGCATGGGACCCACATCTGGGCAAACCCGTCCCAATCGGGGTGACAAATGCAAAAAGAACAATTGATGGGCAGAATGAAGAACAATGTCATACATTCACCCCAGTACAGAGATCTGCGCCTAAATCAATAGTTTTTTTGCTCACCATGCCATTCCAGTTTGGACCCAGCCATATGCAAATCAGTCTTGACCCTGTGCCCAATGGGAACAGTCCAGCCCGAACTGCCAGGCCAGGTCCTCCCTGGACTGGAAACAAGCATCCTAGAACCCGTTTTGGCCTTTCAGCCCTCATCAGCCAGGATAGCTTGACTCCAGTGGCATGGAGAGCACGGGACCCACGTCTGGGCATACCCATCCCACTCGGGGTGACAAATGCAAAAAGAGCAATTGATGGACAGAATGCAGAACAATGTCATACATTCACCCCAGTACAGAGATGTGGGCCTAAATCCATTGTTTTTTTTGCTCACCATGCCATTCCAGTTTGGACCCAGCCATATGCAAATCAGTCTTGACTCTGCACCCAATGGGAACAGTCCAGCCCAAACTGCCAGGCTAGGTCCTTCCTGGGCTGGAAACAAGCATCCTAGGACCGGTTTCGGGCTTTCAGCCCTCATCAGCCAGGATAGCTTGACTCCAGTGGCATGGAGAGCACAGCACCCACGTCTGGGCATACCCTTCCCACTCGGGGTTACAAATGCAAAAAGAACAATTGATGGACAAAATGCAGAACAATGTCTTACATTCACCCCAGTACATCGTTTTTTTGCTCACCATGCCATTCCAGTTTGAACCCCGCCAAACTTTTCACCCTAAGTGGGATGGGTATGCCCAGACGTGGGTCCCTTGCTCACTGTGCCACTGGATTCAAGCTAGCCTAGCTGATGAAATGTAATACCCAGAAAGCAGTCCCATGATGCTTGTTTCCGGTCCAGGGAGGACCTGGCTTGGCAGTTCAGTCTGGACTGTTCCCATGAGGCACAGGATCAAGACTCATTTGCATATGGCTGGGTCTAAACTGGGGTGGCGTGGTGAGCAAAAGTACGATGGATTTAACCCAGATCTCTTTACTGGGGGTGAATGTATGATTCCTTCAGCATTTTGTCCATCATTTGTTTCCATAGCACCCATCTAAGGATGAAGCATGTTTGGAAACTACAACATCCAGCTTTTCTCCACCCTCTGAGATTTTGCTGTTAAAATCAACAGATTTTGTGGGAAGTCAATGACGGCATATTCAACTTTGAGGGACACTTGTCAATTTCATTCTTGTGTCATGCCCAGGGGAAGACTTCTTAAAAAAAGACTAAGCTCCAGGTAATGAGAAGTTCGGAAGTCCAATCGGAGATTCCTGGTGAATAGAATTATTACTACTGGTATGCACACATTGAATTCCATCTATTACCTAGACCACCAAGCTCAGAATTAGTGTGCGGAATTCGAAAAGGTATTCCCTGTTTTGAGGAATTTAACATATACATTTACTACCTGCTTTGAACAGGTGGTAAATGTGCATGAATACCTGTTTTTAGATGGGGAAGGGAGAACTGTGTAGGAGACTGAGGAGAGAAATTGAAGAAGAATCATGGCAGGGAAGAACTGTCATGACCAGGGTACTGTGAATGTGAGGATGTTCAAGCCAACCCCTTCTCCTACACCTATGGATCCATTCACTGCCTTGGGAATATGTGGCGATTTCTGAGGCGGGCCTGCACGTAGGGGAGAAGGGAATGAGGTGAGGGAGAAGGAGAGACCCACTCCTGCAGGCTGGTTGTGAGAAAACTGGACTGAATTAAAAATGACACCGCATCTCAATAGCAAGTGCTGCCAAATCTACACCTACCGGTGATAGAATTAGGCAAAACAAAGGTGAGATGGAGGTACATACACATATGAAGTAAGTCAGAACTTTCTTGGTGCAAGCAGTCAGAAGGCTGTAATTAGTCCTCAGGCATACCAGGAGTTCTGCTTTGGAGCCAAACTATGATGGGATACCACTGTAAAACCTGAAAGACAGGGAGAAGGGAGACAAACTGACAGACGATAAACAGGGGAGCAAATAGGAATAGAAAACACTCAGGAATCAAGGGAACAACGGGGCCTAGGAGGGAGGGAAACAACAATGATGAGGGAACATATCAAGCTGTAAACTATAGTAAAAAGCAAGGGAGTCACAACAACCAATGTTGCCAGATAGCCTGCTATTGCACAGACTGGGTCTCATATCCTGTGTCTGCCCCTAATGCCCTAAAAGTCTTCCTATTAGGAATGGCCCTATTGTGATGGGAGCAGCAAAAGTGACTCTGGGTGCTTGAGGTCTGATTGTGTAGTTCTCTATTCTCCACTGCACTGCTCTCCATCTTCTCCATGCTTTCTGCTTTTGATGTATCTAATGCCATAACGTGCCCTATGGCTATACAGAAATAATGCATGCTTCCTCTCTTGCCAGAGAAAATGGTTGACAGAGTCCTGGGTATAATGCTTGGCTGATGTACCAGCATGAGCCTCTAAGGACCTCAATATGAGGAAAAACTGGGAATTGTGAGATTTCGTGGCCTAACATGAAGGTGTTGGTGTTTCCGCTTTAATTCGTATATAATTACCCCCAGAGTTTTAGAAGATTTAGGCTGCTTTGCATGAAATACACCTAACTCAGATTCTGATGGGTCTTGTAACTTCTGCTGCCATGCTGGAAAAACTGGGAGCAAAACTCAAGGTAATTGTTATTCGGAGCGGAATGTCAGAGCAGAATTTAACACAGGAATTCCACTCTGCCTTAATCAAATTCAGGGCCTAAGCCAGAAATGAAAAAGAAAGGAGATCCTTTCAAACATCCGATCGAACATTGGGGCATATCAGCAAGGGCCTGCGATAATTATCGCTCAGCGCTCTTAGCGCGAGGATAATTATCGCAGGCTAACGCTGGATTCTATCGCAGAGATAGCGTGCTATCAGCAACGCTTATCTCCCATGCGATAGAAATCCATGCGTTATCCGCAAAACAGTGCGATTATCGCTGGAAATCCAGTGATAATCACACTGCGACCGGCAATACCTTGCTGATAGGGCAGGGAGGATTTAGCCATGTAATCCTCCTTCCATTGTATTACATGGGTAAGTCAGAATAAAAGCAGGCGTAAGGAAAGTAGCGATAACCGCGGTTAGCGCTACTTTTCTTATCGCTCTGCATGTTAACGTACACCTTGATAATTGGAGAAATGTCAGTTAGCGACATTTCTCCAGTTATTTTGGGGAGGAACGCCCACTTTGCATCTCATTAGAGATGCAAAGCTGGGCGTCCAGGAAACAGCCGCTAAGGCATGGATTCACGCGTTAGCGTGTCCATGCTGAAAGGGCGATAAAATTATCGCCACTTTTCGTCCAAAAACGGACGCTAAAGCTGCGATAATTTCATCTCATCGCCTTGCTGATATGCCCCATTGTTCTCCTGAAATTGTACCTAACTTTCTGTCAAATGTAACTGCCACTTCTGAGAGGGTCTTTACTTTTTCTAAGTGCTTTTTGCCGTAAAAAGTTAAAATCTACCTCTCCACTTTCTGGTATTTGATTTTAATAATGTTGGTATCTTTTTGCACATTAAAATGTTCTCTCATTTTAGAAATTGGTTTATGATATTATTCTCATGTTTTCTTGACTACAACATTGTTGCTATTGCTTAAACTTAACATGCGGTCTCTACAGCCTCCTGCCATTGACATGGGTCAGTCAGATGTGCATTGGAATGATAGCAACTGTGTGGGGATTACAGAATGAGTAACTAGCACGTGTTGATAAATGCCCTCCAACTGCACACCAATCTCTTGTCTGATATTTAACTGTAGAAACATACCTATCAACTTTTCAGAACACAATTCCAAAAGGCCAAGGCAACACTCATTGGGTACTCCTGACTATGATCTGAAGTAATTTACTCTGAGCATGATAAAGGATAGGTACTCACCACTATGTTGCTCCTTTTAATCCTGCAGCTGAGTAGACAGCCCTGGCCAGGTCTGCACCAGCTCCCTTTACTACAGTCTGTCAAGGTGGTAGAGGGTCTTCCTGTGAAGCTCGGTGGACCTCCGAAATATGTTTAAGTGCTTGATCCTGGAGAAGAGCCAGAGTTTATCTGGTTTTTATAAAATCTTTTTCAGGCGGCAACTCTCACTTTATGTCGATGTCTTGCCATATCACTACGCAAACCTTGAAGCTTACCCCTTAAAGTTGAAGACAATTCTGGAGGATTCCCTTTCAAATCATCTCCACTTCCACCTGGGTGATGTTGGGGTATCTCTCCATTCTCTCCTTGATTATTTAATGGACCGGTACAGTCAAATGAAAAGCAGGATGAGGCAGAAATTCTTCCTCTCTGTTGGATGATTCAGAAGTGGCCAGTCTTGCTTTGTTATTTTCCATATACGCATATGGCATAATATTATGCTATATGCTCTGGGCAACATTATACTGCTTGGAGCAGGAAAAGACCTAACAACAAGTGACTGATAGGTGTGTTAGTATATAGCAATCATGATAAGATGTACTTTGTAGTAAAAGAGACTCACTCTTTTGTAAATGTAAAGTTCCTTTATTTACAGCTCAGCACAGGCTAGTCCCATCTAGGATTAGGACCGTCACCTTCCAGGTCCCAGCTTCACTGTCCCAACCTCCCTCCACAGAACACCCAAATATCCCACATTCCACATTACCTCAAAGGTGTCCACATACCTCAAGAAACACAATAGAGGGTCCCTGAATGTCTGGATAGTGGGAGAGGAGGGCAGGGAAAATCAAAGAACAATATGACAAACTTCTCCCTATGGATTAATTAATACATTTGTGGTACATCCTAAATTGGAAATAACATCATTGTCCCACAAGTTAATATCATTTTTTCATGTTTTATTTGATCAAAAAACTCTTTTTTATATGGTTTTCATCAAACTCATTTGTATAACGTTATTTTACTGTACACAATACAGATACAACAGCCCCACAATAACATGACACTATTTGCAAAAACAATATGACACCGCAAAGCACACAAACACCAATCATGCCATACAATGCTCAAATAAAAAAGACAGCAATGCACAAAACAACCTGTGTACAAACAAGGTTACAAAACACGCAGTTCATAAATCATATCGAGACAACAAAAAGCGCCAATGTAGTTATTGTCCACATACTTCATACATTCCATTGCTTACAAACACAACACCACACAGCCTCCCTCTTTACATATATTTAAACAAACTATAAATACTTATTCAGCGAATACAGGGTTTTCCAATCAATTTACCAGAGACAAAATATACATAACATGTAGATGTGATTGCAAAATAAAACCGTTCCTGCTACAGTTAAAATAATATATTTCCTATAATATTAAACCTAAATCTTTTTAAAGCTCCACGTAAAGGTCTGACACTAGTTATGCATTTCTGGTACTAGTTTACAATGCAGCAACCGTTATTCCAGCAACAAATCTGTCAGTCTGGCAGAGGTACTGATGATCCTTCCCAATCTTCCCATTCCCTCCACCCCAACGCCATTTCCTCCCTGAACATTTTCAATTTCTCCAGAAACCACCTCTTCCCTGTCCTGTACATCCTCCTCATCCTCATTCAGCCACAACCAATTATCTTCACTTGTTTCACTACCACCCAAGGAACCACCTCCCTCCAGTGTTCCCTCGCACTTTGCCATGCGACTAATGTGCCACACTTTTCATCACTCAACTTAGCCAAATTCGTCATGCATTCAACTACTTTCAAGGGCTCCAAATACATACTTTCCCCTTTGGGAACTTTGCCCACCTTCTTGACTTTTACTCACTCACCAACAATCAATTTCTCCACTCAGGTCCCTCGCTTGGTGTCATAATATTCCCTATAGACCCGCTGTGCTATTTGTATGTTTTCTTTTACTTTATCAGGACACCACTCCATTTTCCTTGTACTAGCTAACCAAAGGGAGTATAACGTGTGAGGGATAGATTTCAGCGATAAGTCCAAAACATCTTCCTTATCTCTACCTTCCCTTTCTTTCCATTTCCACATGCTATCTGAATGGTACCTTTTGTCACACAGTTAAATCACACTACCGCACCATTTCCTGCTGGATGGTAAACTGAGGTACATAAGTGTTTCACCCCATTCCTTCTGAGAAACTCCTCTACCACAGTGGCCTAGAATTGGGGTCCATTATCACCTAAGAGTTTTTTAGGTAAACCTTCCCTCATGAGTCCAAAAACATCACCACAGTCTATGCATCTGCTCTATTTACAACTTGCAAGTCAACCCACTTACTTTAATAGTCTACGTGCACAATGATCTGTTTGTTATCTCCCATTTCTGTCTAAACTGGACTTAAAGTTCACATCTCACATCTCCCAAACCATTTTGAGACACTCAATGGACGTTAATGCAGGTCTCATGGTCTTTAAACTTTTATCTGAATCTGCACATTGTGCACACTTCCTTACAAGCCTCTCAATGTCCAGATCCATTGCTGGCCACCAATATGAGGACTTCATTGATTTCTTTGTCCTGACTATCCCAAAATGTCCTTCATGACGTAATTCCAACACTCTGTCTTTTAGGCACTTCCGCAGTACGATTCTTCCTCCTCACCTTACAAAATCCCTTTCCAGTCCTGGCTCATTCCTGACCTCCCAGGAGCCTTAAACCACATACAGACAACTCTTTTTTTCCAACCATCCTTCAGGGAAGATTTTTTTTACCATAATCAGCACCACATCCTTGTCATATGTTTCTTTCCACTCTACCTCTCCAATGGAATCCAAAACATCCTCTTCAGCTTATCTCACCTGAAATTCATCCCACTCACTCTCTGGTATTTCTTTGATGGGTAATGGAATGCAACTCAAACAGTCTGCCACCTTGTTCTACACCCCTGGAACATATTTTATTTGACAATTACAATTCTGTAAGTGCACTGAAAACCTTGTAATTCTTGCTGATGCCTCCACAACCCCTTCAGTTGTGAGTAGGTCAACAAGAGATTTATGATCAGTCCTCACTCTGTTCCCCATAAAAACTACCTGAAGTGCTCCATGCTCCATACACATGCCAGTGTTTCTCTTTCAATGACCAAATAAGCCATTTCTGCAGACGTGAGACTGCGAGAAGTGAATCCTATCACACATTCTCCACCTTTCTCATTTTTTTGCGTCAACACTGCCCCCAATCCCTTACTGCTAGCATCCACAGTTGTGATGGTGCGCAATCCTAGATCAAAGACTAGTATGGAGTAACTTCGACAATATCTTCTTTGATACTCTAGAATGATTTTGCACATTCTTCATTCCACTCAAACTTGCACTTGCTCTTCAGCATCTGTCTCATGCCATATGTTTTCTCCACAAACGTATTGGCACATTTGGAGTAGTATTCTGCAAGCCCCAAGAATGAGCGTAGCTCCTCCTTACTTTGTGGTGCCGGGGCTTCCCTTATCGCCTCTACCAACTCTTTCTTAGTGAAATACCCTCACTACTTATGATATGTCCCAAGTATGTGACCTCTTTTTGTGCAAATATACATTCCCATATTCTGCAGCAAAAACTGTGCATTCCAGCACCCTTATGACTTTCTTAACCTTCCATCATGCTCTTTCATGTTATCGCTCATAATCAGTATATCATTTTGAAAAAACAAGTCTCCATAAACACCCTTCAAAATTTCTGCCATCAACCGCTAAAAGACTGACACCGCTGACACCAACCCAAACGGCATTCTGATACACTGATAGCAAACCTTTGGTGTTATAAATGCAGTTATCCTTCTACTTTGTTCATGTAACGCTACCTGATGATATGCATATGAGAGATCTACTGTTGAGAATCACTTCATATTCTTATTGCTGGCCAGTAGCTCACATATCTTTCGCAATAGGTATTCATCTACCTGAATTTGCTTATTCACATCCCTCACATAAATGCACAATCTTATTTTTCCATTCGGTTTTCTAGCCAACACTACTGGAGACTCTATACGTTCTATTACACCCTCTTTTTCCAGCCTCAACAATTCTTTCTCAACCTCTCCTCTCATTACAAATGGTACATTCCTCACCTTTTAGTTCACTGGTACGGCACTCTCTTTAACCCTTTCGCTGCGGCGGGAATTCCGCCGCAGCGCTGGGGGGTTTTGGGGGCAGCGCGGTGGCGCGGTGCTCATGACGGAACCACTCCATCATGAGTCGCGGTTGAGCTGTGCTCATGACGGAGTAGTTCCGTCATGACTCCGCCCACTGCGCTAATCGCCCGCACAGGCGGGGAATTAGCGCCGCGTGGGCGGCGCAGCCGCCAACGGCCGCAGCATGACGGAACCACTCCGTCATGAGCACACGGCGACCGTGGCTCATGACGGAGTGGTTCCGTCATGAGTGGGGAAGGGGTTAAGCACAGTTTTGTGCTTAAACCCTTTCAGCATACTGATTTTGCCCATGAACACTCATTTATACTCCTTAGATATTTTTTCACCCACACTTTCCCCTTTATCCACCATCAACACTTGTTCTTTGCTATTGGGATTTAAAACTATGCCCAAGCTTCTTTGGTCTGTTCATCCTGTAACGCACAGCCCACACTCTGCCCAAATGCACCACTTCCTTTAAATCTGAACAGCACTTCTCTATACCCTACCATGGGTATTGTCTCCCCTGTAAACCTCTTTGGTTGAATATCAAAGCTCTTCAACTCTTTGCCAATGTTTCCTTCAAATTTCACTTCCCACATTTCTTTCTTAATAATAGAGCACAGCGATACCATATCAGCCACCAAAATGACTCGACCCCCGCAACTATTATCTCACATTTAGGCCTATTTCTGGAATGTGTAGTCACGTCCAGGCCATTTTCCTCAACCATTAGAACACAATCATCAGTATCTAATTGATCCTCTTCCGATGTGGATTCTTTTTGAAAATCTTATACACATTGTACCTTCTCCCTCTTAATGCTTATTTTACAAGTTCTTGCAAAATGCCTAATTAAGCCACACACTGAGCACTTCTGATCGCTAGCTCTACATCTAATGCTATTTGCCAGGTGCTCACAACTCCCAAACCTGTAACAACTCCAATTATTCTGTTTAAATCCTTTGTCAGTGTCTCATTGCAACCTCTTTACTCCACTGCTTTATTGTCAGTAGTATCCTTCTTCTCTCCAGCATATTTTTTAATGTTTTCCCACCTTTGTTTCCACTTACTGCGCAAATATCAGTGCTCTCTTTACCTCCCTCTAGAGCTGCCTTCGCACATCTATGTGTAATTTCTGCTTTTCTTGCTATCACCAAAGCCTCCTTCAATTTGCTTCCCTGCTTTCCCATAATCTTTCTTGCATCTTCTTGTTATTAATATGCATGATGACCCAGTCTCTCAATAACTTATCTTGCAATTGCAATTGCCCAAACCTGGATGAGATTCAATTTCCTAAATTCTGACATGTAGTCATCTATTGTTTCTTTCTGTTCTTGTTTGCGGTGATAACATTTATATCTATATATCTATCAGTGACTAAACACACAGTGGGCGCATAATATCTTTCCAGATCATCCAAAGCATTAACATATACGTCTGTCTCATCAACACTTCTAACTTTCTTTTTTATTTGATAGTACTGTCTGATCCGTTCTGGACCAAGGGAGTGCAACAAAATATCTAACTTTGTTTCAGGTGTTAACATCTCATTATCAGTTGTTACCATTTAATTACTAAGCCTGGGCAGAGATCCACGTTAAAAAAAAGCTCTGCTGTGCTACGCTGAGCTCCCCAAGTGGTGGAGTGTATTAGATAAATGCCGTTCGTGGTGATTTTCAACACCAGGTGTTTGTCTGCACTGTGCAATCATCGCGAACGGCACCATGCAAAGCTCAACCCGGCGCTGCTTCCTTTCTGCCGCTCAAGTAGATTTTTTACATGAGCGGCAGCTTTCTTAATGCGATCGGACAGTTTCTCAATGTGAGCGATCGTGAGCATACGCGACCACTTGCAATGAGAAATCCGACCGCCCGCATTGAGAAATCTCGCCGGGAGGTTGATTTTCCATGCTCGCGCCCGAAACTTGATGTTGATGATTGCAAATGAGGAAAATCTTGCCGGGAGGTGGATTTTCCTTACTTGCGCTCGCCAACTTGTTGCTGACAAGCGTGAGTGAGGAAAAAAACTCCGCTCCCCGACGCTTACAAGCACAACACCACGGGATCACTAAAATTAGTGTTCCATCTTAAAAGCAAACATTATTTAGAATAATGCCCTTGATAGATGTGGGGCAGGAGTGGTATAACGCACAGAGGAAATCATTTTTAAAATATCATACGCCCCTCACACTGATTTCAAACAGATATACACTTCTGTGCCCTAATGCCATCAGGGGGATGCAGACCGTGAAGTCTCAGAATATTTGGTGTGACCTGAGTTATGCTCCACATTTCAGCACTGCCCATACAGTGTGATACTCCAACCAAACATGTGGATGAAGTAAAATTTAAAGCCATAAGCTGGTTGCATGCCTGCAAGCCTTGACCTCTGGTTACCCGGACAGATCAGAGAGCCTGATTGGGTCAGAGTACTGCGTGTTGGTCCTAGTGTACACCCAAGTACAAGGCAATTTTTTTTTTTGTGTCCTCATTTGCCTGCCCCACAAACTTCTAGGAAAGACGCCACTCCCCTTTGATGTCGTCTGAGAAAAATAGAAAAAACTGGCTACTCATACAAGCGTCAACCGGGGGGAGACGTTCTCCAAGTTAGTAATGTGGTAGGAAGGGGAAAAGAAATAAACGAGAGCTCACAACCCCTCGGTACTCCAACTTGGAATCGGAAAGGTTTTTAAGGAAACCACCAAGACACCTGGAGTATAATGGCATAATCATCGGACCCGGGAAAAAAAAAAAAAAAAAAAAATCCCGGAGACTCAACGGAGCCAACTATTTCCACTGGACCAACAAATTCCAAAAGGAGAGGTTACGATTCTGGGACATTCTGGCCATGTCCACCTTTGAAGTTTCATATAAGGACTCCAGCCAACCTGCGTGTGATGGTGCATTCCTGTCTACCCAGAATTTTGCAGATCTGGCGTCTGGCCAGCAGAATTGCATAAAACAGAAAACTCTTTGCTTGACCTGTGATGTCATCGTCCACCCCAAATATGATTAGCGCCAAAGTAATAGGAGTAGACTTCTTGAGGATGGAGTCCAAAGTGATCTTAACTTCCTCCCAAAAAGTACTGATAGATGGGCATTCCATAAACATATGCACGTCGGAGGCTGCAGGAAGATTACACTTGTTACAAGCTTTTCCGGGCTGATATTTAGATAGCTTTTGGGGGGATAAATAAGCTCGATGAAGGGTATACAGGTGATTCCGCCTCAGCCAAGCCGGCTTAACCAATTTATACAGGAGAGTGAAAGATCTTATCCATATGTCCTCACACTGTATCCCCATGAGCCCTCCCCACTGTGTATCAGGTAGTATAAACTCCCCATTCACCTCCTCCAAGATTGCCCAGTACCAGAAGGCTACCTCTTTCCCCTGTACTTGTCTCTCTACCAGCTGTTCTTCTAGAAGACATCTTCTCCCCAGATGTGACTTATCCCTAATCAGCTCCCGGGACCAGCTGACCAACTGTATATATTTAAATCTGGATAGTGTTGGGCCAACCTTCTCATATAACTTCTCCGAACCCACCAATGCCCCCTCCACTAACAGCTGACCCCACCTTACTATCCCTGCCCTTCTAATAGGTGTTGCAAGACCGTCCTTAAGGCACGGAGGAAGCCCCGGCGAGTCCCAAATTGGGGCTAGCCGAGAATAGTAAGGCAGCCCCACCCTATCTCTGATCATTTTCCAAACTTTGGCCAGTGATGATAGGATCTTTAGCCTCACCTTTTTGAAGAATTTCCGGTCTCCAAATTTAAAAAGAAAGCCATCAGGTGGCAAATCAGCCCCATTTAACATGGCCTTAAACATTTTACCAATCGATGTACTTGATGGGGTCTTTAACAACATCCTGGAGTATGATAGCTGAAATGCCCAGGCGTAATATTGTAGGTCAGGGAGTGTGAGCCCCCCCTTCTCCCTCCTCCTTCTCAGTTTTTTCCAGGCTAATCTGGTAGCTTTGTAATTCCAAACAAAAGAGTTTATGTCTTGTTGACATTTATATATTTGTTTCTGACAGAAAGCTAGAGGGATGGTGTTAAAAATGAACGTGTACTTGGGAAGGATGGACATTTTCACTAGACTGACTCTTCCCAAGATTGTCAGTGGAAGAAAGGCCCAGGATCTTAGTAATGCCCTACAATCTCGTGAAACCCGTTCCAAATTCGTGGAAGCAATTTTATCTAAATCCTGGGTGATCCTGATTCCCAGGTAGCGCATGGATGAGGTAACGGTCATCATTGGGTTTTGGATGTTCCAGGTCATTACCTCGGTCTTCCCTTCATTTATTTCATAACCTGAGATCTGCCCGAATTCCCTAGCTCTCTTAATAATGGCGGGAAAGGCCTGCACAGGGTCCGATGTATACACTATTATATCGTCCGCATAGAGTCCTATCCGCTTAACCCAGCCTCCAAACTCGAAAGAGGGGATGTCATTTTCATCTCTCAGAATTTGAGCTAAAGGTTCTATATACATGTTGAATAGAAGGGGGGAGAGCGGACAACCCTGTCTGGTACCCCTAGTGATTTTAACCTGTTCGGTGTGTACTCCATTGACCAAAAGTCTGGCCCTTGGGTCATTGTACAGAAGCGAGATGGCACGACAGAAATTATCTCCTATATTGAATCTCCTCAATACCGCGGCCAAGTATGGCCAATTGACCCTGTCAAAAGCTTTAGTAGCATCCAGGGTGAAGGTGGCCAATGGGTGACAAAATGAGGTGGCTATGTCTATTGCTCCTACCAGGTCATGGGTAAGATCTACTAATTGTCGCCCTCTTATAAATCCCTTTTGGTCCTCATGGATTATTGAGCCTATCTCACACCCCAACCTTCCCGCAAGAATGGCCGCAAAGATCTTATAATCGTTGTTTAGGAGTGAGATTGGTCTATAGGACCCGCACTCGGCCGGGTCCTTTCCAGGTTTAGGGATCAACACAATCGTGGCGTCATTCCATGAGTCTGGTGGGACCATACCGTCTAAGAATATAGCATTAAAAAGGACGGTCAAAGATGGAACTATGGCTGAGCCCAAAGCGCTATATACCACCCCTGGAATGCCATCCGGGCCTGCGGCTTTTGCTCGCTTCAGTTGTTTTATGATGTTGCTGACTTCGGCCTCAGTAATAGCGGTCTCCAGGCGGTCACGCTGGACTAGAGAAAGGGTAAGGAGGTGGGCCCGGTCTAACCATACCTCCCTAGCCTCGCTAGCCAGTTGGTCATCAGCGATATCCTCCTTATAGATATTTTGAAAAAACTCATGGAAGACATTCCCTATTTCTGTAGTGGTGGATCTAACCCTGGCTTCCCCTGCCACTTTTATTTCCTTAATAAAATTCTTGGCCTGGTCTGTTTTAATTTTCCACGCCAAGATTTTGCCAGCCGCCTCTCCGTATTCAAAATTTGAAAGCTTGGATGCCTCCCATCTCTTGGCCACCCTGTCCTGGAGCAGATCTTCAAGCTTTACCTTCAGTGCTACACGCTTTGCCTGATCCTCTGCTGAGAGTGGCCCAGATTTCAAGTCAAGTTGCCTAAGTTCCATCTCTATGTTGGAGATTGCATTTCTATAAGTTTTGCGCCTGTAAGAGGTTCTGTTTGTTATACAGCCTCTTAGGAAAGCTTTCAATGTTTCCCATACAATGGTGGTTGAAGCTGAATTAATATTAGTATCCAAAAGAATGCATATCTCAGCTGCAAGAAAGCAGATTTCATCCTCCTCAAGCAGAATCGTCCGGTCGAAGGACAAAGAACTTTGCCTTCTCTGATTATGGTGAGGCAAGGTGAAAGCAATAGCAGAGTGGTCAGAGAGGTGAGAAGGAATGTATGTTATATCCTTCAAGTCGTCCTTCAGCTTATAACTGAAGAAAGCATAGTCAATTCTTGACTTGTGTTTATACTTATGATTGTGGAATGAGACGCCTGGGATGTTACCCGCTCTCTGCCTCCATTCGTCCACCAACCCCAAATTCGATAAAATAGATACAAGAGTCTGCCTGGATTTAGAGGAAATTACAGCTCTTGAGTTGACAGATTTGTCCAGCTTAGGGTTTAGGGTTTAGGACAATGGGGTCCTGGCATGAAATCAAGATGTTCTGGATTTTATTCAGAAATGATGGATCATCATGATTCGGGCCGTAGTAACCCACTAGGGTATACCCTGCCCCTTCTATCTGCACTTTTGCTATTAGCCATCTACCACTAAGGTCCTCTTTCTGTTCCACAATTTGGACACAGGTCTGCTTTTTAAATAATATAAGGATCCCTCGTATATTGGCATTGTGGTCCGTGCCTATAAATTTGCCCACCCACTTCAAGTTTTTCAACATATCCATGACCTCATGTTTTAATAGATGGGTCTCCTGGATAACTATTACCTGCGCGGGAGAATCTTTTAAGTATTGGAGGATTCTGTGTCTTCTAGCTCTCACCCGCAAGCCATTGACATTTCATGATAAAAACTGCAGCCCCGTCATGGTAAATCAGTCTTTCCTCCCCTCATACCATCCCCAGAACCAAACTCTCTGGAACCGTCCATCCGACATCCCCCATCCTGAAGCCCGATAAAGGGTAATACATTTAACATAAGAAACATTGGGACAAACTTGTGAGGACTTTTAAAATTTTGCCACCCTCCTTCACCCCCCCACCCCCTGGAAAACCCTCCCTTATTGATACTGGCCAGATGTATTGCCAGTTTGCGTCAGAAGAGAGACCATACCTGAGCCCCTATAGAACTAAATAGAGTCAGCGTTCCGCCACCTCAAAGTGTATGGCGTGAAGAACGCAGAAAATATGGTGATGACACAATGTAATCAAAACTAAGAAAGAGAGGAGACCTCACCCCTTTGTGCTCAACTTAACTTTATTTTTATTTATTTTTTTAATTTTTTTTTTAACCTTTTACAGTGTACCCTTGTCTCATTTCTCCATGTCCCTCCCTCTTACTGTGCTGTATCCCTAACCCGCCTACCTCATGTAGGTTATTTAATCTAGCCCAATTTTTCTACCCCCTAAATATAAAGACTTTATCATTCTGGGGCGAATTGTGAGATACTTCTACTTGTTCTACCCCCCTTTTTTTTTTCCTTTCTTTCTTTTTTCCGCCCCTTTTGAAACCTAAGACCCTGGAGCATATATCAGGGGTGCTGCTGACTAATGGAAGCTATTAGGTCATCTGCCTCCTGAGGTGATCGGATGTTATGCATTTTGTTGTTATGCATCACCCTTAGAAAGGCGGGAAATCTCATCTGCACAGTTGCTCCTACTGCTCTAAACTTGTCCATTTTTTGACCTAGCTCCCACTGTCTGTCTAAGGTGGTTTTTGACAGGTCTGAGCAAATCTCAAAGGAGAAACCAGTGGCAGTCACTGACTTCGCCTTTAGAGCTAGATTGAGGATTTTTTCCTTCAGGGAAGAGGTAAGAAAGTTCACCAGGATCTTTCTTGGTTTCACTCTCCCGGGGTTAAGGCGGAATGGATCTCTATGGATCCTCTGAATATCCCTGTCGAGATTTTCTGCCGTTTCATCGAGATTCAGTGAACTTTTTAATAGATCCACCACAAATGCCTTAATATCGCTACCCTCCTTTCCTTCTGGAATTTTAAGTAGACGGAGGTTATTTCTTCTGGAGTAGTTTTCCAAGGATTCTACTCTCTCCTTCATCACGTCACCTTCCCTTAACAAGGATTGGATTTTGGTCTCTGCTAACTCCAGAGTTGATTCCAGGCGCCCCACTGAAATTTCCAGATGATCTGTTCTTTCGCAGAGACCATCCACCTTCTTTTCGAGAGCCTCACAGACTGCCCTGATCTCATTCTGATTGGATTTAGACTGGGCAAAGCCACACCTGATCTCCTCCCTCATGGTATTCAGGAGAGTCTCTAAACCCCCCCCCTCCTATTTCCCCCCCCTCCGCAGGGGTCACCACTGATCATATTGGTAGTCTCCCCTTCCCCCCCCATTGTGGGCTGCGAGGGGTCCGCTCCCCCTGGGCTGGGACGCCTCATCCTCGTCTGGGACATTCATTACAGAGCTAGTCTCTGGCGATGCAACCGGCCCAAGTGCATCCTCACCATGAGGGGGATCGGAGTTATTTTTGTCACTCATAGGCCCTACTGAAGATCCTGCCGTATTGCTGGTGACCTCTGTACCAAGCTGAATATCCAGAATTTGAGGTCGCACCCTGAAATATGAGAGCAGTGAGGGTGTTATGCGGATCGAGTTCTTACGTAAGTTACTTTTGCCTCCCCTTTTGCCTCCCCTCTCAACTGAATGGGTGGTGGCACTTTCTTTTGGGGTATAGCTGTTGTAACTATTTTTTCCACTGGAGCCTCCAGCAGATTTGACACCGCAATTGTAGATTGTTGGGGGGCCTTAAGACTGGGGGCTTGTTTACCCCCCAGGGCATTAGATTTAAGGCTTTTCCTCCTTTTAGACTTCCCCCCTCTCTCTCGGGATGACCTACCTCTAGGGTTCTGAGTCCCTAGCACCCCCGCACCCTCCACCTTTCTTCCCTCAATACTACTAGTCACTTTCTGATCCAAGGAGGAAAGAGGGATGTCTACGGCGCCTACCTTGACCGCCGGGTCTCTGGCTGTATCTATGTCCGCAGTGTCCTCCTTCAGCTCACAGGGGTGCTCTTCACGCTGCTGGATCCGGCAGCCCCCCCTCAGGAGCCTGCGAGCCGCCGCCTTACGTCCGCGTCTGAGCTCCACGGCTGCCTGTTTCCAGCGCAGGGTGGAGAAATCGGAGGGGTTAGGGCTCCCACACATCGGCACCACTAGGAGTCAGTCAGGGCAGATCCTTGCATAAAAATGAAAGCTAAACACATGCGGGGAAAAAACATCGGGAAGGATTTGCGATGCAGACGTGAAGAAACATACGGCGGTGAAACGGAGCTCAACGCGAGTCCGTGCGGACCTTCATTGTTGAGAAAACGCCGATGGCTTTGCGCGTATCAACGGAGGCTCAGTAGGTCAAAATCTGCTGACGCGCGAACCGCCTAACCCGCGGCCGCCATGTTTTCCCCCCACCAAGTACAAGGCAATTTTGTGTAACATGAAGGCAGTATACCTCTATTGAAAGACAATCGTTGGAAGTCTGAAGGCAGTGAAGTGTTGGGGAGAATGGCCATGTGCACAGCACTACAGGATGTAATGAATAATTAATGAATGTCTTTATTCACATTTCTTCACATTTCACTTATGCATTCATTATAGCTTACCTCAAGGGTTGTGTAGTGAAGAATATTGTGTCACTTGACAGACACTGAGGGTATGCCACATGTGAGCATGTATATCAGATGGGTGTTTTCTATACTCACCAAGCAGCAACATGTCTCTAAAATACTTTGGATTCAAATGACATGCAGTCACCAACTGATTGTGGAAAAAGCCCTCTTTTGTTTCACAGGAAAAGTGATGAACATGTGTGTGACATGGTGCAAAGAATCAAACATTGATGGTGTGCCAAAGATTCCAATTGAGATAAAGGTGTGCTGTTTGATTGGGTGGCTGTAATGCTACACCTGCTGTTAATGACTCCTAGCACATAAAAAAGGCACTGTTGTTGTTTGTGAGACTCTAACCATGACTCTACTGATGCTTTGGAGTGGCCTAGAGATCAGGAAATTGAGTGAAGCTGGTACCATGGTTTGAGCAGTGATGCCACTGTAAGTATTCTCCTGTTCCTTTAATGTAACTATAGCTGGGATCACTTACCCTGTATCTCTCCACCACACACAGGACAGCAGAGCAATCTTTTGCCTCCATATCCCATGGCTCATCCTCAAGTTTATCACAATCAAGGACAATGCAACAAACACTGATGTTATCATTGTGGAAAACATGCTGTGCTTCTGGCTGTCCAGCATATGGTACTTAGTGAGACCCTCCCCTTTTTGGACATTGTGTCAGTGTTTTACATGTGCATTTTCTATAATGATTCTGCAGTATTACTGTGTTTGCTGATGTGACAATTAGGTCAGTGTCAATATTCAGTTTACTGGGACCTGTGGTTCATTAAGCTAAAAAACATGTTTAATAGAAACATCAAATTACCATGAATTAGCTACAATTTGATAAAATCTCCTCTCTCAACATCCCAAATATCATACAGGAGCTGATAATCAAAAAATACTTTTACTCAATTAAAAATCTGGATACATGATGAGAAGCATTACATAGGCTATTTTAAGACCATCAAATATCTTATTATGACCTGTAAAAACTTTCCAATGGCCCCTGTGACATCAAGAGAATACATAGTGAATATAAATTCCAGTTTATTTATTCAAGTGTTTAGTCTTTTTAAAACCATTACACCAAAGTATGTTTGTTTAAAAACATTTACTCAAAATACATAGTATGACTTATTAACTGTTGTAGTTGTACTTATAAAATGTCTTTAAAACTACAGTACTGGGAAGACTGATTTTCCTGTATATCTAATAGTAATCCCAGAATGTCTTCCTTATGAAAGTGCAGGTGCCTTGATTGAACTGTGATCTTTAAGGTTGACATTGCTATGATGGCTTGATCCTTACTGGGATGCAAATGATTTTTGAGTGTTCTCTAATGATCTGCCCTTCCTTATGATCATTTTGTGTTATTTATTCGTTGTTTATTCTATTTCTTGTAGATTTAATTATAAAAAATGTACCCCACTGCAGACATGTGGGATTGAGGAGCCTCCTAACCAGGTGGTTACCGCTTGCCTGCAGAAGCGGGTTTTTGATTTTATAAAAATTGCTTTCAGAAGTTTTTCCATTCTGTCATAAATTTCAGGCACATGCAAAAAATGTGTGTTGGGGATTCCTGCTTATATTTACATAGTTGACATTCTTGGTTTTGAAACAGTTCTTTCCATTTGGGGATAAGATCTTTGGTTTTCCACATGCCAAAACGGAATTGCATAAACTAATGTTTTATAGTAAATGAAAGCTGAGCTGAAAGGTATTCCTAGGGCTGCAATTTTTTTGTAAGAATTGATCACTGCCCAGGCATCTTTGTATGAAGGTGTTCATATCTGTTGTATGACACAGATAATTGTTTGGAGCCTTAATTACTTGATAAGATGCTGCTTTCCCAATGCTCGCACTTTAGACTTCTTGTGCACCAAGTTCCTCTATAGCCTGATCTAGATGGGATTCCGAGGAGCCATTTTTATTGATTTGTTTTTGCTCCGAAATTTCCTGCCAGCACACGTTGTTGATGGAGCCACTTTCAGATGCATGTAGCCTCCAGCATAATATAATGTATGTGCTTTGATATGTTCGGTTTATCAGACCGAACTCAAGGCAAACTTGGTCCGGGAAGGCTGATTTTGAGATGTTAAACACAGATTTGTACAATCTTGTTTGTATTTTATTTAGGGTAAGTGCTTTATGACTCCTCATCATTTCCATGCTGTACATCACCATTGACATTAACTGGACGTGCATGACGGATAGCAGATGGGCGAAGGATGGGCAACTCAGTTGAATCCTTTGTATTCATATGTGTCGGCTACATCAACATTTTTCCCTTCCAAGAACCGGGAATATGACTTATATTTGGAGTCTAACAGCCATACTACTTTGTCATTTTCATGTTTAGTTCTAGCCCTTGTATATTCATGAATGTTTTTAGGGCCTTCATGCTACGTTGTAATCCTATTGGCATTTGGCTTAGTAGAACAATGTCATCTGCATCCTAAAGACATCCTATTTCCTCAAGGTTGGCGGGTGGCAGTTGTCCTTCGGGAGTGGATATAAAACTCATTACTTTATGGCAGGAGGTTATGCCATACTTAATTAAGATCAGTTTTAAAATCCTACATCTCCCTAATGAATAAAACTGGCAATCAAAAAAAATATTTCATATTTAAAGCACATCTACAGTTGCCCTCAATCTCCTTCTTTTATTTGATACCTCAGGACATGCAAATATGGGATTAACATCAATTCTAAATTTGAAAGTTATATAACATAGCTTGGTCTGGGAGCATAGAAATATACACAAATTGTGTTCCATTGTCCTAGGGGACTATCAAATGAGAAACTGAATCTTTTAATTGTAAATATTTTAAATCCATTTTCTGAGGCAGCCATTGAATTTTCAGGTTTAAATCTATTCGCAAAGTATTTTTCGGAACATCCACAGGGGGATAGTCCAAAGATAACAGATACATTATCTTCTTATCTGCTCTTCAAACCTTACAGCCCACCCCAGCTCACTAATCAATAATACATTTTAAAACACCAAGACAAGTTTGTCCATATTATGTAATTCCAGAATTTCAACATCAACTTCAAAGTGCTTTCTACAACTGTCTTTAAAATGAGTTCAGTCATGATGTTCACTCATAAACAGTAATTCTCTAACATATGAATATTGTGTATGCGCCATAGCTTTAAATGCATCCAACACTGGAACCAGGGAGGGACCTCCATATTCCCTACTAAACTTGGGTAACCCTGGTATAGTTGAAAGAGCCCTCAATTTCACTGCATTAAATTGCATCTTCCAGTTCAGATTTTTTCTAGGTATTTATAGGAGTTTACCTTTCCACCCTTGCTTTGTATAAAAACCATTGAGACTTTATTTTCCATATGGGCAAATTCCATAGTTTTGGTCTTAGTCAAAATTATTAATAATTAACAACTACAAATATTTGAGATAGACATCTGGTTTTCTTTTTAAACCTACTTGAGTTGCATCCAAAATGACTACATTGTCAGTATAAAGATGACAAAGCACATGTCTTCCACCAAATTTGTGTGAAAATGAATGGGAGTTCAATGTTATTGAGGGTAAATCCCTAAAACTTCTCTGGCCTAAGCCATTCCTAATGGGAATGTTTCTTCTAAAATGGCCATATAAACTTAATTTTACCTAAGCCCAATTTCCTTTATGCACCTCTTTGAGGATTGCCACTATCCCTCCTGGTATTTCCAACTGCTAATGTCCCATAGTATTTCCCGGTTTACCAAATCGAATGTCACCTTGAAATCGACAAAGACGCATTAGAGATTACCCCTAATTTCAGTATACTTCCGGGATTTAGTCCATAAACTGAAGCAGTGATCCATCATTGAGTGTCCATTTTCTAACCCTCTTTGTTCCACTGGAATTGAATTCTTAGCATCAATCCATCCCTGCATCTGAAAGTCCTAACCTCTATATTGCAATTCAGGGGAACGCATTTTAATAAATTATTATTAAACTCAGATCTTCTGAGTGGGGGATTATTTTAGCCTTTACTATGTGTTTTACCAGGTAAAGTACCCACTGATCTTCAGGGACCATGCCATTTTTGTTCTATTATTACTCCTACCAAATTCAGTTTCAACTAATTTCCAGAATTTTCTGGGTCCTTTACCTGAATTACAGTTAGCATGGTTTCCCAGTTTCTCATAAAAAGTCCTCTCTTTGTAACACCAAACACCAATTAATATTCTGAACTAATTCTAATAATTTCTTACCCTATGGTGTCATTTTCCTACCCATTTTTCCCATTTTTAAACTTCTTTAAATGACTATATAATAATTGATAAATAAATGATTGTCACACCATGACAGGGGGTTCCTTTTTTGTTCAGAATTCCTTATGCACCCTTAATTGCCACTCCCAAAAACTACAACTAAACACTCATCCACATTCTGTACATCGTGATTATACCAGCCATTTAAATCAGATATGCTTCTTACATCCATACTTTTACTCTCAATGGGAATAAGATAAGACAGTTTCACTGATCTTCTTCAGCATTCAGACTGTAATGGGAGACATACCTTTTCGTGACTCACTAAGCCACATGAATCCAGATTACATAGCCTTAAGGATAGTTCTTTGTCAAATTTTAGCATTATACACTTGGTAAATTTTGCTTCATTAATATTAAATGCCCACATGATATCTCCTTGACAGCTCTCTTCTTGAATTAGGCATAGTCTTCCCTCCTAGATTATTGATCAGACTACTGGAAAGAAAATAAATTAAATTACCTAAGTCCTGTTCAAAGTAATTTAACTGTACCTCATTAGCTACTTTATCAAATAATGTCACATTTACGTTTACTATGCATAACAAATCCAAACCAGCTCTATTCTTGTTGAGTTTTACTCTAGTGATTTGGATTCAGGTACATTTAACCATTGACATTTATGTGTTGTGTTCACGTAATCTGTTACGTCTGTTGTTGTGATTCGCTGTGCATGTTTCCTTTTGTCACTGTTATTGAATTTAAATTCCCTTTTATTTATGTGGTCTACACGTTGTTTTCTGTGGATATGTTCTAATTGTCTTATTGGCTGTTTATATGCTTTTTTGATATTCAAAATGTCTTTCAGTTTTTCTTTGTCATAGTACTGTTATGTGCATTTGTTTTTTGTCGGATTCCATCACAGTACTTATAAGTGACCTGTTTCCATTATTTTACTTACTTTAAGTCTAGATGAGTATACATTTGAGCCTGATTTTCTTGTAGCACTACTGGGGTAATAGGCGATCTTCCTTGTATGAATTGACACACCTGCAGCCTGACTGACACTTTTCCTGGTTTTTCGGTTACTTTGCATTGCCAGTCTAATAGTGGGGACCCTGGAGAATGGCTCAAGCACTTAGGCAGGATATAACTGTGCTTTGCACTGGTAGAAAACTAAAATGAATATTTTGACACAGAACAGCGGCGTCACTATGGGGGTGCGGGGGGTGCAGACCACACCGGGTGACACCCTCACATGGGGTGACACCAACAGGGCCGGTGTGCGCAGAACAACCTAACCTTTTAGGAGGAGGAGGTGCCTGTGCGCGGCGCGCACTGTCTCCTCTCCTTTCTTTTATTTGCCTCCCTGTGAAATGGATCCAAAAAAAAAAATCACTTTTGCTGAAAATCAATGTCATATTTGTCTGACATTTAATTCCAAAATTCAGCATCGGGAATAAAAGTGTAAAAATATGAAAAATAAATAACTAAATAAAGTAAGACAGAGTGGTAGAAAACTGTCCAGATTGATTTTATTCACACCCAAACACATTAGCGCCACTTTTACAGAGTTTGCCAGTGAAGCGCTATTTTTGTTGTCTTGGCTTTGTTTTCCCTGGGCTTGGAGCTAGTGCACCAATCCTGGAGGTACTGCAATGTGAGGATTGAAAAACAAAATTTGTACTGCTGCTCTGTATCTAGGGATGTTGTCTTTTTTTACCATACTGCTCACGTTTTGTAAGGATATAAGCAATGGCCATTGAAATGGGTCCATTCAGGGCCCTTTTGTCATGTCTTTAACTTTTCAGGCAAAAGCACTCACTGATTTCAGAACAGTGAGTGTAAAAGGGTTAAGGTAACCATGTTGTTTCTGCTTACATTTCAAATGGTTTGCAAAATGTTGCATTCCCTATGATTGTTTGCTTTTACCAGGATGCTCTTGCCCAGTGCGTAATTTAAATTGAGCCGCATCCAGGTGTTTATAGCTGGCAACAATGGGTTGTAGTTGAAGGCAGTCTGAGTTTTTCTCAGTGGGGCAGTATGGTGTTCAGTGGGGGAGAGGATGTGGCACTATGGCCAGAGCTGCTGAATTTGGAACTGGGACACCAGGTTCAGCCTTAATAACCAGTCTACCAGACCACTCTCCTGAGAGAGCACTATCTCATGCTAGACCTTAAAAGGCTTCGCGAGACATTAGAAGCCCCGGTGTCGTAGCACCAGCATGTGGACCCTAGCATGACAAGTGTAGGTTAACCTTCAAGGCTTGTCCACCACTATTCATACTGAAGTTCACCTCCAGTCTTGCGGGCAGGTCTATGAAGCAGTACACCCTAGAACAGTGACCCTGTCACTGATATCACAGGACCCTTGAGAAGGGCCAGCTCTAGGGCGGTGCAACCGGTGTGACCGCACCAGGTGCATCATATTTGCAAGTATATTATGGTTCTAAAAGCGCTTGCTGCCTCCTTCCTGGCCTCCAGTAATTTTCGGTAATAATAAAAATGTCATGATGACTCTGGTGATTAATGTTCTTCCTAGAGAGAGATCGGAATTTTGTCTAATGGAAGATTTGACTCATGGAAAGGCAGCTCAGAGGGTTAATGTACCTGCTGCAAATAACATGTTCCATGCAGATCACAAAGTGCACATAATGTAAATAGGCCAGTGCTGGCTACTGCTTTTGTCAGAGAGATCCTTTTGTTACTTGCAGTTTATAAGTTAAAATCCTAACATAGAACAGTGAGCTATTAACTGTCATCTACTCCGCAGCAACACAAGTCACATTTTTTATTAACTTTTGATACATTTGAACTACAAACAATTTATTAGTTTAAATGGTCAGATCATGCTGCAGATCTTGCATTATGAGGCAAATATGGCAGAGCCATTATTATTTAGAAAACATTTGCAAACTAGGATTTTTAGCCATTCATGTTTGAACTGCTGTTTTGGAAAAGGGAGAAGTGCTGATGACAGAAACTCCATGGCTCGGAGATAAATGGCTTGTGCTTCCACATTTTATCGTATTTGGGGACATTCTGTGATTAGAAGCATATCCCACTTTGTGAACACATTTTACTGTCAATAACTCATTATAACCTTAAATAATCATGTGTATCCATTGGTTGATAAAACTGGGCAGTGAAACCAAACAAATACAAAAAATTGGGATGTTTGCGCATTCTGGCCACGCCTCTGTCTCTGCCCACTGATCCAATCCTTGGGTTATTCCCGCCCTCTGATTCTCCGCCCACAGTTCCCCTACTATTTTTCCCCCACTTCGACCACTGATATGTCGTGTTGCTGGATAGTTGGAACACCACACCAGTAAAAAGTACCATACCTATGATATTATACATTTCAATAAACTGTTGACTAGCAGGTAGCCCACTGTACAACCTGATTAATGAATCATTATCAAACTGTTGTTAACAGGCACATTTTGTAAATATAGGACCTACATTTACAAACGTTACTAAGGATTCTGTATGGTCCCGTTATTTGCCAACTGTGTCCACTGGCGGACTCGGGTGGAGGAGGTCCATGCGGTAAGTCGTGAGGGGGTGACACCATGAGTTACCCGCACCGGGTGACACCAACCCTAGTGACGCCACTGACACAGTAAGGTCTCAAACTTCTAACGTTTGATGAATGAAATATAGATGAGACTTGAAATAAAGACATGCTTACCAACAAAGCAACTAACAATTGTTTTCACTACCATCTCAGGTAAACTCCTTTTTTATCAGGTCATCATTTCGTTAGCTCCCATTGAATTCCTCAATAGAAATTAATTTGAGTTTCCACAACAGTTGACATCATCAGCTTGATTATATGGCATTTCCTTTTTATTAAATAACAGCACAAATTAAATAAACAAACCTGCAATTATATAACTATTCATATTTTGTATGTCAAGCGGGGGCCGAGAAAAAAGGGGGGTCCCAAAACGCATTTTCCCCATGCAATTTGTATGTCAGTCAGGAAATTAAAAAAAACTGTGCAAGGAACACGAAAATAAAATCAATCCTAATTTCATGATCTCCTCAATGCAAATACTCATAACAAAGTAGAGAGATTAATTTCAGGAGCTCCATCAGCTAATATGGATTTGAATGTGCATGTATGAAAACGAAAACTCTGCTGGTTATTCTCAAGGGGAAATGTCTTCTGGTAGGTTAGACTCCTAAGACAAGCAGGCGGTTTGCATTAGTTGTACTAAACTGAGCACCTTCTCAGTGACTCCTCCGTTGTTGTAGTTCATAAATTCCCTGCCAATAGTCATGCAGATTGAGAACATATGTAGTTAAACAAATGCATTCCCTTTCCTTAAATAACTGCACACCTTAACATATGTTTGTGCTATTATGCAAATATTTTCACGCAGATTTATAGTTTTATTATATATGTGCCAAAATTGGGCAGGCATCAAAGTATGAGTGCACATTTATTGGTTAAACACATTTGGAAATATATTTGAGTTACTCCTTCATTTATTCACAAAGCACAAAACAAATATGGATAAATACAGATAAAATTATCAAAAAATAAATATGGATAAATGCAGAAGGAAATATTAAAAAAAATACCATAAAAAAGGGAGTCCTAATTATGTGCTAAAAATACATTATTTAGGGTCTGGTGTTCAAAGATTACATTTTGCAAAATGTAGTCATAACTTCCACAACACTTTTTTTCAAATACAATCTTACTTTTGTTAACTGACCCAATGAACAAATAAGTCAGTTCACAAAATACTGAATTGCCTGGGATTGCAGCATGACCTGCCTATGTACCTTTCAATAGACAGGCAGATCGGCATGTCTGTGATTGTATTTTAAATAACAACAATTGTTTTAAATGCAACCCATTTCCCTTAGACGAAAGGGGAGTTTTCTTTAAAACGTTTCATCTTATTAAAAAGTTTCAATAAAAGTTGACAATGGTCCCAAGGACCAATGAATAGTCTCTCCATCCTTTATCAAAATTTACAAAGGGAAAGGGGTCTAAAGGAGAATCCTTCCTTTTAGCTAATCAGTTACCACTCCTACCTGGAAGTAGGTCACTGATCAATGATTTGTGACTGGAATTAGGGTCAGAATTTACTGAAACAATAGGGTATGAATTACAATTTGGAAGAGACACCCACAATACGTTCATTCCAAATAGCAATTCATAATCCATTTCTAAACCCATTTACCAATTCAGAAACTCTTTCCCAAAGTGATAAATGTGTTAAGTAAATACAATTTGTTTTTTAATTGTAGCAAAACCTCTTATTTAGTTAATCAAAAGGTTTGGAACCATTAAAAAGTTTTGCACATCAGGCCAATAATTATTAATGCCATAACAAGATAAGACAGGGCACAATTGCATGACTCGAAATTGATGAGAGTGGGAGATTTTAAATACATTTTTCTCCCTGATGGAATCCATAAAAATAAGCAAAATTGGTTACTGTTGCAACAGTTTCTAGAAGAGCATATTTTGTAGTGAGCTCACTTTGGTTACTGAGTGACTGGAACATTTCTACCAGTTATACCTGTTGCTTAAATAAAAAGAATCTTTCTTGTATGTTCATTAACTTGTCTGAATTGACACAAGAACAATAGCATAAGTAATATTATGACTGTAAGACTGAAGAGAAAGCCAAATGCCAGATATCTTCCAAAAAGTAAAAACAATTCAGAGACTTCCAAACACAGCTTTTTCTGATATGAAACATCTCGAACACTCATTCCCCTAAAGACATGGAGAACATCATAGCTTGTTTTCGAAAAACATCGGTGGAGAGGATGGAGAACAATGTTCCTGTTTTTTTTGAAGAAAAATTGAAACTATTTTGTACCTGGCTTGATGGGTCAGACAGAGGTAATTGAAGTTATTAAGATGTACCTCTATAAGCCAGACATAAGTCCCGAGGCTAGGGAAGATGTGCGCTCTCTTATTCTGTTCTGGAGGAAGGCAAGCTCCAGTGTTTTGTTCTATTTGATGCTTTTTAATCAGAAGGATGTCAGGTTTAAATATATGGTTATCATCATCAAGAGGTAATGCTACGGTTGCTCTCAACGCTGCAGTGAGAGCTTTAAATCAAAAAGCAGTCTTTGAATCTCTAAACTGAAAAAAATTAACTTTTCAATGCTCTATTCTGAGGTTCCACAGTTAATAAAAATCATGTTAATGCCCACGTTTCTAAGTACTTGTCTGGTTCTTAGAAAGACTTTCACTAAAGAGAAGTAAACAGTGGCATCCAATAATCAATAATTGGGTCCCCCAACAAACAACAGTGGATCATGGAGGACGTGGGTCGAGGTCCAAATCAGCCTGATGAGGTCTTGGTTATCATCAGGGTGTGCACATAACTAGATGCTGGAGAGCCAGATCAATTAAGCATGAATGCAAGCTCAAATATTAAATAAAATGAGCATCAGTAATGGATCTGGAGTGACACAATGGAGAAGAAATCATAATATGGAGGAGGGTGTGCAACACAATTGAATCAGAATGCATGAATAAGAGTGGATCAAACTATTTTTGAACAGCTGCTTCAATGCCAATTTCCCATAGTTGATCGAAGAAGATGGATTAAACCATGATGCTAAATGGTGCAGAATTGTATAATATTGTAATAACATGATCCACATTACTGTAGGTTTTAATTTTTATATCATCAACAATAGCAAACAAAATTAATTGTGTCCCCATCTCTATAGTTCAAATCCTATCTAGTGGGAATCTAGTATATCAGACAACTTAGTAAAAATGAGACTTAACCATCGAGCCTTATATGTATTCCCTTTTTTCACATTTTGGGTTTGTTTACAGTCTGGTCAGAAAACTTGTGACAGAGATTTCCTCCACAAATAAACATAGAGGGACTGACAGAAAAATAAAACGAGGAACAATTTGTTACATGAACAAAGCACTATGGACTTTCAACCACACAGACGGGTTAGCACAGAGATGCCTAGACCGGTGTATTTATTTTTGATAAAAACATGCTTGAAGGGGCAGGTGTAGGCAGAGCTAAGAGGACAAGAGAAGCAATCTTAGCAAAGACTCTCTATTGATATTTTTTGCAAACATAGGAAATTGAAGCTTTTGGAATTGATGTTGGCCTAAATTACTAGAAGTGTTGAGAGAGAGATGTTGTTGTTTAGGAAGTCAATATTATTTGCTACCAGTAGTCAGATATTCACTAATGGTTCAGTCCCCTAATGTAAATTTATCACCACTCTCACATGTGCTGGTGAAAATTAAGAAAACCAAAAAATTAAGATAATGTTTAGAAAATCCTGTAGGCCAGGGAAAAGAGTCTCATGACGACACGTGATCAGGCAAAATGATGAAAAAGCCTAGGACTTTTCGAACTTGAATAACGGACATTCACTTACGATGCTGGTGTATTATGGGACATTGAGTCCCCGCCAATTTGCTATCCATACCCAATGTGGGATGTGCCACCTGAGGTTGGTTGAAGCCACACCAATGGAGTGCAAGATAGTTTAAAAGAGTTGGAAGCTAAACAGAATTGTTAGATCGTTTTAGCACTGAAGAAGGTGAAATACCGAATTGCATTTGCAAGAATAAACCATTTTAAAGAAATCCCTGAGAGTGCTCCGTGTATTTGAAAGTTGTTGTGGAAAAAGACGTATTCACCTACCGTGACGGAAGCACCCGCTGAAGCGTTCGGCTGCCTGGTGAAGTTGTGTTTTGGAGTAGTTTTGTTGTGCCTGAACCCCCGCAGCCAGCGCTGGTCGTCCTGTGAGGAAGCAGCTCATCAGTCTGGGGTGCCTCGACCATATGAGGGACACCCACGAGTGTCTGTGCAATTGAAAACAGCGGGAAGCGAAGGGATTATGCACAGCTTCCTACATATCAATCAGGCTTCATAGTCATGACGACACGTGATCAGGCAAAATTATGAAAAAGCCTAGGACTTTTCGAACTTGGATAACGGACATTCACTTACGATGCTAGTGAATTATGGGACATTGAGTCCACGGCAATCCACTATCCGTTGCCCAATGTGGGATGTGCCGCCTGTGGTTGTTTGAAGCCGCGCCAATGGAGTGCAAGATAGTTTAAAAGAGTTGGAAGGTGAGCAGAATTGTTAGATATTTTAGCACTGAAGAAGGTGAAATACCAAAATGCGTTTGCAAGAATAAACCATTTAAAAAAGACCCCAGAGATTGCTCCGTGTGTTTGAAAGTTGTTGTGGAAGAAGACGTATTCACCTACCGTGACAGAAGCACCCACTGAAGCGTTCGGCTGCCTGGTGAAGTTGTGTTTTGGAGTAGTTTTGTTGTGCCTGAACCCCCGCAGCCAGCGCTGGTCGTCCTGTGAGGAAGCAGCTCATCAGTCTGGGGTGCCTCGACCATATGAGGGACACCCACGAGTGTCTGTGCAATTGAAAACAGCGGGAAGCGAAGGGATTATGCACAGCTTCCTACATATCAATCAGGCTTCATAATCATGACAACACGTGATCAGGCAAAATGATGAAAAAGCCTAGGACTTTTCGAACTTGGATAACGGACAATCACTTACGATCCTAGTGTATTAAGGGACATTGAGTCCACGGCAATCCGCTATCCTTGCCCAATGTGGGATGTGCCGCCTGTGGTTGGTTGAAGCCACGGCAATGGAGTGCAAGATAGTTTAAAAGAGTTGGAAGCTGAGCAGAATTGTTAGATCGTTTTACCACTGAAGAAGGTGAAATACCGATATGCATTTGCAAGAATAAACCATTTTAAAGAGATCCCCGAGAGTGCTCCGTGTGTTTGAAAGTTGTTGTGGAACAAGACGGATTCACCTACCGTGACGGAAGCACCTGCTGAAGTGTTCGGCCACCTGGTGAAGTTGTGTTTTGGAGTAGTTTTGGCATGCCTGAACCCCCGCTGCCAGTGCTGGTCGTCCTGTGAGGAAGCAGCTAATCAGTCTGGGGTGCCTCAACCATATGAGGGACACCCAGGAGCTTCTGTGCAATTGAAAACAGTGGGATTCGAAGGGATTATGCACAGCTTCCTACATATCAATCAGGCTTCATAATCATGACGACACGTGATCAGGAAAAATGATGAAAAAGCCTAGGACTTTTCGAACTTGGATAACGGACATTCACTTACGATGCTAGTGTATTATGGGACATTGAGTCCACGGCAATCCACTATTCGTTGCCCAATGTGGGATGTGCCGCCTGTGGTTGGTTGAAGCCGCGCCAATGGAGTGCCAGATACTTTAAAAGAGTTGGAAGCTGAGCAGAATTGTTAAATATTTTAGCACTGAAGAAGGTGAAATACCAAAATGCATTTGCAAGAATAAAACATTTAAAAAAGATCCCAGAGATTGCTCCGTGTGTTTGAAAGTTGTTGTGGAAGAAGACGTATTCACCTACCGTGACGGAAGCACCCGCTGAAGCGTTCGGCTGCCTGTTGAAGTTGTGTTTTGGAGTAGTTTTGTTGTGCCTGAACCCCCGCAGCCAGCGCTGGTCGTCCTGTGAGGAAGCAGCTCATCAGTCTGGGGTGCCTCGACCATATGAGGGACACCCACGAGCGTCTGTGCAATTGAAAACAGCGGGAAGCGAAGGGATTATGCACAGCTTCCTACATATCAATCAGGCTTCATAATCATGACGACACGTGATCAGGCAAAATGATGAAAAAGCCTAGGACTTTTCGAACTTGGATAACGGACAATCACTTACGATGCTGGTGTATTATGGGACATGAGTCCACGGCAATCCGCTATCCTTGCCCAATGTGGGATGTGCCGCCTGTGGTTGGTTGAAGCCACGCCAATGGAGTGCAAGATAGTTTAAAAGAGTTGGAAGCTGAGCAGAATTGTTAGATCGTTTTAGCACTGAAGAAGGTGAAATAACGATATGCATTTGCAAGAATAAACCATTTTAAAGAGATCCCCGAGAGTGCTCCGTGTGTTTGAAAGTTGTTGTGGAACAAGACGGATTCACCTACCGTGACGGAAGCACCCGCTGAAGCGTTCGGCCACCTGGTGAAGTTGTGTTTTGGAGTAGTTTTGTTGTGCCTGAACCCCCGCTGCCAGTGCTGGTCGTCCTGTGAGGAAGCAGCTAATCAATCTGGGGTGCCTCAACCATATGAGGGACACCCAGGAGCTTCTGTGCAATTGAAAACAGTGGGATTCGAAGGGATTATGCACAGCTTCCTACATATCAATCAGGCTTCATAATCATGACGACACGTGATCAGGAAAAATGATGAAAAAGCCTAGGACTTTTCCACCTTGGATAACGGACATTCACTTACGATGCTAGTGTATTATGGGACATTGAGTCCACGGCAATCCACTATCCGTTGCCCAATGTGGGATGTGCCGCCTGTGGTTGGTTGAAGCCGTGCCAATGGAGTGCCAGATAGTTTAAAAGAGTTGGAAGCTGAGCAGAATTGTTAAATATTTTAGCACTGAAGAAGGTGAAATACCAAAATGCATTTGCAAGAATAAACCATTTAAAAAAGATCCCAGAGATTGCTCCGTGTGTTTGAAAGTTGTTGTGGAAGAAGACGTATTCACCTACCGTGACGGAAGCACCCGCTGAAGCGTTCAGCTGCCTGGTGAAGTTGTGTTTTGGAGTAGTTTTGGTGTGCCTGAACCCCCTGCCAGCGCTGGTCGTCCTGTGAGGAAGCAGCTAATCAGTCTGGGGTGCCCTGACCATATGAGGGACACCCACGAACATCTGTGCAATTGAAAACAGCGGGAAGCGAAGGGATTATGCACAGCTTCCTACATAATCAATCAGGCTTCATAATCATGAAGACACGTGATCAGGCAAAATGATGAAAAAGCGTAGGACTTTTCGAACTTGGATAACGGACATTCACTTACGATGCTAGTGTATTATGGGACATTGAGTCCACGGCAATCCGCTATCCGTGCCCAATGTGGGATGTGCCGCCTGTGGTTGGTTGAAGCCACGCCAATGGAGTGCAAGATAGTTTAAAAGAGTTGGAAGCTGAGCAGAATTGTTAGTTGGTTTTAGCACTGAAGAAGGTGAAATACCAAAATTCATTTGCAAGAATAAACCATTTTAAAAAGATCTCCGAGAGTGCTCCGTGTGTTTGAAAGTTGTTGTGGAAGAAGACGGATTCACCTACCGTGACGGAAGCACCCGCTGAAGCGTTCGGCCGCCTGGTGAAGTTGTGTTTTGGAGTAGTTTTGTTGTGCCTGAACCCCCGCTGCCAGCGCTGGTCGTCCTGAGAGGAAACAGCTAATCAGTCTGGGGTGCATCGACCATATGAGGGACACCCAAGAGCGTCTGTGCAATTGAAAACAGCGGGAAGTGAAGGGATTAGGCACAGCTTCCTACATATGTCAGGCTTCATAATCATGAAGACAGGTGATCAGGCAAAATGATGAAAAAGCCTAGGACTTTTCGAACTTGGATAACGGACATTCACTTACGATGCTGGTGTATTATGGGACATTGAGTCCCTGCCAATCCGCTATCCTTGCCCAATGTGAAATGTGCCGCCTGTAGTTGGTTGAAGCCGCGCCAATGGAGTGCAAGATAGTTTAAAAGAGTTGGAAGCTGAGCAGAATTGTTAGATGGTTTTAGCACTGAAGAAGGTGAAATACCAAAATGCATTTGCAAGAATAAACCATTTTTAAAAAACTCCCCAAGAGTGCTTCGTGTGTTTAAAAGTTGTTTTGGAACAAGACTGATTCACCTACCGTGACGGAAGCACCCGCTGAACTGTTCGGCCGCCTGGTGAAGTTGTGTTTTGGAGTAGTGTTGGTGTGCCTGAACCCCCGCTGCCAGCGCTTGTAGTCCAGTGAGGAAGCAGCTAATCAGTCTGGGGTACCTCAACCATATGAGGGACACCCACGAATGTCTGTGCATTTGAAAACAGCGGGAAGTGAAGGGATTATGCACAGCTTCTTACATATCAATCAGGCTTCATAATCATGCCGACACGTGATCAGGCAAAATGATGAAAAAGCCTAGGACTTTTCGAACTTGGATAACGGACATTCACTTACGATGCTGGTGTATTATGGAACATTGAGTCCCCGCCATTTCGCTATCCTTGCCCAATGTGGGATGTGCCACCTGTGGTTAGTTGAAGCCATGCCAATGGAGTGCAAGATGGTTTAAAAGAGTTGGAAGCTGAGCAGAATTGTTTGATCGTTTTAGCAATGAAGAAGGTGAAATACCGAATTGCATTTGCAAGAATAAACCATTTTAAAAAGATCCCCGAGAGTTCTCCGTGTGTTTCAAAGTCGTTGTGGAACAAGACGGATTCACCTACCGTGGCGGAAGCACCCGCTGAAGCGTTCGGCCACCTGGTGAAGTTGTGTTTTGGATTAGTTTTGGTGTGCCTAAAACCCCGCCGCCAGCACTGGTCGTCCTGTGAGGAAGCAGCTAATCAGTCTGGGGTGACTCGACCATATGAGGGACACCCACGAGCGTCTGTGCAATTGCAAACAGCGGGAAGCGAAGGGATTATGCACAGCTTCCTACATATCAATCAGGCTTCATAATCATGACGACATGTTATCAGGCAAAAGGATGGAAAAGCCTAGGACTTTTTGAACTTGGATAACAGACATTCACTGATGATGCTGGTGTATTATGGGACATTGAGTCCCCGGCAATCCGCTATCCTTGCCCAATGTGGGATGTGCCGCCTGTGGTTGGTTGAAGCCGCGCCAATGGAGAGCAAGATAGTTTAAAAGAGTTGCAAGCTGAGCAGAATTGTTAGTTGGTTTTAGCACTGAAGAAGGTGAAATACCAAAATTCATTTGCAAGAATAAACCATATTAAAAAGATCTCCGAGAGTGCTCCGTATGTTTGTAAGTTGTTGTGGAAGAAGACGGATTCACCTACCGTGACGGAAGCACCTGCTGAAGCGTTCGGCTGCCTGGTGAAGTTGTGTTTTGGAGAAGTTTTGGCATGACTGAACCCCCGCTGCCAGCGCTGGTCATCCTGTGAGGAAGCAGCTAATCAGTCTCGAGTGCCTCAACCATATGAGGGACACCCACGAGTGTCTGTGCAATTGAAAACAGTGGGAAGCGAAGGGATTATGCACAGCTTCCTACATATCAATCAGGCTGCATAATCATGACGACACGTGATCAGGCAAAATGATGAAAAAGCCTAGGACTTTCCGAACTTGGATAACAGACATTCACTTACGATGCTAGTGTATTATGGGACATTGAGTCCACGGCAATCCGCTCTCCTTGCCCAATGTGGGATGTGCCGCCTGTGGTTGGTTGAAGCCGCGCCAATGGAGTGCAAGATAGTTTAAAAGATTTGGAAGCTGAGCAGAATTGTTAGATATTTAACACTGAAGAAGGTGAAATACCAAAATACATTTGCAAGAATAAACCCTTTAAAAAAGATCCCAGATATTGCTCCGTGCGTTTGAAAGTTGTTGTGGAAGGAGACGTATTCACCTACCGTGACAGAAGCACCCGCTGAAGTGTTCGGCTGCCTATTGAAGTTGTGTTTTGGAGTAGTTTTGGTGTGCCTGAACCCCCGCTGCCAGCGCTGGTCGTTCAGTGAGGAAGCAGCTAATCAGTCTGGGGTGGCTCGACCATATGAGGGGCACCCACGAGCGTCTGTGCAATTGAAAACAGCGGGAAGCAAAGGGATTATGCACAGCTTCCTACATATCAATCAGGCTTCATAATCATACCGACATGTGATCAGGCAAAAGGATGGAAAAGCCTAGGACTTTTTGAACTTGCATAACGGACATTTACTTACGATGCTGGTGTATTATGGGACATTGAGTCCCCGCCATTTCGCTATCCTTGCCCAATGTGGGATGTGCCACCTGTGGTTATTTGAAGCCATGCCAATGGAGTGCAAGATAGTTTAAAAGAGTTAGAAGCTGAGCAGAATTGTTTGATCGTTTTAGCACTGAAGATGGTGAAATACCGAATTGCATTTGCAAGAATAAACCATTTTAAAAGGATCCCCGAGAGTGCTCCATGTGTTTGAAAGTTGTTGTGGAACAAGACGGATTCACCTACCGTGACGGAAGCACCCGCTGAAGCGTTCGGCCACCTGGTGAAGTTGTGTTATGGAGTAGTTTTGGTGTGCCTGAACGCCCGCTGCCAGCACTGGTCGTCCTGTGAGGAAGCAGCTAATCAGTCTGGGGTGCCTCGACCATACGAGGGACACCCACGAGCGTCTGTGCAATTGAAAACAGCGGGAAGCGAAGGGATTATGCACAGCTTCCTACATATCAATCAAGCTTCATAATCATGACGACATGTGATCAGGCAAAAGGATGGAAAAGCCTAGGTCTTTTTGAACTTGGATAACAGACATTCACTTACGATGCTCTTGTATTATGGGACATTGAGTCCCCGACAATCCGCTATCCTTGCCCAATGTGGGATGTGCCGCCTGTGGTTGGTTGAAGCCGCGCCAATGGAGTGCAAGATAGTTTAAAAGAGTTGGAAGCTGAGCAGAATTGTTAGTTGGTTTTAGCACTGAAGAAGGTGAAATACCAAAATTTATTTGCAAGAATAAACCATTTTAAAAAGATCTCCGAGAGTGCTCCGTGTGTTTGAAAGTTGTTGTGGAAGAAGACGGATTCACCTACTGTGACGGAAGCTTCCGCTGAAGCGTTCGGCCGCCTGGTGAAGTTGTGTTTTGGAGTAGTTTTGGTGTGCCTGAACCCCTGCTGCCAGCGCTGGTTGTCCTGTGAGGAAACAGCTAATCAGTCTGGGGTGCCTCGACCATATGAGGGACACCCATGAGCATCTGTGCAATTGAAAACAGCGGGAAGCGAAGGGATTATGCACAGATTCCTACATATCAATCAGGCTTCATAATCTTGACGACACGTGATCAGGCAAAATGATGAAAAAGCCTAGGACTTTTCGAACTTGGATAACGGACATTCACTTACGATTCTGGTGTATTATGGAACATTGAGTCCCCGCCATTTCGCTATTCTTGCCCAATGTGGGATGTGCCACCTGTGGTTAGTTGAAGCCATGCCAATGGAGGGCAATTTAGTTTAAAAGAGTTGGAAACTGAGCAGAATTGTTTGATCGTTTTAGCACTGAAGAAGGTGAAATACCGAATTGCATTTGCAAGAATAAACCATTTTAAAAAGATCCCCGAGAGTGCTCCGTGTGTTTGAAAGTTGTTGTGGAACAAGACGGATTCACCTACCGTGACGGAAGCACCCGCTGAAGCGTTCGGCCACCTGGTGAAGTTGTGTTTTGGAGTAGTTTTGGTGTGCCTGACCCCCACTGCCAGCGCTAGTCGTCCTGTGAGGAAGCAGCTAATCAGTCTGGGGTGCTTCGACCATACGAGGGACACCCACGAGCATCTGTGCAATTGGAAACAGCGGGAAGCGAAGGGATTATGCACAGCTTCCTACATATCAATCAGGCTTCATAATCATGATGACATGTGATCAGGCAAAAGGATGGAAAAGCCTAGGACTTTTCGAACTTGGATAACGGACATTCACTTTTGATGCTAGTGTATTATGGGACATTGAGTCCCCGCCAATTCGCTATCCTTGCCCAATGTGGGATGTGACGCCTGTGGTTGGTTGAAGCCACGCCAATGGAGTTCAAGATAGTTTAAAAGAGTTGGAAGCTGAGCAGAATTGTTAGATGGTTTTAGCACTGAAGAAGGTGAAATACCGAAATGCATTTGCAAGAATAAACCATTTTAAAAAGATCCCAGAGATTACTCCGTGTGTTTGAAAGTTGTTGTGGAAGAAGACGTATTTACCTACCGTGACAGAAGCACCCGCTGAAGCGTTCGGCTGCCTGGTGAAGTTGTGTTTTGGAGTAGTTTTGGTGTGCCTGAACCCCCGCTGCCAGCGCTGGTCGTCCTGTGAGGAAGCAGCTAATCAGTCTGGGGTGCCTCGACCATATGAAGGACACCCACGAGCATCTGTGCAATTGAAAACAGCGGGAAGCGAAGGGATTATGCACAGCTTCCTACATAGCAATCAGGCTTCATAATCATGACGACATGTGATCAGGCAAAAGGATGGAAAAGCCTAGGACTTTTTGAACTTGCATAACGGACATTCACTGACGATGCTGGTGTATTATGGGACATTGTGTCCCCGCCATTTCGCTATCCTTGCCCAATGTGGGATGTGCCACCTGTGGTTAGGTGAAGCCATGCCAATGGAGTGCAAGATAGTTTAAAGAGTTGGAAGCTGAGCAGAATTGTTTGATCGATTTAGCACTGAAGAAGGTGAAATACCGAATTGCATTTGCAAGAATAATCCATTTTAAAAAGATCCCCAAGAGTGCTCCGTGTGTTTGAAAGTTGTTGTGGAACAAGACGGATTCACCTACCGTGACGGAAGCACCCGCTGAAGCGTTCGGCCACCTGGTGAAGTTGTGTTTTGGAGTAGTTTTGGTGTGCCTGACCCCCACTGCCAGCACTGGTCGTCCTGTGAGGAAGCAGCTAATCAGTCTTGGGTGCTTCGACCATACGAGGGACACCCACGAGCATCTGTGCAATTGAAAACAGCGGGAAGCGAAGGGATTATGCACAGCTTCCTACATATCAATCAGGCTTCATAATCATGATGACATGTGATCAGGCAAAAGGATGGAAAAGCCTAGGACTTTTCGAACTTGGATAATGGACATTCACTTACGATGCTAGTGTATTATGGGACATTGAGTCCCCGCCAATTCGCTATCCTTGCCCAATGTGCGATGTGACGCCTGTGGTTGGTTGAAGCCACACCAATGGAGTGCAAGATAGTTTAAAGTAGTTGGAAGCTGAGCAGAATTGTTAGATGGTTTTAGCACTGAAGAAGGTGAAATACCGAAATGCATTTGCAAGAATAAACCATTTTAAAAAGATCCGCGAGAGTGCTCCGTGTGTTTGAAAGTTGTTGTGCAACAAGACGGATTCACCTACCATGACGGAAGCACCCGCTGAACCGTTCGGCCGCCTGGTGAAGTTGTGTTTTGGAATATATATATATTTATATATATATATTACCTGCTGGCAGTCGCCAGTAGGTAGTTATAGTTAGGACCTATTTTCCATAGGAAATCCGCAACATTCTATACCCAATAAGTCTGGCGCCGGTTGACGAATCCTCGCGAAATTTTCGAAACTTTTGTCCAGCTCCGCTCCGCTCCGCTCCTACCCTGAAAGTTTCGTGGTGATTCGTCAAGCGGGGGCGGAGAAAAAAGGGGTCCCAAAACGCGCTTTCCCCATGCAATTTCCCGTAGGATCTGTTGTCGCAGCTACAGCCCGAACCGCTGAACGGAATGACACCAAATTTGGCAAAGAGGTAGTCCTCAGTTCAGACTCGTGCCTTTTGCATAAATTTTGTGAATCCGTTTAGTAGTTCCTGAGAAAATTAGATTTAAAAGTACATAAATATCTATGTCCGGGGAGGATCCGCGGACCCTACTCGCACCGTAAGCGCATCCTCCCCGAACCAAGCGCGCACCCTCCCGATTGCGCGCTGAATGCTAATTGGCTGTCGAGTGTCTGTCTACATTCGAAACCAGGAACTGTTGGCGGCCATTTTCTGCCTCGGTAGAAGCGAGGCTGAAGAAGCAAGGGGAATAAGTTTGTAAAACATATAAAGGGGGCAGAGTGGAAATACTCTGACCCTCTAGAGGTGCTTAGGGGGTCCTAGAAGGACCACCTGGGGTCCCCTTTTTAAAAAAATGGCAGTATGCGCGCACGGTGCGCGCATCCTATCGCGTTGGGTGCACGGATTCTCTCGCATTGGGTGCGCGGATCCACGGAATTTTTTTTTTTTTTTAAATGCAAGAAATCATTGGTTGTATGACTACTTTCTACACTGAAAGGTAGGGTGTATATTTCTGTTTTTTAAAGGTATGATTCTTATTGGTAGACAAAAACAGATTGTAAGGAACATTACATATGATAAGCTGATATGTTGAAAAGTCAAGCACACTTACTGTCTTGTTTAGCAACATTGTGTGCTGAACTTGTGACCTGTGTGCTCAGTGCAGTGTTCCATGAGCTGTTTCTATGGTAACAGGTAGAAGGCAGATTGGGGGAAGTGTTGAAATGTATTTCAGTTGGAAAGGGTTGAAATGTTTAACCAATAGAAATGTGTGTTTGCTTTTGAGTTTATGTGTGATGGATTGTGATTTGATGTTTACATATATATGTGTGGAAAATGAAAGGGAAACTTTTCAGTTCTTTGTTTTTGCTGAGAGGTGCACAGTGCAGAGATTCTGTAAAAGAAAATATGGTGAGTGACTGGTATACTTCTTAATCTACAAAACAACTTGAAAGGTGAGGTATTTAATTGTGAGGGGATGTATGTAGACTATTTTGATTTTAATCAGAATAATGTATTTCTCCTGCTAAAGTGTAGGGAGTACTTTTTTTCTCTACAATCTTATTGACAGTGTGTGTGCATGTAGAAACCATTCTGTGATAATCATTTGTGTTTTTCATGTGTTTGCAGACAGATAACTGTGCTGTTTTTATATTTTGGTAGAATTAGAAACCAGTCATTGTTTATGAATTTGTGAAATGAGTTATGTTATGTTTCTAGACTAAAATGTAGTACTTCTTCTAGATGAAGAAATGTGTTTTGGTATAGTGCAAGGGATAGTGTTGTTTGTCTAGAATCACACAGTGAGTATGTGTGCATTTGGGAACCACTGTGAGAGAAGCATTTGGTAACATCGTGTGTTTGCTGACAGATAACTCTTTTAAAACCTGTCATGTTGTCAAGTTTTAGTAGCATTAGAAGCCAGTGTTTGCTTATGCATTGATAAAATAAGTCATGCTTTGAGACTAATGTGCTGTACTTTAATATGTAGATTGTGTGTAGTCTCCTTACCCCTTGCACAATAGTGAATGAGTTTTGGTAAGCTGCTAGGGATAGTGTTGCTTGTCTAGAATCACACTGTGAGTCTGTGTGCATTTGGGAACCACTGTGAGAGAAGTATGTGGTAATATCGTGTATTTGCTGACAGATAACTGCTTTAAAACCTGTCATGTTGTCAACTTTTAGTAGAATAAGAAGCTAGTTTTTGATTATGCTTTTATTAAATGAGTCAGGCTTTGACAGAAAAGTGCAGTCCTGAAATATGTAGATTGTGTGCAGTTCCTTTATCAGTTCCACAGTAGTGAATGATTTTTGGTAAAGTGCTAGGTATAGTGGTTGTTGTCTAGAATCACACTGTGAGTCTGTGTGCATTTGGGAACCACTGTGAGAGAAGCATTTGGTAACATCGTGTATTTTTTAGCAGATAACTATTTTAAAACCTGTCATGTTGTCAAGTTTTAGTAGCATTAGAAGTCAGTCTTTGCTTATGCGTTGATTAAATGAGTCATGCTTTGACACAAAAGTGCAGTCCTGAAATATGTAGATTGTGAGCAGTTCCCTTACCACTTGCACTGTAGTGAATGAGTTTTGGTAGACTCCTAGGGATAGTGGTGCTTGTCTAGAATCACACTGTGAGTTAGTGTGTATTTGGGAACCACTGTGAGAGAAGCATTTGGAAACATCGTGTATTTTCTGACAGATAACTTTTTAAAAACCTGTCATGTTGTCAAGTTTTAGTAGAATTAGAAGCTAGTTTTTGATTATGCTTTTATTAAATGAGTCAGGTTTTGACAGAAAAGTGCAGTCCTGAAATATGTGGATTGTGTGCAGTTCCCTTATCAGTTCCACAGTAGTGAATGATTTTTGGTAAAGTGCGAGGTATAGTGGTTGTTGTCTAGAATCACACTGTGAGTCTGTGTGCATTTGGGAACCACTGTGAGAGAAGCATTTGGTAACATTGTGTATTTTTTAGCAGATAACTCTTTTAAAACCTGTCATGTTGTCAAGTTTTAGTAGCATTAGAAGCCAGTCTTTGCTTATGCGTTGATTAAAGGAGTCATGCTTTGACACTAATGTGCTGTACTTAAATATGTAGATTGTGTGCAGTACCATTACCTCTTCTAGACTAGTGAATGAGTTTTGGTAAACTGCTAGGGATAGTGTTGCTTGTCTAAAATCACACTGTGAGTCTGTGTACATTTGGGTAAGGATTGTGAGAGAAGCATTTGGTAACATAGTGTATTTGATGACAGATAACTGTTTTGAAATTGGTCATGTTGTCAAGTTTTAGTAGCTTTAGAAGCTATTCTTTGCTTATGCATTGATAAAATGAGCCAGGGTTTGACACTAACGTGCAGTACCATGTACTATTCTCTTCACTGTGCCAGAACTGAAAATTTAAAAGTTTTACCCAGGCACTAAGCTAGCAGTAGTCTGATGATTTAGTCAGTTTCCAAGTACTCATGTTGTAAACCATACATTACCACATAGATTGTTTCAAATGTCGATGTAGTATGCATGCAGTCTTCTAACATACTATACACTTGTCTTTCACATTTTCAATACGCTAGTCAGTATCCATACACTTCCAGGAAACACCCTGTAACTCTCTTTGCAGTCCTCTAGTGACCCATTCAGCATCATGTACTAATCCATTCACTGTGCCAAAACCCAAACACTTATAAATTCACCAAGATACTATCTTTGGAGTACTCTAATCATTCAGTCAGTGCCTAAGTATTCATGCACTGAGCCAGGCCTTAGCACAGGGACTGCTTCAAACCCCTATCCACTATGTATGCAGTCTTCTAACCACCTAGACACTTGTCTTTCACACTTTCAATTCCCTAGTCAGTATCCATACAGTCCAGCAAACATCCTGTCACTCCCTTTGCACTCCTCTAGTGACCCATTCAATACCAAGTACTAATCCATTCCCTGTGCGAAAAGCCTACCACTTATAAATTCACCTAGGCACTCTCCTTGCTGTACTCTAATCATTCAGTCAGTACCCAAGTAGTCATGCAGTCAGCCAGGTCTTAGCACATGGACTGCTTTAAATGCCTATGCAGTATGGATGCAGTCCTCTAATCACCTACACAGTTGTCTTTCACACCTTTAATTCCCTAGTTAGTATTCATACACTTCTAGCAAACACCCCATCACCCCCCCAGTGTGTCTCCTTATAGTACTGTAATCATTTAGTCAGTTATCATGTAGTCTTTTAGTGAGGTAGGCTTTAGGGCATGAACTGCTTCAAAGTAGTATGAACTATGCATGTAGTGTTTTAACCATTGTTACACTTGTGGTTCAGGGCTATAGTTTCTTAGTCAGTTTTTATATAAAATGTGTTTGTACAGTAATGGAATAGTATAAATTTGAAAGGTATTAATATACATTTATTTGTGATTCTTTTTTACAGATACAGAACAGGAGTGTTTCTCATCTGTTTGCACTCTTCTTGTGCAAGATTGTTTGGATGAAGGGTCCTTAGGTGTTTCATCATACTTGCTGTGCCGCACGAGTATTTTTTGTTAGGATACCCTCGTAACAGAACTCTTTTGCAAATCTTGCGCGTGACGAAGGTGGCATTGGTCTTTGTTTGCCCCTCGAGAAAAGTAGAACATTTCCACATCACTGAAGGAAAACGTTGTGGGCGTGGTGCATCCTCCAAAAATTCATCCTTAGATTTGGTGAATATTTTAAAGTGACAACATTTACAGTTTTTGTAAGTTAAACTTATAAAATGTTGTTAGCTGTATGCATTTTATATATCTGTGATTTGTATCTTGTTTTTTTTTTGAGAATAGCATGTTGTTTTTTTTTTAACAATCTTTGAGATTATTTTTTTTTTGCCCGCTGTTAAGTGATGAGTACGATTGAAATCACTATTTTTAGTGAAATTTAATATATTCTGAGAACAGCAAAAAAGGCAAAAAAATTACTTTGTGGAAATAATGCTGTGTTGTAAAAAAATTATTATTACATGTTATAATTTTTTTATCCTTTTCTTTCACAGATCCAAATTTTAAAATAAGTAATTTTTATGAATTTAGATGGGAATGAAAATGTGAAAAAAATGTGTACCATTTTTTATTCCTATTACTGTGAAGGTAAGTTTAACTAAGTCTCAATATGCAGAATGAGGAGGTCTGCAAGAAGCTACAAAGTTGAAACATGTTTCTAAAAACACTCTGTTTATACCTTTGTAGTTTTGAAATTTGACCATAATCAGATATCATGTGACCTGCAAAAAAAGAGATTTGAGGGGTTCATAATATTTCCTATTTTAGCTATTGAAGGACCGCAATTATTTCAGTCATTCTTCTTTGAACATCTTTGCAGACAAAACTCTGTGCTTACCTTTTATCATTCGCAAGGAATTTTAAAAATGGAAATATGTCACTTTTTGTAACATAGTTATTGTGTAAGATACTCTTTCATATTTACAAAGAGAGGAAAACGCACTCTGTGCACTTTTTATACTCCATGTAAATACAACCTCATCATGCAGACCACTTTGAGTTGAAAGGGTGTTCTATAAGTGTTGTTGTGCATGATTGCACTTAATACTCATAGAACAAGACACATGTCTAGATTTATCAGAAATCATGAATCCCGATATGTGTGTGAATGGTGCACCATTCTAAAATTGGTGTAGGAAAGCACAACAAGGAGAATTGTTTTAATTTCTCAACATTTTTATATCTTCAATGCATGCTGAAATGTTCAACATACATTGAAGGAGAAAAATGCATTTTCTCATTCTTTTTGTGCTGGAAGGTGTGTCTTCCTGTAGAAAAACAAACAGCACATGACACAGATATCCTTGCACTATGGTGCAAGGGTGCCTTTGTCACGACATGGCTGCAGTGTAAGCAGCCGTGCAGACAGAAGCATAGATTTGCAACATATTTATGTACTACAGCACACTGCAGTTAAAGAGGTTACTGTGTGATGCTGCAGCACTTCCTCATAGTTCTGCACTTATACATTCACCATACGCTACTAATGTATTCATTCAGTCAATTACGTACTACACATATATTCATCTAAACTAACACTAACAAAGAAATTTAGCTCTTTTTTTAAACCAGGAAAGTTAGTTCTTACAATAACTTTTTTTTTCTTCTTTCTTCTTTTATAATATTTTTTGAGTTTTCTGAATTTTTTTTACATTTTGGGGGGTTTTCTGCAAAAAAAACCCAAAAAACAAAACAGGAGAAACCAAACAATGAACTTCAGGGAACAATAAAAACAACAACAAAAAAAACCTAGCAAATGTGACTTCCTTGCCGGCGGCAGATCAGATCGATCGACTGCTCACCATAGCACAAAGTCGCATTGCACTTAGTGCAGAGCACTTTTAAAAATTGAAATTGAGGACGGATGTCCAAGATTTGGGCTGATGGATGCACTCTTGATGTGCTCGGCTGCGATGAGGTGGATGGCGCAGGAGCAGGAGTGTTTCTCATCTGTCGGCACTCTTCTCGTGCAAGATTGTTTGGATGAAGGGTCCTCATGCGCCTTATCATACTTGCCGTGCCGCACGAGTATTTCTTGTTAGGATCACCTCGTGACAGGACTCTTTTGCAAATCCTGCACGTGACCAAGGGGGCATTGGTCTTATTCTGCCCCTCGGGAAAAGTAAAAAATGTCCACACCACTGAAGAAAAATGTTCTTTGGGTGGTGCCTCCTCCAAAAATTCATCCTCAGAAGTATGAGGTGATGCAGGTGATGCCTGCTGCCCTGAAGCCATTTTTGGTTGAAAAAAGTTAGAGCTAAGTGTAAACTTAGTCTAAAAAATCTTCTTCTCTCCAAAGAGATGGTGCTCTAAAGAAGGTCAAAGAAGAATGATTGAAATGGGTGGGGTCTTTCATATATATATGTTTTTTTAAAAGTTAAATATTTCACGGGATCCGCGCACCTACCGCGTCATAGACGCAGATAACGCATCGCGGAAGCGCGTAAACGTCGCGTTACGTACATCGAACGTGTCACGTATAGGCTGGGAGTCGCGTTCCGGTCGCATTGTAATCGCGCACTAAACACGTACCCAACGCTTACCATGCGCGGATGCTATAGCGTAGGGATCGAGAACGGTGCGCTTAGGGTGCGCGGATCCAAAAACATTGAAAAAATATATATTAAATAAAGTTTTGAACATATAGTTAAAAAAATATGTTTGGAAAAACCCATTAAGTTCAAATAATATTTTTTAAGTTTTAAAAGAATTAATTGAAAAAATAAGTTTAAAAAATGGTGATAAAAAAGTATTTTAAAAAAAACGTAATTAATGAGTTGACACTCAAAATCAAAATCATGATATCTTCAGAGATAAGTTATAGATAGGAATTAGCATTTAAAAAACCTTTGAAATTCACTGGAAAAACCATAGGTTTCATGCACGTTATAGCTAGGAATTGGCATTTAAAAAACCTTAGAAAATCACTGAAAAAACCATAGGTTTCAGGGGTGTTATAGTTAGCTGGACATTTCCCTCGTACAAAACCCTAGAAATTCCCCTGTTATAGTTAGTTCAGCTAACTATAACTCGCGCCCCCGCAATGCACTGCTGATGACGTCACATATTACATCACTCATGACATGGTCAGTGACATCACTCATGACATCACTGATGACATCTCAAATGACATCACTGATGACATCACTGATGACATCATCCATGTGATAAATTACTGCATCTTCTCACACCCTAATTTAACCGTTGATACACCAACTCAAAATTTCAGACGTCCATTCTGAAAACCATAGATACTCCAATACCAATAACTACTTACCCACTCATTAACTCTTAGGTCTACATACACTTCCACTCACTCACCTGTACAGTCACTCATACTTACAGTCACTCCATACAAGACTATCATATGCATGTATACACCTACATAGACACTCACACACCACCAATCATCCATAGAGGTACTCTCACACCTAGTCAGTCATGCAAATAATTAATCACACTCCCATTTACTCACCTATGCAGTTATACACACTCAAGTTCACTTACTGATAAAAATAGTACCACATTCTTACGCTCTTATACAATCATTGATACAAGCATACACTCATCCATACAGCCACTCTCACAATCACACACTCTCACATATACCCACTTATATACTCTTACATGTATATATACTGCCTTTCACATATGTAGTTACTGACACATGTACAACTGAGATATACATTCAATCCCTAACACACCCATACATACACTCACTCAACCATATAGTTCATCACAGATGCAATCTTAAAACCATGCACCCATAGAATCACCCAGTCACACATCTATGCACAGAGTCACACACACCCTACCCACACAAACACTAAGGCACCCATACGGATACTCAGACAACCAATCAATAACCCATATAGACACTCATATAGCTATTCACAAAACCATGCAGCCACTTATACACCAGCAGACAGACACATACAGACCTTCACACAGTTTAGTCACTAGTCTGCAGTAAGATACATTTCATGACTCACTTATAGAGTCAGTTACGCACCTAGAATATCATCCATTCACACACTTGTACACCCACTCATTCTTCCACAGGCCTTTCACTATAAATATATAAAACATATTTAAACTTTTCAGAAAAACACACATTCACTGTATGACGTCATCAGTGATGTCATTTGAGATGTCATCAGTGATGTCATCAGTGATGTCACTGACCATGTCAAGAGTGATGTAATATGTGACGTCATCAGCAGTGCATTGCTGGGGCGCGAGTTATAGTTAGCTGAACTAAGTATAACAGGGCAATTTCTCTGGTTTTGTGCGAGTGAAATGTCCAACTAACAATATCTTTCCCTAAAACCTATGTTTTTATCAGTGAATTTCTAAGGTTTTTTACATGCTAATTTCTAACTATAACGTGCCTGAAAACTATAGTTTTTTCAGTGAATTTCGAAGGTTTTTTAAATGCTAGTTTCTAACTATGCCTACAGAGGTAGGACATGTGATGAAAGAAGAAACAACGCACAGAAAGAAAATAAAGAAATGCACAAAGAAGCAACAGAAGTCCACAAAGACAAATAAAAGCGCAGAAAGAAGAAGAGATGTTCAGAAAGAACCAACAGAGGAGAAGAAACCCCTCCTGTGCCCGCAACTTTTTCAGACGGGTACTGGTGGTAACTGAGTCTGACTAACCAGGCCTAGAGCCAGTGCCATTCTAAAAGACACTTAGAATACAGTTAGAACACCTACATACACTAGGGAACACTATGGGGTCCATTAAGATGGAGGGTGGATGTCCTCCGCCGGGTGGGCGGTAGCAACCGCCCGACCGGTGGCGGACATCCGCCCGCCATCGAAGCCCTGGACACCGCCGGTCCAATAAGAATTGCGGTCGTGACCGCAGCGGTGTGATTTTCCGCCTGCCACTTTTCCGCTGGATGCAGTCTGCCCGCTTGCCTGGCGTGCAGAGCTGGACCGCTACAATTGTGGCGGAGCAGGGCCAAGCACCGCCGGCACGATAATGATGTCGACGGTAGCCAGCTTTCCGCGGCGGTGGAACCGCCATGGAAAGGCATGCGGAGAATGTCTCCGGGGGTCCATTACGGACCCCGAATGGGTTGGGGTGTGTGTGGGTGCACTGGAGGGGTACCATGGTACCCCCCACATGTCCCTGTACCAGGTGGCAGGAACTGTGCAGTGCCTGCAACACAGTGCAGGGACATGCAGGACATGCTTGTTTGGACATCGCGGTGGTGCTGCTGGCAGCACCGCCTGCCACAATGTTAACCGCCGCTATCTGACCGCCACGATCGGATTTCCACTGTGGAGCATAATAATTGGACCAGGGGTTTTCACGCAGTCCTGGCGGGTGGTGTTTCCCCGCTACCATGGCGGTCGGAGTGATTTTACGACTGCCATGCTAATGGACCCCTATGCATTGGGGTACCCCTGTGATTAGCATGACCTCCTCTGTAAGACCCTAGTACATAATAGGGCAGAGGGATTAAAACGAACTCTTAAAACGCGCCGCAGGGCGCGTTTGCACACTGGTGAAGGGAGGGGGGGCCTGAGGTTACATGTGTGCAAACACGCTCTGTGGCCGTTTTAAGTTGGGGGATTACGTCCCATTAAATCATCCTGAGGGTCTCTGTGGTCCAACTAGCCCACCAGGTACCTCCAGCAAGTGCCACAGAGATGCGTTGCAGAGAGGTGTTCAGAGGCCACGCCCCTTTTTACACTACTCTACAATGCAGCTCTATGGCGCTTACTGGAGGTACCTGGTGGGCTAGCTGGCTCCCAGGGACCCTCAGGATTGAAGAGGAATTAATTCCCCAACTTAAAATGTGCCACAGGGCGTGTTTGCACGCATGTCACCTCAGGCCCCCCCTCCCTTCACCACTGTGCAAACGTGCCCGTGGCGCGTTTTAAGTTGGGGGATTAAGTCCCCTTGAATCCTGAGGGTCCCTGGGGTCCAACTAGCCCACCAGGTACCTCCAGTAAGCACCACAGAGCTGCGTTGAAGAGAGGTGTAAAAAGGGGCATGGCCTCTGAACACCTCTCTGCAACGCAGCTCCCTGGCGCATACAGGAGGTTCCTGGTGGGCTAGTTGGCCCCCAGGGACCTCCAGTATGCAATGGGAATTAGTTCCCCATCCTACAATGCACCAGGGGGTGCGTTTGCAGAGTGCTGCAGGGAGGGGGCGGGCCTCCGGCACGATGCCGGTCTTTTATTAATTTAATTTGTTTAAGAAGGGGGCTGTGTGGCCCCCCTTCCTTTCCTATTTTATTGGCCCTGGGGACCCCATCCCCCAGGACGTGACCCCTATTTTGTTTTTAATTTAAAAAAAATTGGAAGGGGGACGCGTGGCCCCCTCCTGAGGCCATATTCGGCTCCGGGTACCACATCCCCTGGGGCATGGCCATGTTTTTTTTTAAATTCAATTATTGGAGGGAGCTGCATGGCCCCCCTCCTCAGAGCATTTATGGCCCCGGGTACCCCATCCCCAGGGTCGGCCTTTCCATTTTTTTTTATTTAGTTTTTTATAATGGGGAGGGGGCCGCGTGGCCCCCCTCCCTGGCCACTTATGGCCCCGGGGACCCCATCCCCGGGGCCTGGCCTCTCGTTGGGGACCGTTGGGGGTCCCCAATTCCCCCACTGTCCCGCCTGCTCCCCGCCTCCTGTGGGAGCCGGCATTGCTTTTCCACATGGGGAGCTGCTAAGATGCAGCTCCCCGTGTGGAAAAGCAATGTTTTTTGGATTTTGAAAGCAAGAGCAGGTTTCCTGCTCTCACTTTCAAAACTCAAACCAAAGTTTGCAATGACAGGGCGGGAGCCACGAGGCTCCCGCCCTATCATTGCAAACAGCAGTGTCCCGTGGGTGGGCACCCCGGTACACTGCAGGAGCCGGCCCTGAGGGGTGGTTGTCCCCAGGGCCATCACTGGCAACAGCTCCCAACATTAGCAAAGCCCCGGGGAGGTGGTGGTCCCCACGGCTCGGGGGTCTGTAACGGACCCCCACATTTGCAAACGTAGTGCCCCAGGGGCTGGCGGTCCCCGGGGCTGCGGGGGAGCCGTGAACCCCCGCAAATATTTTTGAAAAGCCTCAGGGGTGGCGGTCCCTGGGGTTTGAGGGGCCTTGGAGGCCCCCATCAATTTAAAAAACAAGCCCCGGGGGGAGGCGGTCCCCGGGGCTGCAGAGGGGCTGTGTGCCCCCACAAATATTTTTAGAAATCCCCGGGGGTGGTGGTCCCCAGGGCTGTGGGAGTCCCCCTGGGCCCCCAAAAACATATATTTTTGAGATGCCCCCTGGACTTGGCCCACCCGGGGGCTAATTAATAACAAAGCTCGGGCTTCGTTTTCTTTATTTTCCGCCCGGATCCGCGGATGGGTCTGCGATTTGTTTTGTAAAAAAGAAATGTTTTTCTGGAACTGGGGGTCCTTGTGGGACCACCTAAGCAGGCCTAGGGGGTCAGGGTGTTTCTACCCTGCCCTGTTTTCCTTTTTTTCGTGTTTGTTTTCCTGTTTTCTTGTGCCTCGGTTCTACCGAGGCACAAGATGGCTGCCAACACTTCCTGGTTTGAAGTGTTGACAGCCAATTAGAATGCAGCTCATGATCGGGAGGGTGCGTGGATCCTCCGTGCCTCTAAATATCGAAACTTTATTTTGGTTTTCTCAGCAACTACTGAACGGATTTATACCATTTTTAAAAAGGTTGCTTTCTGAGCCAAGCAGTACCTTTTTGCAAAATTTGGGGTAAATCCGTTCAGTAGTTTCGGCTGTATCGTTGCATAAAGTTTCCTATGGGAAATGGATTTTTTTACTCTTATTTTTTTAATTTCTCAGCAACTACTCAACAGATTTACACCATTTAAAAGAAAGGACTCTTTCTGAACCAAGTGCTACCTTTTTGCCAAATTTGGTATAATTCCGTTCAGCAGTTCGGGCTGTAGTCGTGTCTAAATTTTCCTAAGAAAAATAACATGGAGAAAAGGCATTTTGGGACCACCCCTTTTTCTCGGCCCCCGCTTGGCGATCACCCCGAAACTTTCAGGATAGGAGCTGACTGGAGCGGAACCAACGTTTTGAAAATTTCGCGAAGATTCGTCAACCGGCGCCAAAGTTATTGGGAAAAGAAAAAACACTTTTTGAATAGAAACAAGGTCCTAACTATAACTACTATATATATACACACACACACACACATTTATTGCCAAAGTCCAAAGGTCACATTTCTGTTTATTGCCACAGAAGTGTGAAACTGACAAATAAAAAGATCACTTGTGTCTCACAGACGGCATGTTTCAATTACTCTACACATGGAAAGAACTTCCCTAATTGTAGTGAGTGCTCTTCAATGTGATTTTTCCTCACTGCACAAATTCATCCGCACAAATTTACTGCATACTTTTCCCCAGTATTCTCTCTTTTAGTTAGAGACCTTTTTTTAAAAAAAAAACACACACATAATAGTAATGAAATTAACAGTGGCAGCTTTGTGGACAAGTTCTGAATAACATAATCTATGTGCACATATGGTTTTAAATTATGGAATTACACATGATTTTAATTGACACATTGATATCTGGTAGAATATGAATCTACTGAAGAAAGTTTGTAACACCTCTTTGCAACTATGTATATCTCCAAGAATATATCTCTTGCCGGTCTTGTGAAGTCAACACTAACTGAATATTTCAAATCTATAGGCTATAGATCACACTGAGATTAGGGTCTCTGATTGGTTTGTCTATTTTGTGCAACATGATTTGAGTTGCTTGCCATTGTGAGAAATGGGGTTGATGGTTGGGGTATGAGCCCTTCTCAAGCAGCAATCATTTTTCAGGGTGAACAACAAAAGTCATTCATTAACCCTCTGGTAGCTTGCCACAAAAGCAGTCAGGCTTAACTTAGAAGCAATGTGAAAAGTATTTATGCAGCACACAAACAGTAATAAAGTGAAAACACAATACAAAGAAAACCAAACACCAATGTAGATAAATAGAGTAAAATGTCATAAATTACTTGACACCGAACGACAAAAACCCAATCAGTAGAACCAGAGATATGCAATTTCAACGATTTAAGGTAAATATAGCACCGAAAAGCAACAAAGGCTACTTACAGTTATCTGATTGTGCAAGAATGGGTGAAAGTAACAAGTTCAGGCTGAGCACCAGGAACCATGGGCAGGATATAGGGGCCATATTATATAAGTCCTGCTGAAAAAGTTACCTCATGAAGTCCAGTGCGAGGATTTCCATTAGCGATGGAGGTGACAGCGAGGTGCTGGGAGAGAGTCGCAAATGGTCATCACTGTAGTGCAAAGAGCAGGCTGGGTTTCTCAGATGGTCAGCACTGTAGCACGAAGATCCTGTTGAGCATCGCAGATGGTCATGGCTGGAGCTTCATGTAGGCAGTTACTAAGGGCAGTCAATAGTGTAGCGTGAAGTGCAGATTCTGTGTTGCCCATCATTGTGAGCAGTCCCTGTAACATGAAGAGCCCTGTTCACTGGAGATTTGCTTTGGTGGTTGCCGCTAGCAGCAATAACTTGGCACGAACGGGCCTGTTCACTGTGGCAAGGAGTAAAAAATGTAATAACTAATTATTTCTCCTGGGTGGAGCTCCACAGATGCCACACCAAGGGTCCAGGACCTGGGAGACAGCTTTTGGGCATCAGGAACTCACTGCAGTAGAGGCAAGCAGGACTCAGGCAGATCCAATTGCAGGTCCAGGCAAGTCCAGTGCAGCAGGTTGGCTGGGCAGTTGTAAGGATACCTCTTGCGCTTGTTGGGCCCCTGTAGCTCAGAACAGGAGGCCAGCTTACTAGCCTTTGTAGTCATTCAGATAGCCTGGAATGAAGGGTGCAGGTCTCGTTTCCCTTCATAGGCAGCAGGGCAGACTTCAGGCAGCAGGGCAGTCCTCTGACAGCTGGGCAGGCCTTCTTTCATAGTATCCCGCAGGTCCAGGAGTGTACTGAAGAGTGTGCCTGGGGTTCCCCTTGTTATACCTGGTGCCTACTTTGACAGACTCACACAGAGACTTACACACCCTTTCACACACTTATGTACCCACTCACAGGTCCACTCACAGTCTCACACACCCACTCACAGACCCACTCAGACACTGTATTCCACAGCTGTGGTTCATAGTATATCACCCACGGCACCGCGTTGTAGTGTTTAAGAAGATCGAGAGAATCCTTCCTAGTAAGTATACAGGTGGCGCACGTCTGAGCGAATCACCTGCAGCTGTGGAATGCAAGTTCGGGAGGACTCTGCTGCACTGCCATTTGTCTTACAAATCCATAGTGATGATACAAGCTCATATTCCGGGTTGGAAGTATAACTGGAATTGAGGACTGAATAGAAAGATTTTCGGATTAGTATAGCCTTGATAAAGTCATGGGGAAACCCCTATACGATGAAAAACGTGTTGGCTAAAGTTCTAAGAGAAGGTTAAAGTAGCCGAAAATAAATCGACAAATCAAGAAAAGATGTTCTCCTTGTTCTTGAAACTGTTTTTGTACTCAGATTTTTGATATACTACATGTGCCTCATATTATCAAGTCTTGTTGGTCCATCCTAGGATTGCAATTGAGGGTGTAGGGTGTATCTATCTCCCCCTTTTGAGAGCACAGCTAGACATAAGTTTGGTATGAAAACTGTTGTGGCTGTCATATGAGCACCCGTATTCTATCTAACACCCATTTGTGTCAGCAGTTTTTTTTTGTGATATTTGGTTAGTTCTGAAAATAACTTTTTTTTCCTCTTTAAAAAAAAAAGAATTCTGGAACTTTTTTCACAACATAACCAATGAAAACAATAGTCTCAACAGGAAACAGGGGAACAACAAATGCAAAAAAAAAACTAAGGTTGCTTGGGAGGACACTGGTGAGCCATGACAAGCCATGACAAGCTCACGATGGATGAACATATTTCTATCTCGCGCAACAATATCGGTGTGGCAGAGGAGACAGTATTTTGTACTGCCGTATAGCTCTATAATTTCCTGATTCGCCCTCAAAAGATGTATCAGCACCATGGTACCAGGAGCTGAAACTGGTGGAGACACAGATGCACCGGGCTTAGGTGAAGGTGTTGCTGTAAATGAAGAAGTAGTGGTGCCGATTTTACTGCTTCGACATCTCCTATCTCCTTCAGATTTCTTCTTTCTGCATGCACCAAAACCTTGTGGAATGAATTGCCTACAGTCGTTTTCTCATTCCTGTGGTACCAAACGAGTATTGTTTCACTTTCCCATGGGAAATAATTGTATTGCATAGGTTCCAGGTAACAAATTTGGAGTTCACCTTGTTCCCACAAGGTGGTAATTAAAAAAATCCCATACAATGGATTCTTTTATTTTTTTTCCTCCACTTCACATCTGATTCCTCCTCCTCAGTACAAAATTGTCTGAAGCTATTTCAGGTCTCCAAATATTCAAAGGTGGCTTCAAAACAAAAACATTCCCTCAGCCAAAGAGCACAATGTTCTCATTTGAAAATATCAAATTAAATGGGTCTAAGGGGTATATACCTCCTGTTTCTTATAATTGACAGAGTTCTAAGCCCATGAAATGGTGTTGTACAAAAGCTTAGTAAAATCTCAATAGTATCTAGATACTTGTATAGTTCACAAACACAAACTACAGTTACAATACCAAATCATACATCATTAAAAATATAACTAGCCATGAAACCCTAAATCCATGTTTTATATAAAAAATATTTCTTTGGTGTAAATATCATTAAAACAAATTTACGGAGGTACCGCAATACTTTCAAGGAAGCGCAAGTGGAAACAAAATTATCACGCAGACGATGCTTACGCTCATTATAAAGTTTGACCTTCTCGAAAGTACTTTCATCAAAAAAACAATCAAAATAGTAAATACCATAAAAAACAACATTTTCTAATTGAAAAAGACATACAGATCCAATGAAAAATACAAAGGTTTAAGATTTGTTGCAGTCAGAAAAACTTAATTTATTATTTCTATGCAAAACCAACTGAAACCACAAAAACTTAAAGTTGTAATTTGCACCCTGAGAAAAACATTCTATAGCTTGTGCACCTCTGTACACAGTGTTGTCAACTTGCTAGCCAGACTAAATTAACCATAACTTGCCTTTTCCCTAGGCACTGCTATACTCTTTCATATTACATCACTTTTAGCACATTAAATCATACCATTCACAAGAACACTCATGATATCTCAAATTACATCATTCATGAGAACACTGTGCATGGTAGAGTAGCGAGTTATAGTCAAGTTAGTCTCGGTAGCAAGTACTTTTCATGATGAAATGAGTGGACGTGTTTAGTATGAACACTAGATAGATGGGAGTGATAACAATTGGATGTTCTCTCTAGGTTGGTGGCTAAGAAAGCAAAGAAGAAGTGTACATGCTGTGAGTACCAATGTGGTAGTGTGAAAAGTTTGATTATGTTGGAGGAAAAGACATATTTTAAAATGCGACAGATTTGATAGTGTGGAAGAGGTGATTTTGGAGACAGTGGATCTGCTCGACATGGACGGGACTGCTGTTTCTATAGAAGACGTGGATTTGTAATAGTTGCTGCTGGTTTAGTGAGCCAGTGCACAAAGATTGTTTAAAAAAATTGACTTAAGAGGTATGTGGATTGACAACCTCATTTGGCTGCTTGTAACTTGGGTCGGGATTCAGGAGACCTTTGAGATAACGGGGAGTGATTTCATGACTAAGAAATGATTAAGGAAAACTACAGATCAGTTGTGGATGTTTATGGAAGGTAGAGCTTTTTCCTTGAGGGCTTGCATGCTGGGTTTATGTGGTGCTTGATAAGTGATGCAATGTTGTGACATATTCTTCACGAGGGAAGACTTTTAGATAATGGTGTGAAAAGTTGGATTATGCTGGAGGAAAAGACCGATTTCAGGATAACTAATGCTTGAAAGCAGTGATTTTGGAGAGAGCGGATCTGCTAAACATGGAAGGGGCTGCTGCTTGTTAAAAGGTGCGGACTTGGATGGCTTTGCTGACTGTTTAGTGGGCAAGTACACTGAGCTTGTCTAACAAAAATGGAGTGAATAGCAGGGGTGGGCAGAAGTTCTCGACTGCAAGCAGAATTGGAACTTTAGCCACTCTGCATTATTAATTTAACTCGCAGTTCTGGGCAAATTCCACCAATCGCTGGGTACCAGAATTTTTCTCCTGTAAGGCATTCAGAATATGCGAGCAGGTTAGCGCGAGAGAGAGCTGGCGTCCCCTAGCATGATTTTCTAACGCAGGGGGTCACTGGCATTCATGAGCAGTCATGGTCAGAGGGCTGCTGCTCAAGTAGATTTATTGTCGCTCTAGTAGATTTTCTACTTGAGCGGTAGCAAACTCAACTCAAATGGTCACGCGCTGTTGTGCAACCATGTTGCTGCTAGTGCTGATTTTCAGTGCTGCTCACACTACAGATGTTAAATTGCAGTGAAGGTTTTTTACATTTTATTTCCTAAGTGTAACCTGTAACCTTTGAGAGTTGGTGTGTGAGTAGCTGGATAGGTCAGTGAATGGGTATGTAAGTGTCTGAGTGGGTCTGTGAGGGGGTGTGAGTCACGCTATGGGTCTGTGAATGGGTATCTGAGTGGGTCTTGAGTGGGTGTGTCAGTGTCTGAGTAGGTCTGAGTAGGTGCATGACTTTCTGAGTGGTTCTGAGAGTGGGTACGTAAGTGTCTGAGTGGCTATGTGAGTGGGTGCATGAGTATCTGAGTGGGTCTGTGAGCTGGTGCATAAGTGGCACTCTGAGTGGGTACATCAATGTCTGAGTGGGTCTCTGAGGGGGTGCATACATATGAGTGAGTCTGTGAGGAGATCTGTCACTCGGTGTAGGAGTGTTGGAGTGAGTCTGTGAGTGGGCATATTAGTGTTTCAGTGGGTCTGTGAGTGGGTGCATCAGTATCTAAGTGGGACTCTGACTGGAGGAATAATTGTCTGATTAGGTGTGTGAGTGTATGTATATTTGAATAGGTCTTTGAGTGGGTGTGTGAGTGTCTGAGTAGGTTTGTGAATGGGTGTGTAACTGTCTGATTGGTTCTGTGAGATGGTGTGTGAGTCTGAGTGGGTCTGCAAGAGGGTGCATGAGTTTCTGAGTTGGTCTGTGAGTAGTGTAATAGTGTATGACTAGGTTTGTGAGTGGTTGCATTAGTGTTTGAATGAGTCTGCAAATGGGTGCTCAAACATTACCAACAATGCAGCCACAAGTGTTACAGCATGGTGGAAGGCCCTTTGCAAACCTGGAATGGTCACCTGTTACTTCTTGCTAAATGTGGGTGTTATATTGGTACTAATGGTGCACAAACCACTCTTGCTTCTTTCTGTGCCTGCTTTGCCTCTTGCCTCTTTCTGTATTTCCCTTGCCTCTTTGCGCACCTTCCTTTTTCTGTACTACTCTTGCCTCTTTCTGCACATCTCTACCACTTTCTGCATCTCTCTTGCTTTTTTCTGCATCTCTCTAGTTTTCTGTACTTCTCTTACCTTTTTCTGCACCCTCTTCCCTCTTTCTGCACCTCTGTTGCCTCATTCTGTACTTCACTTGCTTCTTTCTGCACTTCTTTTGCTTCTTTATGTACCTCTCTTGCCTCTTTCTGCACACCTTTTGCCTCTTTTTGTACCTCTGTTCCTTCTTTCTGTACCTCTGTTGCTTATTTCTGCACCTCTCTTGCTTCGTTCTGCACCCCTCTTGCCTCTTTCTGCACCCCTCTTCCCTCTTGCTGCACCTCTGTTGCCTGTTTCTGCACCTTTCTCTTGCCTCTTTCTGCAGTTCTCTTGCCTCCTGCACCTCTGTTGTTCCTTTCTGCACTTCTCTTGGCAATTTCTGATCCTTCTTTCTGCACTTCTCTTCCCTCTTTCTGAATCTCTGTTGCTTCTTTCAGCACTTCTCTTGCCTCTTTCTGCATCCCTCTTTCTGCACCTCTGTTGCTTCTTTATGTACTTCTCTTGCTTCTTTCTGCACCTCTCTTGCTTCTTTCTGCACCCCTCTTGCCTCTTTTACACCTCTCTAGCCTCTTTCTGCACCTCTCTTGCCTCTGTCTACATCCATGTTCCCTCTTTCTGCACCTCTTTTGCCTGTTTCTGCAACTATCTTGCCTCGTTCTGCAGTTAACTTGCCTCTTTCTGCACCTCACTTGCCTCTTTCTGTACCTCACTTGCTTTTCTCTGCACCTCTCTTGTTTCATTATGCAACTTTCTTGTCTCTTTCGTTGCTTCTATTGCTTCTTTCTATACCTCTGTTGCTTCTTTTTGTAGCTCTGTTTCTTCTTTCTGCATTTCTCTTGCCTCTTTCTGCACCCCTCTTGCCTCTTTCTGCACCTCTGTTGGTTCTTTTTGCAATTCTCTTGCTTTTTTCCACACCTCTCTTGGTTCTTTCTGTACCCCTCTTGCCTCTTTCTGCACCCCTCTTTCCTCTTTCTGCATGTCTCTTGCCTCCTTCTGAAGTTCTCTTGACTCCTTCTGCACCTCTGTTTTTCCTTTATGCACCTCTCTTGCTTCTTTCTGCACCTCTCTTGCCTATTTTTGTACCTCACTTGCCTCTTTCTGTACTTCTTTATACTTTTTTCTGTACCTCTCATTTCTTTCTGCAACTCTCTTGTCTCTTTCGTTACTTCTCTTGCTTCTTTCTACACCTCTGTTGCTTCTTTCAGCACTTCTGTTGCCTCTTTCTGCTCTTATCTTTCCTGTTTCTGGACCTCTCTTGCCTCTGTGGGCATTTCTGTTGCCTCTTTCTGTACTTCTCTTGCTTCTTTCTGTACCTCTCTTGCCTCTTTCTGCACACTTTTGCCTCTTGTTGTACCTCTGTTCCTTCTTTCTGCACCTCTGTTGCTTTTTTCTGCACCTCTCTTGCATCTTTCTGCACCCCTCTTACCTCTTTCTGCACCCCTCTTCCCTCTTGCTACACCTCTGTTGCCTGTTTCTGCAGATTTCTCTTGCCTCTTTCTGCAGTTCTCTTGCCTCCTGCACCTCTGTTGTTCCTTTCTGCACTTCTCGTGGCAATTTCTGATCCTTCTTTCTGCACTTCTCTTCCCTCTTTCCGAATCTCTGTTGCTTCTTTCAGCACTTCTCTTGCCTCTTTCTGCATCCCTCTTTCTGCACCTCTGTTGCTTTTTTATGTGCTTCTCTTGCTTCTTTCTGCACCTCTCTTGCTTCTATCTGCACCCGTCTTGCCTCTTTTACACCTCTCTAGCCTTTTTCTGCACCTCTCTTGCCTCTGTCTGCATCCCTGTTCCCTCTTTCTGCACCTCTTTTGCCTGTTTCTGCAACTCTCTTGCCTCATTCTGAAGTTAACTTGCCTTTTTCTGCACACATCACTTGCCTCTTTCTGTACCTCACTTGCCTCTTTCTGTACTTCACTTGCTTTTTCCTGCACCTCTCTTGTTTCATTATGCAACTTTCTTGTCTCTTCCATTGCTTCTATTGCTTCTTTCTATACCTCTGTTGCTTCTTTATGCAGCTCTGTTTCTTCTTTCTGCATTTATCTTGCCTCTTTCTGCACCCCTCTTGCCTCTTTTTGCACCTCTGTTGGTTCTTTTTGCAATTCTCTTGCCTTTTTCCACACCTCTCTTGGTTCTTTCTGCACCCCTCTTGCCTCTTTCTGCACCCCTCTTTCCTCTTTCTGCATGTCTATTGCCTCCTTCTGAAGTTCTCTTGACTCCTTTTGCACCTCTGTTTTTTCTTTCTGCACCTCTCTTGCTTCTTTCTGCACCTCTCTTGCCTATTTTTGTACCTCACTTGCCTCTTTCTGTACTTCTTTATACTTTTTTCTGTACCTCTCATTTCTTTCTGCACCTCTCTTGCCTCTTTCTGCACCTCCTTTGCTTTTTTCTGTACTTCTCTTACCTTTTTCTGCACCCTCTTCCCTCTTTCTGCACCTCTGTTGCCTCATTCTGTACTACACTTGCTTCTTTCTGCACTTCTCTTGCTTCTTTATGTACCTCTCTTGCCTTTTTCTGCACACCTTTTGCCTCTTTTTGTACCTCTGTTCCTTCTTTCTGCACCTCTGTTGCTTATTTCTGCACCTCTCTTGCTTCGTTCTGCACCCCTCTTGCCTCTTTCTGCACCCCTCTTCCCTCTTGCTGCACCTCTGTTGCCTGTTTCTGCACCTTTCTCTTGCCTCTTTCTGCAGTTCTCTTGCCTCCTGCACCTCTGTTGTTCCTTTCTGCACTTCTCTTGGCAATTTCTGATCCTTCTTTCTGCACTTCTCTTCCCTCTTTCTGAATCTCTGTTGCTTCTTTCAGCACTTCTCTTGCCTCTTTCTGCATCCCTCTTTCTGCACCTCTGTTGCTTCTTTATGTACTTCTCTTGCTTCTTTCTGCACCTCTCTTGCTTCTTTCTGCACCCCTCTTGCCTCTTTTACACCTCTCTAACCTCTTTCTGCACCTCTCTTGCCTCTGTCTGCATCCATGTTCCCTCTTTCTGCACCTCTTTTGCCTGTTTCTGCAACTCTCTTGCCTCGTTCTGCAGTTAACTTGCCTCTTTCTGCACCTCACTTGCCTCTTTCTGTACCTCACTTGCTTTTCTCTGCACCTCTCTTGTTTCATTATGCAACTTTCTTGTCTCTTTCGTTGCTTCTATTGCTTCTTTCTATACCTCTGTTGCTTCTTTTTGCAGCTCTGTTTCTTCTTTCTGCATTTCTCTTCCTTCTTTCTGCACCTCTGTTGCTTTTTTCTGCACCTCTGTTGCATCTTTCTGCACCCCTCTTACCTCTTTCTGCACCCCTCTTCCCTCTTGCTGCACCTCTGTTGCCTGTTTCTGCACATTTCTCTTGCCTCTTTCTGCACTTCTCGTGGCAATTTCTGATCCTTCTTTCTGCACTTCTCTTCCCTCTTTCCGAATCTCTGTTGCTTCTTTCAGCACTTCTCTTGCCTCTTTCTGCATCCCTCTTTCTGCACCTCTGTTGCTTCTTTATGTGTTTCTCTTGCTTCTTTCTGTACCTCTCTTGCTTCTTTCTGCACCCGTCTTGCCTCTTTTACACCTCTCTAGCCTTTTTCTGCACCTCTCTTGCCTCTGTCTGCATCCCTGTTCCCTCTTTCTGCACCTCTTTTGCCTGTTTCTGCAACTCTCTTGCCTCATTCTGAAGTTAACTTGCCTTTTTCTGCACACATCACTTGCCTCTTTCTGTACCTCACTTGCCTCTTTCTGTACTTCACTTGCTTTTTCCTGCACCTCTCTTGTTTCATTATGCAACTTTCTTGTCTCTTCCATTGCTTCTATTGCTTCTTTCTATACCTCTGTTGCTTCTTTATGCAGCTCTGTTTCTTCTTTCTGCATTTATCTTGCCTCTTTCTGCACCCCTCTTGCCTCTTTCTGCACCCCTCTTGCCTCTTTTTGCACGTCTGTTGGTTCTTTTTGCAATTCTCTTGCTTTTTTCCACACCTCTCTTGGTTCTTTCTGCACCCCTCTTGCCTCTTTCTGCATGTCTCTTGCCTCCTTCTGAAGTTCTCTTGACTCCTTTTGCACCTCTGTTTTTTCTTTCTGCACCTCTCTTGGTTCTTTCTGCACCTCTGTTGCCTATTTGTGTACCTCACTTGCCTCTTTCTGTACTTCTTTATACTTTTTTCTATACCTCTCATTTCTTTCTGCAACTCTCTTGTCTCTTTCAGTACTTTTCTTGCTTCTTTCTACACCTCTGTTGCTTCTTTCAGCACTTCTGTTGCCTCTTTCTGCTCTTATCTTTCCTGTTTCTGGACCTCTCTTGCCTCTGTAGGCATTTCTGTTGCCTCTTTCTGCACTTCTCTTGCTTCTTTCTGTACCTCTCTTGCCTCTTTCTGCACACCTTTTGCCTGTTTCTGCAACTCTCTTGCCTTGTTCTGTAGCTCACTTGCCTTTTTCTGCACCGATCACTTACCTCTGTCTGCACCTCACTTGCCTCTTTCTACACCTCACTTGATTTTTTGTGCACCTCTCTTGTTTCATTATGCAACTTTCTTGTCTCTTTCATCGCTTCTATTGCTTCTTTCTATACCTCTGTTGCTTCTTTTTGTAGCTCTGTTTCTTCTTTCTGCACCGCTCTTGCTTCTTTCTGCACCTCTCTTGCCAATTTTTGGACCTCACTTGCCTCTTTCTGTACTTCTTTATACTTTTTTCTGTACCTCTCATTTCTTTCTGCAACTCTCTTGTCTCTTTCAGTACTTTTCTTGCTTCTTTCTACACCTCTGTTGCTTCTTTCAGCACTTCTGTTGCCTCTTTCTGCTCTTATCTTTCCTGTTTCTGGACCTCTCTTGCCTCTGTAGGCATTTCTGTTGCCTCTTTCTGCACTTCTCTTGCTTCTTTCTGTACCTCTCTTGCCTCTTTCTGCACCTCTTTTGCCTGTTTCTGCAACTCTCTTGCCTTGTTCTGTAGCTCACTTGCCTTTTTCTGCACCCATCACTTGCCTCTGTCTGCACCTCACGTGCCTCTTTCTACACCTCACTTGATTTTTTCTGCACCTCTCTTGTTTCATTATGCAACTTTCTTGTCTCTTTCATCGCTTCTATTGCTTCTTTCTATACCTCTGTTGCTTCTTTTTGCAGCTCTGTTTCTTCTTTCTGCACCCCTCTTGCCTCTGTCTACACCTCTGTTGGTTCTTTTTGCAATTCTCCTGCTTTTTTCCACACCTCTCTTGCTTCTTTCTGCACCCCTCTTGCCTTTTTCTGCACCCCTCTTTCCTCTTTCTGCATGTCTCTTGCCTCCTTCGGAAGTTCTCTTGACTCCTTTCGCACCTCTGTTTTTTCTTTATGCACCTCTCTTGCTTCTTTCTGCACCTCTCTTGCCTATTTTTGTACCTCACTTGCCTCTTTCTGTACTTCTTTACACTTTTTTCCGTACCTCTCATTTATTTCTGCAACTCTCTTGTCTCTTTCATTACTTCTCTTGCTTCTTTCTACACCTCTGTTGCTTCTTTCAGCACTTCTGTTGCCTCTTTCTGCTCTTATCTTTCCTCTTTCTGGACCTCTCTTGCCTCTGTAAGCATTTCTGTTGCCTCTTTCTGCACTTCTCTTGCTTCTTTCTGTACCTCTCTTGCCTCTTTCTGCACACCTTTTACCTCTTTTTGCACCTCTGTTTCTTCTTTCTGCACTTCTGTTGTTTTTTTCTGCACCTCTCTTGCTTCTTTCTGCACCCCTCTTACCTCTTTCTGCACCCCTCTTCCCTCTTGCTGCACTCTGTTGCCGGTTTCTGCACCTTTCTTGCCTCTTTCTGCACTTCTCTTGCCTCTTTCAGCATTTCTGTTGCTTCTTTCAGCACATCTCTTGCCTTTTTCTGCACCCCTCTTGCCTATTTTTGCACCTCTGTTGGCTCTTTCTGCACTTCTATTGCTCTTTTACTACACCTCTCTTGCTTCCTTTTGCACCCCTCTTGCCTCTATTTGCAAACCTTTCCTCTTTCTGCATGTCTCTTGCCTCTTTCTGCAGTTCTCTTTCCTCCCGCACCTCTGTTGTTCCTTTCTGCACTCCCCTTGGCAATTTCTGATCCTTCTTTCTGCACTTCTCTTCCCTCTTTCCGAATCTCTGTTGCTTCTTTCAGCACTTCTCTTGCCTCTTTCTGCATCCCTCTTTCTGCACCTCTGTTGCTTTTGTATGTACTTCTCTTGCTTCTTTTTGCACCTCTCTGGCTTCTTTCTGTACCCCTCTTGCCTCTTTCACAACTCTGTTGGTTCTTTTTGCAATTCTCCTGCTTTTTTCCACACCTCTCTTGCTTCTTTCTGCACCCCTCTTGCCTTTTTCTGCACCCCTCTTTCTGCATGTCTCTTGCCTCCTTCTGAAGTTCTCTTGACTCCTTTTGCACCTCTGTTTTTTCTTTATGCACCTCTCTTGCTTCTTTCTGCACCTCTCTTGTCTATTTTTGTACCTCACTTGCCTCTTTCTGTACTTCTTTACACTTTTTTCTGTACCTTTCATTTATTTCTGCAACTCTATTGTCTCTTCCATTACTTCTCTTGCTTCTTTCTACACCTCTGTTGCTTCTTTCAGCACTTCTGTTGCCTCTTTCTGCTCTTATCTTTCCTGTTTCCGGACGTCTCTTGCCTCTGTAGGCATTACTGTTGCCTCTTTCTGCACTTCTCTTGCTTCTTTCTGCAGCTCTCTTGCCTCTTTCTGCACACCTTTTGCCTTTTTTTGCACCTCTGTTTCTTCTTTCTGTACCTCTGTTGCTTTTTTCTGCACCTCTCTTGCTTCTTTCTGCACCCCTCTTGCCTCTTTCTGCACCCCTCTTCCCTCTTGCTGCACCTCTGTTGCCTGTTTCTGCACCTTTCTTGCCTCTTTCTGCACTTATCTTGCGTCTTTCTGCATTTCTGCTGCTGCAACTCTCTTGTCTCTTTCATTACTTCTCTTGCTTCTTTCTACACCTCTGTTGCTTCTTTCAGCACTTCTGTTGCCTCTTTCTGCTCTTATCTTTCCTTTTTCTGGACCTCTCTTGCATCTGTAAGCATTTCTGTTGCCTCTTTCTGCTCTTATCTTTCCTGTTTCCGGACGTCTCTTGCCTCTGTAGGCATTACTGTTGCCTCTTTCTGCACTTCTCTTGCTTCTTTCTGTACCTCTCTTGCCTCTTTCTGCACACCTTTTACCTCTTTTTGCACCTCTGTTTCTTCTTTCTGCACCTCTGTTGTTTTTTTCTGCACCTCTGTTGCTTCTTTCTGCACCCCTCTTACCTCTTTCTGCACCCCTCTTCCCTCTTGCTGCACTCTGTTGCCTGTTTCTGCACCTTTCTTGCCTCTTTCTGCACTTCTCTTGCCTCTTTCAGCATTTCTGTTGCTTCTTTCAGCACATCTCTTGCCTTTTTCTGCGCCCCTCTTGCCTATTTCTGCACCTCTGATGGCTCTTTCTGCACTTCTATTGCTTTTTTACTACACCTCTCTTGCTTCCTTTTGCACCCCTCTTGCCTCTATTTGCATACCTTTCCTCTTTCTGCATGTCTCTTGCATCTTTCTGCAGTTCTCTTTCCTCCCAAACCTCTGTTGTTCCTTTCTGCACTTCTCTTGGCAATTTCTGAATCCTTCTTTCTGCACTTCTCTTCCCTCTTTCCAAATCTCTGTTGCTTCTTTCAGCACTTCTCTTGCCTCTTACTGCATCCCTCTTTCTGCACCTCTGTTGCTTTTGTATGTACTTGTCTTGCTTCTTTCTGCACCTCTCTTGCCTATTTTTGTACCTCACTTGCCTCTTTCTGTACTTCTTTACACTTTTTTCCGTACCTCTCATTTATTTCTGCAACTCTCTTGTCTCTTTCATTACTTCTCTTGCTTCTTTCTACACCTCTGTTGCTTCTTTCAGCACTTCTGTTGCCTCTTTCTGCTCTTATCTTTCCTCTTTCTGGACCTCTCTTGCCTCTGTAAGCATTTCTGTTGCCTCTTTCTGCACTTCTCTTGCTTCTTTCTGTACCTCTCTTGCCTCTTTCTGCACACCTTTTACCTCTTTTTGCACCTCTGTTTCTTCTTTCTGCACTTCTGTTGTTTTTTTCTGCACCTCTCTTGCTTCTTTCTGCACCCCTCTTACCTCTTTCTGCACCCCTCTTCCCTCTTGCTGCACTCTGTTGCCGGTTTCTGCACCTTTCTTGCCTCTTTCTGCACTTCTCTTGCCTCTTTCAGCATTTCTGTTTCTTCTTTCAGCACATCTCTTGCCTTTTTCTGCACCCCTCTTGCCTATTTTTGCACCTCTGTTGGCTCTTTCTGCACTTCTATTGCTCTTTTACTACACCTCTCTTGCTTCCTTTTGCACCCCTCTTGCCTCTATTTGCAAACCTTTCCTCTTTCTGCATGTCTCTTGCCTCTTTCTGCAGTTCTCTTTCCTCCCGCACCTCTGTTGTTCCTTTCTGCACTCCCCTTGGCAATTTCTGATCCTTCTTTCTGCACTTCTCTTCCCTCTTTCCGAATCTCTGTTGCTTCTTTCAGCACTTCTCTTGCCTCTTTCTGCATCCCTCTTTCTGCACCTCTGTTGCTTTTGTATGTACTTCTCTTGCTTCTTTTTGCACCTCTCTGGCTTCTTTCTGTACCCCTCTTGCCTCTTTCACAACTCTGTTGGTTCTTTTTGCAATTCTCCTGCTTTTTTCCACACCTCTCTTGCTTCTTTCTGCACCCCTCTTGCCTTTTTCTGCACCCCTCTTTCTGCATGTCTCTTGCCTCCTTCTGAAGTTCTCTTGACTCCTTTTGCACCTCTGTTTTTTTCTTTATGCACCTCTCTTGCTTCTTTCTGCACCTCTCTTGTCTATTTTTGTACCTCACTTGCCTCTTTCTGTACTTCTTTACACTTTTTTCTGTGCCTTTCATTTATTTCTGCAACTCTATTGTCTCTTCCATTACTTCTCTTGCTTCTTTCTACACCTCTGTTGCTTCTTTCAGCACTTCTGTTGCCTCTTTCTGCTCTTATCTTTCCTGTTTCCGGACGTCTCTTGCCTCTGTAGGCATTACTGTTGCCTCTTTCTGCACTTCTCTTGCTTCTTTCTGCAGCTCTCTTGCCTCTTTCTGCACACCTTTTGCCTTTTTTTGCACCTCTGTTTCTTCTTTCTGTACCTCTGTTGCTTTTTTCTGCACCTCTCTTGCTTCTTTCTGCACCCCTCTTGCCTCTTTCTGCACCCCTCTTCCCTCTTGCTGCACCTCTGTTGCCTGTTTCTGCACCTTTCTTGCCTCTTTCTGCACTTATCTTGCGTCTTTCTGCATTTCTGCTGCTGCAACTCTCTTGTCTCTTTCATTACTTCTCTTGCTTCTTTCTACACCTCTGTTGCTTCTTTCAGCACTTCTGTTGCCTCTTTCTGCTCTTATCTTTCCTTTTTCTGGACCTCTCTTGCCTCTGTAAGCATTTCTGTTGCCTCTTTCTGCTCTTATCTTTCCTGTTTCCGGACGTCTCTTGCCTCTGTAGGCATTACTGTTGCCTCTTTCTGCACTTCTCTTGCTTCTTTCTGTACCTCTCTTGCCTCTTTCTGCACACCTTTTACCTCCTTTTGCACCTCTGTTTCTTCTTTCTGCACCTCTGTTGTTTTTTTCTGCACCTCTGTTGCTTCTTTCTGCACCCCTCTTACCTCTTTCTGCACCCCTCTTCCCTCTTGCTGCACTCTGTTGCCTGTTTCTGCACCTTTCTTGCCTCTTTCTGCACTTCTCTTGCCTCTTTCAGCATTTCTGTTGCTTCTTTCAGCACATCTCTTGCCTTTTTCTGCGCCCCTCTTGCCTATTTCTGCACCTCTGATGGCTCTTTCTGCACTTCTATTGCTTTTTTACTACACCTCTCTTGCTTCCTTTTGCACCCCTCTTGCCTCTATTTGCATACCTTTCCTCTTTCTGCATGTCTCTTGCCTCTTTCTGCAGTTCTCTTTCCTCCCAAACCTCTGTTGTTCCTTTCTGCACTTCTCTTGGCAATTTCTGAATCCTTCTTTCTGCACTTCTCTTCCCTCTTTCCAAATCTCTGTTGCTTCTTTCAGCACTTCTCTTGCCTCTTACTGCATCCCTCTTTCTGCACCTCTGTTGCTTTTGTATGTACTTGTCTTGCTTCTTTCTGCACCTCTCTTGCTTCTTTCTGTACCCCCTTGCCTCTTTCACACCTCTGTTGGTTCTTTTTGCAATTCTCCTGCTTTTTTCCACACCTCTCTTGCTTCTTTCTGCACCCCTCTTGCCTTTTTCTGCACCCCTCTTTCCTCTTTCTGCATGTCTCTTGCCTCCTTCTGAAGTTCTCTTGACTCCTTTTGCACCTCTGTATTTTCTTTATGCACCTCTCTTGCTTCTTTCTGCACCTCTCTTGTCTATTTTTGTACCTCACTTGCCTCTTTCTGTAATTCTTCACACTTTTTTCTGTACCTCTCATTTATTTCTGCAACTCTATTGTCTCTTCCATTACTTCTCTTGCTTCTTTCTACACCTCTGTTGCTTCTTTCAGCACTTCTGCTGCCTCTTTCTGCTCTTATCTTTCCTGTTTCCGGACCTCTCTTGCCTCTGTAGGCATTTCTGTTGCCTCTTTCTGCACTTCTCTTGCTTCTTTCTGCACCTCTCTTGCCTCTTTCTGTACACCTTGTGCCTCTTTTTGCACCTCTGTTTCTTCTTTCTGCACCTCTGTTGCTTTTTTCTGCACCTTTCTTGCTTCTTTCTGCACCCCTCTTGCCTCTTTCTGCACCCCTCTTCCCTCTTGCTGCACCTCTGTTGCCTGTTTCTGCACCTTTCTTGCCTCTTTCTGCACTTCTCTTGCTTCTTTCTGCATTTCTGCTGCTTCTTTCAGCACATCTCTTGGCTATTTCTGCATTCCTGGTCCTTCTTTTTTCACTTCTATTCCCTCTTTCCGAACCTCTGTTGCTTCTTTCAGCACTTCTCTTGCCTTTTTCTGCACCCCTCTTGCCTATTTCTGCACCTCTGTTGGCTCTTTCTGTACTTCTATTGCTTTTTTCTACACCTCTCTTGCTTCCTTTTGCACCCCTCTTGCCTCTTTCTGCAAACCTTTCCTCTTTCTACATGTCTCTTGCCTCTTTCTGCAGTTCTCTTGCCTCCCCCACCTCTGTTTGTCCTTTCTGCACTTCTCTTGGCAATTTCTGATCCTTCTGTCTGTACTTCTCTTCCCTCTTTCTGAATCTCTGTTGCTTCTTTCAGCACTTCTCTTGCCTCTTTCTGCATCCCTCTTTCTGCACCTCTGTTGCTTCTTTATGTGCTTCTCTTGATTCTTTCTGCACCTCTCTTGCTTCTTTCTGCACACCTCTTGCCTCTTTCACACTTCTCTAGCCTCTTTCTGCACTTCTCTTGCCTCTGTCTGCATCCCTGTTCCCTCTTTCCGTACCTCTTTTGCCTGTTTCTGCAACTCTCTTGCCTCGTTCTGCATTTCACTTGCCTTTTTCTGCACCCATCACTTGTATCTGTGTGCACCTCACTTGCCTCTTTCTACACCTCACTTGATTTTTTCTGCACCTCTCTTGTTTCATTATGCAACTTTCTTGTCTCTTTCATCGCTTCTATTGCTTCTTTCTGCACCCCTCTTCCCTCTTGCTTCACTCTGTTGCCTGTTTCTGCACCTTTCTTGCCTCTTTCTGCACTTCTCTTGCCTCTTTCTGCATTTCTGTTGCTTCTTTCAGCACATCTCTTGGCTATTTCTGCATTTCTGGCCCTTCTTTTTGCACTTCTCTTCCCTCTTTCCAAACCTCTGTTGCTTCTTTCAGCACTTCTCTTGCCTTTTTCTGCACCCCTCTTGCCTATTTCTGCACCTCTCTTGGCTCTTTCTGCACTTCTATGCTTTTTTCTACACCTCTCTTGCTTCCTTTTGCACCCCTCTTGCCTCTATTTGCAAACCTTTCCTCTTTCTGCATGTCTCTTGCCTCTTTCTGCAGTTCTCTTTCCTCCCGCACCTCTGTTGTTCCTTTCTGCACTTCTCTTGGCAATTTCTGATCCTTCTGTCTGTACTTCTCTTCCCTCTTTCCGAATCACTGTTGCTTCTTTCAGCACTTCTCTTGCCTCTTTCTGCATCCCTCTTTCTGCACCTCTGTTGCTTCTTTATGTGCTTCTCTTGCTTCTTTCTGCACCTCTCCTGCTTCTTTCGGCACACCTCTTGCCTCTTTCACACCTCTCTAGCCTCTTTCTGCACCTCTCTTGCCTCTGTCTGCATCCCTGTTCCCTCTTTCTGCACCTCTTTTGCCTGTTTCTGCAACTCTCTTGCCTCGTTCTGTAGCTCACTTACCTTTTTCTGCACCCATCACTTGCCTCTGTCTGCACCTCACTTGCCTCTTTCCACACCTCACTTGGTTTTTTCTGCACCTCTCTTGTTTCATTATGCAACTTTCTTGTCTCTTTCATCGCTTCTTTTCCTTCTTTCTATACCTCTGTTGCTTCTTTTTGCAGCTCTGTTTCTTCTTTCTGCACCCCTCTTGCCTCTGTCTGCACCTCTGTTGGTTCTTTTTGCAATTCTCCTGCTTTTTTCCACACCTCTCTTGCTTCTTTCTGCACCCCTCTTGCCTTTTTCTGCACCCCTCTTTCTTCTTTCTGCATGTCTCTTGCCTCCTTCTGAAGTTCTCTTGACTCTTTTCGCACCTCTGTTTTTTCTTTATGCACCTCTCTTGCTTCTTTCTGCCCCTCTCTTGTCTATTTTTGTACCTCACTTGCCTCTTTCTGTACTTCTTTCCACTTTTTTCCGTACCTCTCATTTATTTCTGCAACTCTCTTGTCTCTTTCATTACTTCTCTTGCTTCTTTCTACACCTCTGTTGCTTCTTTCAGCACTTCTGTTGCCTCTTTCTGCTCTTATCTTTCCTCTTTCTGGACCTCTCTTGCCTCTGTAAGCATTTCTGTTGCCTCTTTCTGCACTTCTCTTGCTTCTTTCTGTACCTCTCTTGCCTCTTTCTGCACACCTTTTACCTGTTTTTGTATCTCTTGTGCCTCTTTCTGCACATCTGTTACTTATTTCTGTACTTCTTTTGCTTCTTTCAGCACCACTCTTGTCTCTTTCTGCACCCTTCTTCCCTCTTTCTGCACCCCTTGTGCCTCTTTCTGCACCCTTCTTCCCTCTTTCTGCACTTCTCTTGCTTCTTTCTGCACTTCGCTTGCCTCTTTCTTCATGTCTCTTGCTTCTGTCAGTTCCACTCTCGTCTCTTTCTGCACCGCTCTTGCCTCTTTCTGCACCCTTCTTCCCTCTTTCTGTACCTCTCTTATAACTTTCTGCACCCCTGTTGCCCTTTTCTGCACCTCTGTTGCTTATTTCTGCACTTCTCTTGCTTCAAGGTGCACCTCTATTGCTTCTTTCTGGACCTCTCTTGCCTCTGTCTGGACCCCTGTTCCCTCTGTCTGCACCTCTTTTGCCTGTTTCTACAACTCTCTTGCCTCTTTCCGGAGTTCTCTTGCCTCCTTCTATACCTTAGTTCATTCTTTCTGCCCTTCTCTTGCCTCTTTCTGCACTCCTCTTGCATCTTTCTGAACCTCTGTGTCTTCTTTCTGCACCTTTCTTCCTCTTTCTGTACATATCCTACCTATGTAGGCATAGTTAGAAATTAGTATTTAAAAAACCTTAAAAATTTCTGGAAAAAACACAGATTTCAGGGACTTTATAGTTAGTATTAGCATTTAAAAACAACTTAAAAATTCACTGAAAAATACAGGTTTCAGGGACATTATATTTAGGAATTAGCATTTAAAAAACCTTAGAAATTCACTGGAAAATAAAGAGGTTTTAGGACCGTCATAGTTAGGAATTAGGATTTAAAAAACCTTAGACATTCACTGAAAAAACAGATGTTTCAGGGACGTTATAGTTAGGAATTAGCATTTAAAAAGCCTTAGATATTCCCTGAAAAAAACACAGGTATCCGGGACGTTATAGTTAGGCTGGCATTTCAGTCCTACAAAACCAGAGAAATTCAGCCATTATAGTTAGCTGAGCTAACTATAACTCATGCCCCCGCAATGTACTGCTGATGATGTCACATATTACTTCACTCATGACATGGTCAATGACATCACTGATGACATCACTGATGGCATCATCTACTTAATATCTGATGTACCTCCTCACACCCTAATATAGCCTTATATACACCCACTCTAAAATACAGACTACCATTCTCAAAACCATAGACACACCAATACCAGATAGTACATACCCACTCACTGATTCATAGGTCTACACACACATCCACTCACTAACCCATACAGTCACTCATACGTAAAGTCACTCATCAATACAGCCACTGATATATGCACTCATACACCCATACAGACACTCACACACTGCCACTCACCCATAGAGTTACTCAAACACCTACTCAGTCATGCAAAGAATCAATCACACTGTCAGTTACCCACCTATACAGTTATACACACGCCACCTCAATTATTCATACAGATTCCAGAACATACTTACTGTCTTCTACAATCACTGACACAAGCACACACTCTTCCATACAGCCACTCTCACAATCACTCACTCTCACATATAGTCACTTATATACTCAACCACTTGCATATACTGCCTTTCACATATGTAGTTACTCTCACATATAACACTGAGATATCCATTCACTCACCAACACAGCCATACACACACTCACTCACCCATACAGCCCCTCGCAGACGGACTCATGAACCCATAGACCCAGGGATTCACCTGCTCACACATCCATGCAAGGAGTCACACCCACCTTCACCCACCAACACAAACACTCATACATGTACTCAGACATCTAATCAATAACCCATATAGACACTCATGTACCTACTCACTGACCCATACAACCACTTATACACCAACTGACAGACTGATACAGACATTCACACAGATTAGTCATTCACCTATGCATTCACTAAGACATGTTTGATCACTCACTTATACAGTCAGCCACACAACCACTAAATCGTTCACTCAGACACCCATACACCCACTCATTCTTTAATACACCTTGGTGTATATATATATATCACATTCTTAATCTTTTTAGAAACACTCAGTCACTGGATGATGTCATCAGTGATGTCATCCGTGATGTCATCTGAGATGTCATAAGTGATGTCATTGACCATGCCATGGGTGATGTAATATGCGACATCATCAGCAGTGCACTGCGGGGGCGCAAGTTATAGTTAGCTCAGATAACGGTAACGGCTGAATTCCTCTGGTTCCTGAAACTTGTACTTTTTCCTGTGAATATGTATATAGATATATAAATATTTCTGGATTCTGGAAACATTGAATCGCTAAGGAAAAAGGTTACCTGCAACGTGTACCAAGACGGCTTCCTTGGTTGTAACGGACCCCCTACCAACAAGGGCGCAAGCCACAGGAAGCTTCATCCGGGTGTGTGATCCAGAAGTATTGGTCTCCTTGAGGAGAAGGTCGCAGCAGCCCCCAGACAATAGAAGGAAGACAGCCCCAACCGAGAAGTAGCATAGCGGGAAGGAGTTTCTGGGTCGGAGGACGCGGAGAGTGCCGGCGAAACCCACAAGGTAGGAGCAGATTGATTTGTCCGGTGGGAGGTGTGCTTTGAGAGACAAGCAGAAGTGTTTGCAGTAGCCTCGCATACAATAAACAGCGCTAAGCATGGCCGCCGACGTGCTGTGAGGTAGAGAGGAAGCAGCTGAAGAAATATTCACTGAACCCCCATGTGTACAGCCAGCTGATCGAGTTAGCAATAATGAACCCAACAGGAGCTCAAAGAGCATTAGAGACCTATACAAAAAAATGGAGAAAGCCATCAAAGCGGAACAAACTAAATGGTGGGAGCACAGGTCTCTCACCAAATACCTAGAAGTTGGCAGAATTCCCTACAGTCTTCACATTTTACTTGCACCAAGCCACGAAAATCCGAATCCCGATATGCTGCGTGAATGGGCCGAAAGTAGTCTGTCAGCATCTCGCAATCTAACAGAAATTCTTGTCAAATATGCGCATATCGACAGGATTGCTTTGCAAAAAGTAATTTACCAATTAAACATTCAAATATCAACATTGGAAGGAGGAGAAACCACGTCCAAATTCAGAGAAGAGATAACTGCACGTTTAAAGAAAGAGGAGGATACCATAAAAAGAGAAAAACCTCCAAATTTCAGAGGGACAAACAAGATTATGACAGTGGTCAAATCTTTACCTTCGCCTGAAAATACAACGCAGTGAGAGCGTCACACAAGGGAGCAAGTTTGGCAGTGCAAAATGAGGCCACAGCAGGCCACAGTCCTCAATTACAAGAAGCATCTTCCCTATCAGATCTAAGTTCTACAATTGACAGTGGCTCTGATGTAGAACAAAACAAAGGTGCAACGGGAGGTCCCAATCCATGGACACCAAAACACACATTAGCTGAGGAGTTGTATTTCTTAAGGGAAGAACGGCGCCAAACACTTCGCCCGAGAAGTCAAAAATCAGAACCAAACAGAGGCAAAACACAAAGAGACGGGAGCGAAGGAAAAGAAGGCATGAGCGTCAAAAAGCAATTCAACAAGAATGCGGGCAAAAAGAACTGGCGCCGAAAGTAAAAGGGAGCTCACAGTCCAGCAACACAATTGTGAACCTGTCAGATGTTGACCTCGATAGTGCAGAAAAACCACTCTTAGCACTTGGCTTGTTGTACTGCCCAGAATCAAACTTTGATTACCCTAAAAAAAAGGGCAGAAATATATCAATTTATAAGAAAACTTAAACTAAGGAAATTTGATTTACAAAAATAAAGCAAGTCGAACATGCAGCCAACAAATGATAACAAACCAATCAACACCTGCGCATTGACAGCGGCGGTTGTTAATCTATTTGGGGATTTGCAAGCCTTACAAAGCAATGAATTCAATAACGTATCTCCCGTTTGCACTCAAGTCCTCATGGAAGAACAAGGGGTGGCGACAAATGCAGCCCCATACACGGATTTCAAACGAAAATCCAAGTTTGTGCCAATCATGCCAAGAGACTCGATAGACACTTTTAATGAGACAATCACAGCTGAAATAAAGAAACTGAATTACAAAATTGCAGCCAGTAAAAAAGAAAAATACAACATTAAGCAACAACGATATCACCAACTTATCAGCAAACTACGTGACAACAATACAGTCATTATCAACAATTCGGATAAGGGTGAAAATGTTGTAATCTGGCCGATGCAACAATATCTGAAAGAGGCCATTTCACAACTAAATGATCGTAGTTGCTACAGACTGGGTGATAAACAAGCAGTTCAGACAGCACAAAATGAATTGTTTACAAGACTCTTGGCTTGGAAAAGTGCAGGCCTAATAAATCAGGATGAATATAGATTTATGGAAAATGACCATCCAATAACGCCAGTCATATATTTTATACCAAAGGTCCATAAAGATATCAGAAATCCACCGGGAAGGCCTATAATATCAGCGAAACAGAGTCTACTGGAAAACGCATCAATATATATTGACTATTTCCTACAAAGCCTCTTGAAAACCTTGTCATCCAATGTCCAATACATAACAGACTTTTTAAAACAGATACATAATTTCCAGTGGCAAGAGAACTATGTATTGTTGACTTGGACGTAGCCAATCTTTATACTTCAATCAATCACAGGGATGGCTTAAAAGCTAATGATTATTTTCTAGGTTCTAGACTGATTCAATACTATTAACACACAAAGTTGCTAATCAGTCTGATACAGTTTTGCCTAGATAACAACTACTTCTTATTTAACCAACAGATTTACCAACAAGTGAGGGGGGTGGCTATGGGGGTGAGCTTTTCCCCAAGCTACGCCTGCCTCCACATGGGGTGGTGGGAGGAAGTTGTATTGAATACCAAGTATGCTGATGAAGTGGCAAAACATGTGGTAAAATGGATCCGGTACATAGATGATTTATTCATCATTTAGCAAGGCATGATTCAAAGTGTTGAGGATTTTGTTAAACAGATAATTGGAAATTATCTTAATTTGCAATTTACCAGCAATGCTAGCAAGGAATCAGTCTGTTTTTTAGATGTGGACGTGTATGTTGTGCAGAAACGGTTGCATACTAAATTACACCGAAAACCGACCGCAGGTAACACAACACTTCATTCAATTAGTTTCCATCCTAAACACACCATCTGTAGCACTCCATGTCAGAAGATGCTTAGGATCCGACGCATCTGCAGCAATGAGAAAGACCTTGTTGAGGCACAGCAAAGCAGCAAAATGCGCTTCTTAGAGAGAGGTTATGCAGAGTAAATAGTAAATAAGGCTATACAAAAGACTAGGACATTACCCCAAGATGATTTACTGTTCAAGCTATCACACAGCAATGCAAAAGTGCGGTGAAAAATAGAATCCAACACAAAGGAGAAAAATGATCTTAGACTTATTTTAACATACAACAAACAAAAACATAGTCTTAGTAAGATCATAAGGGAGAACTGGCATCTGAAACTGTGTGACCCTCTAATGCGAGATGCAGTACCACTCAAACCATCTATTACATTCAGAAAGGCACCCTCAACCAGTGATTTCCTAATCAGTAGTGGCCCCAAAGTGAGAACCGAGTCCAACTGGTTGTCAGGAAGGAAAGGTTTTGTGAGATGCTCCTCATGCAAGGCCTGCAAACATGGCATCAATAAGACAACATTCCAGACACCTTTTGGGCACAAACCTACTAAAATCAACAAGTTGATAACTTGTAAAACTGAGTTTGCCATCTACGTGCTGGAGTGCTCTTGTGGACTGCAGTATGTGGGAAGCACAAAACTGCAGGTCCACAAGAGAATTCTCCAGCACTTATGGGCCATCACCAATGTAGATACAACCTATCCGGTGGCCCGGCATTTCAGGGAGACTCATGGCAACAATATACAACACCTAAAATATTATGCCATAGACACAATTCCCCCGCTAAGACGCGGTGGAGACAGAGAGGTACTCCTAAGGAAACTCAACACTAAATATATCTTGGAGCTGGACAGCAAGAGTCCTCATGGGTTAAACACCACAAAGGATTTGTACACATGGTTGTAAGGAGGTATCTAGCGGATAATCAGTATCCCTGAATATCAGAATTATGCAGTAATTTATACCAAGTGAACCATTTGTACTTAAGCACGGTCAGCAAATATAAAATACACAGCTTCCATCAGATCTGCGTTTATCACTTTGCTCTTTTGAGAAAAGTAGTTTTAGCATAAGATTCTTAATATTAAATAAACTGCACAAAACACTGTCACTTTCAAGTAAAATGAGACTCTGGGAGTATCAGAAACAGCTTTTGTTACACAAGGAACACATTTGTGTTATTTTATTTTGCACTTCAACTATCATGTAGCATTAGAATTTGAAATTGAGCAGAGTGGAGCTTGAAGATATCGGCGGCGGCCCTGCCGCCAAGAGTGCACCACCCCTTCCTCATAGGGGGCCACGGGAGTTGCAATACTGCAGCAACCGTTTTGTGGGGCACCTACACAGGATAAGGATCCGCCTGCCGAGGCTGATTCGCGGCTTTTAATTTCACCAGCAGGATATTTGCACTTAAAGATGGAACACACTTCCAGCCGGGACTTCCACTCCCAGAACACTCTGCGCAGGCTCATGCAGAGCAACCTATCAAGTGGTGCGCAATGACATGTATTTAGGAGTGGCTTTGCAATGGACTGTGCTTTTCTGTTCACAACCACCAGCCTTTGAAAAAGGAGTGTATCTTCGAAACGCGTCAGGCGTCAAGTGGTGTGGCGGCTGCCTAAGGGATCGGCAGGCTGATCACATCTGTACCTAATAAAGAGCTTTCAGCTCAGTGTGGGTGTCAGAGTGCTTCTTACCGAAGGGGCAAACCTGGAGCTTGATGAATATATATATATATATATATATATATTCACTTAAAAAACCATAGGTTTCACACATGTTATAGTTAGCTGGACATTTCACTCGTAAAAAACAATTGAAATTCCACCGTTATAGTTAGTTCAGATAACTATAACTCACGCGCCCGCAATCCACTGCTCATGACGTCACATATTACATCACTCATGACATCACTGATGACATCATCCTTGTGATAGAGTGGCGGTCGCGCGAGTTATAGTTATCTGAACTAACTATAACGGGGGAATTTCAATGGTTTTTTACGAGTGAAATGTCCAGCTAACTATAACATGTGTGAAACCTATGGTTTTTTAAGTGAATTTGCAAGGTTTTTTAAATGCTAATTTCTAACTATAACGTGTGTGAAACCTATGGTTTTTTAAGTGAATATGTACGTTTTTTTAAATGCTAAGTTATGTATGTTTTATTATATTGTTTATATATTTATTTTACAATAAGCTACCTATGTATATAGTTATAGATTGACTGTATCCTGTAATATGGAATGGCTCATTGAAAATGTTTTTTTTTTTTAAGGTTTTTCACCGCGCACCCCGCGATTTTTTGAAAAAAAAAAAAAAGTTGTTTTCACCCATCGGGGTCCTTCAGGGACCCCCTGACAAAGGCTAGGGGGTCAGGAACTCTCTACCCTGCCCCCTTTTCACGTTCTCCACCTTTCTTTTTCACTGTCACACACAAAACACACAAAATGGCGGCTGACACTTCCTGATTTCGACCGATTCGAATGTTGACTGACATGTAACCACCAATCAGAATTACGCTTGCGCACGTTATGGTGCGCGCACTGTGCGCGCACGGTGCTCGCTTATAGATATTTATGTACTTTTAACTGCAATTTTCTCAGGAACTACTGAACAGATTGACACCATATATGCAAAAGGCACATGCCTGACCTGAGGACTACCCCTTTGCCAAATTTCAAGTTCGGGCTGTACCTTCGACTAAAGGTCCTATGGGAAAATGCATGGGGAAAACGCGTTTTGGGACCCCCCTTTTTTCTCAGCCCCCGCTTGACGAATCACCCCGAGATTTTTAGGGTAGCGGAGCGCCCCATTAGTTTAGAAAATTTTGGGAGGATTCGTCAACCGGCGCCAAAGTTATTCAAAATAGAATTTTCAGATTTCCTATTGAAACTCGGTCCTAACTATAAGTATGTACCGGCGACCACCAGTAGATAAAATATATATATATATATATATAAATTTTTGGATCATAATGAAATGATCATTGAATTTATACTATTCTGTCTGAACAATAATATCTTTTTATTTCAGGAACAGAGGTACAGGCAGATACAAGGGACTGCGATGGGCACCTGCTTCGCCCCCAGCTACGCGAATTTATTCGTGGGCTGGTGGGAGAAGCAGGTGGCCTGGGCAGAGACCAGTGAAGAGGGAGTTGATAATGTAATCTGTTGGAGAAGGTACATAGACGACCTCTTCATTATTTGGAGAGGGTCAAGAGAGTCATCAGAGAAGTACGTTTCCTCATTAAACACCAATGAACTAAATCTTAGATTCACTGGGGAAATAAGTACCAAGGAAGTGTCATTTCTAGACCTGCGAGTATTCGTGGAGGACAGCACATTACACACTGCACTCTATAGAAAGAAAACCGCAGGGAATTCTATACTACACAGAAAGAGCAGTCACCCCGCGAGTTTGTTTCGAAGTATCCCCTATGGGGAATTACTTCGAATCAAACGGAACAGCTCTCGGGATTAGGACTATAAGATGGCGGCATCAGAAAGCCTTGAACGTTTTAGAGCTAGAGGGTACCCTATGGATATTCTAAGAAGGGCTGAAAGTAAGGTAGCCCAAAAAACCAGGTCCGAGCTCTTGTTTCAGGAGAAGGTACGAACAAACACCACAGGTGTTGAGAACAGGTTTCGCATGATCACCAGCTACTCCAATGCGGCACCGGATGTCAGGCGCATTTTACAGAGTAACTGGAAAATTCTAAGATCAGACACGATCATTGGCAGGGATCTACCAATGAAACCAAGTATCAGTTTCAGTAGAGCTAGATCTCTGAAAGATGAGCTAGTAGAGAGCCACTTGGAAACTAAGAAACCCGACACAGGCTTAGAGCGATTACATGGCTCCTTTCCCTGTGGCAAATGTAGAGCTTGTGCCACAAGCAAACGAGTCACAACTTACAAAATTGTAAATGAATTAAGACAGCGCAAGATAAATAAATTCATGACATGCAGCACCCCATACGTGGTCTACTGTTTGACATGTCCGTGCAGTCTGAGATATATCGGGAGCACAATAAATCCTGTGAAAATGAGAATCTTAGAACACCAAAGGGCAATAACTAGTGTAGACACCAACTATCCGGTTGCACGACATTTTGCAAAGATTCATAATAGTAATAGATCTCTTTTGCAATTTTTCTGTCTTGACCATGTCCCGAAGAGCATCAGGGGAGGTGACAGAGAGAGGAGTCTGAGGAGACTGGAATCCCGCTACATTATTGACCTACAAACGAAACATCCAGGTGGTCTTAATAGCGGGGAAGAACTAGCAGTCCATTTGTGAGAGGAATAGAAATTAGTAACCTACACTCTGTGTAATTGTGCATGCAATTTTGGACGGTAATAGATCTGGTTATAATTCAAAATACATGACGTAGATTGGAACCACTATAGAATGCCCATACAGGGCAGTATGTTGACACTAGATGATCAGGAATCACATGTGACACACACATGACAGATAAATTACTAGCACTCCATGTATATAAACTTTTCTACAGAGCAAGTTGGAGTTTGTAAGCCAGCCCATCCAGGGCGTTAATGATTCCAGATAGCGCGTTTCCATATAGGATTAAATTATGTTGTGAATGAATGAATTGAATTCAGGCGCTATCACTCACGACCTATGAAGGTATTTAATTATCAACTGTGGTTCCCCATCATGAATTAGTTTGACCAATTGTTATGTCAGGCTGGAGAATGGGTGGCTGTGGAGAATAGCGCGATTCCATATAGGATAAATTGATGTTGCAAAAGAATAATTGAATGCACGCGCGAACACTCGCGACCTGTACATGTATTTATTTAGCAATTGTGGTTCCGCACTATGAATTAGTTTTACCAGAGTATCACTTTAGGCCGTATCATGAATTTGTTATAACATATGTGAAGATTAACATATTACAAGATGGCGCTCAAAGTCGAGCAGCAGTCCTTCGTCCATTGCATGAAATTGATTTGAATTTAAGTTGTCACGGTAACGGCGATCGTCGACACTGACGAAGGCTAACGCCGAAACGCGTTTGTTATTATTTGTCTCGTGAATAAACCGTAACAAGTTTATACCCAACGTGAGTGCTGGCCTGAATTTACTTGAAAGTAAGGAGCTTGATATTTAGCGGTCTGCCACCGCTGGACCGGGCACCCGCTCACGAGTGCAGCAGCAGGCAAGACCACGGAGCAGCGATATATATATATATATATATATATATATATATATATATATATATATATATATATATATATATATATATATATATATATATATATATATATATATATTTGTGAGTGTCTCGCGCTGCCAGGATGCAAGAAAAGTTGCACACAAGTTTTCAATTTAATGTACAAAAATAACCAAAATTTAAGAAGGTTGATAAAGTGGGACACAAGCCTGCGTTCAGTACATACATTAGGTCATAGAAACAAAGAGGTTCAGGCATAAATACATAGTTTGCTTTTAGGAATCATCAATACTTGAGAAAACAAACATTTTAAAGAACACCCTTATGTGTCAAAATCATGTTTTTAACATTTCGGGTATTTATGAGTGTCGACGGCGTTTCGATCCTACTAAACAAATGCAAGGATCATCATCAGGACAAGGAACAATAATGCCTGTACGATAAACCTGAATAACCGCAGCCGCGGTAGATTCAGAACCAATTTTATAAATAAAAGCGGCGGGACATAGCCGAGGGCTAGGTCTTGTGATTTGTTGCTCAACTTGGCTCAGGTTACCAAGGATCCGTGGACCTGGAATGAGGTTCCGAAGTGATAGGCTTACTGGAAAAACCGACGATGCGGGAGCAGGAAACCGGCAATGGGACTGCGGTTCTGAATCTACCGCGGCTGCGGTTATTCAGGTTTATCGTACAGGCATTATTGTTCCTTGTCCTGATGATGATCCTTGCATTTGTTTAGTAGGATCGAAACGCCGTCGACACTCATAAATACCCGAAATGTTAAAAACATGATTTTGACACATAAGGGTGTTGTTTAAAATGTTTGTTTTCTCAAGTATTGATGATTCCTATAAGCAAACTATGTATTTATGCCTGAACCTCTTTGTTTCTATGACCTAATGTATGTACTGGACGCAGGCTTGTGTCCCACTTTATCAACCTTCTTAAATTTTGGTTATTTTTGTACATTAGTAAAATTCATGACCTCTGTCCGGCTGGATAAGTCTCTCTCTTGATAAGTACTGATCCGGGTCCTTATTTATTATTAACCCTATTCCTCTTATGACTAGGGACAATTGTTGTTTACAATCACTTAATTCCCAAGGTCCCTAGTTGACCTTTTTGGGTGCTCTTGTTGTTACTAAATATGCGGAATAATAAGTAGCTTTTCGGGAGGAAAATTCAAAATTAACCTATGGAGGTAAGTTTTGGAATGTCGTTGAAGGAATGAAGTATTCTGATTTGTTCTTTACATGTATTTATGTGTGGAGCCACAGAGAAATTGTGCCATTCCTGGTTTCATTCTTGATGAAGTCGGAGCTTTACATGTACTATGTGAGAAAGAGAGAATTGTATGCGTGTGTCATTTGAAATCTGGATAACAACTACAAAGGTGAGGTAGGTTTGAATGTAAGTCAGGGTAGGTTGTTGTACAGTGGGGCTGTGTACAGTGTTTGGAGATTACATGGAGAGGAGATGGAGATAGGAAAAGTGATACGTTCCTTTTAGATGTACGTATAGTTTGAATCATGTGATCCTAAATTGAGATAAATATGAATATGGTTTCTGGTTTGCATTTGGGTATAGTGAATAGTTTTTGTAGTTTCTGACTAGTGAATAATAAAATGGTAGATATACTAAAATATATGGTAGTAAACGTATTAATTATTGTCTGTTCTTATGGAATTGAAGTAGTTGGGGAGTGCTTCTTTAGAAGAGATGTTTTATAAATGTGTGAGAGATAAAAAAATGTAAATGTGCGGTAGATTTTCTGTATGAGTTTGTTGACATTAGAGAACTGCATTGATTATTACTATTTGTCAGGCTGTGTCGCTGTGGCGGATATATATGTAGGTGTTGAAGTGGTTCGTGTTTTACTGATGGTGAGCTACACTATCCCTTTTGAGACACTCGTCAATTTATTCATTCCATTTAATATCTTTAATATAGATACAGTAAAGGGACTGTATATCAAAAGTTTGGGAATTAGAACTTTGTTTACGCTCCCCAAGCCCTGCTATACACTCTACAGAGTGTTTAAATGAATTTCGTAACATATAGATGTCTAGCTAGTAAAGGTGGTGTAGTTTGATTGGGCCCATTTATAAACCGTGCTATGGGATGGTTTATGTTTTACCCACCAATTTGCATGTTTGAATACTTTTTGCTGATAAGTGTTCCGGCAGACACCTGTTAAAATTAACGTCGTATATGGGTATAGTGGCGCTACTGGGAATGGTGGGGGTTTCTGCTTGATTTCGTACGGTTAAGCAGGGGTGGGTGTGGGGGAGGCGGTTATGTTGCTGATTGAAACACAGAATATAGTAACATGTAAATGTCGAGCTACTAAAGGTGATTTAGTACCACTGGGAGCACTTATAAAGCGCCCTATGGCATGGGATACATTTTAGTCGCAAATTTGCATGTTTTAATATGTTTTGCTGGTGAGAGTTTCGGGAGACATCTGTTGAAATTAAGCCTCTGTTTGCCTATAGTGGCGGTTCTACGTTTGCTGGGGCTCTTTCTTTTATTGGGTAAAGTTAAGCAAGGGCGGGTGTTGAGGTGGTGTAGTGGTACTGTGACTATTTATAAACCGTCTTTGGGTATGGTGTATGTTTGAGTTGCAAAATTGCAGGTTTTACTAGGTTTTGCTGATGGGCGTTCTGGCAGACACCTGTTGAAATTAAGTCTATGTATGGCTATAGTGGTGGTAACGGGAGTGCTGGGGCTCGTTGTTTGATTTCGTAAGGTTAAGAAAGGGATGGGTGGGGGTGGGGGAGGTGCGTATGTTGCTGATTATAAGACGGATATTTGTAACGTGGGCATGTGTAGTTACTAAAGGTAATGTAGTTTCACTGGGCCCATTTATAAACAGTGCTATGGGATGGTTTATGTTTTACCCGCCAATTTGCATGTTTGAATAGTTTTTGCTGATAAGTGATCCGGTAGACACATGTTAAAATTAATCCTGTGTATGGGTATAGTGGCGCTACTAGGAATGGGGGGTTTCTGTTTGATTTCGTACTGTAAACCTAGGGCGGGGTGGGTGTGGGGGAGGGGGAGGTAGTTATGTTGCTGTTTGAAATACAGAATATAGTAACGTGGAGATTTGGAGCTACTAAAGGTGATGTAACACCACTGGGAGCATTAAAAAAATTGTGTCCTATGGCATAGTATATGTTTTACCCGCAAATTTGAATGGTTTAATACAGTTTGCTGATGAGCTTTTCAGGAGACATCTGTTGAAGTTAAGGCTGTGTTTAGCTATAGTGGCGCTTCTACGTTTGCTTGGGCTCTTTCTTTTACTGCGTAAAGTTAAGCAAGGGCGGGTGTTGAGGTAGTGTAGTGGTACTGTGACTATTTATAAACCATCTTATGGTATGGTGTATGGTTGAGTTGCAAAATTGTACATTTTAATAGCTTTTGCTGATGAGCATTCCGGCAGACACCTGTTGACATTAAGTCTATCTATGGCTATGGTGGCGGTAACGGGAGTGCAGGAGCTCGTTGTTTGATTTCGTAAGGTTAAGCATGGGTATGGGTGAGGGTGGGGGATGTGCGTATGTTGCTGATTATAAGACGGACATTTGTAACGTGGGCATGTGTAGTTAGTAAAGGTAATGTAGTTTGAGTGGGCCTATTTATTAACCGTGCTATGGTATTGTTTATGTTTTTACCGCGAATTTGCATGTTTGAATACTTTTTGTTGATAAGTGTTCTGGCACACACCTGTTAAAATTAAGCCTGTGTATGGGTATAGTGGTGCTACTGGAAATAGTGGGGAATTCTGTTTGATTTCGTACGGTTAAGGAAGGGCAGGGTGGGTGTGGGGGAGGTGGGTATGTTTCTGATTAAAACACAGAATTTAGTAACATGCCGATGTCGAGCTACTGAAGGTGATGTAGTACCACTGGGAGCACTTATAAAGTACCCTATGGCATGGTATATGTTTTACCCGCAAATTTGTATGTTTTAATACACTTTGCTCATGAGCGTTCCGGTAGACGGTTGTTGAAATTAAGTTCTTGTATTGGTATAGTGTGTTTACTAGGTTTGGTGTGGCTCTTTCTTTAATTTTGTGAAGTTAAGGAAGGATGGGGGAGAGGGTGGGGCAGTGGCAATGTGCCCATTTATGAATCGCTTTATGGTATGGTATATGTTTTTCTGGCAAATTTCCATGTTTTAATACGTTTTGGTTATGAGTGTTCCAGCAGATAGGTATAGAAATTACACAACATTTCTGTGGATAAGACATCTTCGTGCTGATAGACACTCTTGTACTGCGGTAGAAGGCTGATAGCATTGATGGTAAATTATGAAACTTGGTGCCATTGTAGATTTTAATGGAAGGTCACACTGTTTGTTTGTTACTATGGTGTAGTTAGGGTTCTAAGTGGGAGAAAAAAGTGGGGGTGCTCTAAAAGAGGGGGCAAAGCTCTTAAAGGGGTGTGGGCTATGCAAGTTGGGGCGTGGTCTAAATCAAGATAAGTATCATTGTGTACTTTAGAAAATCCTCTCCACTTATCGTAGGTTCTAAAAAAACATTGTTTAAAGGATTTCCCTTTCTTCTACAACGTGGGTAACCTAGCGTGATGTCTCCAGTTCTCAGTAGTGAGCAAAATAACCATGCGTACATCGATGTGCATGCTGTCACTGCAGTGTCATAAAAAGAAAAATTTACTATCTTTGAGAGGGCCGAAAATAGAGCCTGGTAGAGAGTTGTTTTGAGGCTGCCTGAAAATATGTGCCGGTCCCCTGACCCGGCCCAATTAAAGCGCAGTATCCAAGCACTGCGCCATTCAACCATCTTTTAATTGATGGATATATTCCTACTTATATATATACATAAATCTGTTTGTCCACTTATCTTAAGCATCTATGAGCGCACTTGCCTATAGTAAGCACTGTGCCATTCATGCAGCCATACGCCTATATATGCATAGATATATCTGTCCCAGAATCATTCCTAAGCATTCATCAGCTCACCCGTCTATCGTAAGTACTGGCATTCATTCATCCTTCCAGCCATCCATACATTGATACATTGACCAAAACACACATTAGCTGAGGAGTTGTATTTTTTAAGGGAAGAACGGCGCCAAACACTTCGCCGAGAAGTCAAAAATCAGAACCAAACAGAGGCAAAACACAAAGAGACGAGAGCGAAGGAAAAGAAGGCATGAGCGTCAAAAAGCAATTCAACAAGAATGCGGGCAAAAAGAACTGGCGCCGAAAGTAAAAGGGAGCTCACAGTCCAGCAACACAATTGTGAACCTGTCAGATGTTGACCTCGATAGTGCAGAAAAACCACTCTTAGCACTTGGCTTGTTGTTCTGCCCAGAATCAAACTTTGATTACCCTAAAAAAAGGGCAGAAATATATCAATTTATAAGAAAACTTAAACTAAGGAAATTTCATTTACAAAAATAAAGCAAGTCGAACATGCAGCCAACAAATGATAACAAACCAATCAACACCTGCGCATTGACAGCGGCGAATGTTAATCTATTTGGGGATTTGCAAGCCTTACAAAGCAATGAATTCAATAACGTATCTCCCGTTTGCACTCAAGTCCTCATGGAATAACAAGGGGTGGCGACAAATGCAGCCCCATACACGGATTTCAAACCAAAATCCAAGTTTGTGCCAATCATGCCAAGAGACTCGATAGACACTTTTAATGAGACAATCACAGCTGAAATAAAGAAACTGAATTACAAAATTGCAGCCAGTAAAAAAGAAAAATACAACATTAACCAACAACGATATCACCAACTTATCAGCAAACTACGTGACAACAATACAGTCATTATCAACAATTCGGATAAGGGTGAAAATGTTGTAATCTGGCCGATGCAACAATATCTGAAAGAGGCCATTTCACAACTAAATGATCGTAGTTGCTACAGACTGGGTAATAAACAAGCAGTTCAGACAGCACAAAATGAATTGTTTACAAGACTCTTGGCTTGGAAAAGTGCAGGCCTAATAAATCAGGATGAATATAGATTTATGGAAAATGACCATGCAATAACGCCAGTCATATATTTTATACCAAAGGTCCATAAAGATATCAGAAATCCACCGGGAAGGCCTATAATATCAGCGAAACAGAGTCTACTGGAAAACGCATCAATATATATTGACTATTTCCTACAAAGCCTCTTGAAAACCTTGTCATCCAATGTCCAATACATAACAGACTTTTTAAAACAGATACATAATTTCCAGTTGCAAGAGAACTATGTATTGTTGACTGACTTGGACGTAGCTAATCTTTATACTTCAATCAATCACAGGGTGGTTTAAGAGCTAATGATTATTTTCTAGGTTCTAGACTGATTCAATACTATTAACACACAAAGTTGCTAATCAGTCTGATACAGTTTTGCCTAGATAACAACTACTTCTTATTTAACCAACAGATTTACCAACAAGTGAGGGGGGTGGCTATGGGGGTGAGCTTTTCCCCAAGCTACGCCTGCCTCCACATGGGGTGGTGGGAGGAAGTTGTATTGAATACCAAGTATGCTGATGAAGTGGCAAAACATGTAGTAAAATGGATCCGGTACATAGATGATTTATTCATCATTTAGCAAGGCATGATTCAAAGTGTTGAGGATTTTGTTAAACAGATAAATGGAAATGATCTTAATTTGCAATTTACCAGCAATGCTAGCAAGGAATCAGTCTGTTTTTTAGATGTGGAGGTGTATGTTGCACAGAAACAGTTGCATACTAAATTACACCGAAAACCGACCGCAGGTAACACAACACTTCATTCAATTAGTTTCCATCCTAAACACACCATCTGTAGCACTCCATGTCAGAAGATGCTTAGGATCCGACGCATCTGCAGCAATGAGAAAGACCTTGTTGAGGCACAGCAAAGCAGCAAAATGCGCTTCTTAGAGAGAGGTTATGCAGAGTAAATAGTAAATAAGGCTATACAAAAGACTAGGACATTACCCCAAGATGATTTACAGTTCAAGCTATCACACAGCAATGCAAAAGTGCGGTGAAAAATAGAATCCAACACAAAGGAGAAAAATGATCTTAGACTTATTTTAACACACAACAAACAAAAACATAGTCTTAGTAAGATCATAAGGGAGAACTGGCATCTGAAACTGTGTGACCCTCTAATGCGAGATGCAGTACCACTCAAACCATCTATTACATTCAGAAAGGCACCCTCAACCAGTGATTTCCTAATCAGTAGTGGCCCCAAAGTGAGAACCGAGTCCAGCTGGTTGTCAGGAAGGAAAGGTTTTGTGAGATGCTCCTCATGCAAAGCCTGCAAACATGGCATCAATAAGACAACATTCCAGACACCTATTGGGGACAAACCTACTAAAATCAACAAGTTGATAACTTGTAAAACTGAGTTTGCCATCTACGTGCTGGAGTGCTCTTGTGGACTGCAGTATGTGGGAAGCACAAAACTGCAGGTCCACAAGAGAATTCTCCAGCACTTACGGGCCATCACCAATGTAGATACAACCTATCCGGTGGCCCGGCATTTCAGGGAGACTCATGGCAACAATATACAACACCTAAAATATTATGCCATAGACACAATTCCCCCGCTAAGACACTGTGGAGACAGAGAGGTACTCCTAAGGAAACTCAACACTAAATATATCTTGGAGCTGGACAGCAAGAGTCCTCATGGGTTAAACACCACAAAGGATGTGTACACATGGTTGTAAGGAGGTATCTAGCGGATAATCAGTATCCCTGAATATCAGCATTATGCAGTAATTTATACCAAGTGAACCATTTGTACTTAAGCACGGTCAGCAAATATAAAATACACAGCTTCCATCAGATCTGCGTTTATCACTTTGCTCTTTTTAGAAAAGTAGTTTTAGCATAAGATTCTTAATATTAAATAAACTGCACAAAACACTGTCTCTTTCAAGTAAAATGAGACTCTGGGAGTATCAGAAACAGCTTTTGTTACACAAGGAACACATTTGTGTTATTTTATTTTGCACTTCAACTATCATGTAGCATTAGAATTTGAAATTGAGCAGAGTGGAGCTTGAAGATATCGGCGGCGGCCCTGAAGCCAAGAGTGCACCACCCCTTCCTCATAGGGGGCCACGGGAGTTGCAATACTGCAGCAACAGTTTTGTGGGGCACCTACACATGATAAGGATGCGCCCGCCTGCCGAGGCTGATTCGCGGCTTTTAATTTCACCAGCAGGATATTTGCACTTAAAGATGGAACACACTTCCAGCCGGGACTTCCACTCCCAGAACACTCTGCGCAGGCTCATGCAGAGAAACCTATCAAGTGGTGCGCAATGACATATATTTAGGAGTGGCTTTGCAACGGACTGTGCTTTTCTGTTCACAACCACCAGCCTTTGAAAAAGGAGTGTATCTTCGAAACGCGTCAGGCGTCAAGTGGTGTGGGGGCTGCCTAAGGGATCGGCAGGCTGATCACATCTGTACCTAATAAAGAGCATTCAGCTCAGTGTGGGTGTCAGAGTGCTTCTTACCGAAGGGGCAAACCTGGAGCTTGAAGATATCGGCGGCGGCCCTGCCGCCAAGAGTGCACCACCCCTTCCTCATAGGGGGCCACGGGAGTTGCAATACTGCAGCAACCGTTTTGTGGGGCACCTACACAGGATAAGGATGCGCCCGCCTGCCGAGGCAGATTCACGGCTTTTAATTTCACCAGCAGGATATTTGCACTTAAAGATGGAACACACTTCCAGCCGGGACTTCCAATCCCAGAACACTCTGCGCAGGCTCATGCAGAGCAACCTATCAAGTGGTGCGCAATGACGTGTATTTAGGAGTGGCTTTGAAACGGACTGTGCTTTTCTGTTCACAACCACCAGCCTTTGTAAAAGGAGTGTATCTTCAAAACGCATCAGGTGTCAAGTGGTGTGGCAGCTGCCTAAGGGATCGGCAGGCTGATCGCATCTGTACCTAATAAAGAGCTTTCAGCTCAGTGTGGGTGTCAGAGTGCTTCTTACCAAAGGGGCAAACCTGGAGCTTGATGAATATATATATATATATATATATTCACTTAAAAAACCATAGGTTTCACACATGTTATAGTTAGCTGGACATTTCACTCGTAAAAAAACATTGAAATTCCCCCGTTATAGTTAGTTCAGATAACTATAACTCACGCGCCCGCAATCCACTGCTCATGACGTCACATATTACATCACTCATGACATGGTCAGTGGCATCACTCATGACATAACTGATGACATCATCCTTGTGATAGAGTGGCGGTCGCACGAGTTATAGTTATCTGAACTAACTATAACAGGGGAATTTCAATGGGTTTTTACGAGTGAAATGTCCAGCTAACTATAACATGTGTGAAACCTATGGTTTTTTAAGTGAATTTGCAAGGTTTTTTAAATGCTAATTTCTAACTATAACGTGTGTGAAACCTATGGTTTTTTAAGTGAATATGTAAATTTTTTTAAATGCTAAGTTATGTATGTTTTATTATATTTTTTATATATTTATTTTACAATAAGCTACCTATGTATATAGTTATAGATTGACTGTATCCTGTAATATGGAATGGCTCGTTGAAAATGTTTTTTTTTTTTTTTAAGGTTTTTCACCGCGCACCCCGCGATTTTTTGAAAAAAAAATTAAAACTTTTTTTCACCCTTCGGGGTCCTTCAGGGACCCCCTGACAAAGGCTAGGGGGTCAGGAACTCTCTACCCTGCCCCCTTTTCACGTTCTCCACCTTTCTTTTTCACTGTCACACACAAAACACACAAAATGGCAGCCAACACTTCCTGATTTCGACCGATTCGAATGTTGACTGACATGTAACCACCAATCAGAATTACGCTCGCGCACGTTATTGGGGCACGCACGGTGCGCGCACGGTGCTCGCTTATAGATATTTATGTACTTTTAACTGCAATTTTCTCAGGAACTACTGAACAGATTGACACCATATATGCAAAAGGCACATGCCTGACCTGAGGACTACCCCTTTGCCAAATTTCAAGTATTTCTGTTCAGCCGTTCGGGCTGTACCTTCGACTAAAGGTCCTATGGGAAAATGCACGGGGAAAACGCGTTTTGGGACCCCCCTTTTTTCTCAGCCCCCGCTTGACGAATCACCCCGAGATTTTCAGGGTAGGAGCTGAGCGGAGCGCCCCATTAGTTTTGAAAATTTTGCGAGTATTTGTCAACCGGCGCCAAAGTTATTCAAAAAGAATGTTGCGGTTTTCCTATGGAAACAGGGTCCTAACTATAACTACCTACTGGCGACCGCCAGTAGGTAATATATTACCTACTGGCGGTCGCCAGTAGGTAGTTATAGTTAGGACCCTCTTACCATAGGAAAACCGCAACATTCTATTTTGAATAACTTTGGCGCCGGTCGACGAATCCTCGCCAAATTTTCAAAATAGGTGGGGCGCTGTGCTCCGCTCCTACCCTGAAAGTCTCGGGGGGATTCGTCAAGCGGGGGCTGAGATAAAAGGGGGGTCCCAAAACGCGTTTTTCCCATGCATTTTTCCATAGGACCTTTAGACACAGCTATAGCCCGAAGGGCTGAACAGAGTTAAATGAAATTTGGCAGAGAGGTAGTCCTCAGGTCAAGCAAGTGCCTTTTGTAGGTTTGGTGTAAATCTGTTCAGTAGATTCTGAGAAAATAGCCTTTAAATCAATATATATATATCTGAGCCAGCTTACAGTGCGCTTACGGTGCGCTTACCGTACGCGTACGGTGATGTGCGCGAGCGCGATTCTGATTGGCTGATAGATCTTAGTAAACATTCGAATCGGTCAAAACAAGGAAGCGGCGGCCGCCATTTTGTGTGTTTCACTCAGAAAAAAAAGGGTTACAGACCCCATAACATTTGAAAGGGGGTCAAAGAAGGACAGAAAAGTACAAAAAAAACATTTAATAATTTTAAAAAAAATCGCGGGGTACGCGTACGGTAAGCTCACCGTACGCGTACGGTAGAAAAAAAATAAAAAAAGAAATGAAATGCAGATTTAAGTGTTTAGATATTAGGGGGCTCTAAAAAGAGCCGTTGTGTTTATGAAGTGATTTTTTAGTGGTACCTACAAGTAAGTACCGATGCAGAGTCTAAGGTTCAAGAGGAAGACTCTGTTCCCTTCATCATTGAAGTGTACACCATCTCCTCTATAAATGTCTTGCATGTCGTAACGCAAGTTGTTGTGGTAAATGGAACCCATACCATAGTCTCAGAGGAAAGCAGAAACAGATTTGTTGACGTGCTTTCTTGCTTTGTCAATCTGTGGACAGAAATGATTGGACCAGTTCCATTTTTGCCTTTGGCATATGTTAGAATACACAAAGGCACTTTTAGGGAAAAGTGAAAACAGTTGTGCAAAGGTCTCCTTCATAAGCATTTCCAGACCTACCCCAGTCAAAGTGCCTAGGTCATTGCCACCACAGTGCACTATTATGAGGTCAGGGTGTTGGATTTGCATGAAGGATTTCACCAATGGCATCAATTGGTGCCACTTTAACCCTCTCTGACCAATCCATTTAATGTCTACATTTGGCAAAGCAAGGTCTCTCACCATACCTGTTTTCTCTGCATACTTTTCACTCCAGAAGACATAGCTGTGCCCTACAATCCACACTGTGAACATCTTCAAAGGAGAACTGGATGCACTCAGGAGGTGTAATTCAGTAGAATGGTAAAAAGAAATGAAAGACAGTTTGGAAATGGAGGCATACATATTTATTTTTTTTTAAAAGAACTGATTGGCTGTTTCATACCATTCTACAAAAAAAACTAGGCTGTATGTGTAAATTTATAGAAGCATGTTTTGTATTGGTACAGAAAAATGTGTTACCAAAGAACAGTACTATGGATTTGCTGTTAGGTTTGAAAAGTCAAGCACTCCTGCTCTTTGGAAATGAAACATTGTTTGGTGAACTTCTGACCTAACTCTACACAGCAGTGTTTCAAGAGCTGTTGCTATGGTAGCAGGCAGAAGTCAAGTTGGGGGAAGGGTACTAGGCAGAAGTCAAGTTGGGGGAAGGGTACGTTTGGAAAAGGGTTGGTTTTCAACCAATAGAAATGTGTGATTACATTTGAAAAAAAGGGGGAAGCACTGAGATTTGAAACTAACATGTATATGTGTGGAAAAAGAGAGGGAAATTTTGCCATTATCTGGTTCTGCTGAGAGGAGAGAGGTGTACAGAACAGAGATCCTGGCTCTGATAATCTGCTGTTTGAGTGCCACATTTCTTTCACAGCTAACTAATTTCAAAGGTGAGTTTAGAGTTTGAGAGGGGATGTACATGGTAAATTAAGAAATGAATAATAGAATTGGAATTCGTTTTGTTGAAGTTGTGTTTATCATTTTCTGTTTTGGGAGAAATTTAAATGTGAGGAACATGTAAAATAATATGGACTATGTTTTCACCATAAATTAAGGTGTACTGGTATAAATAAGGAATACTTTTAGGGTTTGAGGTTGCACTCAGTAATGCAAATACATTCAGCATCAGTAAGGCTGGTTGCCCTTGCTGGAGTGTAGTCAGTCACCCAGGCTACACATGTTGTTGGTCTCAGAAAGCTGTTTGGTATTGCTCTGGTGATTTTACATTTGCATTAGATGGAAAGGGGGAGGTATTTTTTTCTGCAGAAGCAGACTCTTAGCACACAGCCAGCTGCATATCCTGTGGAATCATGCATAGTATTCACAATCGAGTGGGGTTTGAGGTTTCAGTCAGTAATGCAAATACATTCAGCATCACTAAGGCTGGTTGCCCTTGTTGGAGTGTAGTCAGTCACCCAGGTTACACATGTTGCTGGTCTGAAAATGTTGTTTGGACATGTGCTTTTTTAAGAATCTGAAAAGTGGATTCATAATGTGTCAGTCTGTAAAAGTACTTATCAATTGGCAAAAAAAAAGAGTAGTAAGTGTGCTTTCAAATTGGCAAAGAAATTTCGTTTTGTGACTAATATGAAAACATGACTCTGTGTGCAAATAGGAATTACAGGCAGAGATTTATTGCGTATTGCTCTGGTGATTTAACATTTGCATTAGATGTAAAGGGGGAGCTATTTTTTTATGCAGAAGCAGACTTTTAGCACACACCCAGCTGCTTATCCTGTGGAATCATGCACAGTATTCACAACCGAGTGGGGTTTGAGGTTGCAGTCAGTAATGCAAATACATTCAGCATCACTAAGGCTGGTTGCCCTCGCTGGAGTGTACTCAGTCACCCAGGTTACACATGTTGCTGGTCTGAAAATGTTGTTTGGACATGTGCTTTTTTAAGAATCTGAAAAGTGGATTTAAAATGTGTCAGACTGTAAAAGTATTTATCACTTGCCAAAAAAAAGAGTAGTAAGTGTGGTTTCAAATTGGCAAAGAAATTACGTTTTCAGACTAATATGAAAACATGACTCTGTGTGCAAATAGGAATTACAGGCAGAGATTTATTGCGTATTGCTCTGGTGATTTAACATTTGCATTAGATGTAAAGGGGGAGCATTTTTTTTATGCAGAAGCAGACTCTTAGCACACACCCAGCTGCTTATCCTGTGGAATCATGCACAGTATTCACAACCGAGTGGGGTTTGAGGTTGTACTTAGTAATGCAAATACATTCAGCATCACTAAGGCTGGTTGCCCTTGCTGGAGTGTAGTCAGTCATCCAGGTTACACATGTTGCTGGTCTGAAAAAGCAGTTTGGACATGTGCTTTTTTAAGAATCTGAAAAGTGGATTTAAAATGTGTCAGACTGTAAAAGTATTTATCACTTGCCAAAAAAAAGAGTAGTAAGTGTGGTTTCAAATTGGCAAAGAAATTACGTTTTCAGACTAATATGAAAACATGACTCTGTGTCCAAAGAGGAATTACAGGCAGAGATTTATTGCGTTATGCTCTGGTGATTTAACATTTGCATTAGATGTAAAGGGGGAGCTATTTTTTTATGCAGAAGCAGACTTTTAGCACACACCCAGCTGCTTATCCTGTGGAATCATGCACAGTATTCACAACCGAGTGAGGTTTGAGGTTGCACTTAGTAATGCAAATACATTCAGCATCACTAATGCTGGTTGCCCTTGCTGGAGTGTAGTCAGTCACCCAGGTTACACATGTTGCTGGTCTCAGAAAGCTGTTTCGTATTGCTCTGGTGATTTTACATTTGCATTAGATGGAAAGGGGGTGTTATTTTTTTATGCAGAAGCAGACTCTTAGCACACAACCAGCTGCTTATCCTGTGGAATCATGCACAGTATTCAAAACCGAGTGGGGTTTGAGGTTGCAGTCAGTAATGCAAATACATTCAGCTTCACTAAGGCTGGTTGCCCTTGCTGGAGTGTACTCAGTCACCCAGGTTACACATGTTGCTGGTCTGAAAATGTTGTTTGGACATGTGCTTTTATCAGAATCTAAAAAGTGGATTCATAATGTGTCAGACTGTAAAAGTACTTATCACTTGCCAAAAAAAGAGTAGTAAGTGTGGTTTCAAATTGGCAAAGAAATTACGTTTTCAGACTAATATGAAAACATGACTCTGTGTGCAAAGAGGAATTACAGGCAGAGATTTAATGCGTACTACTCTGGTAATTTTACAGTTGCATTAGTAGGAAAGGGGGAGCTATTTTTTTATGCAGAAGCAGACTCTGAGCACACACCCAGCTGCTTATCCTGTGGAATTATGCACAGTATTCACAACCGAGTGGGGTTTGAGGTTGCACTTAGTAATGCAAATACAAACATGTAAAATAATATGGACTATGTTTTCACCATAAATTAAGGTGTAGTGGTATAAATGAGTAATACTTTTAGGGTTTGAGTTTGCAGTCAGTAATGCAAATACATTGAGCATCAGTAAGGCTGGTTGCCCTTGCTGGAGTGTAGTCAGTCACCCAGGTTACACATGTTGCTGGTCTCAGAAATCTGTTTGGTATTGCTCTGGTGATTTTACATTTGCATTAGATGGAAAGGGGTTGCTATTTTTTTATGCAGAAGCAGACTCTCAGCACACACCCAGCTGCTTATCCTGTGGAATCATGCACAGTATTCACAACCGAGTTGGGTTTGAGGTTGCAGTCAGTAATGCAAATACATTCAGCATCACTAAGGCTGGTTGCCCTTGCTGGAGTGTAGTCAGTCACCCAGGTTACACATGGTGCTGGTCTCAAAAAGCAGTTTGGACATGTGCTTTTATCAGAATCTGAAAAGTGGATTCAAAATGTGTCAGACTGTAAAAGTACTTATTACTTGCCAAAAAAGTAGTAGAATGTGTGCTTTCCAATTGGCAAAGAAATTTCGTTTTCTGCCTAATTTGAAAGCATGACTCTGTGTGCACACAGGAATTGTTTTTAGATATTTAATTTGTGAATGTGTTATTGTGATTTTCACTTCTAGGAAAGGGGTACTTAGTATTTTAAGATTTGAAAAGATCATAAAAAATGTAGTAATATATTTAAATATAAAAAAGGAATTTTTTTTAGTTTTTTTCAGGTATTGCTGAAGAGCAGTGAACAAAATTTAAGATGCCTACAAAATCCAGAGTAAGGAAAAACCACAAAAAAATCTATATTTGAAGACAACTGGAGGACCTAAGTTAGTTGGAGATGCTCATGTTGGGAAAAAGAGAAAGTCTTCTGGTAAGCAGACAAAAGATTTTTAAAGAACATCTTCAAAAAAAGGAAAAATGTACAAAATGTCTGTACTGGAAAGAATGTTTTCAAGAGAAAAGAACAGGAAAAAATTGAGAATTTAGTTAATGCAAATATACCTTCTGCAATAACAAAGATTAAGTTAAACAGAAAAACAGCGTTTAAAGAGATACGTAGAAAAATGTTTCAGAGAAGAGTTATGTCCAATTTGATAAAGGATGTGAAGAAATATAAGAAAAAGGCAAAATATTACAAGAGAAAAAAAGAAATTGAAGCCATTGCAGCAAGGGCATTAGAATTAAAAAGGAAACTATTCATTTTAATTTTGAATAGGATGCGTACATTAGATAAAATGGTTAATGTACTGAAATCACAAAGCAAAAGGAAAAGAGTAGTGAAAAGAACAAACTTTTGTAAAGTGTTTTTAGGAGAATGGATGCATAGTTCAAGTAGTGAACCTTTTTTTAATGAAGAGAGTTATTTTCAAAGTAATAGTTTGCTGCATGCAGTTGACACCAGAGGTCGTGCTTATGAAGTGAAAAATGGTTGCATAATGGTTCCAAGAGATGGAGTACAAGTGATGGCGGATGAGGCTATGGGGAGACGTCCTAAAGCCCCAGTGTACACTTGGAATTGTAGTAGTATTTGCACTGTGCGTCAGGAATCTATTGATACATTTCGTGAGTTTCTAAGAGAATATAGTAAAAAAAGTGTAAAACAGAAGATGAAGGTGCTTCAAAGTCTAGATCCATGCAGAGTGAGAGAGAATACTGGTTTGCAGGGTCATTCTCTGGCTTGTCTATCTAGAAAAGTGTGTAATAGTGTTTTCCATCATTTTAGGATGCTGGCTGTTCATCATACTGAAATGAGAAAGTTTGTGAGACGGTTGTATTTTGCTAAAAGTCCAGCAATAAAGTTAGATGAATTGAATAGGGCTCTGTTCCGTGGATCGGTATCAGATGTAGAGAAGGTTATTGATGAAATTCAGTTTTGTTACTTTGGTCCTGAACAAGACAGTGCAGAAAAGGACACAGTAAATGAGGAAGAAGTGGAAGAGAATGTAGAACCCTCTGTAAGTAAAACATTTAATGATCACATAACAAAATTTGCAATAATCTCTAATGAAAGACCAAATATAACTTGTATTTGTTGCCGCAGAACTCATTATAGAAAACAAACTAGGAATGTTGATCTCTACAGAAAGAGTGAAAATGAAGATAATTATAAGTGGAAGGATTTTGCCACATATATATTTCTTGAAAATTGTTTTGAATTGGGTGAAGATCAACGTATTTGTAAATACTGTTACAACAAGTTAGAGGAAAATAGAATGCCAACCAGAGCTGTACATAATAATTTAGAATTGGAAGTTATTCCTGCCGAACTTTCTGAATTAAATACATATGAGTCTATACTTATTCAATGTGTTCATCCGTTCCAGACCATAGTACGTATGGAGCCCAAAACTGGTAAATTACCTCCTTCAGATTTACTGAGAGGTTTAAAAGGTAGAGTGGTGTATTTGCCCTTGGATTTGAAAAAAAATATGGAAACTATTGATGCAGATACTTTGGAAACTGAACCATTAGTTATTCTGGTTAATGGTGTACCTACAAAGAATAAGATTTGGCAGGAGCTGGTAGATGTACGGAAAGTACAAAGAGCAAATTTGTATTTGAAAAGGAATAACAAATGGTATGAATCAATTTATATAGAAGAAGAAGAAGAAGATTTACAAGAAGACACAGAAACACCAACTGGACAAATTGAAAAAGTGGACAAGTCAAAGGAAGAAGAAATTTATGAACATTTTAGCATACATCCTCTACATTCAAAAGAAGTTATGGGAGACAATATTGATCTGTTTCAGATGAAGAAAGCAAAAGGAACTCCCGTGAGTGTATGGGAGGAGAGCTTGGAAGCTCGATGTTTTCCCCAGCTGTTTCCTAATGGAAAAGGAGGACGATACGATGAACGTCCAGAACAGATTCCAGCTTCTGAGTATCGGACTACAAGACTATATGCAGAAGATCCCAGATTTCGACAAAGTATTCCTTATTTGTTCCATCTTTTATTTGAAAGCGACTTGTCTGCACTATCTTATGCAGTAAATCACATTTTAAAAAGTGGAGTACATTTACAAAATGTGTCTGCTAAGGATTTTATGGAGAAAGTGCAGCACCGAGATGATCATTTGGAAACACAACTGATCAATCTGATGGCTTGTCAGCGTGGGACAAATGAATATTGGTACCGACGCCATGGTGAATTAAAATGCATGTTACGGAATTTAGGAACACCAACATGGTTCCTTACCCTAAGCCGTGCTGAGTATGCTTGGGATGATTTACTGGATTTTCTACGAGAGGCAAATTCAAACATTAAAAACATCGAATACAAGACAGCAGGAGAACTGTGCTCATTGGATCCAGTTAATGTTTGCAGATATTTCAATCATAGATTTGAGGCTATGATGTCCTTCATCTGCAATAAAAAAAATCCACCTCTTGGAGAAGTAGTGGATTTCTTTTGGAGAAAAGAGTACCAGGCAAGAGGTGCTCCTCATATTCATATGCTGTTGTGGATCAAGGATGCCCCAAAGTTTGGAACAGATACTGATGAAGCAGTGTTATCTTACATTGAAGAATATGCAACATGTGCTATACCAAAAAGCAGAGAAGAGAAAAAGTTAAAGGAGCAAGTTTTACGTTTCCAAAGTCATCGGTGTGGAAAACACTGTCGACGGAAATACAAGAGCAAAGATAAATACTACACTAAATGTCGATTTGGATTTCCTAGACCTGTTCTTTCAAATGGAAGAGTAAACAGTTTTATGTCATCTGTGAGACATACTATCACAAGAAAATCACCTAAGAATACCTACAACCTAAAAAGAAAAGAAGAATCAAAAAATATAAATGACTACAACCCAGTCATTTTATCCATGTGGAATGCTAACATGGATATACAGTATGTAGCTGACAATTCCATTGGTGTTGCTCGATATGTAACGTCAAACATTACTAAATCTGAAAAAACTGAATTGAAAGAAATGTGGGAAGAGATTTCTCACGAGAAGACTGTCTGTAAGAAGCTGTACAGTTTCAGTTTAAAGATGTTATCGCATCGAGAAATTGGATCCTACGAATGTTCAGATAGGTTATCTTCTGCAAGTCTCTACTCGAAATCAAGAAGAATAATTTGGGCAAGTTTAGGCCTTGCAGCAATGAGAAATCGGGTACTGAAATCTGTTGGAGAAATTGAATATTTGGCCGAGAATGACCCAGAAAGTACAGATATTTTGAAATCAAACATGTTGGACACATATTATCCAAAAAGAAGTCATCATCTGGAGAACATGTGTCTCTATGAAGTGCTGCAGAACTACATTTATTCACGGAAAGCCGCAGAAGACATCAACAATGGAAAATATAAAGTCATTGGTGAGGAAGGATGTTTGGTGAAGCAAACAAAAGGAAGTTTGATAAATCACAGGAAGCTGAGTTGCGACACTACTGACAAAAAGGAATTTTACTACTTGGCTCTTTTACAGCTGTTTAAACCATGGCGTACAGAGGATGAACTACTGGGAGAATTTCAAAGCTATGAAGATTCTTTTAATGCTTGCAAAGACAGCATACAATGCAGTACATTCTCAACTTATCTGCAAATGTTAAATGAAGAAATTGAACAGGAAACTACAATTGCAGCTGAAGTAGCTAGAGACAGTTCTCAAGACAGCCAAAGTTCAGGAACACTCAGTCAAGATCCCCTAGGACAACCAATCGTTGAAAATGAAGCATCAACAGCCATGAATGAAGTGGAAACGGCTATGAATCAAGCTCAAGAAGAATTTATAGACTTACAAAATTTGGAAAGACAACTGAATGAAGAGCAGCAACAAATTTATGAAGAGATCAGAAGCAAAATTGATCACAGATTTCTACATGAAAAAAAAGAGTGCTCATGCACATCATTTCATCCAATCAGGATGTATGTAAGCGGACAAGCTGGAACTGGAAAAAGTTTCCTAATAAAAGTCATCAGAAGCTACCTACAGCAAAAAACGGATTCTACTTTGTCTTGTGTGGTTAGTGCTCCAACTGGGTTAGCAGCATATAACATAAAAGGAATCACCTTACATCGTTTGCTAATGTTACCAGTGGAGCATGAGAACAAAATACAATACAACAAGCTAACTGGAGAAGCATGCTTGGAAGTTTCAAGAGTATTGAAGAAGATGCAAGTTCTCATTATTGATGAGGTGAGCATGGTATCAAACTTAATGCTTGCCTTTGTGCATTTAAGAATGCAGCAAATTCTAAGGACAGACTATGACGTGTTATTTGGTGGAAAACATGTCATAGTTTTTGGGGATCTTCTACAACTTACTCCAGTTAAAGGACAACCAGTGTTTAATACTGTGACACATGAAGACACAAAGAAGTCATTGGGAAGCATCGGTAATGCAAATATTTGGTCCTTCTTTGAGTACAAGGAACTTATTACTAATATGAGGCAAGCAAACGATGAAGAATATGGAAGTATTCTGAAAGATATCAGAATTGGACTACTCACAGAAGTTGGCAAAAAAGCATTACAGAGTCGGCTGCTACATAATTTATTTCCAAAGGAAGAAATAGTTGCAGAGAAGATATACAAGAACATTGCAGAAAAGAAAAGTGTCATCTGCTTAATGCCAACTCTACGTGAATGCTCAATATTCAATGAGGGGCTTTTAAAATTGGAAAAGGAAGATATCAGGAAATTGGAAGCAGTGGACAAAATTGAGGATGGAAGAATTACTATCACATTAACAGGCACACTGAAAAATAAATTGGATTCACTAGAGAAGAACATTTCCAAAACAGCTGGATTAGAAAAAAATCTATATGTTTGCATGAACTGTAGAGTATTTTTAAGGAGAAATTTGGATGTTGAAAAAGGTTTAGTTAATGGAGCTATGGGAAGAGTTGTGGGTTTTATTAATTATCAGAAAAAAGATGGAATTGAATGTTTAAAAATAAAATTTGATCAGATAGAAGAAGTTAAAGACATTTGTCGTTGTTCAGTTCGTTTCATGCTTGTGAAAGACTTATATGTACGTAGGAAGCAGTTTCCGTTTTCTCTAGCATATGCTGTAACTATTCACAAGTCTCAAGGATTGACTGTAGATTGTGCTTTTGTGAACATTGGTTCAACTGTGTTCAAAGAAGGTATGGCTTATGTAGCTTTGTCACGAGTAAAAACATTATCTGGTTTATTCATGATAGACTTTGATGACTCAAAAGTTAGTGCTGATACAAACTTTGTAAAGGAGTATAATAGATTAAGAAGAACCTATGCTCCTCATTTAGGTCAGTATCCTGTGTTGGAGAAACGTGTAGTTTCTCGTAAAAGGAGAAATGAGAATATCTGTATTGAAGATGTAGAGAGGAGGAAAAAAAGAGGAGTGATGTAATTGCAAGCAAAAAGAAAAAGGAAAATGAAGAAGAGGTTGTAGGATGTCATTTTGAAAATAGCTCTGGTGTCAACTGCTACGCTAATGTAGTGCTGAATGTTGCATTTTATCTGGAAAGTGTGCAAGAGCAGATAATAGTAAATCAGAGAAAAAGATTCTGTTCTGAGTTGAGTCTCCTTTTTCAAAAGCTGAGTACTGATAAAACTCAAATAGAAAGTGCTACTGAAATTAGAAAACTTTTAGATGTATGTTCAGGACGAACACAGTTTTCTCAAAATGTACAGCAAGACGCACAGGAATTCTTGATGTTTTTTCTTCAGGTATTGGAAGAAGAAGGGGTTCCCATTGAAAATATGTTTGGTGTCTCTTATAAATGGGAACATAGTTGTGAAAACTGTTACAATACATGTGGCTCTAATGTTGATTCTGAAAGGTTTATTTATTTAACATTGCCAGAGAGTAAAACAGTCACTTTTGCTAAATTAGTTAAAGATGCTAATCATAACATGAAATGCGGTGAGTGTCAATCTGAAATGTTTTCAACGTTAATTTTAAAGGAATACAGACAATATGTAATTTTAATGATGCAACGATGTAAAGCTGATGGTTCAAAATTGGATACTTTAATAAAGAAGTTTACCGGACAGCAATTATCAATTTCAGGAAAAACTTTTGTAACAGTTGCAATAATTTTCCATGAAGGACCTACTGTTACTTCTGGACATTACACAGTTTATCTTAAATGTGAAAAAGGCTGGACACTGTGTAATGATTCCCAATTGATTTTCAAGCAACGTTTGCCTTTTGATTTAGCAAATTCCTATCTAATCTTCCTGAAACCTAAATTTTAGAGAGACTTGGCAAGATCTGTACAAAACAATTTTACCATTTTATTGGATTACCATTGGAATTTTCAAAAAAAAATATTTTTCAAATTATCATTTGGCCTAATGGAAAGGTAACCAATTGTAATGTGGACTTTTTAAATTTTAATGAAACTATGGAAAACCAAAAATTTAGACAAAATCGGTTACATCTGCACAATTTAAATTTTGGAATGTTATTGGATTGCCATTTGAAATTTATTCAAAAAAGATTTTTCAAATTACTATTTGGCCATGAGGAAAGGTAAACAATTCTATTGTGGACTTATTTAATTATTAATTAATCTTTTGGAAACCAAAATGTTACAGAGAATCGGTGAGATCTGTACAATTTAAACTTTAGAATTTTATTGGATTACCATTGGAAATTTAATCAAAAAAGAATTTTAAAATTACTATTTGGCCAAAAGGAAATGGAACCAGATGTATTGTGGAGTTATTTGAGATATATTTTTGTGATTATACTTCTGAAACAAAAATGTCAGACGGTATTTTAAAGAAATAAGTATTGATATTAGATGATATTTTCTTAGAATATTATGCATTTCTATAATGTTATGTTTAAGTAAAAAGAGATTGTGGGCTTTTTTAAAACAATCTTTGAGATTGTTATTTTTTTTTTGCCCGCTGTTAAATGATGAATGCAATTGCTTTCACAATTTATAGTGAAATGCAATATATTCTGAAAACAGCAAAAAAAAAGGCAAACATTTTTTGGGGAAAAAATGTAAATACGTGTACTGTGTTATATATTGATTTATTAAATATTAATACTTTTTTCTTTTTTTTCAGATTGTGAAAGAAAATTTTCAAAAAAAACCAACCATTTTTTCAAGTAATTTCAATTACATTTTAATTAAAAATTAAATTGTTGGGTGGGTCAGGTAACTGAGAAATTAGAAGGTCTCTTTCTTCCACTTTATCTCAAAAAGATTTTTAGTATTTAGTTATTAATTCTTCAAAGATCTTGAGATGTGGTAATTGATTTTTAGTGTTTTTAAAAAAAAAAAAATAATTTTAAAGAAAAAATAAAAAAAGTTGAGAGGTAAGGTTGGCTCTTAAAAGAGCCGTTGTGTTCATGCAGGGACAGAGGAAAGGAAGTATGGGAACATTAGCTGGTTGGACATTTGTGCTGGTCTATTTTGTTGTTAATGAGGGGAACACTGGTCTCCCTATGAACAATTAGACCATGGCAAAATGAACACCGCATAGTAACCCTACCAAACCGAGGGTTCGTTTCCAAAGGATCAGAAAAAGGTGAATGTGCCCCCACAGATGAAGGGCTCTGCGGAGTTTCCGAAGAAGAACTCGGCTGAGCTGCTGTGGATGTGCTTGGTTGACTTACTCTAGGGTTGCCCCTAGTATGTCTAGCATGTGTCCTAGGGTGTACGTCGTGAAGGTGTCTCAACATAGTGTGATTCCCGAAGGAATACTTCTTGTTGGGATTACCTCGCGAAAGTACACGCTGGCACAGCTTGCAAGTCACCAAGGCAGCATTGACTTTTTTTCTCACCCTCTGGAAAACTGAAATACTCCCATATGAAAGAGCTCTTCTGTTTCCTCTTTCTCTGCCTGATGGTGGTGCTGCTAGCCTCACTCTCAGTAGAAGAGTGCTGGTCTGCCATCGTATCACAAAGACAAGTCAGCTCCTTCTCCTAAGGGATCACAAGCAGAAATGAGGGGAATGGGTGTGGTGTAGGAGAGTTCTAGAACTGAAAGTAGTTTCAACCAATCAAAAGTTGTGTTTCATGATCACATGACCCACCGTGCGCGTACGTTACGCTTACGTTACGCTTACGGTGCGCTTACGGTAAAAGTGCGCATGCGCGTAAAAAAGACACGCGTTCGCGCGCATGCGCAAAACAGTCACTCCACAACACTTCCGCGTAACGTGCGCGTGTAGCGTACACGCCTACGCGCCCCACGCGTAGTACGCACGGCTACGCAAATTGCGTAACTATACGCAAACAGAGTAGATAAATTACGGACATTGCGTAAACTGTACGTTTACCGTACGCTTACCGTACGCGCACTAAAAAAAAAATATATATTTTCTATGTTATACTAATATATCTTACCTGTTTTGTAAAAAAAAAGAGAAAACTTGATATATTGCTGAATTTTTTTTAAAAAAACATAGTGTTTTAAGAGAATAAAAAGTTTAAAAAAAACTTGTTTTTTTATAAAAAAAACACATTTAATATAAGAATTTATTATAAAAAAATCATACAAAATCAATAAAAAAAAATATGGGAATCACATATGTTATAGGTAAGAATTAGCATTTAAAAAACCATACAAATTCACTAAAAAACCATGGGTTTCACACACGTTATAGTTAGAAATTAGCATTTAAAAAACCTTGCAAATTCACTGAAAAAACCATAGGTTTCACACATGTTATAGTTAGGAATTAGCATTTAAAAAACCTTGCAAATTCACTGAAAAAACCATAGGTTTCACACACGTTATAGTTAGGAATTAGCATTTAAAAAACCTTGCAAATTCAGTGAAAAAACCATAGGTTTCACACACGTTATAGTTAGCTGGACATTTCACTCGTAAAAAACCAATGAAATTTCCCCGTTATAGTTAGTTAAGCTAACTATAACTCGCGCACCCGCAATGCACTGCTGATGACGTCACATATTACATCACTCATGACATAGTAAGTGACATCACTCATGACATCACTGATGACATCTCAAATGACATCACTGATGACATCACTGATGACATCATCCATGTGATAGAGTGGCAGACCTCCTCTCACCCTAATATAACCTTTGATACACACATTCAAAAATAGAGACTGAAATGTTCAAAAAAATGGACATACCAATACCAATTACAACAACCTCTTCAATAATTCTAAGATCCACATAAACATCCACTCATTCACCAACAGTCCTGTACAGTCACTCATTCGTGTACTCACACATCATATGTACTCATACACCTATACATCCTGTAACACAATGCCTCTCATCCATAGAGTTACTCACACACATAGTTACTCATGCTAATAAAGAATCAAACATACATTTATTTGCATATACAGTTATACACACACCACCACACTTACTTCTATGGAAACTTACACATACTTAGTCTTTTAAACAATCACTTATAGAAACATATACTTATTCATACTGGAACTCTTTCAATCTCTCACTCTCACATACACTCACTTATATACACCAATAGTCACATATACTAGTTTAAAACATATGTAGTTACTCATAAAGACACTATTGAGACAGCCATTCACTCACTAACACACCCATACACACACTCTTCCACCCATACAGTCCTGCACATATGCTGTCTTCATCACATACAAACAGTGAGTCACTCATTCATGCACCTATGCACTACGTAATACCCCCCACCGAACCATGCAGACACTCAGACTGATACTCAAAAAACCAACTAATAACCTATATAGACACTCATGTAGCTACTCACCAACCCATGCAGCCACTTATACACAAAGTGAGAGACTGATACAGGTATTTACACATTTAAACATTACACACTTAGCCATGTATTCAATAAGAAACACTTAATCAGTCAGTAATACAATCAATTTTTCAAAAACAAATCATCCATTTAGACACTTATATACTCATTTATTCTTCCATCGACCTTGAGATATACGTATATAAAACATATTTAATTTTCAGAAAAACACACATTCACTGGATGATGTCATCAGTGATGTCATTTGAGATGTCATCAGTGATGTCATGAGTGATGTCACTGACCATGTCATGAGTGATGTAATATGTGACGTCATCAGCAGTGCATTGCGGGCGCGCGAGTTATAGTTAGCTTAACTAACTATAACGGGGAAATTTCATTGGTTTTTTACGAGTGAAATGTCCAGCTAACTATAACGTGTGTGAAACCTATGGTTTTTTCACTGAATTTGCAAGGTTTTTTAAATGCTAATTCCTAACTATAACGTGTGTGAAACCTATGGTTTTTTCAGTAATATATATATATATATATATATATATATATATATATATATATATATTCAATGAAAAAACCATAGGTTTCACACATGTTATAGTTAGCTGGAAATTTTACTGATAAAAAACCAATGAAATTCCCCCGTTATAGTTACTGTAGGCAACTATAACTCACGCGACCGCAATCCTCTGCTGATGCTAATACTGTATTTAGACACTTATTTGCCCATGTCTTCTTCCATTAAATTTTAGCTATACATATATTACAAATATTTTTTTTTCATAAAGACACATATGTCATCAGCAGAGGATTGCGGTCGCGTGAGTTATAGTTGCCTACAGTAACTATAACGGGGGAATTTCATTGGTTTTTTATCAGTAAAATTTCCAGCTAACTATAACATGTGTGAAACCTATGGTTTTTTCATTGAATTAGCAAGGTTTTTTAAATGCTAATTCCTAACTATAACGTGTGTGAAACCTATGGTTTTTTCAGTGAATTTGTACGTTTTTTTAAATGCTAAGTTACTTTACGCCATTCGTGGCGTGCACGCCCACTTAACGCAGTTCATTCCGTGCGCGCACGGTGCGCTTCGCGCACCGTGCGCGCACAGTGAGCACACGGTGCGCTTCGCGCACCGCGCGCCCACTTTACGCAGTTAGTGCCGTACAGGCAAGGTGGGCACGCAGTGCGCTACGCGCACCGCGTGCCCACGTTACGCACCGTGCACACATGGAGGACATATTATGCGCTTCCTTGTGATAGGTAATCTGTTAAATTTAATTTGTAAGTGATGACAATAATATGCCATGCACAGAGAGTGTTTTTTTTTTTTATTAACATTTTTAGCGTAAGCGCACCGTACGCGTACGGTAAGCGTAATCGGCGAAATTTTCAAAAAATAAAAATTTACCGTTTTTGGCCTTGGGGGATCTTTGAGGACTCAACTAACATGGCTATGTGCATGGGCGCTGTCTAAACAGCCCCTTTATATGTTTTTTGCCTTTGTTTACAGCCCCCCCCTCAGAGTGCGAGAGAGAAAATGGCGGCCGCCGCTTCCTGGTTTCGACCGATTCGAATGTTTACTTAGATGTAACAGCCAATCAGAATCGCGCTCGCGCACGCCACCGTACGCGTACGGTAAGCTTACAGTAAGCGTACCGTAAGCTGGCTCAGATATATATATTGATTTAAAGGCTATTTTCTCAGAATCTACTGAACAGATTTACACCAAACCTACAAAAGGCACTTCCTTGATCTGAGGACTACCTCTCTGCCAAATTTCTAGTAATTCTGTTCAGCCGTTCGGGCTGTAGCCCTGTCTAAAGGTCCTATGGAAAAATGCATGGGAAAAACGCGTTTTGGCACCCCCCTTTTATCTCAGCCCCCGCTTGACGAATCCCCCCGAGACTTTCAGGGTAGGAGCGGAGCGTAGCGCCCCACCTATTTTGAGAAATTCGCGAGGATTCGTCGACCGGCGCCAAAGTTATTCAAAATAGAATGTTGCGGTTTTCCTATGGAAACAGGGTCCTAACTATAACTACCTACTGGCGACCGCCAGTAGGTAATATATATATATATATATATATATGTGGAAGAAAAGGTATGCCCCTAGGTGGGACGCACTCACAGAGGTTCCGTAAAGGTCAGGGAAGGTCCGGTGTTGTACCCCACCCCAGCATTCCTGACGCGTTTCGGGCCAACGCCCTTCATCAAAGGTGAGCTGCTTGAAAGGAATACAAACAGGGCTTCCAGTATTTTTCCCTCTTTTATTCACAAAATTAGCCACAGGTGTGTATTTTTCGCATAGCATCCTGGGACTGGAAGTCCAAAAGTCTTTCCCATGTGGGCTGTATTCACTTCCCGGGCACTTTCACAACAATCCATCGTGAGCACAGCACCAGTGCCTCCCCCAGTGCAAACAACCATCCTCTGTTCCGTTTTCTGAAGCCTGGTAAAGCCGCAGCGGATCCACGTGTGACATGGCGGTGCAGTCCCGCGACCGGGCTGGCCGCTAAATGTGGAAGAAAAGGTATGCCCCTAGGTGGGACGCACTCACAGAGGTTCCGTAAAGGTCAGGGAAGGTCCGGTGTTGTACCCCACCCCAGCATTCCTGACGCGTTTCGGGCCAACGCCCTTCATCAAAGGTGAGCTGCTTGAAAGGAATACAAACAGGGCTTCCAGTATTTTTCCCTCTTTTATTCACAAAATTAGCCACAGGTGTGTATTTTTCGCATAGCATCCTGGGACTGGAAGTCCAAAAGTCTTTCCCATGTGGGCTGTATTCACTTCCCGGGCACTTTCACAACAATCCATCGTGAGCACAGCACCAGTGCCTCCCCCAGTGCAAACAACCATCCTCTGTTCCGTTTTCTGAAGCCTGGTAAAGCCGCAGCGGATCCACGTGTGACATGGCGGTGCAGTCCCGCGACCGGGCTGGCCGCTAAATGTGGAAGAAAAGGTATGCCCCTAGGTGGGACGCACTCACAGAGGTTCCGTAAAGGTCAGGGAAGGTACGGTGTTGTACCCCACCCCAGCATTCCTGACGCGTTTCGGGCCAACGCCCTTCATCAAAGGTGAGCTGCTTGAAAGGAATACAAACAGGGCTTCCAGTATTTTTCCCTCTTTATTCACAAAATTAGCCACAGGTGTGTATTTTTCGCATAGCATCCTGGGACTGGAAGTCCAAAAGTCTTTCCCATGTGGGCTGTATTCACTTCCCGGGCACTTTCACAACAATCCATCGTGAGCACAGCACCAGTGCCTCCCCCAGTGCAAACAACCATCCTCTGTTCCGTTTTCTGAAGCCTGGTAAAGCCGCAGCGGATCCACGTGTGACATGGCGGTGCAGTCCCGCGACCGGGCTGGCCGCTAAATGTGGAAGAAAAGGTATGCCCCTAGGTGGGACGCACTCACAGAGGTTCCGTAAAGGTCAGGGAAGGTCCGGTGTTGTACCCCACCCCAGCATTCCTGACGCGTTTCGGGCCAACGCCCTTCATCAAAGGTGAGCTGCTTGAAAGGAATACAAACAGGGCTTCCAGTATTTTTCCCTCTTTTATTCACAAAATTAGCCACAGGTGTGTATTTTTCGCATAGCATCCTGGGACTGGAAGTCCAAAAGTCTTTCCCATGTGGGCTGTATTCACTTCCCGGGCACTTTCACAACAATCCATCGTGAGCACAGCACCAGTGCCTTCCCCAGTGCAAACAACCATCCTCTGTTCCGTTTTCTGAAGCCTGGTAAAGCCGCAGCGGATCCACGTGTGACATGGCGGTGCAGTCCCGCGACCGGGCTGGCCGCTAAATGTGGAAGAAAAGGTATGCCCCTAGGTGGGACGCACTCACAGAGGTTCCGTAAAGGTCAGGGAAGGTCCGGTGTTGTACCCCACCCCAGCATTCCTGACGCGTTTCGGGCCAACGCCCTTCATCAAAGGTGAGCTGCTTGAAAGGAATACAAACAGGGCTTCCAGTATTTTTCCCTCTTTTATTCACAAAATTAGCCACAGGTGTGTATTTTTCGCATAGCATCATGGGACTGGAAGTCCAAAAGTCTTTCCCATGTGGGCTGTATATATATATATATTTATATATATTTGTGAGTGTCTCGCGCTGCCAGGATGCAAGAAAAGTTGCACACAAATTTTCAATTTTCAATTTTTCAGAAGTTCGTATTTAATGACTCGACGCGTTTCGACAGCACGGTCTTTGTCAATAAGTCATACGAATATATATATAAAAACTGCAAAAACAGTGCAGTGCACTGTGGTCGCCTTTACCCCTGCCTCTTGCAACAGCGGTCCGCGGCGAGGGGGCGAGCCTCTAAACACCAACAAATGCTTGTCACCTAGAGAAAAACAGCAGCCGCGGACAACACAGGCCATAATGGAACAACTATATATATATATATATATATATATATACATATATATATATATATATATATTACCTACTGGCGGTCGCCAGTAGGTAGTTATAGTTAGGACCACGTTTCCATAGGAAAACCTCAACATTCTATTTTGAATAACTTTGGCGCCGGTCGACGAATCCTCGCGAATTTCTCAAAATAGGTGGGGCGCTACGCTCCGCTCCTACCCTGAAAGTCTCGGGGGGATTCGTCAAGCGGGGGCTGAGATAAAAGGGGGGTCCCAAAACGCGTTTTTCCCATGCATTTTTCCATAGGACCTTTAGAACGAGCTACAGCCCGAACGGCTGAACAGAATTACTTGAAATTTGGCAGAGAGGTAGTCCTCAGGTCAAGGAAGTGCCTTTTGTAGGTTTGGTGTAAATCTGTTCAGTAGATTCTGAGAAAATAGCCTTTAAATCAATATATATATCTGAGCCCGCTTACGGTACGCTTACCGTACGCTTACGGTAAGCGTACGGCGGCGTGCGCGAGCGCGATTCTGATTGGCTGTTAGATCTTAGTAAACATTCGAATCGGTCGAAACCAGGAAGCGGCGGCCGCCATTTTGTGTATTTCACTCTGAAAAAAAAGAGTGAAAACAAGGAAAGGGGGCAATGAGGAGAGTTACAGACCCCCTAACATTTGTAAGGGGGTCAAAGAAGGACAGAAAAGTACAAAAAAAACATTTATTGATTTAAAAAAAAATCACGGGGTACGCGTACGGTAAGCTTACGGTAAGCGTACGGTAAAAAAAAAAAAAAAAAGATAAATGAAAAGCAGATTTAAGAGTTTAGAAATTAGGGAGCTCTAAAAAGAGCTGTTGTGTTTATGAAGTCATTTTTTTAGTGGTACCTACAAGTAAGTACCGATGCAGAGTCTAAGGTTCAAGAGGAAGACTCTGTTCCCTTCATCATTGAAGTGCACACCATCTCCTCTATAAATGTCTTGCATGTCATAACGCAAGTTGTTGTGGTAAATGGCACCCATACCATAGTCACGGAGGAAAGCAGAAACAGATTTGTTGACGTGCTTTCTTGCTTTGTCAATCTGTGGACAGAAATGATTGGACCAGTTCCATTTTTGCCTTTGGCATATGTTGGAAAACACAAAGGCAGTTTTAGGGAAAAGTGTAAACAGTTGTGCAAAGGTGTCCTTCATAAGCATTTCCAGACCTACCCCAGTCAAAGTGCCTAGGTCATTGCCACCACAGTGCACTATTATGAGGTCAGGGTGTTGGATTTGAATGAAGGATTTCACCAATGGCATCAATTGGTGCCACTTTAACCCTCTCTGACCAATCCATTTAATGTCTACATTTGGCAAAGCAAGGTCTCTCACCATATCTGTTTTCTCTGCAAACTTTTCACTCCAGAAGACATAGCTGTGCCCTACAATCCACACTGTGAACATCTTCGAAGGAGAACTGGATGCACTCAGGAGGTGTCTTTCAGTAGAATGGCAATAAGAAAAGAAAGACAGTTTGGAAATGGAGGCATACATATTTTTTTAAAACAAAAAGAACTGATTGGCTGTTTCATACCATTCTAGAATAAAAACTAGGCTGTATGTGAAAATTAATAGAAGCATGTTTTGTATTGGTACAAAAAAATGTGTAACCAAAGAACAGTACTATGGATTTGCTGTAAGGTTTGAAAAGTCAAGCACTCTTGCTCTGTGGAATTGAAACATTGTGTGTCGAACTTCTGACCTAACTGCACACAGCAGTGTTCCATGAGCTGTTGCTATGGTAGCAGGCAGAAGTCAAGTTGGGGGAAGGGTACTAGGCAGAAGTCAAGTTGGGGGCAGGGTACTTTTGGAAAAGGGTTGGTTTTCAACCAATAGAAATGTGTGAATACATGTGAAAAAAAGGGGGAAGCACTGAGATTTGAAACTTACATGTATATGTGTGGAAAAATAGAGGGAAAGTTTGCCATTATCTGGTTCTGCTGAGAGGAGAGAGGTGAACAGAACAGAGATCCTGGCTCTGATAATCTGCTGTTTGAGTGTCACATTTCTTTCACAACTAACTAATTTTAAAGGTGAGTTTACAGTTTGAGAGGGGATGTATGTGGTAACTTAAGAAATGAATAATAGAAATGGGAATTGTTTTTGTTGTAGTTACACATGGTGGTTTCATAATGTGTCAGTGTGTAAAAGTGATTTACACTTGCCCCGAAAAAAAAAAAGAGCAGTAAGTGTGCTTTCAAATTGGCAAAGAAATTTCGTTTTGGCACTAATGTGAAAACATGACTCTGTGTGCATAGAAGAATTATAGGCAGAGATTTATTGCGTCTTGCTCTGGTGATTTCACAGTTGCATTAGATGGAAAGGGGGAGCGAATTTTTGGGGGAAGAAGCAGAGGCTTAGCACACACCCATGTCCTTGCCGTGTATAGTCATGCACAGTATTTACAAGCGAGTGGGGTTTTCAGGTTTCAGTCTGTAATGCAAATACATTCAGCATCACTAAGGCTGGTTGCCCTTGCTGGAGTGTAGGCAGTCACAGAGAATGCACATGGTGTTGGTCTGAAAAAAAAGCAGCTTGGACACGTACAATTAAATAAATCAAAAATAGTGGTTTCATAATGTGTCAGTCTGTAAAAGTGATTTCAAATTGTAAAAAGAGATTTTCACTTGGCCCGAAAAAAAAAGAGCAGTAAGTGTGCTTTCAAATTGGCAAAGAAATTTCGTTTTGGCACTAATGTGAAAACATGACTCTGTGTGCATAGAAGAATTATAGGCAGAGATTTATTGCGTCTTGCTCTGGTGATTTCACAGTTGCATTAGATGGAAAGGGGGAGCGAATTTTTGGGGGAAGAAGCAGAGGCTTAGCACACACCCATGTCCTTGCCGTGTATAGTCATGCACAGTATTTACAAGCCAGTGGGGTTTTCAGGTTTAAGTCTGTAATGCAAATACATTCAGCATCACTAAGGCTGGTTGCCCTTGGTGGAGTGTAGGCAGTCACAGAGAATGCACATGGTGGTGGTCTGAAAAAAAAACAGCTTGGACACGTGCAATTAAATAAATCAAAAATAGTGGTTTCATAATGTGTCAGTCTGTAAAAGTGATTTCAAATTGTAAAAAGAGATTTTCACTTGGCCCGAAAAAAAAAGAGCAGTAAGTGTGCTTTCAAATTGGCAAAGAAATTTCGTTTTGGCACTAATGTGAAAACATGACTCTGTGTGCATAGAAGAATTATAGGCAGAGATTTATTGCGTCTTGCTCTGGTGATTTCACAGTTGCATTAGATGGAAAGGGGGAGCGAATTTTTGGGGGAAGAAGCAGAGTCTTAGCACACACCCATGTGCTTGCCGTGTATAGTCATGCACAGTATTTAGAAGCCAGTGGGGTTTTCAGGTTTAAGTCTGTAATGCAAATACATTCAGCATCACTAAGGCTGGTTGCCCTTGCTGGAGTGTAGGCAGTCACAGAGAATGCACATGGTGGTGGTCTGAAAAAAAAACAGCTTGGACACGTGCAATTAAATAAATCAAAAATAGTGGTTTCATAATGTGTCAGTCTGTAAAAGTGATTTCAAATTGTAAAAAGAGATTTTCACTTGGCCCGAAAAAAAAAGAGCAGTAAGTGTGCTTTGAAATTGGCAAAGAAATTTCGTTTTGGCACTAATGTGAAAACATGACTCTGTGTGCATAGAAGAATTATAGGCAGAGATTTATTGCGTCTTGCTCTGGTGATTTCACAGTTGCATTAGATGGAAAGGGGGAGCGAATTATTGGGGGAAGAAGCAGAGGCTTAGCACACACCCATGTCCTTGCCGTGTATAGTCATGCACAGTATTTACAAGCCAGTGGGGTTTTCAGGTTTAAGTCTGTAATGCAAATACATTCAGCATCACTAAGGCTGGTTGCCCTTGGTGGAGTGTAGGCAGTCACAGAGAATGCACATGGTGGTGGTCTGAAAAAAAAACAGCTTGGACACGTGCAATTAAATAAATCAAAAATAGTGGTTTCATAATGTGTCAGTCTGTAAAAGTGATTTCAAATTGTAAAAAGATATTTTCACTTGGCCCGAAAAAAAAAGAGCAGTAAGTGTGCTTTCAAATTGGCAAAGAAATTTCGTTTTGGCACTAATGTGAAAACATGACTCTGTGTGCATAGAAGAATTATAGGCAGAGATTTATTGCGTCTTGCTCTGGTGATTTCACAGTTGCATTAGATGGAAAGGGGGAGCGAATTTTTGGGGGAAGAAGCAGAGGCTTAGCACACACCCATGTCCTTGCCGTGTATAGTCATGCACAGTATTTACAAGCCAGTGGGGTTTTCAGGTTTAAGTCTGTAATGCAAATACATTCAGCATCACTAAGGCTGGTTGCCCTTGGTGGAGTGTAGGCAGTCACAGAGAATGCACATGGTGGTGGTCTGAAAAAAAAACAGCTTGGACACGTGCAATTAAATAAATCAAAAATAGTGGTTTCATAATGTGTCAGTCTGTAAAAGTGATTTCAAATTGTAAAAAGAGATTTTCACTTGGCCCGAAAAAAAAAGAGCAGTAAGTGTGCTTTCAAATTGGCAAAGAAATTTCGTTTTGGCACTAATGTGAAAACATGACTCTGTGTGCATAGAAGAATTATAGGCAGAGATTTATTGCGTCTTGCTCTGGTGATTTCACAGTTGCATTAGATGGAAAGGGGGAGCGAATTTTTGGGGGAAGAAGCAGAGGCTTAGCACACACCCATGTCCTTGCCGTGTATAGTCATGCACAGTATTTACAAGCCAGTGGGGTTTTCAGGTTTAAGTCTGTAATGCAAATACATTCAGCATCACTAAGGCTGGTTGCCCTTGGTGGAGTGTAGGCAGTCACAGAGAATGCACATGGTGTTGGTCTGAAAAAAAAACAGCTTGGACACGTCCAATTAAATAAATCAAAAATAGTGGTTTCATAATGTGTCAGTCTGTAAAAGTGATTTCAAATTGTAAAAAGAGATTTTCACTTGGCCCGAAAAAAAAAGAGCAGTAAGTGTGCTTTGAAATTGGCAAAGAAATTTCGTTTTGGCACTAATGTGAAAACATGACTCTGTGTGCATAGAAGAATTATAGGCAGAGATTTATTGCGTCTTGCTCTGGTGATTTCACAGTTGCATTAGATGGAAAGGGGGAGCGAATTTTTGGGGGAAGAAGCAGAGGCTTAGCACACACCCATGTCCTTGCCGTGTATAGTCATGCACAGTATTTACAAGCCAGTGGGGTTTTCAGGTTTAAGTCTGTAATGCAAATACATTCAGCATCACTAAGGCTGGTTGCCCTTGCTGGAGTGTAGGCAGTCACAGAGAATACACATGGTGGTGGTCTGAAAAAACAGCTTGGACACGTGCAATTAAATAAATCAAAAATAGTGGTTTCATAATGTGTCAATCTGTAAAAGTGATTTCAAATTGTAAAAAGAGATTTTCACTTGGCCCGAAAAAAAAAGAGCAGTAAGTGTGCTTTCAAATTGGCAAAGAAATTTCGTTTTGGCACTAATGTGAAAACATGACTCTGTGTGCATAGAAGAATTATAGGCAGAAATTTATTGCGTCTTGCTCTGGTGATTTCACAGTTGCATTAGATGGAAAGGGGGAGCGAATTATTGGGAGAAGAAGCAGAGACTTAGCACACACCCATGTCCTTGCCGTGTATAGTCATGCACAGTATTTACAAGCCAGTGGGGTTTTCAGGTTTAAGTCTGTAATGCAAATACATTCAGCATCACTAAGGCTGGTTGCCCTTGGTGGAGTGTAGCACTGTGGACATGGGCTTTTTAAAAAATCTGAAAAGTGGTTTCATAATGTGACAGTTTGTAAAAGAGATTTTCACTTGCCCAAAAAAAAGAGCAGTTTGTGTGCATTCAAATTGGCAAAGAAATTTCGTTTTGTGACTATTGTGAAAAGAAATGTAGTAATATATTTAAATACAATAACAGATTTTTTTTTTAGTTTTTTTCAGGTATTGCTGAAGAACAGTGAACAAAATTTAAGATGCCTACAAAATCTCGAGTTCAAAAAACGCTAAAAAAAAAACTATATTTGAAGACAACTGGAGGACCAAAGTTAGTAGAAGATGCTGATGTTGGGAAAAAGAAAAAATCTTCTGGTAAGCAAAAAAAACAATTCCTAAACAAAATATTTAAAACAAAGAAAAATGTACAAAATGTCTGTTCTCGGAAAAATGTAACAAAACATAGAGAACAGCAAAAAATTGAGAATTTAGTTAATGCAAATATACCTTCTGCAATTGAAAAGTTTAACATAAACAGAAAAACAGCATTTAAAGAGATACGTAGAAAAATGTTTCAGAGAAGAGTTATGTCCAATTTGATAAAGGATATAAAGAAATATAAGCAAAAGGCTAAATATTACAAGAGAAAAAAAGAAATTGAAGCCATTGCAGCAAAAGCATTAGAATTAAAAAGGAAACTATTCATATTAATTTTGAATAGGATGCGTACATTAGATAAAATGGTTAATGTACTGAAATCACAAAGCAAAAGCAAAAGAGTAGTGAACAGAACAAACTTTTGTAAAGTGTTTTTAGGAAAGTGGATGCATAGTTCAAGTAGTGAACCTTTTTTTAATGAAGAGAGCTATTTTCAAAGTAATAGTTTGCTGCATGCAGTTGACACCAGAGGTCGTTCATACGAAGTAAAAAATGGTTGCATAATGGAGAAGGAGATAATGGTTCCAAGAGATGAGGTACAAGTGATGGCAGATGAGGCAATGGGGAGACGTCCTAAAGCCCCAGTGTACACTTGGAATTGTAGTAGTATTTGCACTGTGCGTCAGGAATCTATTGACAGATTTCGAGAGTTTCTAAGAGAATATAGTAAAAAAAGTGTAAAACAAAAGATTAAGGTGCTTCAAAGTCTGGATCCATGCAGAGTGAGAGAGAATACTGGTTTGCAGGGTCATTCTCTTGCTTGTCTATCTAGAAAAGTGTGCAATAGTGTTTTCCATCATTTTAGGATGCTGGCTGTTCATCATACTGAAATGAGAAAGTTTGTGAGACGGTTGTATTTTGCCAAAAGTCCAGCAATAAAGTTAAATGAATTGAATAGGGCTCTGTTCCGAGGAACGGTATCAGATGTAGAGAAGGTTGTTGATGAAATTCAGTTTTGTTACTTTGGTCCTGAACAAAACAGTGCAGAGAAGGACACAGTAAATGAGGAAGAAGTGGAAGAGAATGTAGAACCCTCTGTAAGTAACACATTTAATGATCACATAACAAAATTTGCAATAGTCTCTAATGAAAGACCAAATTTTACTTGTATTTGTTGCCGCAGAACTCATTATAGAAAACAAACTAGGAATGTTGATCTCTACAGAAAGAGTGAAAATGAAGATAATTATAAGTGGAAGGATTTTGCCACATATATATTTCTAGAAAATTGTTTTGAATTGGGTGAAGATCAGCGTATTTGTAAATACTGTTATAACAAGTTAGAGGAAAATAGAATGCCGACCAGAGCTGTACATAATAATTTAGAATTGGATGCTATTCCTGCTGAACTTTCTGAATTAAATACATATGAGTCTATACTCATTCAATGTGTTCATCCGTTCCAGACCATAGTACGTATGGAGCCCAAAACTGGTAAATTACCTCCTTCAGATTTACTGAGAGGTTTAAAAGGTAGAGTGGTGTATTTGCCCTTGGATTTGAAAAAAAATATGGAAACTATTGATGCGGATACTTTGGAAACTGAACCATTAATTATTCTGGTTAATGGTGTACCTACAAAGAATAAGAAGATTTGGCAGGAGCTGGTAGATGTGCGGAAAGTACAAAGAGCAAATTTGTATTTGAAAAAAAATAACAAATGGTATGAATCAATTTATATAGAAGAATAAGAAGAAGAAGAAGAAGAAGAAGATTTACAAGGAGACACAGAAACACCAACTGGACAAATTGAAAAAGTGGACAAGTCAAAGGAAGAAGAAATTTATGAACATTTTAGCATACATCCTCTCCATTCGAAAGAAGTTATGGGAGACAATATTGATCTCTTTCAGATGAAGAAAGCAAAAGGAAATCCCGTGAGTGTATGGGAGGAGAGCTTGGAAGCTCGATGTTTTCCCCAGCTGTTTCCTAAAGGAAAAGGAGGACGATACGATGAACGTCCAGAACAGATTCCAGCTTCTGAGTATCGGACTACAAGACTATATGCTGAAGATCCCAGATTTCGACAAAGTATTCCTTATTTGTTCCATCTTTTATTTGAAAGCGACTTGTCTGCACTGTCTTATGCAGTAAATCACATTTTAAAAAGTGGAGTACATTTACAAAATGTGTCTGCTAAGGATTTTATGGAGAAAGTGCAGCACCGAGATGATCATTTGGAAACACAACTGATCAATCTGATGGCTTGTCAGCGTGGGACAAATGAATATTGGTACCGACGCCATGGTGAACTAAAATGCATGTTACGCAATTTAGGAACACCAACATGGTTCCTTACCCTAAGCTGTGCCGAGTACGCTTGGGATGATTTACTGGATTTTCTACGAGAGGCCAATTCAAACATTAAAAACATCGAATACAAGACAGCAGGAGAACTGTGCTCATTGGATCCGGTTAATGTTTGCAGATATTTCAATCATAGATTTGAGGCTATGATGTCCTTCATCTGCAATAAAAAAAATCCACCCCTTGGAGAAGTAGTGGATTTCTTTTGGAGAAAAGAGTACCAGGCAAGAGGTGCTCCTCATATTCATATGCTGCTGTGGATCAAGGATGCCCCAAAGTTTGGAACAGATACTGATGAAGCAGTGTTATCTTACATTGAAGAATATGCAACATGTGCTATACCAAAAAGCACAGAAGAGAACAAGTTAAAGGAGCAAGTTCTACGTTTCCAAAGTCATCGGTGTGGAAAATACTGTCGACGGAAATACAAGAGCAAAGAAAAATACTACACTAAATGTCGATTTGGATTTCCTAGACCTGTTCTTTCAAATGGAAGAGTCAACAGTTTTATGTCAGCTGTGAGACATACTATCACAAGAAAATCACCTAAGAATACCTACAACCTTAAAAGAAAAGAAGAATCTAAAAATATAAATGACTACAACCCAGTCATTTTATCCATGTGGAACGCTAACATGGATATACAGTATGTTGCTGACAATTCCATTGCTGTTGCTCGATATGTAACGTCTTACATTACGAAATCAGAAAAAACAGAATTGAAGGAAATGTGGGAAGAGATTTCTCACGAGAAGACTGTCAGTAAGAAGCTGTACAGTTTCAGTTTGAAGATGTTATCGCATCGAGAAATTGGATCCTACGAATGTTCAGATAGGTTATCTTCTGCAAGTCTCTACTCGAAGTCAAGAAGAATAATTTGGGCAAGTTTAGGCCTTGCAGCAATGAGAAATCGGGTACTGAAATCTGTTGGAGAAATTGAATATTTGGCTGAGAATGACCCAGAAAGTACAGATATATTGAAAACAAACATGTTGGACACATATTATCCCAAGAGAAGTCATCATCTGGAGAACATGTGTCTCTATGAAGTGTTACAGAACTACATTTATTCACGGAAAGCTGCAGAAGACATCAACAGTGGAAAATATAAAGTTGTTGGTGAAGAAGGATGTTTGGTGAAGCAAACCAAAGGAAGTTTGATAAATCACCGGAAGCTGAGTTGCGACACTACCGACAAGAAAGAATTTTACTACTTGGCTCTTTTACAGTTGTTTAAACCATGGCGTACAGAGGATGAACTACTGGGAGAATTCCAGAGCTATGAAGATTCTTTTAATGCTTGTAAAGACAGCATACAATGCAGTACATTCTCAACTTATCTGCAAATGTTAAATGAAGAAATTGAACAGGAAACTACAATTGCAGCAGAAATAGCTAGAGACAGTTCTCAGGACAGCCAAAGTTCAGGAACATACAGTCAAGATCCCCTAGGACAACCAATCGTTGAAAATGAAGCATCAATAGCCATGAATGAAGTGGAAACGGCTATGAATCAAGGTCAAGAAGAATTTATAGACTTAGAAAATTTGGAAAGACAACTGAATCAAGAGCAGCAACAAATTTATGAAGAGATCAAAAACAAAATTGATCACGGATTTCTACATATCAAAAAAGAGTGCTCATGCACATCATTTCATCCAATCAGGATGTATGTAAGCGGACAAGCTGGCACTGGAAAAAGTTTCCTAATTAAAGTCATCAGAAGCTACCTAAAGCAAAAAACGGATTCTACTTTGTCTTGTGTGGTTACTGCTCCAACTGGGTTAGCAGCATATAACATAAAAGGAATCACCTTACATCGTTTGCTAATGTTACCAGTGGAGCATGAGAACAAAATACAATTCAACAAGCTAACTGGAGAAGCATCTTTGGAAGTTTCAAGAGTATTGAAGAAGATGCAAGTTCTCATTATTGATGAGGTGAGCATGGTATCGAACTTAATGCTTGCCTTTGTGCATTTAAGAATGCAGCAAATTTTGAAGACAGACTATGACGTGTTATTTGGTGGAAAACACGTCATAGTTTTTGGGGATCTTTTGCAACTTACTCCAGTTAAAGGACAACCAGTGTTTAATACTGTGACACATGAAGACACGAAGAAGTCATTGGGAAGCATTGGAAATACAAATATTTGGTCCTTCTTTGAGTACAAGGAACTTACAACTAATATGAGGCAAGCAAACGATGAAGAATATGGAAGTATTCTGAAAGATATCAGGATTGGAATACTCACAGAAGTTGGGAAAAAAGCATTACAGAGTCGGCTGCTACATAATTTATTTCCAAAGGAAGAAATAGTTGCAGAGAAAATATACAAGAATATTGCAGAAAACAAAAGTGTCATCTGCTTAATGCCAACTCTACGTGAATGCTCAATATTTCATGAGGAGCTTTTGAAATTGGAAAAGGAAGACATCAGGAAATTGGAAGCAGTGGACAAAATTGAGGATGGAAGAATTACTGTCACAGTAACAGGCAAACTGAAAAATAAATTGGACTCACTAGAGAAGAACATCTCCAAAACAGCAGGATTAGAAAAAAATCTATATGTTTGCATGAACTGTAGAGTGTTTTTAAGGAGAAATTTGGATGTTGAGAAAGGCTTAGTGAATGGAGCAATGGGAAGAGTTGTGGGTTTTATTAATTATCAGAAAAAAGAAGGAATTGAATGTTTAAAAATAAAATTTGATCAGATAGAAGAAGTTAAAGATATTTGTCGTTGTACAGTTCGTTTTATGCTTGTGAAAGACTTATTTGTACGTAGGAAGCAGTTTCCGTTTTCTCTAGCATATGCTGTAACTATTCACAAGTCTCAAGGATTGACTGTAGATTGTGCATTTGTGAACATTGGTTCAACTGTGTTCAAAGAAGGTATGGCATATGTAGCTTTGTCACGAGTCAAAACATTATCAGGTTTATTCATGATAGACTTTGATGACTCAAAAGTTAGTGCTGATACAAACTGTGTAAAGGAGTATAATAGATTAAGAAGAAGCTATGCTCCTCATTTAGGTCAGTATCCTGTGTTGGAGAAACGTGTAGTTTCTCGTAAAAGGAGAAATGAGAATATCTGTAATGAAGATATAGAGAAGAGGAAAAAAAAGAGGAGTGATGTAATTGCAAGCAAAAAGAAAAAGGAAAATGAAGAACAGGTTGTAGGATGTCATTTTGAAAATAGCTCTGGTGTCAACTGCTATGCAAATGTAGTGCTGAATGTTGCATTTTATCTGGAAAGTGTGCAAGAGCAGATAATAGTAAATCAGGGAAAAAGATTCTGTTCAGAGCTGAGTCTCCTTTTTCAAAAGCTGAGTAAAGATAAAACTCAAATAGAAAGTGCTACTGATATTAGAAAACTTTTAGATGTATGTTCAGGACGAACACAGTTTTCTCAAAATGAACAGCAAGATGCACACGAATTTTTGATGTATTTTCTTCAGGTAGTGGAAGAAGAAGGAGTTCCCATTGACATTTTTTTTGGTCTCTCTTATAAATGGGAACATAGTTGTGATAATTGTTATAATATATGTGGCTCTATTGTTGATAATGAAAGGTTTATTTATTTGACATTGCCAGAGAGTAAAACAGTCACTTTTGCAAAATTAGTTAAAGATGCTAATCATAGCATGAAATGTGGTGAGTGTAATTCTGACATGTTATCAACATTAATTTTAAGGGAATACGGACAGTATGTAATTTTAATGATGCAACGATGTAGAGCTGATGGATCAAAATTGGATACTTTAATAAAGAAGTTTACAGGACAGCAATTATCAATTTCAGGAAAAACTTTTGTAACTGTTGCAATAATTTTCCATGATGGACCTACTGTTACTTCTGGACATTACACAGTTTATCTAAAATGTGAAAAAGGCTGGACACTGTATAATGATTCCCAATTGATTTTCAAACAACGTTTGCCTTTTGATTTAGCAAATTCCTATCTAATCTTCCTGAAACCTAAATTTTAGAGAGACTTGGCAAGATCTGGACAAAATAATTTTACCATTTTACTGGATTACCATTGCAATTTTGTAGAAAAAATATTTTTAAAATTATCATTTGGCCTAAAGGAAAGATAACCAATTGTAATGTGGACTTTTTTAATTTTTAATGCCATTTTGAAAAACCAATAATTTAGAGATAATCGGTAACTTCTGCACATTTTAAATTTTGGAATGCTATTGAACTGCCATTGGAAATTTTTTTCAAAAATGATTTAAAAAATTACTATTTGGCCATGTGGAAAAGTAAGCAATTCTATTGTGGACTAAATAAATGATTCAAAAAATTTTCGTGAACCAAAATGTTACAGAGAATCGGTGAGATCTGGACAGATTAAACTTTAGAATTTTAATGGATTTCCCTTGGAAATTTATTCCAGGAAAAAAAAAAAAAATACTATTTGGCCTAAAGGAAATAAAATCAGATGTATTTTGGAGTTATTTGAGATATAATATTGTGATTATACTTCTCAAACAAACATATCAGACGGTATTTTAAAGAAAAAAGTATTGTTTTTAGATGATATTTTTTTAGAATAATATGCATTTCTGTAATGATAAGTTTAAGTGAGAAGAGATTCTGGGCTTTTTTAATACAATCTTTGTGATTGTTAATTTTTTTTGCCCGCTGTAAAACGATGAATGCAATTGCTTTCACAATTAATAGTGAAATGCAATTTATTCTGAAAACAGCAAAAATAAGGCAAAAATATTTTTTGGTAAAAAATGTAAATATGTGTACTGTATTATTAAATGGTTTAAAAATATTAATACTTTTTTCTTTATTTTCAGATCGATATAGAAAATGTTCGGAAACTACAACCATTTTAAAAACTATTTTTTAAAAAAACAAATGAATAAATATTTTTTTGAGTGAGTATGGTAAGTCAATAATAAAAATTGTAGTCTCTCAAGGACTTTATAATGTGATAAATGATTTTTAGTGTTTTTTTTTAAAAAATAAAAAAAAGGTACGCTTACCGTACGCGTACGGTAAAAAAAAAAAAAAAAAAGTTTTTAAAAACAAGTAAAAAAAAGATGGAAGATAAGGTTGGCTCTTAAAAGAACCGTTGTGTTCATGCAGGGACAGAGGAAAGGAAGCATGGGAAAATCATTCAAAGCTACAAATGTGCTGATCTATTTTGTTGTTCACTAGGGAAACACTGGTCTCCCTATGACAAATTAGACCTTTACAAAATGTGCAATGAATATCAACCTTCCGAAATCAAAGGTTCATTTCCAGAGGGCCAGCAAAAGGAGATTCTCCCCCCACAGATGAAGGGCTCACCTGACCTGCAGAAGAAGGAGTAAGCCCTGCAGGTGATGGTCCAGGCTGAGCTGCTGTGGATGTACTGGCTCGTCTTTCTGAAGAGTTACCTCCAAAAAGATGACCATGTGTCCTTCTGTGTACATCCTGGAGGTGTCTCTTCATGGTGTGATTCCCAAAGGAATACTTCCTGTTAGGATTACCTCTAGAAAGTACACGCTTACACAGCTTGCAAGTAACTAAGGGTGCATTCACCTTTTGCTGGCCTTCTGGAAAAGTAAAATAATCCCAAACATAAGAAGGCTTTACTTTCCTCGCTCTCTGCCTCAAGACAGTGCTGCTGGTGCTAGCCTCACTCTCAGAAGAGCTCTGCTGTTCTGCCATCGTATCCCAAAGACAAACCAGCTCCTTCTCCCAAGGGATCACAAGCAGAAATGAGGGGAATGGGTGTGGTGTAGGAGAGTTCTAGAACTGAAAGTACTTTCAACCAATCAAAAGTTGTGTTTCATGATCACATGACCTACCGTACGCTTACGGTACGCTTACGGTGCGCTTACGGCAAAAAGTACGCGTGCGCGTAAAAAAGACACGCGCTTGCGCGCATGCGCATAACAGTCACGCGACCCACGCGCAGTACGCGCGGCTACGCAAAGTACGTAACTATACGCAAGCAGCGTAGATAGATTACGGGCGTTGCGTAAACCGTACGCTTACCGTGAGCTTACGGTACGCGTACTATTAAAAAAAAAAAACAAAAAAAAAAATCTGGAAATAAATTTTACATGTTTATTTTAAAAAATTTATATAAAATAAATATTTAATGATTTTAAAAATTTAAGCATAGTCTTTATAAAAGGTAAGAAAATTAAATTAAAAATATGTTTGAAAAAAATGAAGAATAAAAAAAAAAATAGCATTTAAAAAACCTTGCAAATTCACTGAAAAAACCATGGGTTTCACACACGTTATAGTTAGGAATTAGCATTTAAAAAACCTTAGAAATTCACTGAAAAAACCATAGGTTTCACACACGTTATAGTTAGGAATTAGCATTTAAAAAACCTTAGAAATTCAGTGAAAAAACCATAGGTTTCACACATGTTATAGTTAGCTGGACATTTTACTCGTAAAAAACCAATGAAATTGCCCCGTTATAGTTAGTTCAGCTAACTATAACTCGCGCGCCCGCAATGCACTGCTGATGACGTCACATATTACATCACTCATGACATGGTCAGTGACATCACTCATGACATCACTGATGACATCTCAAATGACATCACTGATGACATCACTGATGACATCATCCTTGTGATAGAGTGGCAGACCTCCTCTCACCTTAATATAAGCTTTGATACACACATTCAAAAATAGAGACTAAAATTTTCAAAACAATGGACATACCAATACCAGTTACAACAACCTCTTCAGTAATTCTAAGATCAACATACACATCCACTCATTCACCAACAGTCCTATACAGTCACTCATACATGTACTCACTCATCATATGTACTCATACACCTATACATCCTGTTACATAATGCCACTCATCCATAGAGTTACTCACACACATAGTCACTCATGCTAATAAAGAATCAAACATACATTCACCTGCATATACAGTTATACACACACCACCACACTTACTTCTACGGAAACTTACACATACTTAGTCTTTTAAACAATCACTTATAGAAACACATACTTATTCATACAGGAACTCTTTCAATCTCTCCCTCTCACATATACTCACATATATACACCAATAGTCACATATACTAGTTTAAAACATATGTAGTTACTCATAAAGACACTATTGAGACAGTCATTCACTCACTAACACACCAATACACACACGCATCCACCCATGCAGTCCTGCACACATGCTCTGTTCAACACATACAAACAGTGAGTCACTCATTCATGCACCTATGCACTACGTCATACCCCCCACCGAACCATGCAGACACTCAGACTAATACTCAAAAAAACCAACTAATAACCTATATAGACACCCATGTAGCTACTCACCAACCCATGCAGCCACTTATACACAAAGTGAAAAAATGATACAGATATTTACATATTTAAATATTACTCACTAAGCCATGTATTCACTATGATACACTTAATCAGTCAGTTACACAATCAATTTTTCAAAAAGAAATCATCCATTTAGACAGTAATATACCCATTTATTCTTCTATCAACCTTGAGATATACATATATAAAACATATTTAATTTTCAGAAAAACACACATTCACTGGATGATGTCATCAGTGATGTCATCAGTGATGTCATTTGAGATGTCATCAGTGATGTCATGAGTGATGTCACTGACCATGTCATGAGTGATGTAATATGTGACGTCATCAGCAGTGCATTGCGGGCGCGCGAGTTATAGTTAGCTGAACTAACTATAACGGGGCAATTTCATTGGTTTTTTACGAGTAAAATGTCCAGCTAACTATAACATGTGTGAAACCTATGGTTTTTTCACTGAATATATATATATATATATATATATATATATATATGTATATATATATATATATATATATATATATATATATGTTACCTACTGGCAGTCGCCAGTAGGAAGTTATAGTTAGGACCTAGTTACTATAGGAAAAGGGCAACATTCTATTTGCAATAACTTTGGCGCCGATTAATAAATCTTCGTGAAATTTTCAAAACTAATTCTTCGTTGAGATCAGCTCCTATGTTGAAAGTTTTGGGGGTGATTCATCAAGGGAGGGTTGAGAAAAAAGGGGGGTCTCAAATGTGTTTTTTCAATGTTTATTTCCATAGAAAACTTTAGACAAGGCTACAGGTCGAACGGATGAACAGAATTACCCCAAATTTGGCAGGGAGAAGGGACTTGGTCTAGAAAGCATGCTTTTGTTTATTTGGTTTAAATCCGTTCAGTAGTTTTTGAGAAATATCGAAATTTACAGATATCGATATTTGGGAATTCTGCCATCTGATTGGCTGAGGTGTTACGAGCACGAACTTGCTGCTGATTGGCTGCGAGCGCTGCGTGCGTTTGTAACTAGGAAGTGTTGGCCGACATTTTGTGATTCCATTGAAGTGAGTAAGGGGGAAAAAGGGCAAAGAATATGTGGGAAAGAGGAGGGTAGGGGCACTGTAACCTTTGTGGGGTGTTTGGGGTGTGCTATAGAGGGGGTGCAAAGTGAACTAATCATACCTACCGGTGTGAAAGTTCTAGGCTACGAAAATTAAGTGAGGTACTGGCTAGTGTGTGATGTTTCTAAGGTGAGCTTGTGCGCGACTCGAGTATTAAAGCGTGAGCCCACACTGTGTGTCTTATGCTGTGAAGTCATGCGCCCTGACCCCTGCAGTACAGTTGTGGAAGTAGTGTCAGCATGTGTTTATACCTACTAGGATGAACTACTGACCCAGAGTGGTGTGAAAGTCCTGGGTACGGAAAATATGTGAGGTATTGTCTAGAGTCTCGTGGAAGGAGGAAGTGTTGGCCGCCATTTTGTTATTCCGTTGAAGCGAGTAAGGGGGAAAAAGGGCAAATAAAGTGGGAAATGGGAGGGTAGGAGCACTGTAACCTCTGTGGGGTGTTTAGGGTGTCCTTTAGAGGGGGTGCGAAGTGATCTAATAATACCTACTGGTGTGAAAGTGCTAGGCTACAAAAATTAAATGAGGTATTGCCTAGAGTGTGATGCTGCTAAGGTGAGGTGGTGCGGGACTCTGGGATTAGAGCGTCAGTCTAAATTGTGTGTCTTATGCTGTGAAGTCATGTGCCGTGGCCGCTGCAGTACAGCTGTGGAAGTAGTGTCAGCCTGTGTTTATAACTACTAGGATGAACTACTGACCCGTCCTGGTCTGAAAGTTCTGGGGTACGGAAAATATGTGAGGCAGTGTGTAGAGTCTCATGCTGCTAAGCTGAGCTGCTGCCGGACTCGGGGATGAAAGAGTGAGCCCAAACTGTGTGTCATATGCTGTGAAGTCATGTGCTCTGGCCGCTGTGCCACATCTGTGCAAGTAGTGTCAGCATGTAGTTATACCTACTTGGAGGAACTTTTGTTTCAAACATTGTAACTTGTGTATGGTGCTTAGGGGGTGTTATATAGGGAGTGCGAAGGTAAATTTGTGTGTATGAAATTCATTTGGTATTTGGAAAGTGGAAAGCACTGACTCCTATGGGTCTAATGGCACTGGGGGCATAAGGTGAGGTGCTGCTGGAGTTGGGAATAAAGCTGATGAACTACTGACCCCTATTGTGAACCTTTAACGTGCACGTGCCATTGAATGTTCAAGAAAATGTTGCAAAAGTTTATCGTTAGGTTAAAAAAAAAAAGATGAACTTTTAACCTGCAGGTGTCATAGAAGGTCCCAGAAAGTGTGGCGATAAAATAGGTTGAACTTGTTACCTGTATGTGGCACGGAATAATAAGTAGCTTTTCGGGAGGAAAATTCAAAATTAACCTATGGAGGTAAGTTTTGGAATGTCGTTGAAGGAATGAAGTATTCTGATTTGTTCTTTACATGTATTTATGTGTGGAGCCACAGAGAAATTGTGCCATTCCTGGTTTCATTCTTGATGAAGTCGGAGCTTTACATGTACTATGTGAGAAAGAGAGAATTGTATGCGTGTGTCATTTGAAATCTGGATAACAACTACAAAGGTGAGGTAGGTTTGAATGTAAGTCAGGGTAGGTTGTTGTACAGTGGGGCTGTGTACAGTGTTTGGAGATTACATGGAGAGGAGATGGAGATAGGAAAAGTGATACGTTCCTTTTAGATGTACGCATAGTTTGAATCATGTGATGCTAAATTGAGATAAATATGAATATGGTTTCTGGTTTGCATTTGGGTATAGTGAATAGTTTTTGTAGTTTCTGACTAGTGAATAATAAAAAGGTAGATATACTAAAATATATGGTAGTAAACGTATTAATTATTGTCTGTTCTTATGGAATTGAAGTAGTTGGGGAGTGCTTCTTTAGAAGAGATGTTTTATAAATGTGTGAGAGATAAAAAAATGTAAATGTGCGGTAGATTTTCTGTATGAGTTTGTTGACATTAGAGAACTGCATTGATTATTACTATTTTTCAGGCTGTGTCGCTGTGGCGGATATATGTAGGTGTTGAAGTGGTTCGTGTTTTACTGATGGTGAGCTGCACTATCCCTTTTGAGACACTCGTCAATTTATTCATTCCATTTAATATCTTTAATATAGATACAGTAAAGGGACTGTATATCAAAAGTTTGGGAATTAGAACTTTGTTTACTCTCCCCAAGCCCTGCTATACACTCTACAGAGTGTTTAAATGACTTTCGTAACATATAGATGTCTAGCTAGTAAAGGTGGTGTAGTTTGATTGGGCCCATTTATAACCCATGCTATGGGATGGTTTATGTTTTACCCGCCAATTTGCATGTTTGAATACTTTTTGCTGATAAGTGTTCCGGCAGACACTCGTTAAAATTAACGTCGTATATGGGTATAGTGGCGCTACTGGGAATGGTGGGGGTTTCTGTTTGATTTCGTACGGTTAAGCAGGGGTGGGTGTGGGGGAGGTGGTTATGTTGCTAATTGAAACACAGAATATAGTAACATGTAGATGTTGAGCTACTAAAGGTGATTTAGTACCACTGGGAGCACTTATAAAGCGCCCTATGGCATGGGATACATTTTAGTCGCAAATTTGCATGTTTTAATATGTTTTGCTGGTGAGAGTTTCGGGAGACATCTGTTGAAATTAAGCCTCTGTTTGGCTATAGTGTCGCTTCTACGTTTGCTGGGGCTCTTTCTTTTATTGGGTAAAGTTAAGCAAGGGCGGGTGTTGAGGTGGTGTAGTGGTACTGTGACTATTTATATACCGTCTTTGGGTATGGTGTATGTTTGAGTTGCAAAATTGCAGGTTTTACTAGGTTTTGCTGATGGGCGTTCTGGCAGACACCTGTTGAAATTAAGTCTATGTATGGCTATAGTGGTGGTAACGGGAGTGCTGTGGCTCGTTGTTTGATTTCGTAAGGTTAAGCAAGGGATGGGTGGGGGTGGGGGAGGTGCGTATGTTGCTGATTATAAGACGGATATTTGTAACGTGGGCATGTGTAGTTACTAAAGGTAATGTAGTTTCACTGGGCCCATTTATAAACAGTGCTATGGGATGGTTTATGTTTTACCCGCCAACTTGCATGTTTGAATAGTTTTTGCTGATAAGTGATCCGGTAGACACATGTTAAAATTAATCCTGTGTATGGGTATAGTGGCACTACTAGGAATGGGGGGTTTCTGTTTGATTTCATACTGTAAACCTAGGGCGGGGTGGGTGTGGGGGAGGGGGAGGTAGTTAAGTTGCTGTTTGAAATACAGAATATAGTAACGTGGAGATTTGGAGCTACTAAAGGTGATGTAGTACCACTGGGAGCATTTAAAAAATGGTGTCCTATGGCATAGTATATGTTTTACCCGCAAATTTGCATGTTTTAATACAGTTTGCTGATGAGCTTTTCAGGAGACATCTGTTGAAGTTAAGGCTGTGTATAGCTATAGTGGCGCTTCTACGTTTGCTTGGGCTCTTTCTTTTATTGCGTAAAGTTAAGCAAGGGCGGGTGTTGAGGTAGTGTAGTGGTACTGTGACTATTTATAAACCATCTTATGGTATGGTGTATGGTTGAGTTGCAAAATTGTACATTTTAATAGCTTTTGCTTATGAGCATTCCGGCAGACACCTGTTGACATTAAGTCTATCTATGGCTATGGTGGCGGTAACGGGAGTGCAGGGGCTCGTTGTTTGATTTCGTAAGGTTAAGCATGGGTATGGGTGGGGGTGGGGGATGTGCGTATGTTGCTGATTATAAGACGGACATTTGTAACATGGGCATGTGTAGTTAGTAAAGGTAATGTAGTTTGAGTGGGCCTATTTATTAACCGTGCTATGGTATTGTTTATGTTTTTACCGCAAATTTGCATGTTTGAATACTTTTTGTTGATAAGTGTTCTTTCCACACACCTGTCAAAATTAAGCCTGTGTATGGGTATAGTGGTGCTACTAGAAATAGTGGGGAATTCTGTTTGATTTCGTACGGTTAAGGAAGGGCGGGGTGGGTGTGGGGGAGGTGGGTATGTTTCTGATTAAAACACAGAATTTAGTAACATGCCGATGTCGAGCTACTGAAGGTGATGTAGTACCACTGGGAGCACTTATAAAGTACCCTATGGCATGGTATATGTTTTACCCGCAAATTTGTATGTTTTAATACACTTTGCTCATGAGCGTTCCGGTAGACGGTTGTTGAAATTAAGTTCTTGTATTGGTATAGTGTGTTTACTAGGTTTGGTGTGGCTCTTTCTTTAATTTTGTGAAGTTAAGGAAGGATGGGGGAGAGGGTGGGGCAGTGGCAGTGTGCCCATTTATGAATCGCTTTATGGTATGGTATATGTTTTTCTGGCAAATTTCCATGTTTTAATACGTTTTGGTTATGAGTGTTCCAGCAGACAGGTATAAAAATTACACAACATTTCTGTGGATAAGACATCTTCGTGCTGATAGACACTCTTGTACTGCGGTAGAAGGCTGATAGCATTGATGGTAAATTATGAAACTTGGTGCCATTGTAGATTTTAATGGAAGGTTACACTGTTTGTTTGTTACTATGGTGTAGTTAGGGTTCTAAGTGGGAGAAAAAAGTGGGGGTGCTCTAAAAGAGGGGGCAAAGCTCTTAAAGGGGTGTGGGCTATGCAAGTTGAGGCGTGGTCTAAATCAAGATAAGTATCATTGTGTACTTTAGAAAATCCTCTCCACTTATCGTAGGTTCAAAAAAAACATTGTTTAAAGGATTTCCCTTTCTTCTACAACGTGGGTAACCTAGCGTGATGTCTTCAGTTCTCAGTAGTGAGCAAAATAACCATGCGTACATCGATGTGCATGCTGTCACTGCAGTGTAATAAAAAGAAAAATTGACTATCTTTGAGAAGGCCGAAAATAGAGCCTGGTAGAGAGTTGTTTTGAGGCTGCCTGAAAATATGTGCCTGTCCCCAGACCCGGCCCAATTAAAACGCAGTATCCAAGCACTGCGCCATTCAACCATCTTTTAATTGATGGATATATTCCTACTTATATATATACATAAATCTGTTTGTCCACTTATCTTAAGCATCTATGCATAGATATATCTGTCCCAGAATCATTCCTAAGCATTCATCAGCTCACCCGTCTATCTTAAGTACTGGTCTTTGCATTCATTCATCCTTCCACCCATCCATACATTGATACGTTGATCTATGTATCTATCCATTGATGCATCTGGCCATGCATCCACTCGCCCTTTATTGAACTATACTTTCTTATTTCCGTGCATCGTCTGCCCCCATCTTAAATACGACGTATTATACTCATCCAGCTACCCTCTTAAGGCATTGAAAAGTCTTGCGAAAAGCATTGACAGGCAGATTTTTTAATAAAGAATAACAAAGCTTTGAGTTACTCTTTGTGGAGCATACTTCAACACCCTTCTCTGGTGGTGTTTTAAACAAAGGTACATCTAGCGAAAGAAATGTAAAGGAGCTTTTAAGTGTAATAAGTTAATTTAGAAACATAACGTTTTGTCAGGTTGTTTATAGGTACACTGTTTCAAAGTGGCCATGACTGACAGATACTGAATACCTGTATTTCTTATATTTGAGAAAGTATACCATAGAGCTAATTTAGGGTGGTGAGAACCTTGAGATCTATATTTCCATGTGAAGTACAGTATAGGAATATAAAAGTAATTGGAAAGCTTTTATGTTCATATTAAAGAGGGGGTGTGAGAACTTAATGAGGCAGGCAAAGTGTGTGTTTTCATAGCACTAAAACAAGACTGTGTGTAAGGTGAGAGTAGGTTCGTGCTGGAGTTGCCTTGTTGTAGTCGTTTGCAGAGGCGCAACCAGAGGGAAATTTCTGGGGAGCCTAATTCTTTCAGCAATAGGCAGAGTGGACATGTAGGTGTTGTAAAAAGTGGTGAAAAAGAACAGAGTCTCCTTTACAAAAAAATTATGTTTTGAAGACCGGTGAAGTACTCGGGTGCGGCTCTGTGTGTGTGCCTGGGAAGCTGTGTTAGAGAGTCTGGGGCAATGGGTGTTGCGCGCCTGGTGGTCTGTCTGCTTATCACCCCACGATGATGTTGCTGGTGTGTTGTAAAAAGAGAAGGGAAATACTGAGAGAAATGGCTCTCTTTAAAGGATTTCCCTTCTTCTACAATGCGAGTCACTTGGCATGATGTCTGCACTTCTAAGTAGTGAGCAATGTGCATGCTCTCACAGTGTCACTGCAGTGCAATAAAGAAAAAAAAAGGATTACGTTTGTGAGATCGGAAAATAGAGCCCTATAAAGACCCGTTTCGAGGCTCCCAAAAATCAAATGCTGGTGGTCACATCCCCACAGACACCCCCTCCAGTTAAAGCCCTGGGTGCAGTGTATTGTTTGCGAAGTTGTTGATAAAATTGTTAGGTAATAATGGAAATTGTTATGTGTGCTGTTTGGTTGATAATATCATTCTAAGTACCTAGATTAAAATGTTTAAAAATACTATTTATAAAGTTGTGTGCTGTGGGTTGCAGAGAAAGTGGGGTGGGGTGGTGGGGTGTGGCGGAGAGGTGAAAAGTATGAGGTAGTGCAGTTATATATAAATTGTAAAGGAGTATGTAATTAATTAAATAAATACTTGCTGTATGTTCTATGGCACTACTTGTCATCCTAGTGCTCATCTGTCGTGCTCCATTACGTTGCAGCACTGGGTCTGGCAGTTGTTAGTGGACGTTTTGCAATTGTATGTTATTATTTTAACATAGTGAAGCAATGTGAAAAATAATTGAATCTATTTTTTGTTTTTCAGAAAATTATTTTGTTTGGATTGAAATTTGAAAATGCCTAGAAGAAGTAAAAAAGAAAAAGAAAAGAAAAATGTATATTTGATGAAAAGGAAAGATCTTGAAGTAGAAAAAAATGTGAGTAGTAGAGAAACTGTTTTTGTTTGAGTAAAAGCAAAAGACAATTTTTGAGAAAAATATTACGAACATTTAATGAGAAAAACATCACACAAAGCAAAAAGAAGAATTTTTCAAGTAAGGTGAAGCAGAGTTCAAATTCAAATACGAGGAAAAGGAAAGATGATATAGAAATAGTGTCTGGTACTCGGAGACAAAAACAATTTCAAGAAATTTGTCAGAGACTTTTTTGATCTAGAGTGATTCAGAATTTATTGAAAACATGCTGCAAATATAAAAGAAGAATATTCCAATTCAAAGAGAAGCAGCGTATTGAAAGAATAGTGGATACTGCTTTCAATTTGAAACAGAAGTTGTTCATTTTGATTTTAAAGAGATTGAAAGTAATGGATAAAATAGTCAAAGTATTGAAAGACAAAAGTAGAAAACAAGACTTGTGAACAGAACCAACTTTTGTGCAATCTTTAGTGGACATTGGAGACATACTTCTAGTACTGAGCCTTTTTTAATGAGGAAAGTTACTTCCAGGAAAATAGTTTATCATTTGCAGTTAATACTGGAGGTCGTTGCTACAAAGTTCAGGATGGTGTTCCTCTTCCAAAGGAGGAAATGGTTGGTAAAAGTGCAGAAGAGTTAATAGCTGAAGAAGTGCAAGGGAAACGTCCACGAGCTCCTGTGTATAAGTGGAGTTGTAATAGCATTTGTAGTATTCAACAGGAATCCATTGATATAATGAGAAATTTGCTACGAAAATATACTCAGAAAAGTATAAAACAGAAGATTAAGTTGTTACAAGGACTAGATCTAGAAATGTTTGTAAAAGTGTTTTTCATCATTTGAGGATGTTAGCAATACACCATTCAGAAATGCAGAACTTTGTAAAGAAACTGTACTATGTAAAAAGTCCTGCATTAAGTTTAAGTGAACTGAATGGAAGTCTTTTATATGGGGGCATATGTATCAACATCACCATTTGCGATTCTCAAATAGCGATTGTTAAGGAATCGCTATTTGAGAATTGCAAAACGGGATGTATTTAAAAATTCGCAAACTTTTTGCGATTTCTTAAAATTCCTTAATTGCGATTAGCAAATTGCGAAATCGCAATTAAGGAATACCTGCCCATTCATTTCTATGGGCCAGGAGACCCATAGGAATGAATGGGAAGTAATTCTCAAATAGCGAATTCGCAATTTGCTAATCGCTATTTGAGAATAATTTCAAAGGTGCAAGGGTGTCATGATGACACCCTGATGCACCCCTGAAATGAGCATGTGTGTGCATATGGCGCACATACATGCCCTAAGGGCATGTATGAGCGTCACGTGGCACTTTGCAAAATTAAAAATAGTGCATTTTGAAAGGAAATCGCAAATTACCACCAACTGGAAGTTGGTGGTAATTTGCGATTTCTTAAGGATAATTCGCACAACTTGGGTGCTTTTTACATATCATTTAAGAAATCGCAATGTGCGATTTCTTAAATGGTTAGGCAAAATTAAGAAATCGCTAAATTAGCAATTCCTTAATTTTGCGATGGGATTTTGCCTAATACATCCCGTTTTGCGAATTTGTACTCGCAAACGCTGTATTTTGCGATTCGCAGCGTTTGCGAGTAAAAATTAGCTTGATACATATGCCCCTTGGTTCTTTATCAGATGTTCAAAAAAAGTGTGATGATATTGAAATGTGATATTTTGGTTCAGAAGAGCAGTTCATAGAAAGTGAAAGTTTGACAATTACAGATGTTGGAGGAGATGAGAAAGCGATTAGCACTGATCAGTTTGAAGAAGAAATTGGAAAGTTTAATGTAGTGTGCTCTGAAATACCAAACTATGTTTGTGTTTGTTGTCGACGTGCTCATTTTAAAAGTCAAAGTAGGAATGTGGATTTGTATTTGAAAAGTGAAAAGGAGAACAATGGTAAGTGGGAAGAATTTGCAACTTACTTGTTTGTTGAAGGTCGATTTGAGTTAGGTAGTGATCAACGTATATGTAAATATTGTTGCAACAAATTAGAAGAGAACAAAATGCTTGCTAGAGCAGTGCATAATAAGTTGGAGTTAGTAGCTATTCCGCAGGAGCTGGCCAAATTGAATACATATGAGTCGGTTCTAATTCAATCTGTTCATCCTTTTCAAACTATAATCCGGATGGAGCCTAAAACAGGTAAACTGCCACCAACAGACTTGCAAAGAGGGCTGAAAGGAAGAGTGGTGTACTTACCTTTGGATTTTAAGAAAAACATTGAAACTATTGCTGGAGAGAAAGAGGAAGATGAGGCAGTAGTTATTTTTGTAAATGGTGTACCCACAAAGAGTCGGAAAATATGGCACGAATTTGTGGATGTTAATAAAGTTGAAAAGGCTACCTTATATCTTATAGAGAACAATATTCATTACAAAAATGTAAATGTGGATGAACAGGTAATACGTTTAAAAGATGATTTTGAAATTTCAAGTGGTTAAATAGAGAAAGTGGACAAGTCAAGGACTGAAGAGATTCATGAACATTATATAATATGTCCTTTGCATTCAAAAGAAGTGATGGGAAGTAGCATTGAGTTATTTCAAATGAAAAAGCACAGGGAACTCAAATGAGTGTATGGGAGAAAAGCTTGGAAGCTCGTTGTTTTCCACAGTTGTTTCCTACTGGAGAAGGTGGACGATATGATGACCGACCTGTACGGATTCCAACTTCAGATTATCGATCAACAAGATTATATTCTGAAGATCCTAGATTTCGACAATGCATTCCATACATATTTCACCTGTTGTTTAAAAGTGATCTGTCTTCTCTCTCGTATGCAGTGAATCATATACTTACAACTGGAGTTCATGAATCACTTCTTTCTGTGAAAGAATTTGTGGAGAAAGTTCAAGAAACAGATGAAAATTTAGAAGCACAGTTAATCAATTTGATGGCATGTCAACGTGGAACAAATAAGTATTGGTATCGTCGTCATGGAGAACTCAAGTGTATGTTACGGAACTTAGGTACACCAACATGGTTTGTCACACTTAGCTGTGCAGAGTATGCATGGGAAGATTTGCTTGAGTTTTTAAGAGAAGCGAATTCTAATATATAAAAAGTTTAAATAAAGTCTCCTGGTGAACTGTGTTCATTGGATCCTGTAAATGTGCGCAGATATTTTAATCATAAATTTCAAGCTGTGATGTCTTCTATCTGTAATAAAAAGAATCCACCTCTTGGAGAAGTTACCGATTTCTTTTGGAGAAAGGAGTATCAAGCAAGAGGTGCACCTCATATACATATGCTAATATGGATCAAGGATGCACCTAAATTTGGAAATGATTCTGATGAAACTGTATTGTCTTTCATCGAACAGTATGTGGCATGTGAGATTCCAAGAGAAGGACGAGATAGAAGCTTGAGACAGCAAATTTAACGTTTCCAAAGTCACCGTTGTGGAGAGTATTGTAGAAGAAAATACAAGTCTAAAGGAAAATTTTGCACCAAATGTCGGTTTGGTTTTCCCCGTCCAGTCATTTGTAAGGGAAGAGTAAATTATTTTTTTCTTCTGTGAGGCACACAATAACTTGGAAATCTCCAAAGGATACCTACAACTTAAAAAGAACAGAAGTGTCAAAGTATATCAATGACTACAATCCAGTCATTTTAAAAATGTGAAATGCGAATATGGACATCCACTATGTTGCGGATAACTCAATTGCTGTTGCACATTATGTTACATCGTACATAACAAAATCTGAAAAAAAAGAGATGAAACTAATATGGGAAGAAATTGCACAAGAGAATAGTCTTAGCAAAAAATTGTACAGCTTTAGTTTGAAAATGTTTTCCCACCGAGAAATTGGATCATATGAATGTTCAGACCGCTTGTGTTCTACAAATTTATGTTCAAAGTCACGAGGAATCATTTGGGTAAGTTTAGGTCTTGCCTGCAAATGAAATAGAGTGTTGAAATCATTGGAAGAAATTGAACAATTAGCAGCAAATGAGCCAGATAGTACAGACATTCTTAAAACTAATATGTTGGACACATACTATCACAAAAGGAGTCAACATCTGGAACAGCTATGTCTGTATGAAGTACTTCAAAATTACAGCTTCAAAAGAAATGTTAAAGAGAATTTAAAAGAAGGAAAGTTTGCAGTAGTTGGATGTCATGGTTGTTTAGTAAAACATGCAAAGGGTAATCTTATAAACCACAAGAAACTAAGTTGTGAAACTCCAGATAAGCGAGAATTTTACTATTTAGCACTTCTGCAGCTGTTTAAACCATGGCGTAGCGAAAGTGAATTACTTGGAGGGTTTGACTGCTATGAAGATTCTTTTAATGCTTGTAAAGATAACATTCGATGTCCAATTTTCCCTACATATTTAAAAATGTTGAATGATGAAGTTGAACAGGAAAAGATTATTATAGCTGAAATAGCTCATGAAAGTTCTCAAGATAGTCAAAGTAGTGGTCCATGTAGTCGCGATCCTCTTGGAAAACCAATGCTGGAAAAGAAACAACAAGCACACGAGGAGAATATAACATTGGAAAAGTTACAAGAACAAGTAAATGTTGAACAGAAAGAAATATATGTGCAAGTGAGAAAACGGATAGAACATGTTTTGTTGCATGAAAAAAAAGAATGTCTGTGTTCACCTTTTAAACCTCTTCTGATGTACATCAGTGGTCAAGCTGGGACAGGTAAAAATGTTTTAATCAAAGTTTTGACCAGATATCTTAAAAAAACTACTGGTTTACATTTATGTTGTGTGGTAACAGCTCCAACTGGATTAGCTGCACACAATGTTAAAGGAGTTACTTTGCATAGATTATTGATGTTACCAGTGGAGCATGATAATAAATTACAATATCAGAAATTGTCTGGAGAAGCTTCTTATGAAGTGTCAAGAGTGCTGAAGAAAATGAAACTTGTAATTATTGATAAGGTGAGAATGGTCTCAAACTTAATGCTTGCTTTTGTACACTTAAGAATGCAACAGGTATTAAAAACAGATTACGACGTTCTCTTTGGGGGAAAACATTTAATTGTATTTGGAGAGCTGCTACAACTAACCCCTGTAAAAGGAGAACTAGTGTTTAAAACTCTTCTACATGAAGACACTAAGAAATCTTTGCGAAGTATTGGAAATGTGAATCTGTGGTTACATTTTGAATATAAATAACTCACTCAGAATATGCGACAAGCAAGAGATGAAGTTTATGGAAATATTCTAAAAGATGTAAGAATTGGTGTTCTAAGCAAACATGGTAAACAAGCTTTTCAAAGTCGTCTACTAAAGAAGTTGTTTACAAATGGAGACACAACAACAGAAGTAATGTACAAGAAAATAAAAGAAAAAAAGTCTATAGTTTGCTTAATGCCTACAGTGGAAGAGTGTTATAGATTTAATAGAGAGCTTATGAAATTGGAAAATCAAGAAATAGTTCACATTAAAGCTATTGATAAAATAGAGCATCAAGGAATAACAAATGTTCTTTCAGAAAAACTACAGACTAAATTGGATTCTTTGGAAAAGTCTGTATCAAAAACTGCTGGCTTTGAAATTTTTTTAGATGCAGGTTTAAACTGTCGCGTAATTTTGAAGCGTAATCTGAATGTAGAGAAGGTTTAGTGAATGGAGCAATGGGGAAAGTTGTTGATTTTGTGAAATATCAAAATAGAAATGGAATTGAATTTTTGAAAGTTAAATTTGATCAGATTGCAGAGGTAAGACAGATTGCACGTTCTGCTGCATGTTTTTTACTTGTAAAAGACTTGTATGTTCGTAGAAAAAAGTTTCCCTTCTGTTTAGCATATGCAATAACTATTCACAAATCACAAGGTTTAAGTGTAGATAATGATTTGGTAAATGTTGGAAAAAATGTGTTTAAAGAGGGAATGGTATATGTTGCATTATCTCGAGTTAGAACGTTGTCTGGTTTGTATTTGATTGATTTTGATGAGAACAAGGTTAGTGCTGATGTTAATTGGGTAAGAGAATATAATCGTTTGGGAAGGCTTTATGCTTCCCATTTAGGTGAATATCCTATTTATGAGAAACATGTTGTGTGTTGAAAACGCAAATATGTTGAAGAGTTAACTATGGTTGAAAAGCAGAAAGAAAATCAACAGAAAAGAAAAGATGTAAAGAAGCAGAAAATACAAACAAGTGATGATGTTGTTGGATACCAATTAGAAAATGCTTCTGGTGTCAACTGCTATGGTAATGTCATTCTAAATGTTATATTTTATCTTGAAGATGTTTGTGGTGAAATTATGGAAAGTCAGGAAAAAACTTTATGTTCTTCACTCTACACTTTGTTTCAAGAATTGAGAACTGATTGAGTAAGATGCATTCTGCTTCTGGTATTCGCCAACTGTTGGATACATGTACTGGATCTTTAACGTTATCAAGATGCACAAGAATTTCTGATGGTTATGCTTGGAGTACTAGAAGATGAAGGAATTCAGATTGAGAGTTCATTTGGACTCAGTTACAAATGGGAACATAAATGTGAAGAGTGTTCGTTAACTTCAAGCCCTATAGTTGACAGAGAACGATTTTTATATTTAACAATACCTGACTGCAAATCTGTACCATTTTCCAAATTAGTAAAAGAAGCTGATCATGAGATGATGTGTTCTCGTTGTAAATCAAGAATGCTATCTGCATTATGCCTATAAAGATATGGAAAATATTTGATTATAATGCTGTCGACCAAATGGGTGAAAATTGGAAACCAAAATTAAACATTTTGTTACTAATCGAGTATCTATTTCTGGAAGAACTTTTGCAACAGTTGCTATTGTTTTCCATGCTGGAAGTACTACTACAAGTGGACATTATACAGTTTATTTAAAGTGCAATAATGGTTGGAGTCACTGTAATGATACACACTTGGAAATGAAACCAAGATTGCCTTATGAATTACCCAACTCATACTTAACTTTTCTGAAACAAAGATTTTAGATACACTATTCGGCTTTAATGGGAAGGTGTATAGATCTTTAAGGAATTCATACTGGATGCTTTCAAAGCAAAATTTTTGATACATTATCTGGCGTATTGGGAAAATGTGCAGAGAAACTACGTAAGATCTTTAAGGAATTCATACTGGATGCTTTCAAAGCGAAATTTTTGATACATTATCTGGTGTATTGGGAAAATTGTGCAGAGAAACTACGGAAGATCCTTAAGGAATTCATACTGTATGCTTTCAAAGCGAAAATTTTGATACATTATGTAGTGTATTGGAAAAATTGTGCAGAGAAACTACGTAAGATCTTTGAGGAATTCATACTGAATGCTTTCAAAGCAATTTTTTTTATATATTATCTAGCGTATTGGGAAAATGGGCAGAGAAACTACATAAGATCTTGAAGGAATTCATACTGGATGCTTTCAAAACAAAATTTTTGATACATTACCTGGCGTATTGGGTAAATTTGCAGACAATCTATGAAGTAAAGGTAAGCTTTGAACATTTGAAGTACTATTGGATGTTGATTTTGTATTATATTTGAGAGAATTAGGGTTTTTTTTTTATCAATCTAGTTGATTGTTTTTTTTCCCCTACTGTTTATGATGAAACTACACTGGCATCACTGTGAATAGTGAAGTTAACAAGTAGCTGATGACAGCAAAAAAAGGGAGAACATTTTTTATCTGAATGTTAAATTGTTTTGTATTATTTAACAACTCATTGCAATTTGTGAAATGTATTATGTTACATAGTACTTTTGCAGTTTATTTTATATCGTTGAAAAGTTAGAAAAAATAGTATTAATGACAAACACACAATAGTAGTTCGATATTTTAAAAAACCTTTGAAATTCATTGAAAAAACCATAGGTTTCAGAGACGTTATACTTAGAAATTAGCATTTAAAAAACCTTCGAAATTCACTGAAAAAACCATAGGTTTCAGGCATGTTGTAGTTAGAAATTACCATTTAAAACAACCTTAGAAATTCACTGAAAAAACATAGGTTTCAGGGACGTTATATGTAGGAATTAGCATTTAAAAAAACCTTAGAAATTCACCGAAAAAACCATAGGATTCAGGGACGTTATAGTTAGTTGGACATTTGACTTATATAAAGCTAGAGAAATTCGCCTGTTATAGTTAGTTGAGCTAACTATAACTCGTGCCCCCGCAATGCACTGCTGATGACATCACATATTACATCACTCATGACATGGTCAGTGACATCACTGATGACATCACTGATGACATCTCAAATTACATCACTGATGACATCACTGATGACATAATCCACGTGAAAATCAGATGCACCTGTTCAGACGCTAATATAACACTTGATACACCCAGTCTAAAATACAGACTATAATTTTCAAAACCGTGAACACACCAATTCCTGTTAGTGCATATCCACTCTCTAATTTGTAGGTCTACACACATCCATTCATACACCTATACACTCACTCATACATACAGTCAGCCATCAATACAGCATTATCATATCCAGTTACATATCTATACAGACACTCACACACTGCCTCTCATTCTTAGAGTTATTCACACACCTAGTCAGTAAAGGAAATATTCAATAACACTTTCATTTAATCACCTGTACAGTTATACACATACCACATCACTTATTTAAACATATACTAACACATACTTACACTCTAATACAATAAATAATACAAGGACACACTGATCCATACAGGCACTCTCACAATCACTCATTCTCACATATAGTCATTTATGTAGTCCAACACTCATATATACTGCCTTTCACATATGAAGTTACTCACATGTACCACTGAGGCATCCATTCACTCACCGAGACACTCATACACACACTCACTCAGCCATACAGACCTTCACAAATACAGACTTGAACACATATACCTAGTGAATTAGCCACTCACACATCTATGCAGAGAGTCACACCACCCACCCACACAGACACTCAGGTACTCATACAGGTACTCAGAAAAGCAATGAATGGCTCAAATAGATCATCATTTGGTTGCTAACCAAGCCATGGAACTGCTTACCCACCAACTCACAACCTAAACTGTGCGAATGTCTATATCAGTCGCTAACACATGTATTAAGCAAGACACAATTAATTAGTCACTTATACAGTTAGTCACACACCTACTTAATCATCCATCCTGAGTTTTATGCACTCATTCATTCTTCAATATACCTTGGCATATATATATATATAAGCACACCGGTACATTCAATGTCCCAAAAATCAAGAAATACGGTATGCTCTCAGTAATCCAGGCACAGCGACTCCGTAGTGCAGGTCAGAATCTTTATTACACAACGCGTTTCGGCGAAAGCCTTGATCACGTGTCAAGGCTTTCGCCGAAATGCGTTGTGTAATAAAGATTCTGACCTGCACTACGGAGTTGCTGTGCCTGGATTACTGAGAGCATACCGTATTTCTTGATTTTTGTGACATATATATATATATATATATATATATATTTATAAAACATATTTACAGAAACACACATTCACTGGATGATGTCATCAGTGTTGTCATTTGAGATGCCATCAGTGATGTCATCAGTGATGTCACTGACCATGTCATGAGTAATGTAATATGTGACGTCATCAGCAGTGCATTGCAGGGGTGCGAGTTATAGTTAGCTCAGCTAACTATAACAGGCGAATTTCTCTGGTTTTATATAAGTCAAATGTCCAACTAACTGTAACATCCCTGAAACCTATGGTTTTTTCAGTGAATTTCTAAGGTTTTTTTAAATGCTAATTCCTAACTATAACATCCCTGAAACCTATGTTTATTTCAGTGAAAATATATATATCTATCCGCAACATTCCATTTAGAATAACTTTGGCGCCAGTTGACGAATCTTCACAAAATTTTCAAAAATTGTGGCCCGCTCCGGTCCGCTCCTATCCTGAAAGTCTCGGGGTGATTCGTTAGGCGGGGGCCAAGAAAAAAGGGGGGGTCCCAAACGTGTTTGCCCCATGCAATTTTCCATAGGGACCTTTAGTCGCAGCTACAGCCCGCGCTGCTGAACGGAATTATACAAAATTTGGCAGAAAGGTAGACCTTGGATCAGAGTGGTGCCTTTTGCTTAAATGCTGTAAATCCGTTCAGTAGTTCCTGAGAAAATCAAAAGTAAAATCACATATATATCTGTGCGGAGCCTAACCACACATCTCATCGTGATATCTGATTGGCTGTCAGCACTTCATCCAAGAAGTGTTGGCAGGCATCTTGGGACCAATATACATGATAGCACCAAAGACAAAAGAGCCCAAATGTAGCACAAATATCACCCATATGTAGCCCAAGTATAGCCCAATGACAGAATGTCCCAGAGTGTTCTAAAGAACAACTAGAGCGCTATCAGTCTTACTTATGACAAAAGTATGGCACACCTGAAGCCATCTTGATTGGAATAAAGCGGTAACAGAGTAGAGGATGAGTAATAGAGAGTAGAGAGTAGAGAGTGAGTAGTAGAGAGTAGTAGAGAATAGTAGAGAGAGTAGCAGAGAGTGAGTAGTAGAGAGTAGTAGAGTGAGTAGCAGAGTGAGTAGTAGAGTGAGTAGCAGAGAGTAGTAGAGAGCAAGTAATAGAGAGTGAGTAGTAGAGAGTGAATAGTAGAGAGTAGTAGAGAGTGAGTAGTAGAGAGTGAGTAGCAGAGAGAGTAGTAGAGAGTAGTAGAGAGTGAATAGTAGAGTGAGTAGTAGAGAGTGGAAGAGAGAGAGTAGTAGAGAGTGAGTAGTAGAGAGTGAGTAGTAGAGGGAGTAGGAAAGAGTAGTACAGAATAGCAGAGAGTGAGTAGTAGAGAGTAGTAGAGAGTGAGTAGCAGAGAGTGAGTAGTGGAGAGACTAGTAGAGAGAGAGCAGTAGAGAGTAGTAGAGAGTGAGTAGTAGAGAGAGTAGTAGGGAGTGAGTAATAGAGAGTAGTGGAGTAGTAGAGAGTGAGTAGTAGAGAGTAATAGAGAGTGGGTAGTAGAGAGTAGTAGAGAGTGAGTAGTAGAGTGAGTAGTCGGGAGTAGTAGAGGGTGAGTAGTAGAGTGAGTAGTAGAGAGTAGTAGAGAGTGAGTAGTAGAGAGCAAGTTGTAGAGTGTGTGTAGTAGAGAGTGAGTAGTAGAGAGTGAGTAGTAGAGAGAGTAGTAGAGCGTGAGTAGTAGAGAGAGTAGTAGAGAGTAGTAGAGTAGTAGAGAGTGAGTAGTGGAGTGAGTAGTAGAGTGGGTAGTAGAGAGTAGTAGAGATTAAGTAGTGGAGAGTGAGTAGTAGAGAGTAGTAGAGAGTGGGTAGTAGAGAGTGAGTAGTAGAGAGTAGTAGAGAGTGAGTAGTAGAGAGCGAGAGTAGTAGAGAGTGGTAGAGTGAGTAGTAGAGAGTGAGTAGTAGAGAGAGAGTAGTAGAGAGTGAGTAGTAGAAAGTAGTAGAGTGAGTAGTAGAGAGGGAGTAGTAGAGATAGAGTAGTAGAGAGTGAGTAGTAGAGTAGTAGAGAGTGAGTGGTAGAGAGTAGTAGAGAGTAGTAGAGTGAGTAGTAGAGAGTGAGTAGTAGAGAGTGAGTAGTAGAGAGTAGTAGAGAGTGAGTAGTAGAGAGTGAGTAGTAGAGAGTGAGTAGTAGAGAGTAGTAGCGAGTGAGTAGTAAACAGTGAGTAGTTTAATTTAAAAGGAACACAATGAGGAGGTTCATTTTGCAATAGAAATTATGATTAGTGCTGAAAAAAAGAAAAATTAGGGCACATTTTGAGTGACTTCTTAAATCCTCTTCTATTTCATTAAAAAATTCTGACATGCAGACTGAAACATGCACTTTCAATACCAGCAGCAGACTTCCCTGGGTAGCAGTAGCTTTACTACAGTGATCTAATAAGCAACTAGAGTGCTAATATTTGAATTTATGGCAAATGTGTGACACATCTGAATGCCTTCTTGATGGAATCAAAGTACAAAACCTGAAAGTATTTCCTACTGAGGAGACTGTAGTAAATGAGGAAATTAGGAAACTTCATAACAAATAAGTCTCCCAAGATGGCCACCAGAGACAAAAGAGCCCAAATATAGCACAAATATCACCCAGATGTAGCCCAAGAATATCCCAATGACAGAATGTTCCAGAACAACTAGAGCGCTAACAGTCTTACTTATGACAAAAGTATGGCACACCTGAAGCCATCTTGATTGAAATAAAGTGGTAACACTTAAAACATTTATTTTGCAAAGGAACAAAATGAGGGGGTTCATTTGCCATAGAAATTATGATTAGTGCAGCAGAAAGAAAAATTAGGGCACATTTTGACTTCTCAAATCCTCTTCTATTTCTTTAAAAAATTCTGCCATGCAGACTGAAATATGCACTTTGAATGCCAGCAGCAGACTTCCCTGGTGAGCAGTAGCTTTACTACAGTGATCTAATGAGCAACTTGAGTGTTACGATTCAGAATTTATGGCAAATGTGTGACACATCTGAATGCCTTCTTGATGGAACCAAAGTAAACAAGCATTGAAAATGCAATAGTTCTCGCCCTTGTTTAAGTTAAAGCAATTCTGTTTGTAATTAGGTGGCTTTTTCGCTTTGCTTGTATTAGTGTTTTTCAAACTTTCATGTACATAACATGCATATGTACGCATATATGTATATGTATATTTATGCATGCATTTATATTTGTATTTATATAGATATGAAGATTATATATATGTTTATATATGTATGCATATATATATATGCACATACATATATATAAATGCATATGCATATATATATATATATATGTGCATATGCGTGCATGTAGAGAGAGGTAGAGAGAGGTAGAGAGGTAGAGGTGTAGAGGTTGAGGTGTAGAGGTAGAGAGGTAGAGGTAGAGAGGTAGAGGTAGAGAGGTAGAGAAGTAGAGAGGTACAGAGTAGAGAGTGAGTAATAGAGAGTAGAGAGTGAGTAGTAGAGAGTAGTAGAGAGAGCAGCAGTGAGTGAGTAGTAGAGAGTAGTAGGGTGAGTAGTAGAGAGTGAGTAGAAGAGAGTGAGTAGTAGAGAGTAGTAGATAGTGAGTATTAGAGATTGAGTAGTAGAGAGTAGTAGAGAGTGAGCATTAGAGTGAGTAGTAGAGAGTGAGTAGTGGAGAGTAGTAGAGAGTAGTAGAGGGTGAGAATTAGAGAGTAGAAGAGAGTGAGTAGTAGAGAGTGAATAGTAGAGAGTGAGTAGTAGAGAGTGAGTAGCGGAGAGAGAATATTAGAGAGTAGTAGAGAGTGAGTAGTAGAGAGTAGTAGAGAGAGAGTAGTAGAGAGTGAGCAGTAGAGAGTAGTACAGAGTGAGTAGTAGAAAGTGAGTAGTAGAGTGAGTAGTAGAGTGAGTAGTAGAGAGTGAGTAGTAGAGAGTATTAGAGAGTGAGTAGTAGAGAGTGAGCAGTAGAGAGTGAGTAGTAGAGAGAGTAGTAGAGAGTGAGCAGTAGAGAGCAGTAGGTGAGTAGTAGAGAGTGAGTAGTAGAGAGTGAGTAGTAGAGAGTGAGTAGTAGAGAGTAGTGGAGAGAGCAGCAGTGAGTGAGTAGTAGAGAGTAGTAGGTAGAGAGGTACAGAGTAGAGAGTGAGTAATAGAGAGTAGAGAGTGATTAGTAGAGAGAGCAGCAGTGAGTGAGTAGTAGAGAGTAGTAGGGTGAGTAGTAGAGAGTGAGTAGAAGAGAGTGAGTAGTAGAGAGTAGTAGATAGTGAGTAGTAGAGATTGAGTAGTAGAGAGTAGTAGAGGTAGAGAGTGTGTATTAGAGAGTGAGTAGTAGAGAGTGAGTAGTAGAGAGTAGTAGAGAGTGAGCAGTAGAGTGAGTAGTGGAGAGTAGTAGAGAGTAGTAGAGGGTGGGAATTAGAGAGTAGGAGAGAGTGAGTAGTAGAGAGTGAGTAGCGGAGAGAGAATATTAGAGAGTAGTAGAGAGTGAGTAGTAGAGAGTAGTAGAGAGAGAGTAGTAGAGAGTGAGCAGTAGAGAGTAGTACAGAGTGAGTAGTAGAACGTGAGTAGTAGAGTGAGTAGTAGAGTGAGTAGTACAGAGTGAGTAGTAGAGTGAGTACTAGAGAGTAGTAGAGAGCGAGTAGTAGAGAGTGTGTAGTTGAGAGTGAGTAGTAGAGTGAGTAGTACAGAGTGAGTAGTGGAGTGAGTACTAGAGAGTAGTAGATAGTGAGTAGTAGAGAGAGTAGTAGAGAGTGAGAAGTAGAGAGAGTAAGAGAGAGTAGTAGAGTAGTAGAGAGTGAGTAGTAGAGTGAGTAGTAGAGAGTAGTTGAGAGCGAGTAGTAGAGAGTGAGCAGTAGAGAGTGAGTAGTAGAGAGTGAGTAGTAGAGAGTAGTAGAGAGTGAGTAGTAGAGAGAGTAGTAGAGAAAGTAGTAGAGAGTGAGTAGTAGAGTGAGTAGTAGAGAGTGCGTAGTAGAGAGAGAGTAGAAGAGAGTGAGTAGTAGAGTAGTAGAGAGTGAGTGGTAGAGAGTAGTAGAGAGTAGTAGAGAATAGTAGAGAGTGAGTAGTAGAGAGAATAGTAGAGAGTAGTAGAGTAGTAGAGAGTGAGTAGTAGAGAGTGAGTAGTAGAGAGTGAGTAGTAGAGAGAGTAGTAGAGAGTAGTAGAGTAGTAGAGAGTGAGTAGTAGAGAGTGAGTAGTAGAGAGTAGTAGAGAGCGAGTAATAGAGAGTGAGTAGTGGAGAGTGAGTAGTAGAGAGCGAGTAGTAGAGAGTGAGTATAGAGAGAGTCAGCGTCAGCTACAGCAGCTCTGCTGACCTGGTTCTCTGGCTCTAAAGCAGCTCTGCTGACCTGGTTCTCTCCCTCCAAAGCAGCTCTGCTGACCTGGTTTCTCTGGATCTACAGCAGGTCTGCTGACCTTGTTCTCTGTCTCTAGAGCAGCTCTGCTGACCTAGTTCTTAGGCTACAGAGCAGCTCTGCTGATCTGGTTCTCTGGCTCTACAACAGCTCTGCTGATCTGGTTCTCTGGCTCTAAAGCTGCTCTGCTGACCCGGTTCTATGGCTCTAAAGCAGTTCTGCTGACATGGTTCTCTGGGTCTAGAGCAGCTCTGCTGACCTGGTGCTCTCCCTCTAGAGCAGCTCTGCTGACCTGGTTCTCTCCCTCTAAAGCAGGTCTACTGACCTGGTTTCTCTGGCTCTACAGCAGCTCTGCTGACCTGGTTCTCTAGCTCTAGAGCAGCTCTGCTGACCTAGTTCTTAGGCTCTAGAGCTGCTCTGCTGACCTGGTTTTCTCCCTCTAAAGAGCTCTGCTGACCTGGTTCTCTGGCTCTAAAGCAGTTCTGCTGACCTGGTTCTCTGCCTCTAGAGCAGCTCTGCTGACCTGGTTCTATGGCTCTAAAGCAGCTCTGCTGACCTGGTTCTCTGGCTCTAGAGCAGCTCTGCTGACCTGGTTTCTCTGGCTCTACAGCAGCTCCGCTGACCTGGTTCTCGGCCTCTAGAGCAGCTCTGCTGACCTGGTTCTCTGGCTCTAGAGCAGCTCTGCTGACCCGGTTCTTAGACTCTAGAGCAGCGCTGCTGACCTGGTTCTCTGGCTCTAAAGCAGCTTTGCTGACCTGGTTCTTTGGCTCTAGAGCAGCTCTGCTGTCTGGTTCTCTTCCTCTAAAGCAGCTCTGCTGACCTGGTTTCTCTCCCTCTAAAGCAGCTCTGCTGACCTGGTTCTCTGGCTCTAAAGCGGCTCTGCTGACCTGGTTCTCTTCCTCTAAAGCAGCTCTGCTGACCTGGTTTCTCTCCCTCTAAAGCAGCTCTGCTGACCTGGTTCTCTGGCTCTAAACCAGCTCTGCTGACCTGGTTCTCTCATTCTGAAACAACTCTGCTGACCTGGTTGTCTGCCTCTAGAGCAACTCTGCTGACCTGGTTCTCTGGCTCTACAACAGCTCTGCTGACCTGGTTCTTTGGCTCTAAAGCAGCTCTGCTGACCTGGTTCTCTGGCTCTACAACAGCTCTGCTGACCCGGTTCTTAGACTCTAGAGCAGCGCTGCTGACCTGGTTCTCTGGCTCTAAAGCAGCTCTGCTGACCTTGTTCTTTGGCTCTAGAGCAGCTCTGCTGACCTGGTTCTCTTCCACTGAAGCAGCTCTGCTGACCTGGTTTCTCTCCCTCTAAAGCAGCTCTGCTGACCTGGTTCTCTGGCTCTAAAGCAGCTCTGCTGACCTGGTTCTCTTCCTCTAAAGCAGCTCTGCTGACCTGGTTTCTCTCCCTCTAAAGCAGCTCTGCTGACCTGGTTTCTCTCCCTCTAAAGCAGCAGCTCTGCTGACCTGGTTTCTCTCCCTCTAAAGCAGCTCTGCTGACCTGGTTTCTCTCCCTCTAAAGCAGCTCTGTTGACCTGGTTCTCTGGCTCTAAAGCAGCTCTGCTGACCTGGTTGTCTGGCTCTAGAGCAGCTCTGCTGACCTGGTTCTCTGGCTCTAAAGCAGCTCTACTGACCTGGTTCTCTGGCTCTAAAACAGCTCTGCTGACCTGGTTCTCTCATTCTGAAACAACTCTGCTGACCTGGTTCTCTAGCTCTAGAGCAACTCTGCTGACCTGGTTCTCTGGCTCTACAACAGCTCTGCTGAACTGGTTCTTTGGCTCTAAAGAGCTCTGCTGACCTGGTTCTCTGGCTCTAAAGCAGCTCTGCTGACCTGGTTCTCTGCCTCTAGAGCAGCTCTGCTGACCTGGTTTTCTCCCTCTAAAGAGCTCTGCTGACCTGGTTCTCTGGCTCTAAAGCAGCTCTGCTGACCTGGTTCTCTGCCTCTAGAGCAGCTCTGCTGACCTGGTTCTATGGCTCTAAAGCAGCTCTGCTGACCTGGTTCTCTCCCTCTTAAGCAGCTCTGCTGACCTGGTTTCTCTGGCTCTACAGCAGCTCCGCTGACCTGGTTCTCGGCCTCTAGAGCAGCTCTGCTGACCTGGGTCTCTGTTGATGCTAATACTGTATTTAGACACTTATTTACCCATGTCTTCTTCCATTAATTTTTAGCTATACATATATTACAAATATTTTTTTTTCAGAAAAACACATATGTCATCAGTGATGTAATATCTGACGTCATCAGCAGAGGATTGCGGTCGCGTGAGTTATAGTTGCCTGCACTAACTATAACGGGGGAATTTCATTGGTTTTTCACGAGTGAAATGCCCAGCTAACTATAACATGTGTGAAACCTATGGTTTTTTAAGTGAATTTGCAAGGTTTTTTAAATGCTAATTCCTAACTATAACGTGTGTGAAACCTATGGTTTTTTCAGTGAATTTGTACGTGTTTTTAAATGCTAAGTTATGTATTTATTTTTTTTTAAGGTTTTTCACCGTGCACGTACTGCTCACTCTCTACTAATCTTAATCAATATTCAAGTTTGAATGTAAAAAATTTTTTTTTTTGCAATTTTCACAAAAACATATAATGTTATTTCATTAATAAAATATTTATAAATAAACAGTTAAAAAACTGTAGAAAATCAGTACAAAAAATAGGTATAACTACTATCACACTTAAAAATTAGCATTTAAAAAAGCTTTAAAATCCACTGAAAAAAAACATAGGTTTCAGAGTCGTTATAGTTAGAAATTAGCATTTAAAAAACCTTAGAAATTCACAGAAAAAAACATAGGTTTCAAGGGTGTTGTAGTTAGCAGGCCATTTCACTCGTACAAAACCATAGAAATTCCTCCGTTATAGTTAGTTCTGCTAACTATAACTCGCACGCCTGCAATGCACTGCTGATGTTGTCACATATTGCATCGTTCATGACATGGTCAGTGACATCACTGATGACATCTCAAATGACATCACTGATTAAATCATCCACGTGACAATCTGATACACCTCATCATACACTAGTATTACCTTTCATCACTCACTGTAAAATACAGAGTACAATGTTTGAAACCATTGACACATCAATACCAGTTACTACATACCCACTCACTGATTCCTAAGTCTACACACACAACTACCCATTGAACAAAAGAATAATTTATACATGCAGTCACTAATTATTAGAACACTATCAAATGCACTTATACACATATATAGACATTGACACATCAGCAGTCATCTTAGTCGGTTATGCAGTCATCCTACTCACTCATGAAAAAAATTTATCACACTTACATTTACTCACTTACACAATTATCCAACAACACCTCATTTATTCAAACACATAGTAAATCATAGTTAATATGTTAAAAAAATCTCCATTACAATTATACACTCATTCATATAGTTACTCTCACAATTACTGACTCTTACACATACTTATTTATATACACCAACTCTCACATATAATGCCTTTTATTATTCTACTTTGTTGAAGATGTACATCTAAAACATATATTCGCTCACCAACACACAAATAAATACACTCAGTCACCCAAACACCTGTTTCCACACGCACTCTTAAACCTATTCACCTAGTCAATCAGCCATTCACGCATCTATGCATAGAGTTACACACATCCCATCCAACCACACATAAACTCAGTGTCCCATACAAATACTCACCCAACTAATCAATAACTAATATACACACTCATGTAGTTAGTGGCCAACTGATGCAGCATGTTATACAACAACAGAGACAGTGCTGCACACATTCCCATAGTTTAGTTACTAATCCATGTATTAAGTGAGACACTTTTAATTATTCACTTAAACAGACAGCTACTAAATCCTCCATCCAGACAATTATATATCCACTCAAACTTCAATACAGATTGGTATACATATAATACATATTTAAATTTCAAACTAAAAAACATTCACTAGATGATGTCATCAGTGATGTCATCAGTGATGTCATTTGAGATGTCATAAGTGATGTCATCAGTGATGTCACTGACCATGTCATGAGTGATGCAAAATGTGACATCATCAGCAGTGCATTGCGGGCGCGCAAGTTATAGTTAGCAGAACTAACTATAACGGAGGAATTTCTATGGTTTTGTACGAGTGAAATGGCCAGCTAACTATAACACTCCTGTAACCTATGTTTTTTTCTGTGAATATATATATATATATATATATATATATGTATATATATATATATATATATATATATATATATATATATATATATATATATATATATATATATATATATATATATATATATATATATATATATATCACCTACTGGCGGTCGCCAGTAAGTAGTTATAGTTAGGACCTAGTTTCCATAGGAAACTCGTTTATTATTTTCCCAATAACTTTTGCACCGGTTGACGAATCTTCGCGAAATTTTCAAAACTTATGGCCTGCTCGGTCAGCTCCTATGCTGAAAGTTTCGGGGTGATTCGCCAAGCGGGGGCCGAGAAAAAAGGGGGTCCCAAAACGTGTTTTCACCATATTATTTCCCATAGGAAACTTTAGACACGACTACAGCCCGAACTGCTGAACGGAATTACACCAAATTTGGCAAAAAGGTAGCCCTTGGTTTAGAAAGAGACCTTTTTGTTAAATGCTGTAAATCCATTCAGTAGTTCCTGAGAAATTAAAAAAATAGAGGTCAAAAAATAAAATCAATTTCCCATAGGAAACTTTAGACACGGTTACAGCCGAAACTGCTGTACGGAATTACACCAAATTTGGCAAAAAGGTAGCCCTTGGTTCAGAAAGAGACCTTTTTTTAAATGGTGTAAATCCATTCAGTACTTTATCAACTGTAGGTTGCACCACCTTATTAAGAACTCCACAAAAATAACTGTACAATTTTCCATCCAATGTACCCAAAAATGTACACCCAACAGCCAAGAATATAAATTGCCTTGATTATTTCATGTGATACTCACATATCGTATATACATTTACATTCGTAAACTATACTGGGGCAATAATAATTGGATTATTGGCTCTCGGGAGGAATGTGGCCCGGTGAGGGGATTAATGAACTTGAGGTACGCGCCGTGACAAAACTGCCTGGTGTTGTGGTGAAAGTACCCTATGGGGCCATAATAATTGGATCGTTGGCTCTGTGTATTACTGTGGCCCTATGAGGGGTTTTAATGAACCTGAGATATGCGCCGTGAATAAATCGTTTGGCGTTGTAGCAAAAGTACTCTATGGGGCGGGAGGGCAATTTTGCCATCTGCAGAGACCAATCGAATATATATTTTTTCTTTATAAATAGAGATATATACGCAGGAATCAGTTGGATATATTTGGCGCACTAATGTTGCATGGCTACTTATAATCTATTGTGATAAACTGAGGCCAGGAAGAGACCATATGTAATTTTTTTGTAGTAACTGTTTGTCATTTACAATTTGACTTTAGGCACATCAGCCCTGTATGCTCTTTGGAGTGCGGACTGTAGTCTTACCAAGCATTTGCTAATGGTAAGATTATGTTTATTTTATGGTGGTTTGGGGACAAGCTGGTCTGGATGGGGCTTGTTGCGGCTGCATTGAATACACTAATTGTAGGAACCTTGAGCCCTAATAGGCCCTATGTTGTGTATGACCACATTCCTTGTTGTAACTATTGCAAACAACTATTTAAGTATACTCGTTGCTTCGACGGTTTGTTTATTGTTTGCTTATACTTTGCAGGCTTAGGAGATAAATTCTGTCTCTGCCTACTGTCACCATTAACAAGGTGGCAAGTTGCAGTGAATAACCACGGTGGAAGATTACCTTTGCTTGCTTGGGTTGAAAGTGAGTAGTAGAGAGTGAATAGTAGAGAGTAGTAGAGAGTGAGTAGTAGAGAGAGAGTAGTAGAGAGTGAGTAGTAGAGAGTAGTAGAGAGTGAGTAGTAGAGAGTGAGTAGTAGAGAGTAGTAGAGAGAGAGCAGTAGAGAGTGAGTAGTAGAGAGTGAGTAGTAGAGAGTAGTAGAGAGTGAGTAGTAGAGAGTGAGTAGTAGAGAGTAGTAGAGAGTGAGTAGTAGAGAGTGAGTAGTAGAGAGTAGTAGAGTAGTAGAGAGTGAGGGCCGAAAAAAACATATTTTTTTAAATTGGCCAAATTCGCGCTGGGTGCGCTAATCTGACTGAAAATAAAAAAACAAAGCGCGGACTCCCGCGCTTCGTTATAATTTTTTAGCCCCCGGGTGGGCCTAGTCCCGGGGGCATGCGCAAATTGAATTGCGGGGGCCCAGGGGGACCTCCGCAGCCCTGGGGACCGCCACCCCCAGGGGCTTTGATAAAAAATTTGCGGGGGGCTCTCGGCCCCCCCGCAGCCCCGGGGACCACCACCCCCGGGGCTTCTTTTTTCGATGTATGGGGGGCCTCCAAGGTCCCCCCAAGCCCCGCGGACCACCAACCCCCGGGGCTTTGAATAATTATTTGAGGGGGGCACACCGTCCACCCACCCCGGGGCTTCTTTTTAAAAAAAAATATATATAAATACCCGTGTAGGGGGCTCCAGCCCCCCACACACCCCGGGGCCATGTGGTGCCCGCCCTGTCATAGCAAACTCTGGTTTAGATTTTGGAAGAAAGAGCAGGAAAACCTGCTCTCTCTTACAAAATTCAAACCACATTGCTTTTCCACACAGGGAGCTGCATGTCAGCAGCTCCCCATGTGGAAAAGCAATGTCGGCTCCCGCAGGAGGTGGGGAGCCGGCTGGGACCATGGGGGCATTGGGGCTCCCCCCACGGTCCCCAACGAAGTGGCCAGGCCAAAGGGGTGTGGCCTCAGACCACGTCTCTGCAATGCAGCCCTGTGGTGCTAACTGGAGGTACTTGGTGGGCTAGTTGGACCCCAGGGACTCTCGGGATTGAAGGGGACTTAATCCCCCGACTTAAAACGCGCCACAGGACACGTTTGCACAGTGGTGAAGGGAGGGGGCGGGGCCTGAGGTGACATGTGTGCAAACACACCCTGTGGTGCATTTTAAGTTGGAGAATTAATTCCTCTTCAATCCTGAGGGTCCCTGGGGGCCAATCAGCCCACCAGGTACCTTCAGTAAGTGCCAGAGGCCTGCGTTGAGGAGATGTGGTCCAGGCCATGCCCCTTTTTACACCTCTCTGCAATGCAGCTCTGTGGCGCTTACTGGAGGTACCTGGTTGGCTAGTTGGATCCCAGGGACCATCAGGATTTAAGGGGACTTAATCTCCCAACTTAAAATGGCCACAAGGCGTGTTTGCACACATGTCACCTTAGGCCCCCCTCCCTTCACCACAGTGGAAACGCTCCCCATAGCGCGTTTTAAGAGGTAGTTTTAATCCCCCTGCCATATTATGTACTAGGGCCTTACAGAGGAGGTCATGCTAATCACAGGGGTACCCGAACGCATAGTGCTCCCTAGTGTAAGTAGGTGTTTTCACTGTATTCTAAGTGTCTTTTAGCATAGCACTGGCTCTAGGCCTGGTTAGTCAGTTACCACCAGTACCCATCTGAACAAGTTGTGGGCACAGGATGATTTTGCAACAAGGCCTCTTTCTGCTCCTCTGTTGGTTCTTTCTGCACATGTCTTGCTTCTTCCTGCACTTTTCTTTGTCTTTGTGGACTTCTGTTGCTTCTTTCTGCATTGCATCTGTTTCTTTCTGTGCGTTTTTTTCTTTCTTAACATGTCCTACCTCTGTAGGTATAGTTAGAAACTAGCATTTGAAAAACATTTGAAATTCACTGAAAAAACCATAGGTTTCAGGCATGTTATAGTTAGAAATTAGCATTTGAAAAACCTTTGAAATTCACTGAAAAACATGAGGTTTCAGGCACGTTATAGTTAGAAATTAGCATTTAAAAAACTTTAGAAATTCACTGAAAAAAACATAGGTTTTAGGGAAAGTTATAGTTAGTTGGACATTTCGCTCGTACAAAACCATTGAAATTCCCCCGTTCTAGTTAGTTCAGCTAACTATAACTCGCGCCCCCGCAATGCACTGCTGATGACGTCACATATTACATCATTCATGACATGGTCAGTGACATCACTGATGACATATCAAATGACATCACTGATGACATCACTGATGACATCATCCATGTGATAATTTCATGCATCTTCTCACACCCTAATATAACTTTAGATACACCCACTCTAAATTACAGACTGCCATTCTCAAAACCATAGACACTCCAACACCAATAACCACATACCCACTCACTGATTCTTAGGTCTACACACACATCCACTCACTCTCCCGTACAGTCACTCATACTTATGGTCACTCAGTACAGGACTATCATATGCACTCAAACACCTATATAGACACTCACACACCGCCACTCATCCATAGAGGTACTCACACACCTAGTCAGTCATGCAAATAATTAATCACACTCCCATTTAATCACCTATACAGTAATACACACACCAGCTCACTTACTCATACAAATACTAGCACCTTCTCACGTTCTTATACAATCACTGATCCATGCAAACAATGATCCATACGCGCCACTCTCACAATCACACACTTTCACTTATAGCCATTTATATACTCTAACACACATATATACTGCCTTTCATATATGTAGTTACTCACACATATACCACTGAGATATACATCCACTCACTAACACACCCATACACACACTCACCCAACCATACAGTCCTTCACCGATGCACACTTCAAACCATGCACCTAGTGAATCACCCACTCACACATCTATGCACAGAGTAACACACACCCCACCCACACAAACACTCAGGCACCCATACAGATACTCAGACAACCAATCAATAACTCAAATAGACACTTATGTAGTTATTCATAAACCCATGCAGCCGCTTACACACCAACAGACAGACGGATACAGACATTCGCACAGTTTAGTCACTAACCCATGCATTCAGTAAGATATGTTTAATCACTCACTTATAGAGTCAGTCACGCACCTAGTAAATTAACCATTCAGACACTTATATACCAGCTCATTCTTCAATATGCCTTTCCCTATATATATTAAACATATTTAAACTTTACAGAAACACACAGTCACTGGATGATGTCATCAGTGATGTCATCAGTGAGGTCATTTGAGATGTCATCAGTGATGTCATCAGTGATGTCACTGACCATGTCATGAGTGATGTAATATGTGACGTCATCAGCAGTGCATTGCGGGGGCGCGAGTTATAGTTAGCTGAACTAACTATAACGGGGGAATTTCTATGGTTTTGTACAAGGGAAATGTCCAACTAACTACAACTTTCCCTAAAACCTATGGTTTTTTTCAGTGAATATATATATATATATATATATATATATATATATATATATATATATATATATATATATATATTTCATAGTCTTACCAGATATCACTTGTAGTAAAACGAGAACATTTGTTAATGAAATGACAATATTCTAAATGTAAAGTGGGGGCCACTCGGCCCTCACGTCCTCATGGCAGTGCGGCGCCCCCCCCTCCCCCGGCCTTTCGGTGTTGGGGGTGTGTCGCGGGGCGATGACGCGCGCGGCGCGCCCTCAACACCGATTGGTTGACGCCTCCCCCGTGACCCGGAAGCAGCTGTTCAGCTTCCGGGGCAGGGGGGCGGGACGGCCGGGGGGCGGGCCCCGAGAACGGCGAGTAAATTCGCTACTTAAGGCGCGGAGGGCGAGCTGGACACCCTCTTGCCCTTGGCTTGTTCCCCGCGCCTCTCGTCTGCCCCACGCTTGGGGCTTGCTAATTTTCTTCTTTCTTTCACGTCAGGTACTGGGTGTCGTGTGCTGGTGGTAGCAGAGGCAGCGTCGGCAATTGAAGGCGATCCTGGTTCCTGGAGCGGTGATCACGGCAGCGTGTGGGCAGCGTGTGTCCCTGCCATAAGTTGGCTCCCCGCCTCGTGTGTGTGACCGGGAGAGCGCGCATCGTTTTGTGCAGGGGACGGGAGTGCTCTAAAACGTACCGGTAAGGTGGCTGGTGCTGGTGGTGGGCGAAGCAGGATTCAGCAGGGCAGCCACTGGAAGGGAGACAAAAAATAGTTAATGCTCGTTTTAAATTGTATAACTGCCGGTTTACAGCTATTCTCTCGCAGTGGTGGTAATTGGGGACTGGATAAGGGTTTCTGGTCCTCCAGGTTTAATCTAGGCACGGGGTTGATTTCTCCTTATCAGTACTCATTGGATTTCGCCAGGGTGGGGGCGAAGCAGGAGTCAGCAGGGCAGCTACTGGAGGGGAGACCAAATAGAAAGGGCTTGTTTTTAACAGTTTCTTTTTATTTAAAATAATTTAATGAGATTTGTGTAAATTGTGGGTCTGGTCAGGGGTTTTTGTTTTGGTCGCAGCAAGTGTAATCAGGCACTGGGATTGATTTCACAAAGTGTTGTCCAGGCTATTAACATTTGTTTGCCCGTAGGAAGCTTGACTCGGGTGTTCCTTTCCGGTGGCGGGCAGCAGATCACGGGCGCAGAGCACAGCAACGGGCCGAGGACGCGCAGGTCATCGGTGGTAAGGGGAGTGAGGCGGGCCTGCATTTCATTGCTTCTGGGGGGCCGCGGGGCTTGAGACCTTCCTAAAAGGGGTTGGCGCTCGCCCACACGCTAAGACTAGCTTGGTGTGTTTTGCGGTCACAGTCGCATGGTGCTTACGGCCATCTTCACATCCTCCTTCTAAAAGGTACAATCGCCGGTGTTTGGCTAGGATTAGTTTGCTTTACTTTGTGGGAATATGCCGGGGGCGCGAGTTAATAGGAGTTCCCGCATGGAGCTAATGATGCAGGCTATGATGCGCAGGATGACGGCGATGGATAGGCGCTTGGGTAAAGTGGATGAGTTGGGTAGGAGTGTGGCAGAGATTAATCAGAGGCTGGACGGGCCTCCGGGTCCACAAGGCAGGCCAAAAAGGAGAGTCAACCCGCCACAGCCTAGAGGGGATTTTGTCACCCCTCCTAAGAGGGGCAAGTCAAGAAAAAATGCACGCCCAACGCCCAAGAATAGAGCTGAGAGGGAGGGTTTGCCAGGGGGAGAGCCTAAGGATGCTCCCAGTATGCCCCCATTGGCTCCTGTGGGGCCAGCTCCTCTTATTCCAGCAGTGCCAGTCGCCCCGGGCGGGGTCATTCCCCCTGCCACCCCCGTGAGCATTGCCCCCGTCGGGGTCCCAATCCCCCCGAATAATGCTGTCCCAGTGGAACTGGCATCCCAGATAGCCGCTGTGTTGCCTTGGTTACAGTTGGGGGGGGTATTGCCAACCTCTCAGGATCATTCAGCAGAAGCATTGAAACTGGTTGAGATGATTAAGGTGGCCAGGGCGGGGGAAGGGGCACCATTGGCACCGATTACTCCTTCAACAGGTTCCGCCAGCGGGCAGACGGCAAGGAAGGAGGGGGCGACGTCGCAAGGCAGTGACAGTGGTAAGGAGGTGGCTTTGCCTTTACTTAAAGATGGTGCTATGCCCTCAAGGAAGGAGAATTTGGGGCAACATGTGGCTCAGGCTGTCAAAGAAATGATCTGGGCGGGCAAATATGTCAACATTTTCTCCTTGCTGATCGATAATAGGGAACTTGAATATGCAAAATCGCAAAAAGAATGGATGTTGCCGAGTGAATGGAGAACAGAGTTGGTGAAGTTCAGAGTAGAGGAGACATTTGTTAATTGGATGAGGGCCTTTTCAGTTTTTAGTGCCATTACAGCTGAGAGGTCGCCCAATTTGCAAGCTGAAATGGCTTGCTATCAGAGCAGGATTGCCATGTGGAGCGAGACACAGGTGGGGAATGGGTGGAAGGAGTATGACATTTCATTTAGGAAAGCTAAGGAATTCAATCCCTCCCTGGCATGGGATATGGTGGATTCATTGTCATGGTACAGCCAAATATCTGGGGGGGCAGCAGCGATGGGGGCAACAGGTTCACAAAAAATATACCCGGCCAAACCGCAATTGCCCTTTCGGCAGGCACAAGGGAGTGAGGTACCAGGAAAGGGCAAGAGTTGGGGGGAGAAAAAGGGCGTCTGTTGGGATTTCAACAAACGGTCCTGCACTAGGGCAGTGGGCACATGTAAGTTCAAACACGCCTGTTCCTTGTGTGGCCACCCCTCACACCCCGAGACCTCCTGCAGATTTAAGGGTGGCAATCAGGGAGCCAGGGGGAGAAGGAAACCTGAATAGACTAGAGGGTTTAATATCACACACTCCAATTGATGTCATGGCAATGATTCCCTGGCTGAACAGATACCCTGATCACGCAGCTGCAAAATTACTTCAAGAGGGATTTTCTTGGGGTTTCCGGATACCGGCAGGAGGGTACACGGGCAGGACTGAGTGCAGGAACCAACTGTCTGTAAAGCATAACCCAGGGGTGGTGGCAGCAAAAATTGGAAAAGAATTACGCCTGGGTAGGTTAGCAGGCCCCTTTGACGAGGTGCCGGTGCCCAACTTTGTATGTTCCCCACTTGGTGTGGTCCCAAAAAAAGAGAAAGGCGAATTTAGGCTCATTCATAATCTCTCGGCCCCAAAGGGGGCATCATTGAACGATGCGTTAGATGAGAATGTCTGCAGTGTAAAATATGCCTCTTTTGACCAAGCAGTGGTGTTGCTTAGGCGCCTGGGTCCAGGGGCATTGATGGCCAAGTCTGACATAGAGACACGCTGTATTAGACGTTTGTTAAGGTTAGCCTTCAATCTTTGTCTACAATACTGTAAATCTAATGTCATGACTTTTGCTTATTCTTACATAATCGATGTTATGTTAATATTCATCATTTTATTGTTTTGTATAATAAATACGGCCGGGGGGTCCCTGACCCCCCGCCTTCCAAAGATAACTTGCTTATGTCTATCCTTCAAGGTGGTGTGGAAAGCTGGGAGGGGAGGGTAGCCAGTCACGGACCATGTGTAAAGTGGGGGCCACTCGGCCCTCACGTCCTCATGGCAGTGCGGCGCCCCCCCTCCCCCGGCCTTTCGGTGTTGGGGGTGTGTCGCGGGGCGATGACGCGCGCGGCGCGCCCTCAACACCGATTGGTTGACGCCTCCCCCGTGACCCGGAAGCAGCTGTTCAGCTTCCGGGGCAGGGGGGCGGGACGGCCGGGGGGCGGGCCCCGAGAACGGCGAGTAAATTCGCTACTTAAGGCGCGGAGGGCGAGCTGGAAACCCTCTTGCCCTTGGCTTGTTCCCCGCGCCTCTCGTCTGCCCCACGCTTGGGGCTTGCTAATTTTCCCCACCCACCAGCCCAAAACAAGGTACTGAACATGCTAGTCGGGGGTTCTAGTTAAATTTGTCATAGGCCTTTTTTCCCGTTGACAGGTAGGTTTGGTTGTGGTTAGTTAGGAATGTTGTCTGTACTTAGGCCTTTTTCCCGTTATACAGCTGAGATTATGTTATTTTAGGGGCAATATTGGGTGTACCTAGGCCTTTTTCCCGTTATATAGCTGCGATTAAGTTGTTCTGATAAAGGTAATATTGTGTGTACTTAGGCCTTTTTTCCCATTAGCACAGCATGCTTTGTATTTATATGATCTGGTTTTAGTTTAGTGTAGCTGTCCTTTAGCTAGTTCTTTTTCCCTAGGTTCATCGTCGTATTTATTAGGGTTGGTCGGGCGGTAAGGTCATGATCGGTGAGCAGCAATTTAAGGTCCTAAGGGGGGGCGTCACCATCCACGGAGGGGGCGGCCCAGGGGGAGGGGCCACTGGTCCCTCCTAGAACTTCAGGGGCAGGAATATCCGCTAGCTGCTAAAAATGCGGGGGAGGGAGTCACGCTTTCCTTAGGCAGGTAGCCACCCCGCACATACACCATGACGTCAGCATATGACGCCGAGTGTAAGGGCCCTCCTTGTTGGTTAAATGAAGTTCACGATGCCGACGGGGTAGGCGGTCCCCTGTCGCGCATGCGCACCTGTGGGTAAGGGCGTGGTTAGTAGGACTTGACACCGGTTAGCGACCTTGCCGTCCGGCCAGAAATGTTAGAATGCAAAATTCAGGCAGGATGTTAGATTCGGATAGGATACACGCTGTATTAGACGTTTGTTAAGGTTAGCCTTCAATCTTTGTCTGCAATACTGTAAATCTAATGTCATGACTTTTGCTTATTCTTACATAATCGATGTTATGTTAATATTCATCATTTTATTGTTTTGTATAATAAATACGGCCGGGGGGTCCCTGACCCCCCGCCTTCCAAAGATAACTTGCTTATGTCTATCCTTCAAGGTGGTGTGGAAAGCTGGGAGGGGAGGGTAGCCAGTCACGGACCATGTTGCGAAACCGAGCTTACTTGCTACCTTTTAAAAATGTTGTTCCATGTCTTGTATTCAAAGACTAAAATATTCCAATTCTAAATGAGTACACTTTTTGCTTTCAAGAGGTGTCTGACGTGAAATACTTGTAAAGTTTGTTGTGCGTGCGTGCTACCGAAAAAGACATATCTGAGGAATTGTATCTCCACTCACTCTGATTTCACTCTGCGACGTTTTACATGGGGCTGCTTTTAATTTGCTCGGATTTGCTCTCCTTTATTTGTGCAAAGGTATCGAAATTCATGTGATAAATTCCTGAAAAGGGTCAGAGTAACAGCTATGTTTGCCACTTACTTTTCATAAAAGGCGATTATAGCATGAATACAAAACGACTCTGAAAATTATGAGCAGAACAACTGCTTTGCACCAGGAATTGAAGGAAAAAGACGCGGACGCAACCCATTTTCTGGGATTTGACATTTTTTCATATTACGTTCTTAATTATTTAAATATACTATTAGGCATGATATTGCAAAGGACAGATGTTTTCTAATTATGAAGTGATTTTACAGTGTGGTGGTGTCACTTATTTAAATTAGAAATACACATTATTCGCATTCCAGCTGTGCTATACAAGAGTTTAATTTGCTTCTTCTGATATGTCACATTGCACCTGCCTTTTTAAACTCCTATAAACGCGAGGCATTACTCAAACACAATAAAGACAGGCGGGGAGATTCCAGAAGAATGTGCAAGGCTGCCAGAAGCTGCAATTTAAATACCGCTCGAACAACTAATCTGCATGAAGAGAACTGCAAAAACATTTTTTTGAAACGTATTTAACATTCCACGGTGACAGAACAACCCTGGCATTGTTATCTAGTAAAATAGGTCGTCAAATACACATATATAGCGAGACACAACGAAAGTCAAATTTAGAAACATATGATGATATGACATGATTTTTTTCGGCATCAGGAAACCTTTGGATTGATTATTTTTACATGTTATTGAACTTATATATTTAATACCTTTAGCCTTTTCTCTTTTGCATTTGCTTTTTTATCCTAATTGTCATGATTTTAAGTAATCAAACAATAAATACAAGTAAATTAAAACAAAAAGAATGTATAAAAATACTTCCAATATATGCATTAGTTTTTTTTAAAAACACAACATAGACCCCTCAAACAGTGGACTTATATTATTATATTATTCATTCATTTTAATGGACCAAAATAATTTTTCGTTGTTGAACATGCTCGTAGATCCATGGAACATAATTGCAAATTATGTTATTTTTATGTTCTATGTCATTTAATCCGATGATCCGGGATTGATTAAAGTGGCATTCTGCAAAACTGGAACAAATGTTTCAATATTAATTATCCGCACTGCCATTTTTAGTCCGCAATGTACAATGGGAGTGATATGTCAGAGGCTCTAATAACACCTTGAGCATCTGCCGAGACATTCATCCCGGCTCGTTCCCGCGCGCGAGTGATGGTGGTACCTCATGATGTTTGATCAGCCGGTGATTAATGAACGCCGCGCGGCATATTGCAAGCAACAAATAAACACGCAGCTTTTGTTCTAGTGGAAAAGATTGATCATACCTGTGCTTTCATTTCAGGGACTCATTACGTGGGTGACCTTTCGGAGAGTTCCAGTGTGGTAACTACTCTACATCATAAAATGTTCCGTGAATGTGAGAACATTTATATTGCCTTGCACTCCTAAATCAGACATATTAATTGGAAGTGCCAGTGTGCCCGCGCGGAGTTTTAGCTTACTGCGGCAGTAAACAGATTTTTTTTTTGTTTTTTTGATAGAGAGATGTGCGTAGGGAGACTGCACGCCGCACTGTAGAAATTACGTGTACTGCTTTTCCAGTGGAAGGCTGGCATGTTTAAAATGACGAAAGGAATTTCAGATGAGCAAAACATTTAGGGGCATATCAACAACAACCGGCGATAATTATCGCTCAGCGCTCTTAGCGTGAGGATAATTATCGCCGGCTAGCGTGAATTTTTATCGCTGAGACAGCGTGCTATTAGCAACGCTTATCTCAATAGCGATAAAAATCTACACGCTAACAGGCTAACGTGTGATTATCGCTGGAAACCCAGCGATAATCACACGTTACCTTGTTGATAGGGACAGGCAAACTTAGCCATGATATCCTCCTTCCATAGGATATCATGGCTAAGTCTGAAAATTAGCAGACGTAAAAAAGCAGCGTTAACCGCGGTTAGCGCTGCTTTTTTTGTCTCTAACAGGGTTAGCGACATTCTTGATAATAGGAGAAATGTCGCTTAGCGACATTTCTCCTATTATTTTACTCTGGAACACCCCCTTTGCATCTCATTAGAGATGCAAGGGGAAGCGTAGAGTAAAAGGGTGCTTACATGCAAATTTGCGTGTTTGCACCCTGTTGTTGATAGGGCGCTAGTTTTATCTCTGCTTTTTTGGCTTTTTAAGCCAAAAAAGCAGAGATAAATCCCTTGTTGATATGCCCCTTAGATGGTTGTACCATATCATGTGAAGTGAGCTTTGTCCACGTTTAGGTCGGTGGCATGAGTGCTTGAAGAGCTGTAGCAGCAGTATTTTACCATCTTAGACATTCTGACCTGGCGGCTTAGAAATTAAGGGCCTCATTTACAAGAGGCTTGCGATACAAGCGCATCACATTTTATGACACTCCGGTAGCGTAGGCCTCTCATTCATATCTATGAGGCGATGCAAAGTCACCCTGCGTGGCTTTTAATGGCCTCATATATATGGAGTAAGGGAAGGCAGCTAAACGCATTGCGTTACCTTACGCTACCTCAAGGAGGCGTTCCATGGGTGTTGCTGTGGGTTTTTACTAGGATCTGTAAACTGGGAATGCATAAAAACTGTGCACCAGGAGAGGTGTAACAAGGAGAAATAACCTTATCTCTTCTAGTATCTCTCCTAGTTTTTTCGCTTTTTAATGTTTGCTGCATTGAGAAGCACACATAGAAAGAGGAAAACACCGCCATTGATTCTTTTTGAGCAGGAAGGTGTCCCTCCTGCACAAAAACAATCATTTCTACGATGTGGACACCCTTGCAAGGGTGCCTGCATTGGCGCAAGGCAGCGAATTGAGCAGCAGCGCAGGGAAAGAGGACAGGAATTTGCCGTATATCAAAGATGCAGCGAAATTCCTGCCCTTTTCTTTTGACGCAGGGCAGCACAACAAAGTGTCTTGCAGTGCTGCCCTGTATCAACAACTTGAAAATAAGAGCCCTCATTTTATTGTGTGAGGAGGTAGCAGGGTCTGCTAGTGGGTGTGGGGTTTTGAGCCCACCTTCCAGGGTAAAGCACGGAAGGAATCTGAAGCCAAGGAGAGGGGGCGGAGCTGAGGGACAGCATTGCTGGAGCTCACCCCCGCTGACTCACTACAAGAAAAACAATTACCAAGGCTGCTGCTGAAATCCTGAGGAAGTTCTTTAACATCTTAAGAATCTGGGCTGAGTAGAGCCTCTACACAAAGAGTGGGAAACTTGCTCTCTGCATGGATTTTCATCTCACTGTGAGCCCACTTCGTGGAACCTGCTCTTCACTGAGTGACCATGTGAAGGGAACCGATATAGTGTGACACACAGTGGTGTTGTGTGAGTTGACAGTTCTGGACTTTAGTAAATAGTTGTTTGTCAGGGTATGTTCTGCTTTTTCCTGGGCATACAGCAGCATGTGCTGACAAATCTAAAATAACCCACTAAAATAACAATAATGTACACAAATCAACATAATACCACAATTAAAGCAAAACATGGTGCATAACAACAAAACAGTCAAAACAGAACACAACACAATAACTGCAGTAGAAAAAACAAAATCACATTGCAATAATGTGGACCAAAAATGACAGCAGCATAAAAAGCAACAGAACATATCACCAACCCAACAAAATGCCACACAGCAAATGTGTGCAAACGTCTTTGTCATACATTATCATCTCCAGAATTCGGTTTCCTGAATAGGGTGGTAAAAGTTGTTTAGAGCAAGCACTACTTTAACACCAGCAGTCAAAATAATGTTATATTCTGGCTCAAATAGTGCATAGTGGCAAACGTGTGGGAACTGATTGCTAAAAGAACGGAGGAGGTAAACATTATAATACAACACCCACTTGTTTGTCCTGCTAATGCTTAGGCGTTCTAAAGTTACATCACCATTTGTGTACTGAGGCCATTGTTTTTTTGTTCGTATTTGTCTTTGTTTTTTTTCTGAAGGTATTAGACCTTCATGCAAAAATGCTATGCAATGGATCTTGAGGTGCCTGAAAACAATTGGGACTTGGTCCATGAAGAAAAATATAAAAGCATGAACAGAGTCCTATGATTGTGCCTGAATGTAGTTTAATACTTTTTCCCGATCCAAAAAACAAGTGTGACAGTACACTTGTGAAGCCGTGTCAAGGATACGTTTTCAGGTGCGCTATTTCACTAGTCATTTGTCATTTTTTGCAAACCTGTTCATGCTACGCTTAACTAAATATAGCTGTAAGAAACTTGGTTATTAGATAAGGGGTGGTAATTACCACCTTATGCAATAAACACAAACCTTGTCAGAGTGAAGACTAATGTTACGAAATAAGCCAGAGCTCAGTAGTTAAATAACCCTGATGGTATTAGCACAAAGCAGACAGGTTTAACTTAGAGGCAAAGTGTGAAGCATTTATGGAGTACCAAAACAGTAATAAAGTCGTAACACTGCACCATAAAAATTCCAAATCCTAGTTAGAAAACTAGAGTATATATTAATAAGTAGAAAAGCACCAAAATGACTAAAAATAAAGAGCTAAAGATATGACATTTTTAAAGCATTAAATAAAAGTAGTGCCAAAAAGCATTGTGCTCCAACCGTAATCAACTGATCATGGTAGACTGGGATCTAGGTACGATTTGAAGCCAACTGCCATGGGGCACGGGTCAGACACAGGGACCAGGTTTGCCCTGTTGGTGGATTTACATTGGGACTTAATCTAAAAAATGGAACTCCAAAGACTTCAGTGGGGCAAGGCAGTAGGTTCCGTGAAGATGGCTCCATGAGGTCAGCTAGCCATTGGACATTGTCCTGGCTAAGTTGTTGTTCATGGTGGGAAAGCTCAGATTGGGAGAAATTTGAAATATGCATCCAGGAAAGGTCCATTGCCTGCTCGATACTTTAAGCTTCTTCGCCCATTCAAACTTTCTTTGATTGTACTTATATACTTTTTTGGAGCTCGGATACCTCCAATGAGGCAAGGCTGCAGACTCTAGAAGTGGGTTCCATGAGGCCAGATACCATCTCCTAGTTCACGCTTCAAAGGAATTTCAATTTGCCAAATAGCTCAGAGTGGAAGAAACCTGGATCTGCAGCCCAGCAGCCACGCACCTTGGTCAGATCATCTTGGCAGGTTTGTCTCTACAGGTCTATGGAGCCAAAAGGTTTCTAAGTCCCAGGTTTTCTTGGGTGGCAGCAGAAGTTCAGTCAGACACAGCCAAGGGTTCCAAGATCTCAGGAACAGCACTTGGATGTCATGACTGACTCCAGCAGAGGCTACCAGCAGGGTCCAGTTCAAGTCCAGTTGATACTGGTCAGCTGAGAATCTTGAGGAAAGGCCCCTTGTAGCGTGTTGTGTCCCCTGTAGGTTGAAACGGAGGTCAGCCTTATACCCTTGCAGTCCACTTCTTTGTCCTGGGTACAAGTCATAGCAGGTCCAGTCCTTCTGGGCTCCTCTCAGATTTCAGACAGCAAGATCTTCCCTCTTCCGATCTTTCTCAGGTCCAGTAGTGTTCTGAAAAAAGTACTGCACATGCCACATTTATGTCTGTGGTGGGAGTGAGTCTTGCCTTTGCCCTAACCAAAGAAGTAAAAGTTCCCATGAGGTACTGGCCCAATTTTGAAGAATGTTCTGTGTGCCCTACTTCAGAAAATCCAACAGTGCCTCCCTCTGCCTCAATCCAAGATGGTAAAACCTTACTCCCCATGTGCAGAGCCTGTGTGCCCACCCAGAGTTGTTGCCAGGGAAATGAGATAACCCCTCCTCTGTGGTCACTGCATACCATTTCTGGAGGCAGCTCACTTCTCACTGGGATTGCTGTCTGTCTGACTGAGAGAACTAAAGAAGGGGCTTATCCAGGTGTCATCTGACATCTGTCTGTAACAGAGGAGTTCCATTTGAAGTAAATTAAGTTCCTGGGCACTGCCTAAATATTCATGCTGCCAGAGGAACGAACATAACTCCACCTTCCCACACCCAGGGCTTTGTCTGTGCTCTGGGAGCAGTATTCAGACCTCATTAAGGAATCGAACACTCAGAGGGCTAGAGGCTAATGCAAATTAGTTTTTAGAGGCTTTAGGCATGGAAACGGTAATGTTAAAAAAAAGTATCTTTTTTCCTTAATATTTGTTAGAAATACAACTTTACCGGTGAATTGGGCTTTCAATAAATATTACAAAGGGTTCTTGAATTATGTTTATAGTAGTTTCTTAGCCAAAGGCATCAATAATAAGTGTAATAGTGCATCACTATGTTTCTTTATGGAACAGCCATCCTTGCTGCAATGGAAATAGCTTTTTGGTTTTAGACACTGTAAGAACATGTTTAAAATAAACTTTCTATGTGCCCGACACTTAAAGAACAAGGTACTGCTCCTTATAGGCGTCAAGGTTTACTTAGGGTTGACATTAATATTTAAAAGGAAGGTTTAGACTTGTTAAAAGGGATTATTATGACAGGTCAAATTGTAGTTTTTAAACCGCTCCAGCCAGGCTACACTGGGGAGCCTGAAGCCATGTTTGCACTGCCACTGTAGTAGATGGCACAATAGGAGCTGCAATCCACTAGTGGCAGTTAGCCTACTGTCCCTGGCACACCTGGTGCCGTATACTAGGAACTTATATGTAAGTTAACTGTGCCAGTTATGGTTATATCAATTCAACCATGTTTAGGAGGGAGCGCAGGCACTTCACTACTGGTTACAGGGGTAAAGTGAACAGTTTTACAGCCAGCAAATTAGATAGGGCAAAAATCAGGGAGTACACCACACAAAGGTGGAGGAGTGTGGCTCAATGGTTAGAGCGGCAGACCCTGAAGCAGACTTCTGGCCAGGGACCAGGGTTCGATTCCTGCCTCGGCAGGGATCGGGCTCAATTTCCTCGGACCTGTCTATTCTCGCCTCAGTCCCTATTCTAATCATGGGCCCCACACTGCAACTCTGGGCAATAGCTTGCTTAGCCTCCACACCGGCCCCAACAGCGCTAAGGATGCCTGGCTTCACCCTGGGGGTGCCCAGGAGTGGACACTTCACAGGGAAAGCCAGGAGGGGTTCCACAACGGTATGAGTATCAGCGCCAGGAAACTGCAAAGGCGACACTGCAAGGTGGCTGTCTGGTGACAGTGCGCTCTATAAGTACATTTACAAAAGATGGTCATTTTTTACAATAGTGCACAATCCCACATTTTGGTAAAGGCAGGCAAATGTGCAAAAACACATTAGAGAAAGCCTTTCTGGTACACCCACACCAAATCTGGGGTTGATTAATTCCCCTTCCCATTCTGCAGGGGGTGTTCTCCAGCCATGGATGGAGTAAATCTATATTCAATTAATCGATTTCAGATTGTGAATGCACACAAACGTACATTTGTGGGAGTTAACTAACGTACAAGGCTAACTGTGCTCTGTTCTTTCTACTTCCCATAATTTGCATGGTTTCCTATTGCAGATTTCTCTGCATTTGCGGCTTTGAAATCTGCAGTAATAAAACCCTTTACACTTGCCAGGATTCTTTTCTAAAATTCCTAACAGGTGTAAATGAAGCCATTTTCGACTGTAAATGTAAGCTTATGGCTGCAAATGGCTTTGTGAATTAAGCCCTTGGAGTTTTGAGTGGTTATGCAGAGGTGAATGATTAGCATAGCAGGCTGTACAATTATTACAAATGATTGTCACTAATATGAACCTTTATTACATATTTATATTATAAGTGGGGATTATGTAGGGCGGTCAGAATAATTGGAATGCAATTGCATTCCAGAGGAGAAAAGCTATGTGCGACCGACCAACAAGCCATTCAAAGGATAGGTACTAACAAATTATTTAATTGTCTGGGCAAACAAAGTGAATCTGCACCCAGTAAGCACTGTCATAGGAAGTGATTAACAAAAAGCAGAACTCGGTAAAAAATCTGCTCCAACGTTTCAGAGTTTGTATAGGAAATCCATTTTTTCTTGAGCAAAATCACAATGTAAATTCTCAAATGTCAAAATCCACAGCGAACTGCAAATGGACACGGACTTTTTTTTTTTCTCTTGGAGGGGAAAATATATCTCCCTATTGAAAACTACATTTTCCTATACCCAAACTGATCTGAGGGCTTTAAAATTATACATGAATTAAAATCAGATTTTTCATTCATACATCGTATAATTTCCTCACATATATTGGACTTAAACGCGGAAATGGCTTTGTGAATCAGGCTCATAATTACCGAGTTTTTTGGGGAAGTTTAGATAGCAAATTTATGTTCCTTAATCAAAGGAACAATGCAGATTTGCTAATTGAATGGTGACTATGGTTGTTCGAGTGGATCCCTTGCGCAATTCTTTTGTTACAATGATGAGCACTCTTTACTATGCGGAAATTAGGTTCAAGTCGAGATGCTTCATATACTGTCTTTGGCTGTAAACACATTTCTATCTGAGGCAGCGGTCAAAAATTGATAGAATGACTGTTGATGTTGAGTATGGCCAGGGATACTAGAATTATGTGGCAGGGGAGCACCAAATTATGTGGCAGGGGTGACTAAATTATACAGCAATAAAAGAAATTATGTGGCATAATGTGGCAGATTTTATTCTTGTATTACTTTAGCATTATGACATTTCTACACATGGTAACACTGCCGTGGCAAAGATTTCATCCTATTACTACTGATGATTTAACATACAAATACAGCAATAAGCAGCTGAAAGACGACCAGTCAACCTTTGCAAAGGGTGTCCTATTACGCAGGGAACGTGTCACCACACGTTTAGTACCTTTTCAGCCGTTTGAGCAAGAACATTTTTTGGGGAGATTCAAATATGCATATTATGCAGCATATGAAAGATTATGTGGCAAATACAGGGAATGCAGAATTATGGGGAAAATACTGTAGCTGCATAATAACATAATTGCACTAGCCCTAAATATGCTAATTAAAAAAAAAAATTAAAGTTAAGAATTGTTTCTGCTCTCATGTGATTTCAGCAAAAGTGTGTTAGTCATCACAGGACTCAAGTGGTGCACACAAGTTTCACAATTGTCCCCATCTACTTTGTTAAGTAAGTGTATCTGCCAACCATAATGATAATTGGTTTAGGATATTTCATCCTATAAAGGAGTCTCTTCCATGCATTCACTGATTACTCTTCTAGATCAAACCAAAATCCATTTCAAATAATAGTGCCTCACTTTTTATATCTAACTGTTCACAATAAATATGTGATAGAATTTCAAACACACAGCTAACCACCTGCTGTGTTTTGCAGTGACTATCATCACGCCCCCCCCCCCAGAAACACTTTTATGAAGAAAGGACATCAATGAATGGCATGTGTCACCTCTCAGCTTTTCAACCAGTTTCAGCTTCATTACCACCCCGCTGTGCATATCCATCATGTCTCTGTTCAGTGTCATCTAAATGAATAGTGTAGAAGCAGTGACGAGTGCAGTATAGTATGCACCATTACAAATAGCTAATATACTAATACATTTAATACCAATGCTTTTATGAAGCAGTTAATGAGGATCTTTTAACTGTTACTTGGTACTCACTCACTCTGAATTCATACTGAAATCTCTAATGTAATAATGGGTCTGAGAGGTTAATCAGCTCACTGTTCATTGTGTGGTGGTCATCACATGAAGGAGGCAGAGACTGAAGGCTTGGGGAAGGGAATGAGCTTTCCCCCTATTGAAACAACTGAATACTGTGCATAGCAGGATCCAGGGCACCAGTGTTGGGTTCAGTAGAATGGAGAAGCAAATGGCTGTGAATTGAACATCCCCTAAGTCACCATGTTTGAGTTGGTGAGTTTAAATGGAGTAAGGAAGGTTTTCTTGGATTTCCTTCCTCTGTGAAATAGCTCACTCAGATAGGGGCATATTTATCAAGGTTTTGATTCACCCTTGCGCCACGCAAAGGGGCACAACGGCAACGCATAACCTAAATTAGATTTATCAAGCCACATAAGGCCACCTTGCATGGCCCTGCATGGCTTGATACATTTAGAGTAACACACGGCAGTGCAAATCGCTGCCTTGCATTACTCTGCAGCAGGGAGGTGTTCCATTGGTGGAGCGTGGATGTTCCTACGCATCCACCTATGGATTGAGGCGCATTCCCAGATTTAACATTAGTGGTAGACCTGGGAATGCAACCAATTGCTACTCTTCTTCATGTGAGGCATAATGAAGAGAAATATCTTCACTTCTCGTTTTTCATTTATGTGTGCAGCACACATAGAAAGAGGAAAATGCCTCTCAGATGTTTTTGTGTAGGAAGATGTCTCTTCCTGCACACAAACAATCCTTCCTACAACGCAGGCACCCTTGCAACATGATGCAAGGGTGCCTGTGTTAGTGCTAGGCAGCCAAAACAATGCTGGGAAAAGACAGGAATACAATTTCAGTTGTTGAGGGGCTGATCATGAGAGAGCAAAGGCACAATCAATGCCTGACAGATAGGGAAGTTAGAAATTTTGGTTTTCAGTTGAGGGGTGAAGGGAAAAATATGGATGTCATCTCTACATGCATAATTAGAGAAATGAAATAAGGAAATGATTACCTTTGGGGAGAAGGAAGAAGATGACAATAGTAAGGGACTGAGGGCAGTCTTGATGGATGCCACAAGAAAGGAGGGTTGAACTGAACTATCAAAGCACAAGGAGACTGAAAATATTGTTTTGGATAGAATTAATTGATTGACCCTATTAAAAATCAAGGAGAATGAAAATGCATGCCAGTCTGTTGCGATTAATGTAATTCGGTTGGGTATGTGAGCGAGTGCTGTCTCAGTGGGATATGCAGTTTGGTGCCTGACTGGTCAGGTATGTTAGGCAGTGGCGGCTCCTTGAGGGAGTGATGTGGGGTGGTGAGCCGGGGCGGAGGGAGGTGCAGGGTGGGGGGTAGTAAACTCCAGCATACGGCCGAACAGAGTTAAGTAAATAAATAAAACAAATTACATTGCCAATGGCGATGCAACACGCACAATGTAATTTGTTTTATTTATTTATTTATTTATTTACTTAAATCCGTTCGGCCGTATGCCAGAGTTTACTACCCCCCACCCTGTCCCTGCCCCTCCCCCACACCGCCCCACCGCCCACAGCACTTTCTCGAGGAGCCACCACTGATGTTAGGTAGTGTTTAAACCTATTCATTACAAGGTATTTGTTGATTTTAGAGATGTGAGGCAGTAGTTAGATGAAGTAGTACATTTAAGGAGACTTGGAGTCAGCTGTCGGTTTTTCAATAGAGGTAATACCATGGTAGTGTTCAAGCAATGGAGAAAACCTCATTGAAGAGTGTACAGTACATTGAATGGGATTGTGAAGTACAGATGCTGGAGAGAGAGAGAGAGACATGGGGAAATTTGATGGACTTGCTAATTTCAGATTGGGAAGGGGCTCATTGAGGATGATTGAGAGGGTTGCCCGTATTGAGTCTAGTTATTTTAGGGTGAAGGGTAAATGAGGATGGTGGGAGTGCAGAGAGCAGAATGACAAGCGTAGTCCTGATGGTTTGGATGTCCTACTAGAAGTAATAAGCAAAGTGAGAGATTCTAAGAAAGGGTGAGGATATATTTTGGAAGTGGGGAGTGAACTGATCATAAGGGTGTGATAAGTGATTTAGCTGCAGGACTGAAGTTCTGTTAGTAATTGGCATTGGCTTTACCAAGTTTGGTGGTGGTGGTGAGCAAGTATGTGTTGATTAGAGGTGGTCTGGGGTATAGGACATGATCCAATTGCTTCGTTGGTATGGATATGTAGTTTAAAAATTAGATTTCAGGAAATATCCAAGGGAATGGGTTGCCCCGGCTATTACAGTTTTATGAAATGTGAGTATTTAATGTGGAGCACAATCAGTTGTTAGATTCATCAAACTATTTGGAACCATGTGGAGATGCAAGGACATTGTTCACGAGGTTGAGGTCAATGTATTCAGTATAGAGCTGGCAAAATATGATGTTCTGTTTATGTGTTTTTTCATTTAATTTCAGGATAATGAAAGGAGCAGAGCAATGTAGTTTGTTAGAGATGGTACCTTATACCCTTTTGAGAAGTACTGCAAGTAAGATTCTGTAAATTCCAATGGATAATCAATAACAATAATGATTTTCTTTTAATTGACTGGTGACGATAAAGGTCCGGCATTGTCGTGGTAGCCGGGTGGTACTGTCAGTGTCTCGTTGAAAAGAATGCCTAATCTTCTGACCAAGTTAAGCAAAAGCATGCTGCATAATTGGTGTTGTGCACAGGCATGGCTCAGTCCTTGGGATCTATTTTTTTTAAAATTATGATTAAATGAAGTGGTATGAGAATCAAATGGATCAATGATAAAATATGTGTTAATGCAGACTAATCTGGCATTCCATAGGTAGAGTGATATGGTTTTGAAGTTTACCGAAAGTCTGAAGATGTTGTTTGGTTAAGTAATATTAAAGCAAGGTGGTAAGTTGAGGTCATAGGGAGAAGGCTTTTTGTGGTGTTCCTGAGGTATTAAGAGATGATTGGTAGATGAGCTATGGTGTTCTGTGGATGCTATGGGGGATGAGTGAAATCACACAGGTCTAATAAGCATGACAACCTGAGAGGCTGAGACTAAGGAAGAGAAATAATGACTGGTGGTGAAAGCATTACACTGGTCTAATAAATGGCAGGAAAGAATGGAGGAGTCAAGGCAATAGTCTAGCAATATTTGTGCTTGCATGCAGGTGAAATGTGGGTTTACGTTGATATCAGTAGATGCTGGAATCTAAAGAATATTGTTCCACATCTAGTAGCTGGTATACTTTTTCTGGCTGAAGGGTTGGTGGTCTACCATAGGGTTGTTCTATGTGTAAGAAAAGAGAAGGGTAAGGCCTGGCCAGTGGGTGCACTGGCCAGGTCGACATGGCAGTTAACAAACTGCGCACAGGCACTGCGGTGGCAGGCCTGAGACATCTTTTCAGAGATACTCATGTGGGTGGCACAATCAGTGCTGCAAGCCTATCAGTAGCATTTGATTTACCAACCCTGGCACACTCAGTACACTTTATTAGGGACCTACTGGTAAATCAAATACGACAATCATAGACAACCAATCACAATAACAATTTACACAGAGAGCATATGCACTTTAGCACTGATTAGCAGTGGTATATTGCCCTGAGTCGTATAGCCAACAACAACAGGTCAGGAAAAATAGCAGGAAGAAGCAAAAAGTGTAGGGATAACCCTGAAAAAAGGGCCATTTCCAACAATTACATTGGTCTATTAAATGACAGGAAAGCATGGAGGAATCAAGGCAATAGCCTAGCAGTATTTGTGCTTGCATGCAGGTGAAAAGTGGGTTTAAGTTGATACCAGTAGATGCTGGAATCTCATGAAAAATTGTTCCACATCTTGTAGCTGGTATACATTGTCTTGCTGAAGGAGTGGTGGTTCTCATGAAACAATATTGGTTTGGTGCCTTAGTGTTTTAATACACTTGTTTCTTGCAGCAGCTTGGTAACAACTGGTAGGCTGATGCAAGACTTCAACTCTAATGCTTAGATCAAAGGGTGTGTGTGGGCATAAGTTATAATCAGGTGGACCAGCTGCAAGATATATATATGCTTGCTAATGCATGTGCCATACTCAAATTGGTTTACTGTCAGGATGTTTCTATCATGTGCCAATAGATTTAACCCTTACCACATCCTATGTTTTAGTTTATGAGCTGCCATTGGGATTCAACTTTGATGCTTGCAACATTATACATCTGAAATTAATGTTATATGATGGAAAAGTAGAAGCCTTCAACATCTCCATGCATGTTGGCCTTACGATTTAATTAGGAAGAAATCTTTGTAACTGTTATTTCTCTTTGGACTTTTTGCATGAGTTAAGAAGTGCAATGACATATCCCTCAATAGGTAAGTGTAGAAGTGCCGCCAATAACAGGCCTTCTTGCTTACCTTCGTATACAGTGTGAATGCAAGACTATTAGTACTCCTCTGTGGAAGCTGAATGGGCGTTCACCCTGACACTGCCATTGACCCAGAGCTAAGGTAGGCTCACAGACAGACATAGACAAAAGGGTTGAAAGGGGAGGAGGAAGTTGAAACATTGGGGAAAGGAACCTGGGCCACAGAGAACCATGCAACAAAATATACCTGTAGCACATGATAAGCACACTATGAGAGAGTGATGGTTCTTAGGTGGTTCTTATGTACTTGGTCCCATATGGCCACTGCTACTCTTCTGTTACAGCAGCACTGTTCCAAGTCTAAAATGAGCAAATACAGTGTGGTCCACAAGTGAAAATACAGCATGAAGAACACCACAATGTTATTTCCCATCACCCATCTGCACAGAAAGTAACATTACTGGATTTCCCATATTCCATCTCCATAGGAAGCGACAACACCGGACTTCCCATCACCCATCTGCACAGGAAGTGACATCTCTGATTGTCCACCCACTGCACCCTACATGGCCCCTTCCAGGACCTACTTAATGATGGTTGAAGTGCAGAAGTGCACTGAAGGCAAGCCAGTCTGCATCCATCTGTGCCTGGACCGCACCAAGAACTATTGTTCTCACCCTACCTACCACTACCCTGCTCTCAACTCCAGGGCATCACTCACTGAACTGCTGTCACACTGCACAACACAGAACAAGCATTCAAATGCACCTCCTACAAGTTCACATGCATTCTCCCACACTGTACACCCACCAATCCCACAGTAAAAGCACCCAGTACCCCACTCACTCACACAAACCAACCGCTCACTCATGCTCAGACAGACCAAACATCACCCAAACGACATGCCATAGTTGCGTGCATGCTCCTCAACAGAGTCAACACCAGCTTGCTCACCAAACACACCACAGAGATATGGGACCAACTGCATGGCCATTCTCCAGACCTACTGTTCCACAAAGAAACATGGCTAAAGCCTAGCTCTGCACTGAATATATTGCTACAGCAAGACCGTCACCACAATCCTAGCAGTCGAGTCGAAATCATATTCAAAGATACCTTCAGCTGCACCACCTACACAGACACCTATACCAGCTAAATGGAACACCTCACATTCAAGATACGCATCACATCCAACTTCTCCTTGGGTGGAGCCCATGTATACAGACCACCAGGACCCCGCAACATCACATGCTTCGTTGCACCTCTCATTATCAATGCCAGTACCTTCATTCTCCTCTGAGAGCTTAACTTTCACCTAGAAAACACACCAACACGAACTCTACAGCCCTTCTAGAAAACCTCATCAGCCTTGGCCTCACCCAGAAATGTTGCAAAGCCCACCCACCCTACTGGACACTTACTGGACCTGATTTACTTCTCAATCAGCAACATAACAGTCAACAAGCCAGCAACTATGGCCTGGACAGACCACACCCTTGTCAGTTTCAGCATACCCATCCCCTACCACTACAGACCTACTTTCACCAGAACCTCCATCCCCAGCTGGACAAGCATCACAGAAGAGCAGTCGGTGTAAGCCCTCTCTGAGCACCGACCCAAGCACACCAGCAATTTGCCGAAAGCCATCAAGAAGCTCAAAAGCTGGATCACTGCCTGCAGCAACACCCACTAGCCACAGGCCATTTGGAACTCAGAGGAACTCAGGCTGATGAAATGCCTCTGCAAGCAACTGGAGCGCAAATGGAAAACAAATCAAGACATAACCAACAAAAAGCATCTTTAACCTAGCCCTAAGATGCTCCTACCAGCAGATATGGTACACAAATTGCACAGCTTTTGCAGATAGCATTGATGCCAACACTAACATCATCAAAGAAATCTTCGCCATCATCAAAGATCGCAACCCCTCTTTTGAAGCCCCCAGCAGTAGCTCTCCAGCACAAGACCTTTGCAACAAACACTCTGAATACTTCTGTGAAAATATCACTTCCATATACAACAACTTTGACCCTCAACAAGACTCCATCACTGTCACAACTCAACTTCCCATCATGGCCGAAGATTGAACCCTGATCTCGTTGCCTACCGTCACCACCATTGAAATGGTTGCTATCATGAAGATGATCCACCCTTGGGCTACATCTAATCCTTGCCCCCATAGTGCGATCAGAAAAGCATTAACGCCTCCATCGACTTAGCCACATTCGCAAAAGCCTGGAAACAAACACTCATCATGCCCCTGCTCAAGAAACTATCCACTGACCCAATCATGCTTTCCAACTACAGCCTCATCTCTCTCAGACCATACCCAACAAAGCTCTTAGAGAAACTAGTCAAATGATGTCTCACAGACCACCCCAGCAACCACCAGCTTTCAACACCACGCAGTCCGGATTCAAGCCTAACCACAGTATAGAAATAGCACTCATCGCTGCCACAGATGACATATGCATTATCCTTCACAGAGGAAACATGGCAGCCTTCATTCTCCTGGACCTCTATGCAGCATTTGACATGGTCTCCCACTCCATCCTCATCAGGAGCTCTCAAGAGATTTGTATTCAAGGACCTGCTCTCTGCTGAATGTGCTCTTTCTTAACTGATTGAACACAAGCTCTCAGCCTGCCATCTTAATCCTCGGAAGCCTGCAAACTCATCTGTAGAGTGCCTCAAGGTTCATTCCTCAGCCTGAAGAACCAGAACCTTTTGGACCTGGCGGCGCAGGGTACGCCTTAATCTCCTGGGTTCACCTGCTCAGCTACACAGAGACACGGGACACTCTGTTAGGCGTTAGAAGATCAGATTTATTAGCTGCAGCTAGTACAGTTGTCCCAGAAGTACACAAGGTAGGTTCTCAGGAGACTGCCACTTCACTCTGTGGCGCACAAAGTTTTATACCATATAGATACTATATACATTAACCAAGTATACTCCCAGCAAATACAAGAAAGAGTCAATAAGGAAAGTTGGAAAATAGGACAGAACCAATGGGAGAGATTTGAAAACAAAAGTGTCAGATGACTCGAAGAAACCTCTCCTCCAACTGTTTTTGTCACCCCTCCCTCAAACTAATTTATTAACGGATTTGTAACAAACTTGCAGGTGGCGAGATACGTTTGTGTGTGTTGGAGGACAGTTGTGAAACGAGACAATGCTAGCAGAGGACATTGAAGGCCAGACGATAAGATAAAGTCGGAAAAGAATAGTGTAAACCAACAGATAGTTGAGACGGGGATTAGAAAAACGAGACAGGGATTAGTGTACTCGGCTAAACCTAACACCAGTTTCGCAAATAGAGGCAGAAAGACCATTTTAACACGAAGCTGCAGAAAAAGCAGAATAGACTTTGCTCGCTGTGCTGCTTGAGTGATGGCAACACAAAATGGCGGCGGAGCACAAGATGGCGGGTCGATTCAATCACGATCGAAAATCGAAGTTCCTCAGACCCACCTTTTGCCAGAACTCAGGCAAGATAGACTAATGTTAATCTGAGTCAACGTCGATAGCCATGAGGTCATCGAGCTGTTGCTGTAACATCATTCTTATGTTTTCTGTTCTTGGCGATTTGGGCTTGGGGATGCACATGGTAGCACATAGGTCACAGATGGCGGGACCACAGTGCATACAAAGACAACAGGAGAAAATCAAGATTATTCCAAGAAATGACAATGCTTTCCAACCCCATTTGGACAGTAGTCCCCAAAACCACTCCGAAAAGGACCAATCTCCTTCGTCCTGCTGAATCGACTCAGAGATTATATGTAACTTGGAGATAGCTTGGTATACTGTCGGAGCGTCATTAGGTATGAAAATACAGCAACTTGACTCGATCAATTTGCACACTCCACCACGATCTGCGAGAAGAAAATCTAAGGCAACCCGATTTTGTAAAGTCATAAGACGGTCCGCCTGTAGTTCTGCCTTGATATTACTTAAGGCTCCTACAGTGATGTCTATTGTGGTCTCTACGACAAGGACCAGTTGCCTTATATTTCTGCTGTTGGCCATTGGACCCCAAAAAGGAAGAAATCCTTTGAGGAAATCTCCTCCCTCTTGTCCTGCTGTGTCTTTCGAATCAATAATCCCTCTGCCATATCTGTTTCGTTGATAGTTTGCAGAAGCGGTGTATGTAGGGAAAGCTATATAGCAGGTAGCAGAAAAACCTGTGGGTATCCATATGTAAGCAATATTATAGCAAATGAAATAGGTACCTTGAGATGGCACTAGAGGAGGCGAGTTCTGAGAGGAATAAACGTACATGTGGGAACAGTTATTTCTTTGTATGGTGTCGGAAGAGCGATCATTAAATTGCAGACAGAAATTTCCCTGATGAGGAATCGTCCAAATGGGCGGAGATTTTCTTTGTTTGACTTTATCACTAAGACTAGTGATATAATGGGTAACGTTCCAGTTTGTATACGCTTTTCTTTCATCAATGGAAATCTTACTATTTTCCATGATTTTAGCCATAGCTATCATTCCCTTTATTAATGAGCTATGACTAAAATCTGGACCACCAATATGTGAACTAATGGAGCGTTTGAACTTACTTTGGTAGGCATTGGAGAAAATGACAAAATAAGCCCAAGCGGAACCCTCATAAGAGAACGGGAGAACCAAATATGGCATTCCTTTCTCTGTGGTATGTGACATAAGTCCACACACCCAACAGTCAGTCGTATTGACCACTAACTGGTGTTGATGCAACAACTGGACAAAGGAATTGTTGTAATATTCAGCTCCTCTAATGAGTTCATGTTGAGGAAGGGTATGAAAGAGATGTGGAGAGACAGTAGAAGAGGACGAAGAGGAAGAAGGAGAGACAACTTTTTGCTGCAGAGCATAAGCAATCCAACCCATAAACGCCAAAACAATACACAATAATATAATAACACATAAGGTTATATTAAAACGACTGTACATTGATTTACAGGATCCTTTCTTCATTTCATCTTTTCTCTCGCTTTTGTTTGGTGTAGTTTCCATCTTTCTAATGGATGCTCACGGCAATCTTCCTTGATCACTCAATTATGATTGTCTGCCGTCCTATGACACTGAAAGTCCTGCAGGCCTATTGCCACTATTCAGGTCACAATTAAGACCCTACCGTGGGGGGAGGAGCCAAGATGGCGACCGGAGCAGTCGCTTGAGCGCCCGGCTCCGTCGGCCCTTGGCCTCGGACTATCATCCTGATTCCCATCCTTGCCGATTTTCGAGGTGCATCGCGTGCGACGACGCGCTGACTGCGCCGTCGCTTTCCCGAAGTCTTAGCCCGCCCGGATGCCGGAGTTCTTGGTGCCTTTGTTCTCCGCCCTGGACCCTTGCTCTACTGTGGCCTCGGCCGGCCCTCTGGAAGCGTTGCAGTCACCGGACCCGCTGGTGCAAATCTGAGCCCGAGGTCCCGATCCCGCCTCACGCCACGTACGGTCGCCAGAAGAGCCGGGAGAGAGACGCCCGGACACCTCCTGTACCCTGCACCTGACGGGCTGGAGTTAGAGGGTAGGCCCCGGTGTGGCGGGTCTCCTACCCCGCTCTGTGGACCACGCTGTGGAAGGCTGCAGACCCCCTTCTTCTATGGTCTAGTCGGCTGCAAAGAGAGCCCGAGGGAGGGGAAGCGCCTGCTGGCTTTCACCTGTTGCGGCGCAGACCTGTTGGGAATTGCCTCCTTGTCACGATCCCCCCCCTGGCCACGGTACCGTTCAACGGTAAAACATGGCGCTGATTGCCTGCTCGCTGCTGGGGGGTGATGCTCCGGTCTCGCCCGCTGCCCGCTTCGCCCTCCCTCTACCAGACTCCAGCTCCCCAGTGCCGTCCCGGATTGCTGCCGTTGTGGGGACGCAGCTTCCGCTGACATACGGCTCCGTTCTGGCTGCCCTGCGGGACTTTCGTCTGCACTTGTGTGTCGGCTTGCAAACGCTGAGTGAGCGGTTCGACTCTACACTGTCTGCTGCGGGCCGTGAGCGCCCCGTTTGTGATCAACAAGACGTGAGTCTGCCAGTGCTGTGGTCCTCCTGCGGGGAAGCAACGACTGGGTATAACGGTGCTACACTGGTGTCTTCATTTGGCTTTCCCGGCGCTCAGGATCAATCGCTCTCCTGCTCAATGGCAGACACTTTGTTTCCCTGGTCATTGCTGCCTGCTTTGTTGTTGCCTGCCTCACCGTGCCCGCAGGAGTTTCCAGCTGAACTACACCTGGCGACCTCGAGGAACCGTTCACGGTGGCCTACGGCTCCTTTTATGTGTAACTCATGTACTTTACAAGCCAGGTCTGGATTTTATATGGTGTGCAAGGGGACCTCCATAGATGAACGGCGGCCATTTTGTGACTCTACTTCTCCATCTTCTCCCAAGTGGCCATATTGTCTTTGTCTGTTCGGGATGCGGGGCATTCACGAGGGGGCGGGTCTAATCGTACGCCCGCGATCGGGCCAGGGCTAGATTACTCTCTATCATCATGGCTTCACGGCCGGGCTGGACTGGGACTGGAATTGTCTACATATGTTGTGCGCACTCGTCGCGATCTGTCTGCCTTCTTTGCCTTGGTGTCACATGCTATCTTCACACGACCGCCTTTGGGTGTAGTGGGATTTCAGTGTGTGGAGGATTGGTTGGCCGGTGGTGTCGGGCGCTCCGAGGATACGTGGGCTCCTCCCCACCTCCTTTCTTCTTTCTTCTCTTAGTTTCTTTACTCTAATCCTACTTTCTCTCTTGTCTATATTTCGGGTTCATTGGGCGACAGGCACTATGCTGGGGGGGGGGTAGGCCATAGCCTCCGCATTGGTGTAGGGTGGGGGGGTAATTTACTGTTTCTTTTTAGTTCTATGGGCCTCTTTCTTTCATGTCTCTGCGCTATGCTTGTTTCGATTCGGGGTCCGGGTGTGGGGTGGATTGAGTGGGGGCGGCTTTTAGGGGGTGCGTATTTACTACTGTGATGATCCTGTTATCTAACTGCATCGCCTTACTGTATGAGATTTTCTATGGCTGTTTTAATGATGCTGCTGCCCTCCAGTGTATGAAGCCGACTTGCGGACTCGAATCTCCTTGTTTCTATCCTTTACTGCCTTTTTTTTTTTCTCGATAAAATTTTTTTTTTTTTTTTTTTTTTTTTGAAAACCTTAAAATTAACCTTCACTTCTCCTTCCCCCGGTGTCAAGGATCCCTCCAGTGTATGAATCCTGAATCGTTGCTAATCTTGACCTTGACGCACAGGGGATGTATTGTTTGTCTCTGTGCTCAACCGTATTGTGGCCGGCCTGAGGGTTGTAGGCCCGTATTTGTTCTTTTACTATGCACAAATAAAGGTTTTGGAAAAAAAAAAAAAAAAAAAAAAAAGACCCTACCGTGACCCTGCAACCTGGACAGAATACTACACGAGAGAGAAAAATCTTAAGTGTTCTTTTGTCTAAGTCTCAGGTTGTATTGTTTCTTTCCGGGAATGTTCTGATCTTGAAACAATGTTCGTGGATTGGTTGTATCTAATCGACGATGTGATGGTATTGCTTCCTGTAAAATATCGTCGTCCTCTTTCTCAGACAGTGTCCCATTCAGGCGTGCATCACTAAAGGGTATGAATCGTGGAACCTTCTTGCTCTCAGAGTCACCAATGCCCCTACGCACCCATTGATCATAAGGTAAGGGCAAAGGCACTTTCTTGCAATGCACGCCGTGAATCCAATTTTTCTTTACCTCGACTTTAACTGCTGTTCTCGTAGTGAGTAAGACCATTCGGGGCTCCCTCCATCTGGGCTCCAAATTTCTCGTTTTCTGAAAGTTTTTGATGCAGACCCAGTCACCTGGTCGGATGGAATGACCTGGGTCTGTGGAAGCCTCTGGTAAAGTACTCTGAACCAGTTGATGGAGAACACGCAATTTAGTTGTGAGATCATGCAAGTAATCAATCAACATTGGATATGGCAAGTCTGAGTATTTCTTAGGGCGAGGGACTCCCCATACATTAGCCGGGCGTCCAAAAACCACTTCGTAAGGGCTAAGTTCCAAACGAGAGTGTACTGCAGTTCTGGTGGATAGTAGAGCTAATGGCAAAGCATCTGGCCAATTGAGTCCTGTACTAGCCTGAATCTTTGCTAATTTCAACTTCAATGTACCGTTGTAGCATTCTACTAAACCCGCTGATTGTGGATGATTTGCCGCATGGAACTTTTGTTTGATACCAAGACCCGCACAAACTTTCTGCATGACTTGGCCAACAAATTCGCTCCCATTGTCACTCCAGACAATGCGCGGCAAACCAAACCGGGGGAAAAATACTTTCAATAGAATTTTGGCTGTGGATAAGGCTGTGTTGTCTTTTAGAGGATGTGCTTCTATCCATCTTGAAAAGGCGCATACTACCACCAGAACATATTTGAGGTTGTTGCATCGCTCCATATGAATATAATCGATCTGCAACACCGCAAATGGATGTGTCGGAGGAGCAAAATGACCTGCTGGAGTTGGGGTTCCCTTTCCTGGGTTGTACATCAAACAAATAATACAATGTTTGACTATATTGTCTGCACATTTTGGAATTTGTTCATTTCGCCACACTGGAGCTGGAAGTTTGCATATACCCTTTGCACTTAAGTGGGCTGGACCATGTGCCATAGTGACCACTGGAAGCACGTAGGCATCTGGTAACAGCCAACGTTGGTGTTCAGATAATTCCACCCAACAACCCATCTCATCTAACATTCCTGTACTTTCTCTCCACTTGCTCAACTCTTTCTCTGAAGCCTCGTTCTGAATCGCTCATACACTTTCCACTGTATCCTCATACATTCCTCTCTCTCTAACCCAGTTTGCAGGACCCGCCACATACATTCGACTTGTTGCATCTCTCGCTGTTCTTTTCGCTACCTCGTCTGCGAATGCATTTCCTCGACCAACGTCATCCGTAATCTTTTTATGTGCACTACATTTTACAATCGCTATTTGGGTAGGTAAGGGAGGTGATTCAAGGAGATCAGTCACTAATTGACCATGTTGTATTTTTGTGCCATGTGAAGTGAGAAATCCCCTTTCCTTCCAAAGACGCCCAAAGTTGAACGCTACACCAAAAGCATACTGACTGTCAGTGTACACGTTCACTCTCTTCCCTTTCGACAACACACATGCTCTTGTTAAAGCTATCAATTCTTCTGCTTGAGCTGAATTATGCCTAATACGTGCTGTTTCCACAACTGTATGCAAGGTATTTACAGCATAGGCTGAAACTGTATCCCCATTAGGCATTTTAAAACAAGAACCATCTACCCATAGAGTTCCATCTGGATTCTCTAGCGGTGTGTCTTTCAAATCAATTCTTCCTTTAGTCTCTTCCTCAGTACGAAAGAAACAATCATGTTTCTCCTCAACACTTTTCTCATCTGGAAGGGGCAACAGAGTGGCTGGATTTAGGGTATTACATCGTTTGATGTGTACGTGGCTAGCCAACAGTGTCAGCTCGTATCCAGTTAGACGAGCGCTCGTAAGATGCTGCGTTTTCGTTCTATTTAGTAAGGTATCCACTGCATGTGGTACCATGACAATGAGAGTGTTATCTAACACTACTTCAGCAGACTGTCGAATAGAAATTGCTGCTGCTGCTGTCGCTTTGAGGCAACCGGGCAATGCTTTAGCTACTGGGTCTAACGTAGCTGAGAAATAGGCACATGGCCGCTGCTTGTCTCCAAATCGCTGTGTTAAAACTGACAACGCACAACCTTCCCTTTCGTGAACATAGAGCGTAAAAGGCTTACTGTAATCAGGGGTACCCAATACAGGAGCGGAACATAGAGCAGTACATAAATCGGAAAAACTCTTTTGGCACTCATCAGTCCATGGAAGGGGCTGAGGCATATCTTTCAAAGTGAGGGCCAACAGAGGGTTGGCTATCAGAGAGAAGTTGGGGATCCATTGCCTACAATAAGAGGTGATACCCAGAAAGGCACGTACCCCCCTTTGTGTGGATGGCACAGACATTTGCGTAATTGCCTGAATTCATTCTGGCGTTAATCGTCGTCCCTTCTTTGATAGGAGATGACCCAAGTAGGTAACCTCACTATGAACGTATTGTAGTTTGGAGGGTGAAACCTTATGATTCAGATCAAACAAATGGCGTAACAATGCAACAGTGGCATTTTTGCAGATCTCTTCTGAATCAGCAGCTATTAACAAGTCATCCATATACTGGATAAGAGCAGCGCCAGACGGCAAATGAAAAGTATCAAGATGACATTTTAAAGCTTGACTGTAAATAGAGGGACTTTCACAATAGCCTTGAGGTGCGCGCTTAAACCGGAAGCTTCGGCCTCCAAGAGAGAAACCAAAAATATCCCTACTCTCTTCTGCAATAGGAATACTAAAGAAGGCATTCTTTAGATCGATAACAGGAAACCAGGTCGCTGTAGAAGGTATCATTGTCAACAAAGCAGTGATATCTGATACTACGGGAAACTGTGGCACAACAATTTTGTTTACCTCCCGGAGATCAATCACAAAACGATATACAGGTGGTTGAGGAGGATCAGTGCATTTAAGAACAGGAAGAATAGGACTATTGCATGTATTACCTCTCGTTTCTTCAACCACACCCTTCAGAATCAAGTCATGAATGATTTCCAAAAGCGCTTTTTCACCTTCAGTGGAAATCTTATACTGCGGAATGCGTGGCAATTCAACATTAGGTTTGAGAGTGACAACATAAGGTGGAATCTCAAGACAACCCACATCGTTCGGACCCGTGGCCCAAAGTGTTGCTGGAAGAGAAAGCAATTCAGGTGGAAACTGATCTTTGGATAAATACATTGGAGAAGTCAGTTTCTGTCCCAAGGTAAGATGTACACCAGAAGGAGAACAATATATCGTAGCATGCATTCTTTTCAATAGATCTAAGCCCAACAGATTCTCACCGCAACCATTCGTCAAGAGAAGTGGAGCTTCCAAGTCATAAGGGCCAATTGTAATAGGCAAAGGGCAAGAAACTGGGTTACGAACAGGGGCGCCAGAGAATCCTATAGAAACATTCATTAAGCCAGACAAAGGTGCCACAAGGAGTTTGGAATGAATGATAGAACTTCTCATCGCCCCAGTATCTAGAAGAAATGGCTCTGAAACACCCATTGTAGTGACGTTAACATAAGGTCCATTTTGATCTACTGGAATCGATATAACTCCCTTACTTTGTCCATGGCTGTCCTAGTTAGCATGAAGATTTTCATTTCCATTTTCAATATAATGATCTTCATTATAATATTGCGTAGACCTAACATTTTGCTGATCAAAATAGTTCACGGAATTGGGAGAAGGAAGGGCAAGCTGTTCTTGAGTCAACACACCTCGACCTCTACCTCTGTTTGCTGACCGAAGGCCAGCACGACCTCGTGGAGCAGATAACGCTCCATTGTGCTGTAATAAAACTGGACAACTATTCTTAAAATGACCTTCTTCTCTACAATAGGCCCATTGATTAGGTCCTAACAAAGTTCGCGGAATATATGACTCAGGTTCTTGATACATCCTCTGAAACTGCGGAGGCTGTTGAAACTGAGGCTGAACATAGCGAGGAGGATAAGCTTGTTGCAAGAGAACCTTCGTTTTTAATTCTTTCGTCTTTTTCTCTTGATTTTCCTTCTCTTATTTGTCTCTATTCTCATAATATTGTGCAGTAGCCAATATCTGGGCAGAAGAAGAAACAGCCCATGAACTTTCAGAATCTTTTAATTTGTGTGACAGCTCGGGAAGCAAATTAAATACAAATTTGTCCACAAATAATCGCTGTCCACCTTCTGTAGCCATATCCTGACCACTGTGATCAATAAATGTCTCCTCGAAACGAGTGAAGAAGTCAGAGACACTTTCATCTTTCTTTTGCTTACATGCTGCTAATTTATCCCAGTTAACTCTCAATGCAGGCATCATAGTTTTCATTAATGTAATGATTCTACCAGGGAGTTCCGTAATCAAAGCTTCAGGCTTTGCACCACCCACTTGGTCTCTATCTGTGGTAGTTATAACATCCCAAGTAGCACCTAATTCCTGTACGTGATTCTCTTTGCGAATCTTAGCCCATATTGTCTGTGGAACTACATTTCCCATTAACATATCGATATCAGCTAAATTCATGATGCAAGCATCAACTGTCTGCGATAATTCTTTGTAATAACCTGCAGGGTTCTTATGAGGATCTGGTAAAGTCTGCTTAAGGGCCAAGACTTCAGATCGTTTCCATGGAACATGTACCCATATACGCTGAAAATGAGCAGGAATAAGTGGTACGTTGCCTGCTGCTGGAACCTCTTCCTTCCATACTGGAGGAACCTCTCTCATGAGATAGTTTTTCAATGTCAGTCTAACCGACGGATCAGAATCAAGGAAAGTCTGAGAGAATAACAAGGATCTATAAGAAATAAGTGTCCTTACAGCTTTCTCAACCTTAGATCCCACAATAAGCCCTTTATCAAAATCAGCCTGAACATCTAACAAGTCTTGTGGGATCGGACTCAAATTCACATTTTCCCATTCCGTAATGAGAGTATCGCACATTACATTAAAAACATATCTTTGCGTAGGCGCATTCCATTGTGAGAAAGTAGGCATAATATTGAGCACACTGTATTGAGGACCCTTCTTGATCCATTTACGTGCGAGAGAGTCTAACCTTTCTCGTTCTTCTAAATCTGGGAACTGACTACGAGATTGTCTTCAAACAAAAGCCGGAGACACACTTAAAGCTCCAAAGAGAGGAGATAGAATACCAGTAACAGTGTCTGTGAGACGTTTACGCACAGACGGAGAATTAGACATAAGAATTGGAGACAAAGTATTAGGAGAACTGACAGGAGAAGAACCTATAACTGCAGGAGGAGCAGAAGGCAAAGGAGATCTAAGATAAGGAGATGAGGGTAAAGAAGTTGAAGTTAATGGTAACACTGGCGGAGGCGGTAATACTGGAGGAGGCAAATGCGGAAGAGCCGGAACAGGCGGAGGTACCGCTGGTGGCTGAACAGGCTGTAATAATTGGGGTGCATTAGCACTTTGTGCATAGGGCGGAAGCAACCTCAATAAATGAGACATTAGGGGATCTTCTTCTATATCTTTCTTGTTTTCAGAAGGGGAAACAGGCATCACCGGATAGCATTTATCTATCGCCATGCGATGCTGTCTCTCTGAAATTTCAGTCGCATTATCAACTTCATCATCTTTGAATTGTTGAGCAGCCTGTATAATCATCATACCCTGTGCTTTCCTATCTCGTTTTGCTTGCTTAATTTCTTTCTGTTTGGCTTCCTTACGCCAAAGGCGGAAAGAGTCAAACATTGCCGGCTGGGCTTTTCTTTTGAATAGGACTGCTTCCAAATTATCTAGCACATTAGAATCGAAACTACAATTTTCTGGCCATTTTAAAACACCATCTTTCTTTGTGTATCGGGTCCATGTCTCGTTAAAGGCAATGGGGCCAATACCATGTTTCGAATAGAGCTCATATGTGGGAGTTCCAACTGAAGGAATCAGACAAGAGTCCTCAAGTCGGGAATCCCTATTACAACCGAAGCTACCAAATTTTCCAAACTTAGTCAGACCAGGCATCTCACGATTTTACCTGACTGTTCACAAACTTCAAGGGAGTAAAACTCAGTTTACGCAGCACAAATGCACTTACCCTCGGTTTCGATTATTGCAATATTCGAAGACTAAGGACTACAAATACCAAGAAAACAAAGGACAAAAATTGTGGGCGCGACCCACGAAGATACTTAACTAAGGACATCTTCTCACACCAACAGAGGCCCGTCTATCGTCTCGCCTTACCATACATCATCAAAGATAGGGCCAAGGCAGGGCAGCAGTCAGGGCAGCGGTCGTTAGTAGCCGTCAGGAAGGAGTAACCGCGCTGAAAAAGACCTTCGGACCACTTTTGACATACAGGGGTCGCTTGAGGTGGCTCGCTAACCCTCCGGAATTTTCTTGCGGGGTTCCTCACGACCTTCAGGCAGAACCGGTACCACTGAAGCCGCCCCACGTTGGGCGCCAGTTGAAGAACCAGAACCTTTTGGACCTGGCGGCGCAGGGTACGCCTTAATCTCCTGGGTTCACCTGCTCAGCTACACAGAGACACGGGACACTCTGTTAGGCGTTAGAAGATCAGATGTATTATCTGCAGCTAGTACAGTTGTCCCAGAAGTACACAAGGTAGGTTCTCAGGAGACTGCCACTTCACTCTGTGGCGCACAAACTTTTATATCATATAGATACTATATACATTAACCAAGTATACTCCCAGAAAATACAAGAAAGAGCCAATAAGGAAAGTTGGAAAATAGGACAGAACCAATGGGAGAGATTTGAAAACAAAAGTGTCAGATGACTCGAAGAAACCTCTCCTCCAACTGTGTTTGTCACCCCTCCCTCAAACTAATTTATTAACGGATTTGTAACAAACTTGCAGGTGGCGAGATACGTTTGTGTGTGTTGGAGGACAGTTGTGAAACGAGAGAAGGCTAGCAGAGGACAGTGAAGGCCAGACGATAAGATAAAGTCGGAAAAGAATAGTGTGAACCAACAGATAGTTGAGACGGGGATTAGAAAAACCAGACAGGCATTAGTGTACTCGGCTAAACCTAACACCAGTTTCGCAAATAGAGGCAGAAAGACCATTTTAACACGAAGCTGCAGAAAAAGCAGAAGAGACTTTGCTCGCCGTGCTGCCTGAGTGATGGCAACACAAAATGGCGGCGGAGCACAAGATGGCGGGTCGATTCGATCACGATCGAAAATCGAAGTTCCGCAAGCCCTACCTCTTCGACCCATACATTATCCCTCTGGATAACGTCATCCATGCACACAACATCAACATCCTCCCCTATGCTGATGACACAACTCATACTCTTCTTCTCAGACAAGAACCCCCAATACATGAAACAAGTTCATTGCCTGCATGACCGGAGTTGCTAAGTGGATGAAAGTCAACTATCTCAAGCTCAACACTGACAAAAGTAGTGATCTTTAGTAAGAACACCATACCATGGGACAGCAACTGGTGGCCAGTCAAACATCGGGCCCCCACCCAGCATCCATGCCATGATCCTTGGATTATTCATAGACAGCAAAGTGGACACAAAAGCAAAAATCAATGCAGTCACTGCATACTTCTTCCAGACCCTGGCGATGCTGAGGAAGATCTTCAAATGGGTTCTATACAACACTAGAAAAACTGTCACTCACACCCTAGTCACCAGCAAGATGAAATACGGGAACACCCTCTATGCCAGGATCACAAAGCAACTCACTAGTACACTACAAACCATCGAGTACTCAGCAAGCAGACTCATCCTCAACCTCCCACTTAGAATTTGCATTATCCTACACCTAGGTGAGCTCCAAATACACAAACACAATCATTTCAAACTCCTCAGACACATTGGAGGCACTACACAATTTAGGCTCCATCTATCTGAACAGTTGAATTACCTTATGTCAACTACCCAGACACCTCCACTTGACAGGACTCTTACTCGCACATATCCCACACATAAACAGAACTAGATCAACAGGACCAGTGTTTACTTTCATCACTCCTAAAACATGGAACGGCCTGACACTGCACATCTGAGTCTCCTCCTCATATCTTCTGCAAGAAGCTGAAGACCTCCATTTTTGCTTAACCAACCAATCATAGGAAGTGCTAGGCACAAACATCTGCTCAGCATCAGGATACCTTTGCAGGTGATAGTATGTTTTACAAATAAACATTACATACATAACATAACAAAATGATGTCCTCCATTCATCACTATTCTTGTGGACCTTTGCACATCAGCCACTTGCAGCTGGGTCATGTACTTGTCTACAGAGAGTGAAGAAACTGAAGCTATGGTAATGCTCATGCATGTGAGGGAGGGAGCTATTGTATGGACAACTAGTATGAGTCTTGGAAGCAATGGAATTTCACAAACTCACAAAGCAGTGCTCATTTTAATATCTGCCAGTACCACCTCCAGGTAGAGGGCATGTTGTGCAATGTGTTCCCTAATACAGCCACTCAGAGATCTATTGATGCCATTCACACTATGGCTTTGTGTCAGTGGTTTAAGAAGACATAGGGGGATATTCTCAAGAAATGGCAAAAATTATCGCTAACCTCGGTTAGCGATAATTTTATTAACACTGCATACCGCGGGAAACTATCGCCTTGTATTCACTACACATCGCTACATGGTGATAGCTACAGGGATCAGCGGTGAAAACTGCCGCTAACATTAATGTTATGGCAATGGGAATTCCAGCGTTAGCAGGCAAAAACTAATGTTAGGCCCATTAACAATAGAAAAACTCACGTTAGTGAGCCTTACATGAGCTTTTTTTGTATCTATTAGAAAAAATTGCCTATCAATAGAAAATATGCCCCCCAAAAAAGGAAAAGCAGAATGAAGTAGCCAGGGCCAAGTGCAGCACACATCAACAACCCCCTCAAGCCACCCAACATCCAGGATGACCAGGATTAGAGCCTGGATGCCTCACTTGACCTGCGTCTGGAGCCTGGATGCCTCGCTGGACCTGCGTCTGGAGCCTGGATGCCTCTCTGGACCTGCTTCTGGAGCCTGGACTCCTCACTGGACCTGCGTCTGGAGCCTGGATGCCTCACTGGACCTGCAACGGGAGCCTGGAGCTGAATGCGGAGGAGCTGTGGAGTTGATGAGCCGTGGCGGTAGACATTGAGGCTCAAAGATCGCCCGTACATGGTGGAGAAGTCTGGTAGGTCGCATGGAGGCACGTTACTGACCTGTGTGAAAAGACCGCCTTGCGACCCTTGGAGCTGTTAATGGTAGAGGCGCTCCTGCACACCGACGTAGTGAGGTCCGCATCACATACTACGATCCACTACTAAACCGGGGCGCACAGAGGGGATTACCAACGGTGTCTGCCATCTCCCTGCATCACAGACTGGATGATGTTGGGCTGGCCGTACGCTTCAGAGGGTGAGGCCCCTGTGCTACGCCGAACTTGTGTGGCGTGAGTGCTGCAATATCACGCCTAAGGGGGTCCTGCTGTTTCAACTGCATCTGGAGGTCCACCAGAGGACTAGGTGGCGACTGCTGTACCCAGCCTAGAGAAATCACAGCTGGCTGATGCTCCTGCTGGCTGAGTCACAGATTTGGAGAGAGTGCAGTGGATTGCGCCACGGTGTCAATGTCCAGGTAAGGAGATTGTGGGACGCGTAGTGCAGGAGGGCCGGAAGGCGAGTCGCTTAGGCCTAGCACACGTAAATGGTGCACGCGTTGCCCCACTGAGTCAATCAGTGCAGAAGAGGAACAATAATCACATGATGATAGCTAACTGATGTAATCATGCCATGTATCCTCAGGGGGTGTACCATTCGTGTGCCAAAGGCACATACGTAGTTACAACGCATGCCATGACATCGCGTTCCATTCCAATGCATACTAATACTTGGCACATTGCTACAGTAGGGTAGGTGTTGCATAGCGGAGACATAAATATCAATATTCCCACTTCAGTGAGTGCAACCCTAAACTAACCTTTGCACCCCAAACCCAACCGTGAACCCTGGAATTCGTTTTTGAGCCCCCCCAAAACACACCCTTAAATCAAATTTGACCCAAAACACACACCAATTTTCATATTTTACCCCAAAACACACCCTAATTTTTATATTTACCCCAAAACACACCCCAATTTCATATTTTGCCCCAATACACACCCCAATTTTCATTTGTTTGCTCCAATACACACCCCAATTTTCAATTTCTGCCCCAATACACAACTCAATTTCCTAGTCCGACATCTGGAACCCATACCCACCCGCAAAAATCAATAATACCCCATTACTGACCTCACAATGTGTTGTAATCAAATGCGATGTAAAGATACCTGCGTTGTCGGAGTTGTGCTGTTAGTGATGTACTACCTGCGTTGTAATGGACATCTCCCGTGCCTAAGGCAACCCACAGGCTAGCCCGTTTGTGTCCATCTACCCCTGGAATGGACTCAGCACCAAGGAGCATTCCTCTTGGATACTCCACCGCTACAACGCCAGCACCCTCCTTCCCATCAACCATGGACGCCACCTCACTTGTCAGGACCAACCTCTGTTCCGGAACGGACATCGCCACTGCCATCAATGACGGATGCAGTATCACCCGCAAGGAGCACCCCCACCGTCAAGGAGGAGGCATTGCCATCACCTACAGAAGCACACTCCGACTGACCACGCACTCTAATGAGCCAAGGATGACCATAGACCACCTCAACTCTCAGATCCGGACCAAGCCCAAGTACATCATCTGCGGCACCTTCATGTGCAGGCCCCCCGGGCCATGGCCCCCCATTCTCCAATACCATTGTAGACCTCATTGCACCCTCAGGTCTCCCATTCACCAACGACATCCAACTTGGTGAACTCAAGTTCCACCTGGACAACCTCAGTGACCAGGAAACCAACCCCTCTGGGGAAGGTCCCCTATATCAGACGCAAGCAGCAAGTCACCGGAAAAAGCAACATAGCAGGACACACAGTCGAGCATGTCACCTCTGCCAGCAGGAACTTCTACTGGAGCCACGACACCGGACTCTCCTGGACCGACCATCACTGGTAACGTCACCTCTTCACCTTGCCCACCGGACACCACCGCCATCATTGCACATCCTTGCAGCTGGATCAAGGCCACCGAAGGACGCCTCGTCTACTCCCTCCGCATCAACACTCCACCAATGCTTCGCACCCACCACCGATGGATCTCCAACAGCACCCACATTCAGGCACCCCTCAGGAATCGCACAGCGTCAGTACCTTCTGCCTGCCTGATGGCAGGCATGAGGGTGACACAGTGCCACAGGGATAGGCTGGCCCCATGCATTGATGGAGTTGCGTCATGGTTGTGACACAACTGCAGCAATGCGTGACTTTAGCGCAGACAGATACGTCAGGATTCCTGATGTATCTGTCATCACTTGCGTCATGGAGCGCTGTCCAGTGAAGACAGCGCATCTATGCTGTCGCAAGGAGGACGTAGTGAGAAGTGTTGCAAGGCTGTCTTGTCGCAGCGCAACAACACTTTTCATGACTGGGGCCCAGGAATGCGCACTTTCTTATTGATGGTGTGCATTCCTGCACTGTAGTTTATTCGCTGGGCAGCGCTGCAACATTGCTTGCAGCGCTGTCCAGCACCAGAACCTGCCGAGATGTGGCCCCAAGTGTTGTCCCCATTTTTAGGACCATCCCTTTTACTGGTCTTAAGTTCCAGCAGCTAACGGACGGCAGCAGCAGCTAGCGGGTGTTTTTTGATCGCCTCTACGGTCCGGGCGATCGTTGAGAATATTGCGAAGTGGGGTTAGCGTGCGTTTTAGCACGAGAAAGCCTACACTGCATATGATTAGCGTTAGTTGTCGCTAACATCGTTGGCAATGTTATTTGCGGCCACTATCGCCAGAAAGCTGTCGCTAACTGCTGTTTGTGAATGTAACACCTTAATTTATATTTGAAAATGTCATGATTTGTTGCTGACCTGATATTAAGCATTGGTAAGTTGAGATCTTGACACCACCAACATTACGCGATTAATCGCCAGATCATTTATGAAATTAAATGAACATTTATATAGCGCACTACTGCCAGAAGGTGTCTAGGCCCTGCCAGCAACAGAAACGTTATGTTATGTTGAATTTCACTAGGATTGTTCAATGGATTAGGACAGTCAGGGGTATATTCACAAGAACGTATGATAACTACCGCAAGAGTAGCGTAACACAACTTTCAATATCGCAGCCCATCACGGGAAAATAACCCAGTGACAACGTGGGATTCACAACAAGGCGGTACCATGCGATAGACACCAGATAACGTGGACAATGTCCGCGATACAACCACCCCGACGGAGATAAAAACACAAACCACAACACCAGAAAACATGCGATGAGCCCTTCCGCGATGAGGAAAGCAGGGATAAGCAGCACGAGGGCAGCAATACTCATGCGCAATGCGGGAACAAGCACAGGAACAGCATATGGAAAATGGTACTGAACAAAATACAGCAACAGCTGAGTACCACGGATGCACCCTGGCCAACTGCAGAGGACAACATGAACACCACAACATCCAAGCACCGTGGAAGGACAGAGCCCACAGGCACACCGCATGAAATAGACCAGTGGCAGAAAAATAGGAGCCGCTGGAGCGACACATCCACCGTACAGCATACGCACATAAGCAGAAGTGCACCTCGACATTGGCAACATCCCGGTAAAAACAGCAACCCCTCCACAACTGAACACAGAACACAACTTGATCAGCAAATGTGCACAACCAGGCAAATCACATCTGTAAACCCAGGGATATGTAACATGACAATGCACAATTCCAACCTGTAACCTGCAGAAATGTTTTATTAACACATGCAGTGCAATTGGACATCTACTACTGTCCCATGATTGCCATGGACCGACACAATGTGACGTGCTCATGAGAAGTAGGTGTCAATGATGTAGTTCCTATGGGCCATTCCTGCCGCAGCTGCAGTGGGATGTGGCACAAAACAAGCTTCCTAGGACCGGTTTCTGGCATTTCAGCCGTCTTCAGCCAGGCTTGCTTGAATCCAGTGGCAAAGTGAGCAAGGGACTCACGTCTGAGCATACCCTGCCAACTTATGGCGAACAAAGCAAAAACCAAAGGAAATGATGGACAGAGTGTTGAACATTGCAAGCACTCACCCCCAGTCAACTGATCTTGGTTTAATCCATCACCGTTCTTTAGCCCACTCCGCCACCCCAGTTCAGACATGGCCATATGCAAATCAGTCTGACCCTGGGGGTGAGTGCTTGAGTGCTTGCAATGTTCAACACTCCGTCCATCATTTCCTTTGGTATTGCTTTGTTCGCCATAAGTTGGCAGGGTATGCTCAGACGTGAGTCCCTTGCTCACTTTGCCACTGGATTCAAGCAAGCCTGGCTGAAGACGGCTGAAATGCCAGAAACCAGTCCTAGGAAGCTTGTTTCCGGTCCAAGGAAGACATGGCTTGGCAGTTCGGGCTGGACTGTTCCCATGAGGCACAGGGTCAGACTGATTTGCATATGACCATGTCTGAACTGGGGTGGCAGAGTGGGCTAAAGAATGGTGGTGGATTAAACCCAGATCAGTTGACTGGGGGTGAGTGCTTGCAATGTTCAACACTCCGTCCATCATTTCCTTTGGTATTGCGTTAAATACCTGCGGCCACTGCGGCGTATCGCCAGTTTTTGGTTCGCTTCGCAGTTCTGGCAGTTCGTTGTGAAAGTGGTGTTGTTGTTTTTTCGTGTTTTTTGCATGGGTACGCCTACTCTGCATCTCATTAGTGTTAGTTGGTGGTGTCCTCCATGGTGTTATAATTTGGGGCAGTTAGCACGGGAATATTGACGATGTCTGCGATTTGCACCTGCTTGTGAATGGGGTGTTAAATATATCTCCACTTTTGTTGCGTTAAGGTGGAGATAAATCGGAGATAAGTCCTTGTGAATATGCCCCTTAGTCTGATCAATTTTTTAAGAGAAAGCTTTCCAAGGCAACGAGAGTACTCTGGTTTTAATTTATAGGTCTATTGAGCTTATTTTTTCAGACACTTATTCTAATTAGCATAAAATGATAAAAATGCTGATTGGACCGTACCAGACGGCATGTAACTTCAGAGGGATCCCAATTCCGAAAATAATTAAAGGGTCTTCAGTTGATAATTATGGTTATTTAAATAACTCATGTATTGGTTGTTTGAATGGAGAAACCTTTTAAAGAAGAGAGAAGCAGCTAAGAATGTCAAATAGTGTAATGTTGAGCTTCAAAGCACAACTGGGGAGGAGGTGTGTTCATATGCAGATGATGACTATAGGAAAGTGGATTATTGTGTGGTATGGCTGAGACCTCATCATGCAACAATGTCACAATCTTTATCAAGTCTAGTTAATTTTCTTTAATAAAACCCCTAGCTTGGTCCTGAGTGTTTCTTGCAGGGCAACCAGAATCCATTTCAGCGTCGGCCATGAATATCACGGACATGGTGACACCTTGAGTAGGTCAGGACTCGGTCGCCCAGTAGGCACTTCATCTTCCAGAGGCAGGCAGGCTTTCCGAGGAGCTGGGCTTCCAATGGGTGCAGGTTCCTTTAATGTTTGTTGGTCTTGAGGCTTACCAGGAGACTAGTCACCTACCCCTTGGAGTTACTTGTTCCGTCCTGGTACAAGTGGAGCTATGTTTCACTAGTGGGCACAGCAGGCACAGTCCTCTTTGCATGTGCCTTGGGTTCAGCAGGTGAAGTCTATTCTTTGGTGCACACTCTCTTTGCATGGTACAGGGAGCAACACGGCAGTCCTTCTTCTGTGTTCTTCCAGTCTAGTATTGACCTGAGGTCTGTGAGTCTGGGGTACACTTTTATGCCTCTCTTGTTTGTGGGAGAGCAGGACTCACTAGCCAATGGAGCAATAGCTCCTATGAGGCTACCCTCCCAACTTTAGGTCACCTGGAGTGTACCCAGCATAATGAGCCACTCCTCCAGGGAAACCAGTTTTTTAATTGGTTTTCCCATTCTGGAGGACATAACATCCTGTCTGCCTACAAAAAGGAGTGGACAGGCAAAGGTGTGATTGTCACTACCTTCACCGAGGTGGTACCTTATTTGAAGCTGGGCCCTCTGTGGCCACCGCTTGGTGGTCATCCTGCTGGAGGAGGTCAGACCTTCTCCTTTCAACAATTTTTTTAGTTCCCTGTTCTTGGAAATGCTTTGCACAATCTAGCAGGGGGAAAACATGTTGTCCCTGGTGACAACTGCTGTAGATAGACAAGAAAGGCTATTGAAGGCTTGTGCAACAAAGTGATGACTTTGTAAAGACAACTTTGTATTAAAAGGTACCTTAAATCTCATCTCAGCAATGAATCGGGTATAATGTAATCATTATTTTGACATCTTGAAATAATATCTTTGGTGGTCCCAAATGGAAGTTAGTACTTAGCGCTGTGGCTAGTGAAATTCGATGTTAGCCAATGGGACCACCAGCTTTGCTACAGTGAAAATGGCAATTTAATTGTCAGTGCATGTTAAGCACACAAGGAGTATGCCCTTCTTTTTAATACTAAGCACCCTGCCCGGTGGGCTACCAAGGCCTTCCCTATGGGTGGCTTATTGATATTAAAAAGGGACGATTTGACCTGGCATAAAAGGTTTATTTTTCCATGTCAAGTTGGCAGGTTTAACATTGCCTGACTAGGCTGCATTGGCACCCTACAGTCACATTTTCACCTTGTTGCTGTGGTGGCGGTTAAATTAAGCACTGCATTCCACTAGTAACATTTAACTTACTAGTCCTGAGTACATCATGTACCATATACCCGGGACTTATAAGTAAGTTAAATAAACCAATTGGGTGTTGGCCAATTGCACACATACTTCAAAGGTCATGCACTGGGACCTAAACAGCTGGTCCAAGTGCACTACGGAGTAAAAAAAACAGCAGCATCAGTCCTAATACTTGGTGTGGTCATATAAAAAGATGTCCTTGCCTGGAATAGCGACAGTGTTACATCTAGGTGATGAATCTGAACTCTGCAGCACGCCAGGAAAAAGAAGAAGGAAAATAACATCTGAAGCAATGAAAACAAAGGACGACCTAAACAAAGACAATATAGACTAGGTTCAAACAAAGTCAATCTACCCAGGAATACCACTTTGTCAATGAACTATTCACTGAGAAGAATGGTGGCTCTTCACTGAGGAGAATGATAACACTCTAGAAAAAAGATCCCCTCTTGTATTTGCCCCCTCCTGCCCGTCAGAAAAGTCATAATGCTGCTAGAAAGGTGCATTTCACTCTTGGGTTAAAGGGTGTGTCCTCATATTTTTCTGGAGTACTAAGAAAGACATTGCCATGCACTCTTATTTAGCATTATGTAATGTGATTCTTTGTTATTTACAAGTTTTTATCACTCAAATAGTCACAAATTGCTGACTGTTTTTAGGCACAAATGTAGCATTCATCATACCAAATGTAAAGTGAGATGATTTTAATGTAATTGCCCTATTTTGTCTTGAACTGGCAAAGTGCATATCAGATCAAATAAAAGCAAAATTTCTCCAAATAATATTTGGCGTCAAGTGCCCATACCTTTGTGTGGCACATGCATGTTATCAACTAACCAGGCATGCGTTTTTAAGATAAGCACTATCTACTTAAAATATACTAAAGGAATTTTGATACCATATTTTCTTATTTTTTTATTTCACTTTATTTATAGAGTTTTTTATGGTAAAGACTTGACCTGGAGGCATTAGAACGCTTCACAGAGATTCACACAAGCAGCAAATACCTGAGATATGTTTGGCGTAGAAACATATTCATAGTGACAAAAAATGATGGTTGGTATGTGATAAGGAATGTACATTTTGAGGTAATTTACAGGTACACATAATTATATATAGCACATTACAGTGCATTGCATCAATTGTACGACCTTACTGGAGGGTCAGTTAAAGGAAAAGTACATAGTAACAGTATAGAAAAAAAATCAGCAAAGCAAAAATGATCAGTCTTTGGGATGGACAATGTAGTTTTGAGGTAGCGGGGGTAAGGACTCGTGCAGGCAAGGGAAATTAGAGGCACAGTTATCCTTGTCATGGTGTTGCACCGATTAACTTAGAGGGTGAAACACCAAGTGTCCTCAGGCTGGTTAGGTGCTCAGGCGGGTGGGTTTAGGTATTTGTTAGAGAGTAAGAGCTTCAGTTTCTTCTTGAAACGCAGGAAGGATTGATTTTCCCGCAGATCCTGCGGCAGGGAGTTCCAGATTCTAGGAGCGTTCCCAGGGAAGGAGCGGGTGCAAGATTTCTCTCTCTTAAAATTTGGTGGTATCAGGAGTAGACAGTTTTGAGCTTCATAGATGTCTCTTTTAACTGGCTTTTGATATTTTATTTGTGAGGTATATTGGTTTTTCAGTGCAGAGCGCTTTGTGAGCTATGCAGGCAGTTTTTAAACTGGCCCTTGCCTCTATTGGCAGCCAGTTGAGTTGCTTGAGGGTGGGAGTGATGTGGTCAAAGAGCTTTTTCCCCAATATAAGTCTGGCCGCAGCATGAGGAGTAGCTTTAAATAGGGATAGGTAAGATTTTGGGGCGTCCGCGATCATTGCATTTCTTTAGGCTAGCTTATGTAGGACTAGTGATTGCACTGCTGTCTTTAAGTCTTCAATGGGTATGAAGAGTTTAACTTTTACAAAGTTTGTCAGCGTGAAGACAGCTCTTTTTGCAGAGGTATTGATATGGTCTTTCATGCTTAGGTGGCAGTCAAGGGTAATCCCCAGGGATTTGACAGAGCTGAAGATGGTCACTTTGCAGTTTAATGCTGTGAGGTTGTCGAGGCAGGTGTCTACGGAAAAGGTTTTTCCTATGGAACAAATGAGAAGTTCAGTTTTGCTGCGGTTGAGTGTGAGGTGGTTGTTTGTCAGTCAGTGTTATTTAGGGGCTGGATGTCTTTGACTGCGGAGATTTTCATACAAACATGGGTGTTGTCAGCATATAGATGGTAAGCTATTTTAGCTTGCATTAGGATCACTTCTTCAAGGTAGACATCACATTGGTGCAGTACAGAGCAGAACACAGCTTAAGTTGTTAAACTTTGAAGACTTTATAAAGTGGCTAGAACGTTATGCCTGGATTAAGGCAGCATTATTTGTAGGCTTAAATCTGTGTAGTACTTTTTGCTAGCTATGAAACACATACCTAATAACCAATGTACTTATTTATGCAATTTGTAAAGCACATCACTACCTAACAAAGGTTTCCCAGGACTGGCACTTCACTAGACCAGGATTTATGATTATGGCAAGGTGCTCCACAATTGTGGACCCAAATATGCAAAGGCCCGTCCTCCTTGATGAGTTTACTTGCATCTGGAGACTACAGTCAGCTCCAGATGGCTAGAGGGGAGCAGATGTTTAGATGTGCACCACAATACCAAAGGTCTCAGGTACATAGGCCCTGTTTGGCAGTGACATTTATGCGAACAGCATAATGCTTTGATTTGCACCTGCTGTGTAACAAGCTGGATGATGCAGTGAATCTGGGTGGATGGAGAAGAAGCTGTGCAGCTGCATTCTACATGGTCTGCAGATGTTTAAGCTGGGAAGTGGCAGTCCTCAAGTATAGGACATTGCTGTAGTCCAATCTAGATATTACACGAGCCTGGACTACAATTCTTTTGGCTGGGGTAGGGAAAGATACTTCAACATTTTCTATAGCCACTTAAGAATGCCTAAACAGGTGGCTACTACTTTGTTAATCTGATGGCTCATAAACAGTTTGTAAGTGAGCCATACTCCCAAATTGTTTGCCACCTGAATTAGTGATGGAATAGCACCCATAATCGGCGGCCACAGATGAGGACCCTGCAGGTGGGGTTGGTAACCCACTAACAGAACCTTCATCTTGTCTCCATCCAGAATTAGCAAGTTCCTATTCTTCCAAGATTGAACTTGGACAAGACAACTGTTTAGAGATTCTACCTTGTGGTAATCCTGAGATGATAAGGGTACCACAATTTGGGTGCCATATGCATACGAGAACAATGTAAGGCCATAGGATTCTACAATCTCTGCTAATGTTCTCACATAAAAGTTGAAGAGTAGAGGGCTTAGCTTCGAAGGGTTTTGCACTCTGGAAATTAGGTGTTGTGGGTTAGACCTATGATGCTGTGATGCACCTGAAAGGTGGGGTCCCGTAAAAGAGGCTCAGCCATGCCAAAGCTACACCTCACACATATACATCTCCTAGCCTGGCTAACAGAACTGAATGATTTACGGTGTTGAATGTGGCACTTAGATCCAAAAGGATCAGTGCCGCTCTGCCACCTTTGTTTATCAGGCAGCAAAAATATTCAGTGACACAGAGAAGGGCTAATTCTGCACTATGACCAGGCCTGAAAGTGTGAAGAATGTTGAAGACCATTTTGCTCGCTATAGGAAGAGAGGGTCCCTGCTGTGTTTGCCCATGCTGTTTCTGGTGACAATCTCTTAATTACTGCTAACACCTACCCAGGAGGGGTTCCTGACTTCGGCAGACTTTCAGCCCTCGGTGCTGCCTGCAGTTAACACCCTGTCAAACTTCAACGCCCAGGGTGCAACGTGAGTCATCACAGGTGTTCCTGACGAGAGGGAGGCACCGGACGATCTTGGCGCATAAAGCGCAGCCTCTACCCCCGCAGTGTGGGACGTGCCGGGCAAAGCCCAGGCCAAGGGCGGGCCCATCTGAGCCCTTTGGAGCCCAAAGGAAACCGGACTGGGCCATCTCATTTACATCTTTAACCGCATAAACTGGTTAGCTTTCTTTTTAGTTGTTTGTGCAACCTTGCATTTATATTACTCCTGTTTGTTGGCACCCTGAAAGTATGAGTAAGATTAAGCTCAAGGGGGGAGGGGGGCCAGGAGTTGTGGACACGTTGGATGTATTTCTGACACGGGCTGAGTCCGTGCTAATGTACGAGATTGAGCAGACCGAAAGGAGACATTCTTTAGAACCCCAAAGACTCCCTATTGAAGTCATCTCAACTCCTCCAGTCCTTGTATTAGAATCTGGAGTAGTAGCTGACTGTACCCTCTCAGCGAGCCATATCTCTCCAGTGCATCAGCTAAATGGGTCTTCCATGGTAGCTAGTACCTTATCATCACCGTCCATATCACCTGCCAAGGTACTTACCCGTCAGCAAAGGTCCAAAATAGTCCCTGGTGGGGAAGCCACTCATAAAAAAAAGGAAAGCGCGTGGATTGCTTAAAACCAAGCACCAGGCTTGCAAAATGGTGAAACAAAAGGCAGTACCCTCTGGCGGTGAAAGTGGCCTAAAGGATGTTTTAATTCCAGCTATCCCGGGTGGCGGTGATATTAGTACAAATGCCACAGGTCCACAGATTCATAGCAATTTAGAGCCTGCCCCCTTAATAAGGCTTGAGGAAAAACTTAAGGCCATGTTAGATCTGCTTTTGTTGATGCTGTCTGGTATAGACACAAGACTGACTAAAATTGAGCAGTATCTATTCACTATTCCCCAACCAGTGAGTGAGGGTGTGTTAGTGGGATCCAATTAACCTAGACATGAAAGCATGACTGAAACTAGACTACCTAATAATGTATATGGTTGCCCCCCCATAGCGAAGTAAGGACTCCCACGGCTAATCCTATGGGCTTACAACCACCCATTGCTAATACATCATATAGAGGGGACTTAGTGGGTCTCCATGCTTCCGTGTTGCCACAAGGAGGGGCTGTGTGTACCAGTATGTTCTTACATCTTCCACCAGAAGCTACTCCATATACGGTTATATTAACAAATGTACCCGTTCTTCCTTCTGGTGTTGATGAACACTGGTCCTCACTTAAGAATAAGGCCCTCCGTTTGTTGAATTCTAGAACTGGGGTGGGTAACCCACTATTTAGTGATTTCAAAATGGTACAAAGAATTCCGTGGGTTGGTAAATCCCCGAAGGCCTTTAGAGGATACTGTGTGGTCCTAAGCTTTGTGTCCCCGTGCCTAGACCAGACTATTTTAGACAGGGCAGGGTCTGGTCACCTAAGCAAGGACGATATTAATATACTACCGTTAGGTTTCTTCTATCGTAACTTTGTAGCCCATGTAAGAGGAAGGGTAGGTCTAAGGGACCCAGATCTGGTAACAGGCCCCTATAATTATGCGGTTCCTACACGTAATAGATTCAAAGTTTTCTCTAATCTGGAGGATTTAGATTGACTTTGACCAAATTCCTGTACTAATAATTCAGTCATACCCCCACGTGATGATTTGGGTGAGGGTGAAAGCGTAACAGGCATCAACAATTTAGGAGGTTCCATACCAACCCCGCTTTTTGTTCATAGGAGTGAGAGAGCACTGGCTGTTAACATGTTGGGTGAGGCTGGGAAATGTAGACCATCGTTCATTAGTATCTCCTCACATGTAGGGGTTACTGGCGCAACAGAAGAACTTAGCAAACAACACTTTACGTGCAGTAGGAACAATTTAGACCCTGCCATGGGGTTTAAATTAGCTTCCTGGAATATAGCAGGGCTTACACCAAAAACTTCCTCAGCAGATTGGTCCACTTTTATTGAAGGCCACGATATATTGATTTTCCAGGAAGCGTAGGCTATGGACCATGTATATCGACAGGGCTACCTGAATTTCTCTAAGAAAGCACATGGGAGTCAGAGGGGAAGACTAAGGGGGGGACTTACAACATGGGTGAGACCGTCAGAATGCTACAGGGTGGAGGAATTGTATATTGATAGCAGGGACATTTTAATAATCAGGCTACAGATGGTAAATGTTCCTGATATTCTGCTTATTAATGTTTATGCTAGGGGGTGCAAGGGGGAAAAGCTTCTCCCATCGTCGATCTCTTAGATAACCTTTTTACTGAACATAGAGGAGCAAACAATTTGATAATTGCTGTCGATTTTAATTGATCCTTTGAACCCCTTGATGAAAACAACGTTAATTTTAACTTAGAGGAGGATGTCCAGTGGAATATTCCACCTTTGGACCTTTCTCCAATTAAAAAATGGACAGGGGCAGCTTTGCAATTAAAAGTGTTTTGCATGGAACAGGGTGTTAGGTCTGCTAACGGGAGAACCATCTCCGATAAGCAGGGTGTACACACTTATAACAACGGGTTGCCTAGTAGTCGCATTGACTTCATCCTGCTTAAGGAATTCTGGCCCTCCCTAACAGACATGGAGGTTCAAGAGCGCACTGAAAGCGACCACAACCCCTTACTGCTTTCCATAAATCTCATAGGTATTTCTTTTGCTGTTAGTCAGGTGCATGGTAATGGCCACGTGGAGGCACTTTTGACTAACGATACTAGGAGAGTTAAATGGTCAAATGTTATTAAAAAAGAAGAGCATCTAGAGCAAATGAATAAATTGGTGGCTAGTGCATTAGTTACTCTTCAGAACTGTGCCACCCAAGAAGAGATTAACATAAAAGTTGTGCAGGTCCATGGCGAATTGTTTAATAAGCTTAAAGGCTTTTTTATTACTACAATTAAAAAACCTCTGAAACATTCTGGTTTTAAGGCGGCTGCCTGGTATGACCAATCTTGTCGAACGGCCTATAGAATCTTAGCCAGGACGATCAGGTCGAAGAATAGGGGTAATATAAAAAGTGCGAGGGCAGGGTACAAGCTGGCCCAACAACAAGCAAAAAGGGACTGGGACGTACAGCACTGGGCTGAGCTGCTTAAGGCATGCTCAGGGAGAAGTATTGCCACTTTTTGGCACTTAGTGGAGTGGGGCAGTGGCAAACCAAGCAGGGTGCCAGTGAACCACGTAGCTCCAGACCAGTGGGTATCTGACTTTAAAGCCCAGTTTGCATTTATGGATGGAGCACAAGAAAAACTTGATTTGCCGCCTCCCGCATCCACCCTGCATTTTACTAAGAAAGAGGTGGAAGCAGTATTACTTTCAGTGCCGAAAGGCAGGGTGCCAGGGCCTGACTGTATTCCCGCGGATCTGTTCCTCCATGATATATCTAACTGGGCATCCTACATACAGCTCCTCGTGAGTGCTATAGCAAGTGGAGCACCGATGCCCGGCACATGGTCAGGAGTAGAAATTCTCCCTATCTTTAAGAAAGGGGACCGCTCTAATCCAGCCAACTATAGGCTGATAAGCCTTATCTATTGCATACAGAAAGTTTCAGCTAGGTTGGTTCTGAGCCGTATCCAGGCCTGGGTTGAGGAATATGACATCTTGTCTCCACTCCAGGCGGGCTTCCGTTCAAGAACCAGCACTATTGATCAGGTTTTTAGGTTTACTTTGATTTATCGGCGTATAGTAATTATTGGGGGGGGGGGTACTATCTACGCAGATTTTGTCGACCTTAAGTCGGCTTTCGATCTTCTCCCCCGCAATAAAATGTGGAGAGCCTTTTTGGAATTAGGCATGCCGCTAGAAATTTTGGCTTTCCTGGTTACTTTACATGACGCCAATTACGTGCAGGTACGTTGGGATACGCAAGGGAGTGTTACTCAAAGGTTCCCTATAGCGAAGGGGGTTCTTCAGGGGTGCGTTTTAGCACCAACCCTCTTCTCCCTATATATTAATAAGGTAGTACAGTATTTTCAGAACTACCCTACTGATGCACCAACTCTTGTAGGTATGAAGATCCCGCTGCTTAGGTTTGCAGACGATACCCTTATACTCTCTAAGACACGAAAGGGCTTACAGTGTGCCCTAGCGAGATTTGAGGAGTTTTTTCAGGACCATGATCTTCTAGTGAATATGGAGAAAACTAAATTTATGGTCCTACACAAACATAAGAATATTAAGGGTAGACTTGAAATGTAGGAAGGTATATTGGAACAGACTTAGAACTTTCCTTTTTTGGGGGTAACTATTGGTAGTAAACTCAGTTGGAAGCCTCAGATTGATTTACTTACTGTCAAGCATGCCCAACTCTCAGGTCCCCTGCTGAAGGAGCAGTATTTTTCATACACCAAACCAATTGCTCCAGTATTAAAAATATACACTACAAAAATCGATTTGCCAATCTAGTTCCCCTAATAACAGCCCAGAATAAATTTCTGAGGTCATTAATCGGCCTTCCACAGTCTACACCGCTATTGCCCTTATTTCTAGATTTGGGTTGCTATTCAATTGAGGATGTGGCACATTTTAGGCCAGTGGCTTACTGGAGAAGGCTCTGGGTCACTCGAGAGCTTTCCCACTACGCACAGGCTCTTCTAGAAGTTAGGGAGGCTGACGGTATGAGTAAAATCCCATGGCTAAGGCGAGTAAAAATCACTCTTTACGAGATGGGGAGGAGTAGATTGTGGGTAAATCCCGTCGGAAATCCCTTCCCAGCGAAGAGTGAATTTAAGGGAGCGTATTGGAATTCGCTTATTATGAAGCGTTTTTCCGCCTTAACTAGACACTCACTATCCAGAGACTTTCTAGAGCATAAGCATGAAGCGGAGTACGAAGATTACTGGGATCTCATTACCTCTTCAAAAGATAGGAAACTTTATCACCAATTTAGGGTGGGTTCTCTTCCCACCAATTCATTTGTTAGTAAATGGCATACCTCGATTAGCAGTAAATGCCCATTCTGTCCCAGTCATAATGAATCGCTGGCACACATTCTCTTTGTATGCCCAGCATATAAAATCCCCAGGACCAGATGGCTGAAACCCCTATGTTCAATTATGGGCACTAGGCTGAGAAGCGAAGCACTTGGGATCCTAAAAACATCTACTAATGAGTCCACAGTGATCACTGTTGCCAAGTTCCTAGGCTGGTCGTGGGTGATACGTGCTAATGAGAGGAGGTATTGTTAATTCTCCCTTCACTCCCCGGTCTGGGGTAAAAGCATTTTGTATTTTGAACATTGCTGTATTAGTTTAGAATGAACCTAATCTGGTTTTAGTATGCAGGATCGTGAATATTTGGATATAGCTAAGCCTGAGTTAATTTTAGCAGTTTTTAGTAATTTATTATTAAGGCTCCCTGTTTTCCGTTTTTACGGATCTTTACAGATAAATACAGACAGCAAACAATGTGTTTTCTGTCTGCATTTATTTTTAAACGTGGATAAATACAGAAAATTTGCGTCCGATAAGTGACTCATCGTGCTGTCTTTCATGAATTATAGCCCAACAGCTGAGCAGAGGAACAGCGTGGGAAATTAAAAAACAGGATGAAATGTATTTAAATAACTGCATGTATCAACATACATTTTTGGTATAATGCTAATATTAGCCAGAGGATGTACTGCTATGTAATAATTGGTAACTTAAATAGCTAAAACACGACGGACATCAAAGTATGAGTGCGCGTCTATCATTTAAATAAATATGGAAATGTTTAACAACTACATATATACGCAAAACATAAAATTAATATGGATAAATACAGATAAAATGCCCCAAAAATAAATATGGATAAATACAGACGGAAATGTTAAAAAAATAAATACCATAAAACCGGGAGCCCTATTTATTATATATTTATGTATTTCACCATTGAGGACCCATTACACTTTTTGTATAAAATAGTTTTAATGTTTAAATATGTTTACCTTTATGCTCATGTATTTCACCTCCTGGATTAAATGAATTGTCTTTTGTGATTTTAATTCGAAATAAAGACTAAATGATGATGATGATGATTAACATGTTTCTCCAGCACTGTACCCAGTATGGGTAGAAGAGATATAGGCCTATAATTTGCCCGTAGCAAAGGGTCCACATTTTATGTTTTTTGGTAAGGAAGTGGCCAAGACATGCTTCCATACTAACGGAACAATGCCTTTGATCAATGAAGAGTTTAGAAGTTTAGTACATTGCTCCACAACTGGTAGCGCAAGCTTGCTCAATATCGATGGGGGACAAGGGTCAAGCGGAGAGCCTGATCTAATAGTTGCAAGCAGAGAGCTGAATGCTGTCACATATAAAGGCTGGAAGAAATTGAATGTACAGTTGGGGTCTCAGACAGACTTTCAGATGGGCTAGCCGAGGTAACACCTACAAAGGAAGACTAAATATCTGTGACTTTCTTTAGAAAGAAGTCCGCGATTTCTGTACATTGCATTTGTGTGAGAGGAATGAATGGGACAGTGCTAGCCTGATCCAAAAGATTCTTTACTACCCTAAATAATATTTCAGGACAGTTTTTGGGCAGCTATTATCTTATCTGAGTAGAATTTAGCATTAGCAATGCTGCATTCTTTCTGATAGTGTTTTAACACAGCTTCATATTTCAGTTTATCCTCCTCACCGTAATATTTCCGCCATCCACTCTCTAACTTTCTCTAACCTTTTGCACACTTTTTTAGATTGGTACAAGTAGTCATTATACCATGGGTCGTGGGAGAGTATACTGAAATTTTTTGCTAAAAGTACGGACTGACTCATCTTGAGAAGATCTAATCCAGAATGTGAGCATTCTCTTCTTCTAACTGCCTCGAAGTGGGACGGTTGGCTTCAAGTAAGGAATTGAGGGCTGGGACATCGAGCTTGGTCCCTCTCCTGCCATGAGCTGTCTTCGGCACCTCTCTCATTTGTGGTCCTGAATGAACAACAGCTTGACTCAAACTAGTGCATATTAGCAATTTGTTTGTAAATCTAACTTGGGCCTGGAAGAAATTCCATAGGCTTCAATCTTAGTATTGTAAGATTGCATATAACCATTTGAGCAAGCTTTTATTTTACTTTAGAAAGTTAGGCTACTTTAATATTATTTATTATTTTCAAACGTTGAAGGGCATTATTCAGAGAGCTAGTTTGGCAACAGTCTCTCAAATAGAGCTCTCAGAGATCAGGCAGATAATTTGCCACTTTTTGGTGTAATTCTAGAGCAGCCCACAATCAAAATAAAGAAGCAAGTTATATCATGTAGTTGGACTATTTAACAATTTACACACTTCTATGATTAAAAAATACAATCAGTACTATCTGGAATACACTTACCATGCTTTTATTCAAATGTATTTTTCTACATTTTTCAAATGTATAATTTGTTCAATCATAAAATATCTGCCTGTGTTACTTACAATGGGGATACATGCAGTATCACAGCAGTACTAAAGTCAACATGACAAAAAAAATCCCCAAAACAAATTAGAAAAATAGGGCAAAATGTTTAAAAAATCCAACAAGAGGAACCAGCGATATGAATTGTAAATGTTTAACGTACAATTAGTGCCAAAAATGATAGTCTAGGGTAGTGGTTTACAGGGATCTCTGAGCAATTTCACGTTGACCATGATGGAGCGCAAGTCTGATACACCAACCAGGTTCATCCTGGTCTAAGATTTGACCTTCTCTTTCAAGTTCTAATCAACCATGGGAGCACACTTCTAAAGCCTCCCAGGACCTCTGAGGAGGCACTTAGAGACTCACAGGGTATCAGACAGAGGTCAACAGAAGGGTCCAGTCCAGGTCCCACTGGTCAGCTGGGCACTTTAGGAAAAAGGCTTCTTGCAACCTGTGATGTACCTGTAGCTACATATGTAGGCCAACTGACCTTAGAGTACATTTATTGACCTGAGCACAAGGGGGAGCAGGTAAAGTCCTTCAGGGCTCCCCTCAGGTCACAGACAGCGGGTGCAGTTCTCTTCTCTTCCTCTGCAGGTCAAGAGTGTCCTGCTTTGTGGTGCCACATTTATGCCTGGCATCTATTAGTGGGTGGGGGGGGGCTTGGCTCCATCCCAACCAACCAATAGGATAAACATTTCCAGAGGTTACCCTTTCCACTTTTGCAGCACTTCTTATTTGCCATATTGCAAACAATCCCTCTGTGCCCCTCACTCAAAAAATCCAAGGTGGAGAAAACCTTCTCCCCCAGTGCAGAGGCTGTGTGCCCACCCAGAGGCGTGGCCAGGGTAATGAGCAGTCCCCTCTACTGTGGTAACTTCTAACCAGTTCTGGAAGCAGCTTTACCCCCGAGTTAGGTGCCTGCCTAACATGGAAATACAAGAACTTGGGCCTTTCTAGGGGTCACGTAGCATTTGCTTGTGACTGGGGAGACCCCTGTAAAGTAAACTAAGTTCCTGGCCCAAGAAAAACACCTCCCCACCCAAAACAGTTTTGTTTGCCCTGGGAGCAGTTTTCACACCTCATCAGGGCTAATCCTCCACTGGGCTACTTAGAGAACTTCCTTTCCTTGATGCCTCATTGCACTGGGCCACGCAGACCACTGTTGAGCTTCATTCACCTGCTATCGGCTGTCATCAAGGAGGAATGTTTCAGAGGGGCCATCCATCTGAACCACCAGTGCTTAGGGGAAAGGGGGCACGACATGCCCAGCGCACCCCCAACTAAGTGTAGCCAGTCGTGTGGGGCAAGCCAGTCTTCCTGCTCTACTGGCGCTCTGCTCAGGTCCCCCGGGGCCACAGTTGTGTACTGGGCTATGCAGGCCAAGAGCTCCGACTGCCTGCTGTAGACTGCTGCTGCAGTGGAGCCCTTCATCGGGGCTGGTGAGGCCTCCAGCACCCCCACCATCACAGGAGCTGCTGAACACTGCCTGATGCCCGTGCTGTGTCCCCCGGGGCCTCCCAGATAGCAGAGCTCACGCGTGAGATGGCCATCACTGTCAGCGGCTAGACTCAACCCCTGGTGATCTGTATTTCAAAGAATGGAGTCAATTTGAGTTATTCCCTCGTGAAATTTCCAAGGTGGTATTTGGGGGTTCTCTACTGACATGAAGGGTTACTTTCAGGAGTAGGTCACGTTTAGAGATAGATAAAGCTTTACTAAAGTTTATGGTGCAAAAGAAGATAAAACTTATTAGGTTGGAGGGATCAAGGTGATTTTGGTATGGTACTAAGACCAGGAACAGCTTGCTCCATTTCTTTGGTTGATGTGTGTGCTCAGCAGTTGTCCTTAAATGGGTTGTTGTGTGCACACAAAGCTTTGTTTGAAGACAAGTTGGGCACAGTGACTGGTTTTGAACACAAGATAGTGTTGAAAAATCTGGCCATTCCTGTGGTGCTCAAAGTCAGAAATGTACCACGGAACATTAGAAAGGAGTTTACTGAGCATCTGAATATGTTGTGCAAAAAGGGGACATTGGCTGTGTGTGACCTTAGGTCTTTAAATAAAAACATGCTGGTAGATTGTTTTCCCCTGATGAAAATTCAGGAAAAGTTGACAGACTAGGTCAAGGAACGTGCATTCTCCATATTAGATTTTAGGTCAGTCTATCATCAAGCAGCACTCAGTGAGGATTTCCAATCTCTTACTACTTTCAATACACCTTTTGGGGCATTTAGGTTCTTACCTATGCCTTCGGGACTGCCCTCGGCAGCGTCAGTCTTCCAGTAATTTATGTATAATTTATTTGATGACATGTAGAATGTAATGGCCTATCAAGAATTCCAACTTATATTTACGGAGTCTGACCAAGGACATTTGCATGTGTTGGTGAAAGTAATGAGTGTGTTGCTAGACAGAGGGCTATAAAGAGAAGCAAATGTCAATTTCTTGTGAGGGAGGTAGATTATTTGGGACATCATATCTCTGCAGATGAGATTAAACCTAAGCGGGTTTTGTTGGAGGCTACAGAGAATTGTGTTTCCCGGAACGACAAGGATCAATTGCGATCCTTATTTGAGTTGTGTGAATACTATTCTCATTTTGTGGATAATTTTGTGTTACAAACTGAAACGCTGAAAAACCTTTTGATAACGGAGTTAAACTTAAATGGAAAGAGGAGGAGGATTTTGAGAGTTTGAAACATTTGATCTTGAATGCCCCTGCTCTTTGTCCTTTCAGAGATGATGTCCCATCCACTGTCACTGTTAACGCTAGTGCAGTGGATTTAGGAGCTGTGCTGGATCAGTTTGATGGGGGGAAGGAATATACGTTTGCATTCAAGTCTAGGTCTCTCTCTCAGTCCAAATCGTGCTATAGTACAATTTTTTTTTTTTTTCAAACTTTATTTATTACACTGCCAAGGTACATATAAAAGCGTGCAAAGGAGCCCACGCTGCACGGTAACAGGATAACACATAGAATACAGTCATTTTTTCGCAACCCAACCCATAAACAGACGGTAGATTGTGCACAGCATTGTTGCAGATTTGCAGCACAGTTTGAGGCAGTTTAGACTAATTGATCTTACAAAACCAAACAACTCAAGTAGGCAAGTTATCCGCAGATGATTATGACATGTCCGGATGTTCCATCAGGTACGCAGTCAGTGGTGACCAAAGTCCTTAGGTTTGGAAGACATTGGCATTTCCTCAGCATATACTTCCATTTGTTCTTTGCAATACACAAGGTACCTGATCCATTTCACCAAAGTGGACACCGTTCTACCACCCCAATGCATTGCAACAACCCATTTAGCAAAGAAAGAAAGCATAACCTTCTTCAGCAGCCCCAGCAGACAAAGTTCTGGTGTACATTCAATCCTATCCACTGTCATGTCAGTGAGTACCTTCACAACGCACTGCCAAAAGTTACGTATAGCGGCACATCCACATGCCAGGTGCATAAAACTAGCCCCATCATGCCCACATCTAGTACATCTCGCATCTTCCCGCAATCTAAATTTCATCAGTTGTGCATGGGGTGTAATACAGCTGATGCAGGTATTTAAAGTGCATGATACGGAGATTGCAATTGGCAGTTAGGCGCCCAGTAAGCATACAACATGACTCCCAGTCTTCACAGGGCATAGGGACAACCAACTCATTGTTCCATTTGTCGGGAGAGGAGAAGCCAGACCAGTCATTTTCCCTTTGGGAAGCATTGTATAATCTAGTGATCAGGCCCTTGCTCCCTCCCCATTAAAACCAATAGAAGCGCTTTCAGCAATCTGGGATCTAGAGGGAACTCAGGGTATAGAGCACGCACAACCAATCACAATCTATTGTACGTAAGACCATGCATTGCGTTATAAGTCTGCCCAAAAATTATCCAGGGATAGGAATGACCCATTTAAGTGCATGTCCCCAAGCTTAGTCACTCCAGCATTTTGCAGGACACTTAAGGCCTCACGTTCCTGCGTCACAGAGATGCCCGGGTGTGCGGCGAACGGCATGTCTGGAGCATACATATAGACCCTCCCCGCCCGAACAAGCCAAAGCCCACCATGCCCGGACAGTGCTTCTGACCAAATGAATCTCCTTCCTGGTGCCCCCATCGCCACCATGCAGGATCATGGTGGCCAATGGTGTTGGGATGGCAGTGTCCACCTCCACAGCTAAGTGTGGCAGATAGCACTGTGGGAAATTTCAGAAGTGTGCAAATTGAGCCTGTGTGCAAAGGTAATATAAATGCAAATCAGGTGCTTCAACCCCCATTCAAACAGCTGTGCCAGAGTGCTCCAGCTACATCTAGGCTGCTTACCCATCCACACCAGAGCCAGCACGCAGGACTGCAAAGTTTTAAAAATTGCTATATTCAGCGTCATTGGTCTATTTACAAACAAGTAGAGGAGTTTGGGAAGGATAGTCATCTTCGCTACAGCAATTGTGTCTATCGGGTGACTTATTCAGTGATTTTGGTTATGACACAACCATAATTCATACTAAGCACCGTATCAAGGTCCCTGTGCACCCAGACCCCAGGTACTTCACTGGGTCCATTGACCAGGAAAGTGGATACTCCAGGACTGTTTCTTGCGTGCAGTCCATTAATGTGAAGATCGTGGACTTTGCTCAATTTATTCCCAACCCCCAGTGTCTTTTAAATAGAATGTATTCACGTAAAATGGATGCCAGATGCGTGGCCAGCTCATGGACGTATAGCATCATATTGTCTGCATAGAGCGATATAGCAAGCGGGCGCTGCCGGAAGCCCAAGGCGGAATCAGCATGCTTCTGTTGGATCTTACACGCCAATGGTTCAAACACCAGAGAAAAGAGCATCAGGGAGAGGGGGCAGCCCTGCGTGGTACTCCTTCATATTGAGAATGGACCTGATACCCACCCAATAATGCGCAACCGGGCCTGTGTACAAATGGCGCACCCACTTCAAGAAAAATGGCGGAATTCCCATTCTTTGCAAAACAACGAACATGTACTCCCATTGTAGCAAATCAAAAGCTTTTGCCGCTTCCAGGAGCGCAGCCATGGCAGGGAGCTTGATGTCCTACTGATGCAGGAGAGCAAAAATGGTCTGTAGATCATGTACGGTCAATCACTTAAGCACAAATCCTGATTGGTCCGGGTGGATAAAATTTGGGACCAGGTGTTGAAATCTACTTGCAATGATTTTCGCCAGTATTTTGGTGTCAATATTTATTAGTGACAGTGGCCTACACGACTCACACCTATTAGCAACTTTGTCCAGCTTCAGCAGTGTGACAATAAGGGCTTCCCTCAGGGTGGGGGGCAGAGTACCAGTCTCGTAAGCCTCTGCGAAAAGCTCCTGCAGCCGCGGGGCCAGAACCTCAATAAATGTTTTATAAAACTCACTGGGCAATCCATCCAGACCCAGCGCTTTGCTGCATGGCAGAGCCATTATAGCTTCTCTGACATCCTCTTCAGTAAAGGGCTGAGTCAGGTATCCTCACTGGCCACGAGAGAGCCAACCCAGCATGATATCGTCCACATAACTGGAGATCTTACCAACGCACGACAAAGGATGGGGCCCATATAAGTTAGTGAAAAAGTCAAGAAACACCTTACAAATCTCCGGGGTGGAATGACGAGCATTGGAGTCCCCATCTACCATCTCGACTATATGCTCCTGCCCCTTTGGAAGAGACAGTTTATGCACCAACGATCGACTGGGTCTACCACCCTCTTCATAGTAACGCGCCTTGCATCTCCTAGATCTATGCGGTACCTCCTGATCCGCTACCTGATTATGTTCAGATATCAATTATCTGATTTGAGCCAGGAGTGTGGACGTGGGAAGCTGTTCATACTCATGTTCCAGCGCACTAACCTTGTCAGCTAACCCCCTTAGCCTATTCCAGAGATCGTTTAATACACCAGCCTGCGCCCGATACATTCCTCCATAATAGTACCTTTAAGGCCTCCCAAAATGAGCCTGCACTGTCAACCGAGCCCACATTTTTTGTGAAAAAGTTAGTGATGGCAGCGCACATCATGGCCCGAAACACAGGGTCTAGAAGGGATGACTTCTGCAGCCACCACTGAAATAGAGGTCTGACACATGCAGGCACACTAATCTCCAGGAGCACGGGAGAATCATCAGAGAAAGTTTTTGCCAGGTGCTTGATAGAAACTGTCCATTGGCACACCTCCTTGGAGATTAACCAGTAGTCCAGCCTGGACCAAGATCCATGCATGGTGAAAAACAAATGTACCCTCTCTCCCCTCCGGATTTTGGGCCCTCAGCCTCCATCAGCTCAACCAGCGCATGAGTGGCCTGTTTCCTGCGCCCCATCGCATCTGAGGAGCGATCGAGCGATGGATCCAGACATACATTTAAATCCCCGTCCCATATTACTACAGAGGGAGGGAGGGACGAAATACGCCTCCAGACATTATTGTAAAATGCAGGATTGTCTATGTAAGGCCCATACGTTTTGACAAATAGAACAGTCATGCCACCCAGTTTATCCTGCAACAAAAGCACCCGTCCCTGCTCATCAGCTTCAGTCTTTAGCAAAGTGAATGGGGTACCTTTCTTGCCCAAGTCTAACACTCCTCTAGAAAATGAGGCATACGATGCTACTGCACGCACCACAGCCCAGCGAGACCCCACAATTTACTCCGTGTGTTTAGTGAGATGTGTTTCCTGATGAAACGCAACCTGAACATCGTGCCTATCAAGAAATGCTAAAACATTACGGATCTTTTTGGGTTTGTTAAGCCTGCGTACATTCCATGATATAAATTTATCTGTACCACCCAAACAAGCATTTAACCATCATCATTTGTAAGATCCCACATTTAGAACATCCCAAATAGGACCAACATGTTAGCTCATAAACTGCATTTATATTGTAAAGCACCTGTCAAAACAACCCCCTTTACCCCCACCCCTTCACCCACTTCAGTACCCCCAGATTGCTAAAGATATCCCAATGAGAAACAAACAAACCCCCCATGAGAACATAACCCAAAAAAGTAGAAGGGATATACCCATTAGAGATCGCTAGAGTGGAGACAGCCTCCCAATAAGCAGGGAGGTGGCCGAACTTGTCCATTGTGAGAATATGACAGCCCAGCTAGTGTTCAGTGCTCATGAGGACACAGTCATCTGGAGCATCTGTGATAGTCACAAAATCAACAGAGCATGGGTCCACCTCATGATAGGATATTTTGCAGGGTATTGTCCAGCTCCAGCGAATATCCATCCTCCGGCACCAACCTCCAAAGTGGTCAGGTGGCAACATCCAGACCGCAACCACACAACAACAGATTGCAAGCACAGACGGAGACTCACTACTCCTCTTCGTATGGATCAATGAAAGTTTCACGGCGACGATTTTTTAATGATTTGGCATGTTCCAATGCGGCCCTCAGGTTGTTGAAAATCTTGGAGGCCCCATCCAGACCGATTCTCAGACAGGCAGGGTAAAGCATGGCATATGGGATATCCTCCGCCATCAGATTTTTAACTGGTATCAACTCCCTTCTCATCACCTGGACAGCAGTGATAAAGTCTGGGAAAAAGGCCAGCATATTCCCCTGATAGTTGATAGAGCATTTTTCTCGAGCCAAGTGGAGGATTGTGTCTCGATCTCTATAATTTAGCAGCCGTGCAATGATGGGATGAGGTGGGGCCCCAGGGATTGGGCGAGCCGCCGGTAAACTGTGCATGCGCTTCACGATCAGCATAGGAGACAGATTGTCCACACTGAAGATATCTTTGAGCATCACCTCTAGATAGACCTCCAGCTTCCCAGTGTTAATTGACTCCAGGAGGCCCGTGATCTTCAGGTTGTTTCTACTGGATCTTGCCTCCAAAGCCTCATTCTTCGCTTGAATAACAGCCAGAACGTTTACCATATTCAAGGCTTTAATGGAGACAGTTTGTAGGTCATCTGCGGCTGTAGAAACACGCTTCTCGACCTCGTCTACCCCGGCACCTTGTTTGTCGAGTTTCGCAGACATATGATCCATGAGTAAATTGAAAGCATCAATGTTTCCATCAATCGACTGCAGACTATGCTGCATTGTCAGGAGCGTAGATTCCAATACAATAAGGAGCTACAGAGGGTATGTGCCAAACCGCCCTCCACTCAGTAATCAATAAGTCAAATAAGGTTGGGCACTCAAGAGGGATATGCCTTTTGCTGATGCTTAGGACCCACACAACTTCGAGAGAGTAATTGTGTCTCTTCTGCTACTGGTGTTATATTCAGAGAATTGTGGTCCTACTGCCCTCAAATATCAAAACAACAACAGCCCCCCGTTAACCAACACCTTCACAAAGCAAAGTCAGAAGTACTTAAAGAGAGGTGAAAGTGAAAAGTGAGTGGGCCCCTCACGTACGCACCACCAGGGAGGCTGCCAGCCGTTTCTCGCTAGTATGCCCACGTTTTCTCATCATCGGATGCCCACTCACAAGAAACAAGAGTTCAAGACCAGTGAGGAGAAAGGGGAACAGACCACAAAAGAATACTGTTTTCCTGTTCCCATCAAAGAAATAAGAAGAAGAAAAGAAACCTGTGTATTGCAAGGAACAGATGTTCGAAGCAATATTTAAAATGAGTTATAGACTCAAGTTATAATCACCCTCTTTATTCAAACCGGTGAGCCTACTCAAACTAAAAACACTCAATGTTGTTAACCTTTGTAAAGAAGGCCAACATGTTTCATTCCCACTTAACTTTGTTCAGGCAAATTCATCAGGGCAAGGGTTTCAATCACCTCACTGGATATGTGTTTGTATGTTGCAGGAAGGCTGTTGAGAAATAAAAAACAAAAAAACAGAAACACAATTGAAAGTGTCCGTTTCATTGTCAATTGACACACATCAACCAACTGTGATTATAGTCACAAATTTATACACAGCGGTTACTATTGATTTCAAAACAATAGAGTGTTTACCATGAAGAGGCGGAGGGCATTCGTACCTGTCTCCACTATGCCACTCGGGGTTCAATTGGATATATTACCCCCGGGTTTTTATGGCAGCAATATTGTCAGCTCGTTAAACACCTGTGGCAAGAGAGACGTCTATCAGGCTGTGCATCAACCAGTATTGCACTGCGTGTAGTGTGTATGCATCACACTTCATTCACTACAAAGTCCTTGCTCCCAGAATCAGAGCTTTCCACACTTATTTGTAAAACCTCATTCCTAAAAAAAGGGGGGTCACACTGCGTCATAGCAGTCTGCCGTATTCAACCAAAACAACCATGTCTCTGCACAGTTACCAGGTATTACTTTAAAGACCAAGGTGTTCCGCATTTACAGTGGTATCCCCGGGTGACTTTGCCTGCCAGCACACCACCCTGTTCAAACCTAGCCCCCACGTTTGAGCGAGAGGAATGTATGCACATATCGTTGATACAAGCATTAGCAGGCTAGCGCACTTCTCACCGCAACCGCCACCTTGAAGAGCCGTATCTCGTCCCTGCTTTGCTCTTCTCGTGTACAGCGGCAGCTGATATCGACCAACCAATGACACGCCCATTTGCCGGCCCACGCCTCAAGCAACAAATCGCGCCACCCTCTAAGCTGTAATCAATGTGGGCTACAGTACGTGGGCCTCACCACAAGGAAAATAAAAATTCGGGTGCAGGAGCATCTTAGCACGATTAAAGCTGGGAAACTCACCACCCGTCTGGTACAACACTTTGGTGAAACTAAACACGACATACAAGCCCTAAAATGGGTAGTCCTGGAAAAAGTAGTGGCCAGTAATGATTGTATTGAACAAGTCCTAGCAACTAAAGAAGCACGCTGGATTTTTTCAGAGAAAGTGGACCAAATGGGGCTAAATGACCGCATAGAATGGAATAAGATCAGCAGGTAAATTAATTCTTGTGAATAGCGTGGTGGGCTGTAGTACAGGAATTCCAGGGTGCACACATCCGGTCAAAAGTAACACCCTGTGTCCTCTATTTTGCAGGTACATACATTTTAAGATGGCCGCGTTGGTGGGCCACTTTGTGGCTGTAACTCTATTGAGGTAACTTTATTTGAGATATCCTAGGAGACGGATAGCGTTTGTGGCAAGATCGCACACTATTCTGTCCCTTCAGAGTTACTATGGTTACTAGACGCTAATGTCTTCACTGCGGTGCACTAGAGGCTCTCTGTAGTTTTGGCTCCTTTTACAACTCTGGGTGGCTGCTTTGAAATTGTTTCTGAAAATATACTGGTAGCCTGCACCCGCTATATAATAATTTTTAAGCCCCCGTGGCACTCATCCGCTATTGTTCGTGCCGCCTCTGAGGTATCCAGACACCCTCGTAGATATTCCAAGATGGCCGCCAGTGAATGATTACAGCTTAGAGGGTGGCGCGATCCTTGTTGCGTGAGGCGTGGGCCGGCAAAGGGGCATGTCTTTGGTTGGTCGATATCAGCTGCCGCTGTACACGAGAAGAGCGAAGCAGGGACGAGATACGGCTCTTCCAGGTGGCGGTTGCGGTGAGAAGTGCGCTAGCGTGCTAATGCTTGAATCAAGGATATGTGCATACATTCCTCTCGCTCAAACGTGGGGGCTAGGTTTGAACAGGGTGGTGTGCTGGCAGGCAAAGTCACCCGGGGATACCACTGTAAATGCGGAACACCTTGGTCTTTAAAGTAATACCTGGTAACTGTGCAGAGACATGGTTGTTTCGGTTGAATACGGCAGACTGCTATGAGGCAGTGTGACCCCCCTTTTTTTAGGAATGAGGTTTTACAAATAAGTGTGGAAAGCTCTGATTCTGGGAGCAAGGACTTTGTAGTGAATGAAGTGTGATGCATACACACTGCACGCAGTGCAATACTGGTTGATGCACAGCCTGATAGACGTCTCTCTTCCCACAGGTGTTTAACGAGCTGACAATATTGCTGCCATAAAAACCCGGGGGTAATATATCCAATTGAACCCCGAGTGGCATAGTGGAGGCAGGTACGAATGCCCTCCGCCTCTACATGGTAAACACTCTATTGTTTTGAAATCAATAGTAACCGCTGTGTATAAATTTGTGACTATAATCACAGTTGGTTGATGTGTGTCAATTGACAATGAAACGGACACTTTCAATTGTGTTTCTGTTTTTTTGTTTTTTATTTCTCAACAGCCTTCCCTCAACATACAAACACATATCCAGTGAGGTGATTGAAACCCTTGCCCTGATGAATTTGCCAGAACAAAGTTAAGTGGCAATGAAACATGTTGGCCTTCTTTACAAAGGTTAACAACATTGAGTGTTTTTAGTTTGAGTAGGCTCACCGGTTTGAATAAAGAGGGTGATTATAACGTGAGTCTATAACTCATTTTAAATATTGCTTCGAACATCTGTTCCTTGCAATACACGGGTTTCTTTTCTTCTTATTATTTCTTTGATGGGAACAGGAAAACAGTATTCTTTTGTGGTCTGTTCCCCTTTCTCCTCACTGGTCTTGAACTCTTGTTTCTTGTGAGTGGGCATCCGATGATGAGAAAACGTGGGCATACTAGCGAGAAACGGCTGGCAGCCTCCCTGGTGGTGCGTACGTGAGGGGCCCACTCACTTTTCACTTTCACCTCTCTTTAAGTACTTCTGACTTTGCTTTGTGAAGGTGTTGGTTTACGGAGGGCTGTTGTTGTTTTGATATTTGAGGGCAGTAGGACCACAATTCTCTGCATATAATACCAGTAGCAGAAGAGACACAATTACTCTCTCGAAGTTGTGTGGGTCCTAAGCATCAGTAAAGGCCATATCCCTCTTGAGTGCCCAACCTTATTTGACCACTCAAAGCCACCCAGGCAGACGTAAATCACTCCACAATGGGGGCAAGCCACTTTAATGCTGTTCTATGTAAGATATGGAGTCAAACAACACATCAGCTCAGGGCCACAGGTACACCACTATGGTGCTACAGGCATATACAGCTACAGGTATCAGCAGTAATAGTCCAGAATCAGGGCTCACCGCTTCCTGGGCAGGTCCGGGCTCTTAGGAAACAACAGCAGCGTTACCCAGGGGTCTGGGCCACAGCACACCTCCGTACCTACAGTGGTCTGGTCTGTTATGAGATGCAACCAGAGGAGCCACACTACACACCACGGCAGTCAAACCCACCGAGCTGGCACCCTGCTGGCCGTGCAGACAGAGGGCCACAAGAATTAGCACATCTCGCCGCACCCAGGGAGGCAGAGTGAGATGGCAAGGGAGGCCCGTCAGCCAATACCGCAGTGTCTAGGTGTGTACAGTCCAGCACTTCGGGTCCTGTAGACAAGCCTCCACAGGCAGGTAGGTACTCACTATGGTGCCAGCACTGCAGGACCCCAGCAACTTCGACTGCAGCAGCTCTACATCTCGCGATCCCAGCAAAGCTGGCCAGGGGTGCAACAGCAGACCCAGCGTCACTCCATCCGGGCGGTGGTAGCACAGCCTGGTAGGTCTCTCTGCAGTGATCGGGTCTCTGCAGCCAGACGAGCACCCACAGCTCGATCACCTTCCCTGAGTCCGAGTCTGAGCACTCCATGCCCGGCAGCAATGCCAAGACCCATGCGGCCCCGCCCACCACCACAGGGCCAGCAGCAGCAAACAGGAGCACACCATCCCTCAGTCACGGCTGCCATGGTATTTCCAAGGCTATGCTGCCCAAATTCGATATCTCCTCACCGCTTCTTGCGCCAGGCCCCAAACCACGTCAAAGATTCCAGGGCACATAGCAAGTAAAGTGCCACATTGGATGCAGCTGTCTGCCACATTTAGAGCAGGATTCTGGGCAGATAAATAGTTTGTCTGGCAGAGCTGCACTGGGGCACAGCCATCTTGCCGTGCCCCCTCTAGCGCCCTCCTGCTCTAGCACAATTGAGAGAGATTCCTTGGCATGCATGCAGGCACCTACTAATTTTTTCACATATTAGTAGGGAAGGGAATTTTCTTTAGTGACTGATCATAAGCACCTTGTTTATTTGCTTGGTGAAAAATGTTTCAGTAATACTAGTCTTAGACTGGTCAGATTACTAGCAAAAATGCATGAGTATAATTTTCATGTCAAATTCTTTCCCGGTGGAAAGAATTTGAAGGTGGATTTCAATCTAGGTGTCTGGTAGATTCTCAGTTGGGTAAGAACAGTGAGGGTGCAATAGCTTGTGTGAGTAAGATTGATGGCATAGTCAGCGCAGAGTGCTGAATGAACAAGTTGCTCTGTGCAGGATGCTTGCTTGGTATTGGTAAATAATTTCAATGCTGGAGGTTGACCTGGAGAATGAGTTCAAGAGGTACTCAAAGGTAAAGGAAGAGTTGTCCATTGAAGGGGAATTGGTGTTGAAAGTTTGCTGGTTTGTTTTCCCTTGTTGTGCTCACATCACTGTTAATTGGTATAGCCCTTTTGGGGCATACAGGGATAACAGACACTAAGACAAATACTTTGTGAGTATTATTAGTGGCAAGGAATAGACATTGAGGCCAAGGCTTTCATTACCTGTTGCATGGAGGCGGATAAGTCTTTTCACACTGGTAACATTCCATTATCCCTGGTAGAGTTTGCCCTGAAACCTTGTGAGAAATTAGGAATGGACATTATTGGACATATGAGTAACTTACAGGAGAATATAAGGTATGTTTTGGTTGTGATGGATTATCACTCAAAATAGGTTGAATGCAAGTTTTTGAGAGAACCCAATACCAAAGTTCTGATTGACTTTTTGAAAACCTTGTTTCGGAGAGATGGTATTCCACGTTTTTCTTTTCTCAGATAACGGCATACAGTTTAAATCAGCTTGTATGGTAAGTTTTTTTGTTTCCCTCAGCATAAAATATTTGAATGTGGTGGTGTGTTGCTCACAATGGAATGGTATTGTGGAGAGAGTGAATCCCATGTTGAAGGATACCATACAGCTGGCTTGGGCCACTGGGCTGGAGGTTCATGAGGAAGTGTGCAAGAGGTTGTGGAGTTATCATAACACTCACAATTCCACTAAAGGTGTTGCACAATTTATGTTGTTGAAAGGCAGACGTTCCGTTAATGAATTGTGCCCGAATTGGGGTCTAGACAACACCAAAGCTGGTGAGGTTGTGGTTGATTTCGACGAGGTTCGCCAGAAGAGTGAAGATGGCGCAGGCTAAGAGTAAATCCAGATATGATGAGCTTAATAGAGTGAAATATGTGTGTTTTCAGGTGGGAGATATAGTGAGAATCAAAAGACCTCTGAATACAAGGAAGGGTAAATCAAAATGTTATCTAGCTAAACATGTTGTGAACGTTGCTAACCATGCCGTTTTGGTGGAGAATGGTAAATGATAGAGTAAACGAAGTGCAATCTTGGTAAAAAATGAGTATTCATCATCAGAAGCAAAGCTATCCGTTGACCCAATTACTGCTGATTATGACTTGGGAGGTTTGGCTTCTTTGGATAGAGGGTTGTGTAATGGAAGAGTGGGTGTCACTCACAATGGGTCAGAAATTCTCTGTATGGTCAGTCATGATGTGAATGTTGTGGAGCGGTCTTCTTGTAGGCCTTGCATAAGTAAAGACTTGTGTGTCAGCACACCCAAGGGGAAAGTTGAGGTACCTGAGAACTTGAATGATTTTGCTCTGTCATGAGGGGGCAGTGTTAATATTATTTCACTTCATTATACTTATCTTACCATAGTGTTTAGTTACTGTATTAGATTTTATTGTGTACCATTGATGTCATCATAGTGTTCAGTTATTGCAGTAGATGTCATTGTGTACTATGTATTGCAATTCTTTATAATATGTTAAGTTCTTCACAGTGTTTATTTATTTACTGTGTTGGATTTACTGTACAACATTATCGTTAGGCATATTTGCACTTGTTTTGTCTTAAGGGGGATGTGTGTTATGGGCTGATTAATGTTACAATGAATGTTGCTATATGTTGTAGTTCTTATCAGAACCTTTGTTCGGATGGGGCTGGAGCTGGTATGACTGCATGGAGATATTGCATGCAGTTCTTGTTAAATACTTCACTTTTTAAAGAAACTGTTTCTTTCATTTGCATTTGAATGTCAGAATGTACTTCGTGGTGCACACTATTAATATCAACATCATCTACCTCTGCAGCCTTCTCATGCTCCTTTTAGTTTAAACAAAGAAACTTTATTTTGGAAGAGATGCAACTAAATATAAATAGTTCTGTAAAGTAACAAAAATTCAAACAAAATAGTTGCATATGAAGAAAGCAGATAATGTAACTCTGGGGAAGAGGCAGAGGGAGGGGGAAAGGAAAAAGGGTACAACAGTAATTATGATAAAATGTACAACATAAAGATAAGAGTGCTTAGTACAATATAAAAAGATATCAACATTTTATAGAATAATAGCTGTAATATAACATTAAAGGAAGAGAAGAAATAGAATCTATGGGTAAAAGAACAGATATATAAACAAAAGGTCAATAAAGAACAATTCAAGGTGGTTTGGGAACTTCTTCCAATAAGGGGTGATTACGGGCAGAATTTTGTGCTGATAGATCTATAAATGTGGTTACAGGGGGCCATATAAGTTGTCTTTTCAAGAATAAAGATAAAGGGGAGACATATGCACGATCAAGTCGATAATTATAGCAAACACTATACCACCAAACTTGAAAGGAAAGCTGTATAGCTTGTTTCCAATTATTTGTTATTTGCTGGAAGGCAATTGCAATCAATAAATCTATAATAGCTAGGTTAAAGGTAGAATCATGCCAGTGATCAGACAGAGAACCCAGGAAAATATCTACAAGTGAATAAGGAAAATGTTATTAATCTGAGACCAAATCTTTAACCAAAATTGATGAGTAGAGGGACAGGAATATAACATGTGGTATAAATCAGCTTGGGGGGCGTTACATGACCAACAATTTGGGGAGGTAGTGGAATTAAATGTATGTAAGGACATTGGAGTAAACAAAGTGCTATTGTAGATAAAGAAAAGTGTTTGTGTCGTGCTTGCCGATCTAGAAGTCTTACGGAGTTTTGACCATAATTTATCCCAAAAAATAATAGAACATGATGTATGGAATTCATGTTCCCACTGGAGTTCTATGTTAGTTTTAGTTCTAGGTTCGGGAAGTGTAGTAAGTAATTTATATATGGATGGAGCGCTAGGTTGAGTACTCAAAATTGGAAGTATATTACGGTGAGAAGAAGTGGAAGGTGGACTGGAGGATATTGATGATAGGGATGAGGAAATGTTTTGTGCCAATATATTAAGTTTGGTGGAGAAAGAATTTGGTAATTTATAAAGAGATTGAGCTTCAGAAAAATGGCTCTTTAACGTTACCATCACTTTTCGTTTCGGTTGGTTTTCGCAACTGTGACACACGCATATAGTTTTTAGGTAGTCACTTCTTTGATTATTGACAATCATTTATTAAGGGGTCGGGATATTCACTCCTACCTTTACCTTCTAGGACTCCTCCTGATGAAGGGTTACCCACCCGAAATGCATTGGGGATTTTCCTTTGTCTATTCTCAAATGCTACTTGGAATTGCCAAAACATCTTTATTATTCAAATATTCATGGTGATAATGCATATTATTGTTGAATAAAACTCAAGATTTACCTTGTGGAACCTTCTTTGGATTCATTGCGACTTTGTCGCACCTTTCACGCTGTGCTATAAGAGGGAAACCACTCATAACAGAGTGGTGCAACTAGCGCTTGTATTCTTTCGTCCTGGTTTAGAAGACGACTCCTCTTCAGCACGCTCAGAACTTTCAAACATTGGTTTATCTCATATTAACCCAGGTGTGCGTGGTATTCTATATCATTGATAATGTAGATAAGACATGAGCCATATTTAGAGATAGTGTTTGTTTAATGGAGGGGCAAACCAAAGACCTAATATTTGATCTTTTGGGGGTTCCATGAGAAGTCGGCAAGGGCAAAATCTTGTTTAAAACATAAAACATTAAGAGGAAGGATTTCGCATTTATCATGATTTAATTTATAGCCACAAATGGAAGAGAAAGTCTTAACCTCTGTAATAAATGCAGGTATAGAATGTTCTGGTTTAGCGACATATAGTAAAATATCATCTGCATAGACACTCATTTTAACATGGAAATTATTATGTTGGAAGCCATATGTGTTAGAATTTTGTTTAATTCTAGCGAGAAAGGGTTCCAGAGTGAGGATAAATAAAAGTGGGGAAAGAGGACAACCTCTCCGTAAAGGAAAATAATCAGAAAGGAAGCCATTGGCAAAAATAGAAGCTTTGGGAGAAGTATACAATAGGGAAATATAAGAGATAAATTTAGATCCAAAACCAATCCAAGATAATGTGTGAAAGATAAATGACCAATCCATGCGGTCAAAAGCTTTTTGCGCATCTAGAGAAATAGCTGCCAGTGAATGAGTGTATTTATTTGCTTTGTGTGATATATTGTAGAAAAGTCTGGTATTATCTGAGATATTTCGTCCATTAATGAAACCAGATTGCTCCTTACACATGATGGATTGAAGGAAGGGTTCAAGACGGAGAGCGAGAATTTTTGCGAATATTTTGTAGTCGGAATTAACTAACGATATAGGCCTGTAATTTTTTCAAAGGTGAATATCCTTTCCCTCTTTAGGAATTAGCCAGATGAGAGCATCTTGAAAAGTACTACTAGAAACCTTAGAGGAAATGAAATGTGAAAATAAGGAAAGGAGATGAGGAAAGAGAGATTTGGAAAAATGGGCATAGAATTCCATAGGGAATCCATCTGGACCAGGAGCTTTCTCGGGTTTAAG